>NC_089580.1:127931260-128587035 GCF_019320115.1 Miscanthus floridulus | reverse complement strand
TGGATGGCCGCCACCAGCGTGACGCGCCCGTCCGAACCACCTGCAGCAGACTCGGACCACTCGTCCGACGGCACCAGCGAGTCGAACACGCTCGTCGTGTCCCCCGCGGCCGCCGACACTTCGAACGGCGCATCCTCGTCGGCCATCTCGGCCTGGACCGCCAGCGCGTCCACGGCCATGGGCTCCAGCTTCTGCAGGGAAAAAGCGAGAACTTCGTCCAGCGTCTCCGGGTCGTCACCCGCGGTCCAGATGCCCGTGGAGACGCGCTCGCTCCGGCCCTCGGACAAGGCCGTGGCGAGCTTCCGACCAACCGCACGGACCGCGCGGCGCTCGAGCTCGCGCCCACCGGTGCGTCGCCCGCCGATGACAGCCGCCGCGATGCCCTCAAAACCCCACCTGCTCGGGCGTCTTCCCCGTAATATTGTCCATGCCACCGAGCGGACGCCACCCTGTCGCGCACCTCGTCGTGCGCCGACCAGCCGCCGCCATCTTTTGGAGCACGTCGAACCCTGTCGCCGCCATGGCCGACCCGGCAGCACGAACGTCCTGGACACCTGCATGGCGAGGTTCGGGGGGCCGTCTCGGCTCGCCAGCGGCAAGTCGAACGGGTTCATGGACACCAGGAACCCACCGTCACGCGTTTGCACGGCAGGGCCGATGCTCCGCCCCAAGTCCGGCACCACGAGCGGAGTCGCCGCCTTCCTTGGCGACTCCGACGCGCTTCTTGGCGTCACGGGCAGCTTGAGCTTCTCTTGTCACCGACACCGTCCACCTCGAGCTTCCTAAGAAACTCCACCGTCACCATCTCTCATCCGCGCCCAGGCGCTGCTGCTGATCCGCCGGCCTTGGGCGACTTCTTCCCAGTTCCCGCCGTTTGGTCATCAGCGCCTCGATGGCCTCGATCTGCATCGGCAATGGAGTCGAGCTCCCGCAGCACGTCGCGTTGAGCCTGGTAATGGACGACTTCTTTGACCGTTTCAACGCCCTTCTCCACGACCTCGTACTCGGGGAGGCTGAACACGTCCCCGGCGTCGCTGGTGGATGCCGAAAGCTCGTCGTCCGCCGGGCTTCCGAGGTATCAGAGACCTACTGCAGGATGATGATCAGGATCTCCATTCTCGTCGACGCGAAGCCTATCGACAAGCTGCTTGTAGGCCCTCATGGAAGGTGAGATGGAAGCGTCAGATGACGAAATCTTGGGCGTGCTTGAAATGCTGAACGAGTTCCTGTTGTGAGCCCTGGCGCGAGAGGATGCCGGAGAGTACAGCTCGTCCCTCTCACCGGCTTGCTTGTAGAGGCTGAGCCCTGCGTCTCCCATGAGCTGAAGCCCCAGCTTGAGCTGCAGCTCTCCGCCGGCGGAGAGCGCGAACGTCTTGTGGAACCACCTGACGCGGCGTCCCTCGGAGCTGATCTTGTCGAGAGACTCGAGCACAAGCGAGCTTGACGTCAACGGTGTGCGTGCCCAGAAGCGCGCCCCGTCCCTCGACGGCGACGACGGACACGACGAACCGCCGCGGCTGGAGCCTGAGCGGCTTCCCCGTGCCGGCACCGCCGGAGAAGTAGAGGTTGCACCTGACGAAGAGCGTCTCGTCGAAGTCCGCGGCGCCGTCGCGCACCCGGCACGGCATGGCCTGCACGGCGCCGTCCCTGGTCTCCGCCTTGCGCACGGTGACGGCGAGGCGGAACCCCTCCATGGAGGCCGGCACGCCGCGGGCGGCGTCGACCTCGACGGAGAGCAGGCACCCCGCGCGGCGCTTCCCGAGGTGCGGCGAGCGCGCGCACCGGCCTCCAGCTCCTCCACGTCGACCCTCCTTTATCCTTGCCACCCCCGGCGCCCGGAACGGGGGTTCTCGAATCAACGGCGGCCGGCGCCCTAGAGCGCCATAACGACAGCGAGGGTCGGCGAGACGACTGCGCCCCTCCGGTCCTCCCGCCCGGACCCGTCGACGACGCGCGGGCCGTCCCCGGCCGCCCCCGCGCCGGAGGGCACGATGGCGAGCGACGCGGCGCGCCGGTGGATGGCGTTCGGGCGGTCGAGGTAGTCGCTCATCAGGCTGGCGCCGGAGCTCGCTGGAGCCTGCCCCTCGCCTCCCGATCCGGCCATGACAACACCCCCCAGACGGTCACAGTCGCTTGTACGTACTCTGTCTGTTGGGTTTCCGGCTCTTGAGCTGGATGCTGGAACAGGAACTCGTACGTCCTGGGTCATCGGTCGAGTAGCTTTTTAGCGCTGCCGTGTTGGCGCGAACACGCAGGTTGAAAACGGGAAGCCTACCTACCAACTGCTCTGGCCTACAGTAGATGTCTATCCCACGGCTCCGGCTCCTCCGGCAACCGCGTCGTTGGTCCGATGGACGGCTCGTGATGGCGCCATGCGCCTGCGCCCCCGTCCGATGGCTGTGGCTTATCCACGGCGCGGGAAGCGAAGAGGACGGGACGAGAGGGTGGCCACACGCGCGCGCACGGCGAGCGAGTGACGGAATTGAGGCCCACGAGACACTGGTGCCGCCCGGGCGGGCCGGATGGTCAGACTGAGTGAGTGACTCATGGGCATCGGTGATCAGGGCGAAGCAAAGCTGATGTGATCCGGCGTTAATGCGAGAGGGAAAACATGACGTGCCAAGAAGAGGCCCTGAACTTTTCAATCAAGAAAAAAAGAGTCAGTAACAAGCAGGCAGTGCCGTACTAGCACATTTGAGCCCTTTCCAGAAGGCCGTGACCGTGACATTCCCTTCCACTCGGGCTCAAGGGAAAATAATTTTTTTTAATCACAAATAGTATAAGTCTGCGTATTAAGATATTGATTATTTTACACTTTGTTTAGCAATATATGTAAGAAAGTTCTTATCTTAAAACTAAAATATTACAGATTATGAAAGATTTTACATCATAAATATATGTCAATCTATATATAAAAAGTATCACAAAAAAAATAGTCAAGGTTAAAAAAAAGAATATACGTAAGTACTCCCTTCATTCTTTTTTACATGTCACATTTGCTCTGTTCTAAGTCAAACATTATTATCTTTTACAATTATCCATTTCAAAAGAATCTTATAATTTCACATCATATAAATTATATGTTATGAAAGTATTTTTCATCATGAATCTAAAAACATATATCTCGTATCATGAGCCTATATATTTTCTTTTTGAAATAGATGGTCAAAGATATACATGTTTGACTTAGGACAAAGCTAATGTGACTTATAAAAAACGGAGGGAGTATAAGGGCAGCTCCATCAATAGATCGACTTTTGAGCTAGCTCTAAGTATTTTTTCATATTTTAATAAAAGAGAGAGAAAAGCTAGCTCTTAACTCCAAGATCATGTGAGAGTATTGTTATGTGGACCTAATCATACTAAGAGTTATTGCTAAAAGTTAACACTATTGAAGATGTTGGCTTAGAGCTAGTAACTAGCTCTTACTGTTACGAGTGCCCTAATAAACGTACATTTATGACTAAAGGATGTAGCACCAAGGTGCCTAGCTTGTCAGTAGCATCCTCACCACCACTGATTTTGCATGGAGGTGAGTGCTGATGGTTGAATCGGTGGAAAGAAGAATGGATTAGGGCAGTCATAATAATGGTTTCTATACTTGTCAACTCATCTAGACACTGCACAAAGAAATTATATCTGCAATGGGTGTCTTTTTCAAAATAAATTTTAATCTAATCACATGTGTTGTCTCTCGTATCATACACCTATCATATCTCTTCTATTTTAGTTTTCGTATAGACATAGTCTTTTGTATAAGAAAAGCATTTCCCTCTCTCTTCCTTAATTCTTTGCTTTTGAGGGCTAATGAACCAGGAACCAAGGTAGGATACATTTTTATTCCGAGATCTTTACCTTTATTATTAATAAAGTATTTTTGTCCAAGGACTTTTTAGGTAGTAATAAAAGGATATGAATACTTTTTCCAAATGTTGTGTTAGTTTTTATTTTTTTAAAAGAAACCTCGTGGAATCGGATACCATGTGGATTTGATACCATGACAAAAGAAAACAAAATGCAAGAAAGTTCACAAGACGTATCAATGACGCGCCAAAATCCTAGGCCTGCACTTATCAGATCAGGCAGACTGATATGGCCGGTTGGTTTTCTCGAATCGAATTTTGCCGCCTATATGTCTTGCTGATCGAATTGATATGATACTCCAGTATAATCATTTACTATTCCATTTTCTCAATTTCTCTATCAAATTACGCTATATATGTGTTCTTCGTAAAGCTGATTTTGGTTTGCTCTTCATCTTATCGCAATATCGCAACATCCTTCAGCTGTACCGGCCCACTCGATCTCGGGAAGGCCTTCTTCATATCCCACTTGCTCCTAGGCCTGGCGTTACCGGTTGCCGTTGCCCTTGGTCCTCGCCGTGGCGGTGACGCACGCACGCACGGCACGCGCTCTCTTTTCCGGTGCTTTGCTCTCGCCCACAAACCAGCGTTCGATTCGCAGCCACAAGACAAGACGTGAAGACCCCCGCCCGCGGCGCGCCGGACTCACAGCCTCACAGGTATCGAGCGGAAAGCCACGCGACCGACACTAGCGGCGAACAGATGAAGCCTGCTGACGACCCACGAGTTCACGATTCTTTCCGTTGAAAGGACAGTGATCGGGCTCCAAACGGCTCGATCGGCGACAGCCCAGATTCCGGCGCCTCCTCGCCCGCGCCGGCCGGCAGGCCGACCGCAACGGCACGGCCTTCCAGGTTTGCCAAACGCCACGGTCCCACGCCCCGCCGTCCCTCGCTTCGCCGCGCTCGAGCTCGGCTTTGGTTTCGCGCCTTCCTGACACAGGATCACGATCGCCGACCAGGTACTCCGTACTCACAAGTTCTGCTGGAGTTGGACCCTGCCGTGTACAGAGCAGTCCACTCGGACAAGATCGCCAAACTAGCTAGACACCTGCCCTCCAACCACTTGAATTTGAACCTCAACCTCATCGCCGTTGGTAAACCTGTTCCCTTCTGCTTCTGTATAAGATGGCTGGCTTCCTCCAGAATGGCCTGCAGATTACATCAGCTTGGGGTCTTCAGGCATGGCTGAAGAGATGTAAACTTTGCTGTTGCTGATTACTTCCTCCCAACGATAAGCACTCTGTTGACAGTTGACCACAGCAAAGAAGCAGACAGATCAATTTCTTCTACTAGTATTTAATCTATTAGGCTGCAGGGTAGCAACCAACAAACCAGTCACTGATACATAATGATGACCATTGGCTTTGTTTGTTCTTATAGATCATACAACATACCTATACTACCTGCATGGCTGCATGCTATAAGGTAGCCAGCCTTCTACTAGCTTTCGACTATTTAGACTACATTCTCTTCTCCTCGATTCACAAGCTTTGCCCAATGGTTGTTGTGACTTGTGAGGAACCAAACCACACAAGGAGACAAAGAGAACAGTATCTTTGCACCCCCAGAGATATCAGTAAACTTCAGGTGCCTCCCTCAGTCCAGAGTTATCGCTTTGCATCATTATGATGAACTCACCATAGTTGGCCCGGCCATCCTGAAAATTTACAGAATGAGAAGTTAACACATCAGATTGCCAGCAGGGATTTTTTTTTCTTCTACATGCTGCTTTTCCCCCCCTATATACATATTGTTCTGAGACTTGATGAAACCATGCCTTAAAATTAGGTATGAACATGTATTCCCAAGACAAATCAACTATACATGTCTTCCTATTTCATTACAGAATTAGGAAAGCGCATGTTATCACACATTTCTGTAGAAAATGGAAATGCGGGCATTTTTTATGCTTGTGTGGGACTGCAAACTGTAAAACTGCCATACATGAGCTTGTGGTTTTTTCACTCCCAATCACTAAGGCATTTCTGAAAGTGAAATCATTTAGGGCTATCTTTTAAAAAAAATAAGAGAGAGAGAGAAATCATTTAGGACCAATGTACTTCCATCAAACATGCAATAATGCTCCAAAAAGCATAGATCATTCTATTCCACAAACTTATCAAAATCACTGATATCATAGCTTGGCGAGGAATCAGAAGGCAGACTTACATTGTTTTGATCGACCTCGTAAATGATGTCCTCAAGGAAAGTATCTTCCATCTTGTGTTCCATGGAAGCCTTTGAAGCTCGTCGACAGTGATATAACCACTTCCATCTTTGTCGAAATATGTAAAGTCTTCCGTCAAATGTTCTTGGTGTTCTATTTTAATTAGGGGCACTGTTGCAGCAATAAACTCTTCCCAATTAATATTGATGTTGTTGTCATAATCATCCTGAAGATATAAAACTTTTCAATAAGGCTGACAGTAATGTACGGTAAATGCATGTTGTGCTCTATAGCAATAACGTACTGGATAAAGATACATTTCATTTGTTTTTCCTGTAAATCCATGAGTTTTGAACTATGATGACAGGGATATGTTATCTCAGTTCTTTTTACAAGCATTCCGTAAATAAAAATTCTTAAAGTCATGAAATCAGTTCAGTGCATCGGAGTATCGGACACTTCAGTGACCTATTTAATACATATGGCATGTGAATGGTTCAGTGCTTATTAAACAAAAGGACCGGTTTAACAGGTGGTTCAACAACACATTAGTAGTATCGCTTCTAGTTCGTCCATTAGTACTCTGAAACGTCATCAAGTTTTTAAAAGATACATCATATGCACCAGTATGATTGCTAGTGCTCCACATAGTAGTTACTTACCGCTTCCATGATATCACTAATCTCAATATTTTTAAACACTAAGCCACATTTCCTCAACCCTTCTTTAAGCTCAGCCAAAGTCATCGCACCACTGTTTCCATTGTCCACTGCCTTGAACATTCCTCTCAACCTACCAATCTCCTCTTCTGAAAGATGCTTAGCAATAACCTGGGCCAAAATCAGGAAGATTCACAAATGCGAAATAAGTGAATTATTATGATATGGAATTGCCAGGCTAAGTAGAGTACTTCAGGTTCTTCGAAACAAATGTAGAGTACTTCACATCCCATCTACCTTGCAAAGCATCCTATGGAAATTATCTAAATCAACCTAGAATGGCAGATCAGACAAATGAAACCAAATAGTAAAAAGGTCTGATCAATTATTCTCTGAGCTTGGAAGCAAAAATGAAACACATAGATGACTGACAATATGTGCACTGACAACAATGATGAGTTGATGACAGATACATTAATACCTGAATAATGAAAAGCTTTGCATCAAATTTTAAGACACCCTGTAGAAAATTTCATGATGTTTACATATTTTGGGTCGTTTTAACCTTTTATAGCAGGTAACAATGCTAGTGAAGTTTAAACTATAACATCACCAAAAGGATCCGTATTGGAAAAAAAAAGGTAATAGAAAACATGCATCTCCAATTTATTTCCCAAAAGCCCTGATAATGCTTTACCATGATGCAAAAATGGAAATAACTTCTCCACTCCATGGCATGTAAGCATACCTGTAGAGCCAATTTCTTTGATTTATTCGCTGCAGATAATTTGTCGATACAAGAAAGAACAGTTGGATCTAGAGTTTGATGAGTAGCCACTCCATTATCACATATCCAAGGATGCTCTGAGCATTTAGAAAGAAAAGATCATTAAATCGTGAACAACTATTATCAATTCCTCGATCTTACAATAGTTAATGTGAATTTCCAGGAATAAATATCCGGTCAAAGTCATTCTAGGAAAAGCAAGACATGTGGATATAAGGTATTGAAATGAAAAGAAGTAATGTGCACAAGGGTTAAACGATACTAACTTAGAACTTCATGGGCTTTCAATCTCTCCGATGGACAGGGGCAGAGCATTTTTCTTATAAGATCCTTTGCACTGTCTGAAATCCTGTGCCACTGGTCTGATTCAAAATCAAAATGCCCATCCCGCACTTTGTCAAGTACACCTTCATGTGTATCTGGTACAAAATTAAATGAGTGATGTGAGTACATCCAGAAAACAGCAGTGAAGCAAAACTGCAAATAGTCAAATATCATGTCTAATCAATTCACCTGCCCAAAACGGTGGCACGCCACTTAGCAATACATAGAGTATCACTCCAGCTGTCCATACATCAGCCTCCGGTCCATAATGCTTCTGCAATACCTCTGGAGCAATATAATATGGACTTCCAACTGTTTCAGTGAAAACCTCACCTGAAAATTTGCAAATTCTGTATTCAGGAAAAAGCTCCAGAATTGGTGCATACTTCCATACTCCGGTATAAATCAAAGGTGTCCAGGTGTGAATCAATCAGGGAAAAAACTATACAAGGAGGAAATACTATGCTATACTGTTCTGCTCTGTGGGAGCCATAAAATAATTAGCAACACAAACAAAATATTTCACTTATGGACAACATGAAGGACCTACTGGGTTATACAACATAGAGATCAAAACATTAGCAGAATATCACATAATGAGTTCATTACTTGATAATTTGAACAGCCTGATGGCTTGTTTTAATTTGATATAATACCTGGTTTGAAGAACACAGAGAGACCAAAGTCAATTACTTTTATTGACAAATCATCGTCTTTATCCTGTAAGAGGAAGTTTTCTGGCTTGAGATCCCGGTGCATCACACCAAGTGAATGGAAGTTCTCTATGATGCCAACAATAATTCTTATAAGATCTGCAGCCTTCTGCTCACTGTAATTCCCCTTCTTAATCCGGTCATATAGCTCACCACCTTCACAGAGCTCCATGACAATGTGCACGGCCTCCTCATCCTCATACACATCCTTGATGGTGACTGTATCATTTTGGCCTGAAAGGTAGTGCATTATCTGGATCTCACGGCGCACATCTTCGATATCTTGCATGTTCCGGAACTTTGTCTTCAAGATGGACTTGCATGCATACTGAAAACCAGTGCTGGTCTCGGTGCAGAGGTAGGTTGTCCCAGTGAGACCCTCTCCAAGCTGCCGGCCGAGGGTATAATGCTCTGTTACATTAGGAGTCTTTTGACCAAGGACAGAGATGGACGTTAAGGTTCGTCTCAGTCCTTGCCGCATAAGATCCGCTATACTCGACCTAGATGGCCCTGAGTAGCAATCCTCAGAATCGTCCCCATCATAGTACCTAGAAGCCAAAGGCTCCTTCTGAAAGTGGTTGTAGTTGTTGTAATTGCTCCCATAGGTTCCATTTTGGCATTGATTTCCCATAAATGCAACTACAGGACGCAAAATACAATTTTAAATAAAATAGCTACAGTGATAAAGAAGTTCTGCATCACATCACAAATAGAAAACCTACTTCCTGCCTCTTTTTTTCACCTCGACATATGCACCTAGTCAGAACTCCTAATTACAAGTACTAATTACTGCACCATAAATTTAGAGCCAAAATTTATCATAAAAAGCAGCGGCCAACAGAAAAACTTCTACATTACTGCATATAAACAAACAAACTACTACTATTACCTACTATTTCCGGCTCCCCTGAGATTTTTGGAGCAACAATAGCCCAACCTTATCAGTTCCACCGTACTCTATAGCTTAAACCCCCACCCAAATTTAGGATCTTCTCCTAAAGAGTTCTTGGCACCAGAATCCCCAGTCCAAGAGTGATTGGCACCAAAATTCGCCCCGCAAACCAAGATTTTCACCAAATCCTGCCCTGGAATGCCTCCTAGAGACCGCGGCGACTCCCCAGCCACCGCTTCTAGTTTCTAACCAAGTCCTCACAGAGGCAGATGAAATCTAAAACCGACAGCGCATGCACGAGGTGAAATGCAAGTCCATGAGGACCGAAAGCGGCTCCGAAGGATCATACCTGACGCTGCAGCCTCGATCGGAGCTGCGAAGCGGGAGACCGGGGAGAGGGACCGGCGCCGGAATTCCTGCTTCCCCAGGGGCCTAAACGCAAAAACGAGAGGACGAGAAAAATGGAGCGGAGCACGCTGAGCAGCCGGAGGAGGAGAGGGCATTTTATACTGGCTGGTAGGTAGGGCGGGCCGGTTGAGGGCTAGTTTAGTTCCAAAAATTTTTGTAAAATGGGTACTGTAGCATTTTGTTGTTATTTGACAAATAGTGTCCAATCATAGTCTAATTAGACTTAAAAGATTCGTCTCGTGGATTTTGTCTAAACTATGTAATTAGTTTTATTTTTTATTTATATTTAATACTTCATGCATGCGTCTAAAGATTCGATGTGATGGGGAATGTGAAAAATTTTGCAAAATTTTTGGGGAACTAAACTAGGCCTGAGCCACGGCAACGTGCGGCGTGGATCGTGGATGACAGACAGGTTTTGCCGAGCTGGAGCGATTTTTTTTTAATTTTAATATTTTTTAGAAACTAATTTGAAATCTAATTGATCGGTTTTTTTTAAACTAACACTTTTAGCTGCGCCTATTGTCCTAGCGCGGTCAAATGTCTGTGCCGCGCTATGCATAGTAGCGCGACAGAGGGCTGACGTGGCGGCGACCGGAGTCGCTGACCGCTGACGGGGCAGGGCCTGCCGCGCCACCGATCTTGGCGCGACAGAGCCGAATAAAACCGACGCGGCCAGTCCCGGCCTCCGCCCGGCCCTCCATTGCCGCCTCCCTTCCATTCCATTCCTCGGCCGCCTCCCTCGCTCCTCGTCCTCGTGCAAGGTAATGACGCACATTTTATTTTCGTTTGAATGATGGATAGATATATTATGAATGGGAGCCGTCGTCTATGAAAGATATTAGTTTGATTTTGTCAATGTTAAGGTTAATTATTTAGTTAGAAGTATGTTTACCATATATATTTTTGTTGCTCTAATTGTCGGTTATATTATTTTAGTTGTATTGCAAATGATTATATTTTATATTAATTTGTGTTCTTTTGATTGATGTTTAATTTGAACTGTTTTATTATATGGAAGACATATTTCGGGAGCAGTTATGGCGAAAACGGAGTCGTCCTAGAGAATTGTACCCCAAAGAGTCTAGCAAAGATGCCCCCGTCCCTCCTAAACTCCATGTCCCTAACTGTGACTGTGGTTGTCCGGCCAACGTGTTTCAATCGAGATATCCAGACACAGCGGCTCGTTGCTTCTACACGTGCAGTCGTTTTAATGTAAGTAATTGTTTCCGTATATTTTTTCTTCTTCATTTGTATTACTAAGTTACTAATATTTTGTTGGAATTTTATTGTGTAGGCCTATGAGAGGTGTTTTTTCTTTTAGTGGATCGACGGTGCAGACAAGTTTAATCCCAGGTACCTCCTTTTCGACGATTGGTGGAGAGGGTGACATCCACGAGAGCACTTCAACCGGTGGGTTCTACCTCCCCCTAACCCCTCTCCAATGACGACTAAAGAGAATCACTTAGCCGTAGTTAGACGACTCGAAGAACCTCCTCTGTGCTATTATGGAGACCGAGCTGTGATAAACCCTGACAATACATTGGAGTTTGTGTATCCAAACAAGCATGAAGTAAGTGCAAAGTGTATGTGTTAAAATATTGAGCTATATGTGTCATGTACTAATGTCATGTTATTTAGGTGTATTCAATGGCGAAGTGTCGTTTCAAGGAGTGGTTGTATGGTCCTAAAAACAAATGGCCCGAAGAACCTCCAAAAACAAAGTAAAAGAAGAAAGAAAGGTTAATTTACAAAGCACCGCTAGTCAAGTGTGAATGTGGTGTTAAATCCAACTACGGTCTAGTCCATTCGGAGCTTGGAATAGGCCATTATTGCAGCTATATGATTGACTATGATGAGGTTGGTTATTTTTGTGGTAACCATGGAATCGTATTTTGTTTCTTTTGCTAAGACATATATGATATAATTTATCATTTGAACAGAGCACTAGGAAATGTAGGTGGAAATATTATAATGGTCAAGCTAAGTTCTTGGATGAACTGAAGGGGAAGCAAGTAATTGCACGAAAGAGGGGATATGGACCTGACTACGTCAACCTTTTCGTTAAACATCACAAATACAAGATGCATGAGTTTGCTAGACAGCGCGGTATTTATAACCCGATCGACGTTGTACTTGTCAAATGGGGATTGAAGAGACGGATGACATTAGAGGAGGAGAGGGCAAGGAAAGAGACAAGGGAGGAGACAAGAGTATAGATACAGGTCTTAAACGAGCATGTTATTTCATTATATGCCAGTGAGTACTTCGAAGCCTTTTTTCGTTGCCTGATTTTAAATGTAATATAGTCGCGTTGCTAACTGATTGCATTTTATATATAAAGGAATTGAATGCAGTGAGGACCATGTTGCAGAGGTGGCTCATGCAAGGTATGAGGAAAAGAAGTTAGATGAGCACAGAAAGCGAGCTGATCGCACCTTTGAATCACCGATTGTGTTGTCTAATGAGGAGGACAAGGATGAGCATGACATTGCCAGACTCAGCGAGCTCATCGCTCTAGCAAAGACGGGCTTGCAGAGCAGAGGCAGGCTGAGGATGACACTGACAGACTGAGCGAGCTCATCGCTCTAGCAGAGGTGGGCTTACAGACGAAGGAGGCTGAGGACGACACTGATAGACTGGGTGAGCTCATCGCTCTAGCAGAGGTAGGCTTGCAGGCGGAGGAGGATGATGACGCATTCTTCACTCATGCCACAGAGGCCGCAGATAAAGCGGAGGCCGCTTACTACAGGCGAAAGGCAGATCAGGGCAATGCAGGTGAGCCTAGCCATAGCAACAGGGTTATGGTTGAGGATTGGTACTTGGACGACGAGTTGCTTACTCAGTATGTTTCTGACTGAGGGTTTTTAATTGCGCCGACTGTTAGTTCCATGCTTTATTAATGATCAATGTAGCTATGTAGTAGAAATTCTATTATGTTGTCTTATATTCCATTTGAACTACTGATGTATTGTACCCATATGTCATGTACTCGGATTACTTATGATCGATCTTAAGTGATCACATCTATTTATATCATGCGTTCAAAATTTCTAAAATAAATGTAATTGGGTGAAATTATCTCAAATACAGCGCCGTAGCCCACTAGTTCGGCCACGCCATAGCCTAGGTTCTGCCACGCTAGAGTCCATGGCGCGTTAGTGCCGCGCCATACTAAATGGTGCGGCAGTGATGTGGACAGACAACATCCAGCTTCAGTTGAGTTGTTGTCAGTGCTGTACAAAACTACAAGTGGTGCCGTGATCGTGCGCAAGTTGAAACGAACATGAAGCAAATAAATAGACAACAAGTTACCACATAACATTTTCATTGGTTTATGAGTTTGCAAGTTTTCGATGATAATATTTGTTCGACATAAGTTCGACGTAATGAACTAAGTCCCTGAAATGTAAGAATCCCTCGAACGCCTCTTGAAAACCTCATTGTCCGGTGGAAGAAGGGGGTCATCGTACTCCACCTCAAGAAGGAGGTATAACTGGTGCGGCGTGGGAGGGGCCATCCTGTTATAAATTAATAAAAAAGGGTTAGAGTATTCAAATTAACAATATTCAGATTAACATTATGTAGCATTGCAAAATTTGAACTACTTGTTATGCAGTACGAACACAATATGAAATCACCTGCTGCCCTCATCTTCTATGCCAGCTAGCCTTGTGACCAGATTGTTTGCAAACAGAGCAAAGATTCCTACCATGGGTCTCGTTGAAGTCTCCCTCGTTGTACATGTCTTCGTCGTACCCTCTCATAGCGTCCATGCCCCCCTTGAGTCGCTTCTTCTTCCTCCTACCCTTCCCTACCTTCATTAGATCCGGATGCAGCACATAGTCATAACCATTATAAGGTGGCCACTGTGTCGGGTCAAGGTATGGCTCGAAGCTCATCTCTCAAATACTAACGGTGTTCAAACGGAGATACAAGGGTGACATATATGGCAGATCCTCATAGTTGTACCCGTGAACCCTATAGGCCGTGATCATATGAGAGCAAGGGGCATGCATGATCTGAGGGACGTTGCAACTACACTCTACCTTTTCAAGATCAACTCGGTAGTTTCGTCCACCATAACGTTCACCGCCCAAGCTTATGCCACCCTTGCCTCGTACACTAAAGATATGGCGGCGGGGTCCATATGGCTCGGCGGTGTGCTGCTTGGCCAATTCCTCGGCCTCCTTCAAATGTTTAGCTCCAGCCTTTCTAGCTCCTGCTCAGCTATATTCCTCTGCATAAGTTCCCACCTCTTCATAAAATATTTGTTGCACTTATGAAACAAGAACTCAACAATTCTAGACACAGGCAACGATCGAACTCCGGTGAATACATGACTGAAGGACTCCGATGAGTTAGTGGTCATGATGCCATACCTGAAACCCCCCTCGTCATATGCTAACGCCCACTGAGCCTTCTATTCTATCTGCGCCTCTAACCAGGCCTTTCTCGCTGCATTTACCATCTTGTCTAGTTCTCTCTTTGTCTCCTTGAACTGGTGCTCTATACGCACATGACATAGAGCCTTCACATACCTCCTGCTTCCGCTGACGTCGCCAAAAATTAGCGGCAAAGTGTCTCATGCACCATCTATGTACTAGAGGTGGGAACCCATCTATATGCTCAGTTGTAGCATTAAGAAGCCCCACGTGACGGTCCGAGATCAAACATATAGTGCGAGTTGGGCCAAACACTTGCACACATAGAAGTCACATGAACCATGACCATGATTCATTGTTCTCTCCCTCTGCCAAAGCAAAAGCCATGGGTACTATCTGGTTCTCAGGATCAACAGCAGCAGCCATTATCAAGGTGCCCTTGTACTTTCCTATCAAGAAAGTGCCATCAACAAGTATGACTGGCCGATAAAACTAGAATGTATGTTCCATTTGCCCAAACGGCTAGAACACACGATAAAGGACATGCCTCAATGGGTCCTAAAAAACATCCCTCCGGTATCCATAAACCATTTCAAGCCAGGGTTGTAGTAATGCATTGCACATAAGATGCAGGGCACCCTATTGTATGCTTTATCCCAAGTACCCCATCGAATCGCTAGAGCAATTTACTTAGCACGCCAAGCCTTTCCGTACGTCACATCGTACCTAACGAATCCAGATATGGACTATTGTAAAGAAGACACCAAGATGTCATTATTATCATCAATGAGCCCCAATATACGACGGACAAGGTAACGTGCAGTGTGCTGCTGATAATTTTCCTTCCCCCTACTGTCTAGGCAAGTGTTAGGTTCGACAACTTTAGTTATCCTCCACTTGCCATCACTCTATCTCTTTTGTGCATTTAACCTCCACATACAACTGTTTTTGCATATCACGTGGTACCTCAACTCCTGGTCCGATTGAGTGATGGTGTACAGGCTATGGTGGTACACAGCATAGTCTTGAAGGAAGAGTTTCATCTCTAATATTGTGTTGAATATCATCCCCTTCCTAACGGTTTCTTTCTCATGGTTATACAATGAATTCCTACACAACTGGAGACCAGTGTCACAAACTGCCATATCCATCATGCTGACATCCCTATAGTTTAGAACGCGTTCTTGGATCTTAGTTGCTCAAGCTCAGTCGTTGTGTAAGGTGGTGGTGGAACATACTGCTACGCTTCGCTAATTCTGGCCCATGAATCATAGGGGTATCATCTGCATCTAAATTTATGACTAGTCTACCCTAAGCCTAGACACCATGCAAAACCTCAATTGGTACTGGTGATGGCATAGTATGAACTAGTACTAGCATGGCATCAGCCGGTGTTGGTGTAGCAGCTGTACCTCATTTGTCATCATCAGAATCGTCTGAATCACTGCTAAGTACATCACCGAACCTATCCTCCTCCTCCTCTTCCCGTTCGAAATCATTCACATCGAAGTCATTGCTTATACAACCTACTACAGTTGAATAAAACTACTCCTGCATCAACTGACCATCCAAATCCATGTTACCCTGAGTTGCTTCCCCTTCGACCCTCAATTCTTGCACATTGCCTCCAACACTGTCAATGGACGGGTCGTCCTGAACACCCTGCATCTTGTACCCATTCTCCACCACCACCTCAGCCATGGGCATATTAGAACCTTGGAGAACCCTAGTGTAGCGGGACCCGTCAGCAGGGTCGTGCAAGGGCATGAGGACATAGTGTGCCCTAGTCTTCCCAGTATTAAACCTCCCCTTCAATGTGAAATCACCGTCAAACTTTGCATTCAAACAGATATAAAGGTCATTGAAGCTAGGAGGTTCATCAAATCATTCCAATTCTTCTTCCATATCCTCAAACATACCATCTTCTCTTCTAACACTTCCTCCATACAAAACTCTAACACAACAATCCATCTGCAAAAGCATTAAAAGAAACTTCATCATATCATCGAAATCGTCGTACATAATGTCCATAGTAATATTAATACATATTCTAACTATAAATGTACTAACTAATCTAATATTAACATCTATACAAGGCTAAGTACAATAACTAATTAGACTAAATCCAATATATAACTAGACTCAATAACTGTACTAACTAAACTACCTAACTTTACTACCTATACTAACTTACTATATTACCTATACTAACTAAACTAAATAACTTTACTAACTCTACTAACTATACTATAATAATTTTACTACTTATTAGGGGAGTACCTCGCTGGAGCGTGCTAGACCGGGACAGGAGGCGCGGGCACAGTCCTCGGTGGGTAGCCACCGTGTGTGGCCAGAGGGGGTGGTGTGTCGGCATGGGGGCTCAGCTAATGAGGACATCACTTTTTCAGAGGTACCCGCTGATCCTCCAACCGTCATGCAAGGTCCAATGACCAGGGCTCAAAAGCGACAATTCAATTTAGAGGTGAGCTCGTTCTTAAGCGATACTTTTCATACTTTTGAGAATAGACTACTACCTAATAATGTTATCTTGCTTAGGAACATTGGAGAGGGTCATGAAGGACTTAGAGGAAGTGGTGGAGGTGATGATGACCAGCAAGGACATCCAACACAAGCCGGAGGCCCAGTCCAACAAGAATTCGAGTCTGCCTCGGCCTTCAGGACCCGTCTGCCTTAAACTGGTCACCCAGGACGCATCCGGACTCTGTTTTCAATGATCGATATATGGATGGAAAGCTCATTTGATAAGGAAGCCAATCCAAGTGGTCTCACGTAAAAAGATCTTCGGAATCAACAGAAATCATCAAAATAAGTTAGCGTCCAGAATCTGCCAGGGTGCTGCGACATCGTCTTTTGGTCCGTTGGACCGTGTATTGTGTTTGGGCCCATTAGGGGTGCATCCAAGGATCTTGCACGACCCTAGAGTCTTCATAAACAGCCACCGCCCCTTCATTAGGGTTTGGGTTTTACTTAGATTATTCTGTCAAGAATAGTTTCATCGTTCATCGGTTTGTGAGACCCCAACTTCGTGAGATAATCTTTCATCCGCAATTTGGTTGTGTTATTTCTTGTTCTTGCTTATGTTCTTCGTTGTGCAGGCAAGGATTAGCCTTCTTGGTGAGGTCAACCTGGTCTATGAATTGGTTGATAACCAGAGGAGCTGTGGTGCTAAGATTGCAGGGTTCGATCTTTCAATCTAAAGTTGGATCAGTGTGTCATTCTCCACCACAACGATAGTTACCATCACCTGACGGAAGATCGGGATCCCCGTCTCCATTAAGTGGTAATCAGAGCTAAGGTATATCATCAGGTTCACTTTTATTCCCTAGTTTTGAGTGTTTCGCATTCGTCCCATAGTCTAGGGCCATACTCGTTTTTCCTGTCCTAGAACCTTCCGTGCCATAGCCTTTGCATATTTTAGTTTCAGAGTCCGTCGTGTTGAGTCTGTATCCTGGTCGAGGTCTTGTTGCTGGTTAGGTCATGTTAGAGTCCAGCTCGTGTGTTTTCTCCCATTGTTTCCATCAAATCTTTGTTGTTGTGACCAGTTTTGCGCACATTGTTCCCGTTTTGTCCTCTAATTCGGAGCCAATTTTTAAAACTGGTCTAGTTTTCGCATACGAACTCCGATTTTGATGTTTCATATATCAAAATTGATCAGAAAAAATTTCAGATCTATCCATCCCCTGGCTTGTTGGGGTTCAAAAATTTTAGATTGGTCAAAAAGTGGTCACAAGATCCTCTTTTCGTGGTCACAAGGTTTTTGTCGATTTTGAGCAAGTTTTCTAAAAATTATACAGGCCACGTCTTTTACTTGTTTCAGCTTATATTTTCTGTGGTTACTTATTTTGTGCTCCTAAGTAAAGGAAAAATAGCAAAAAAATAAAATAAAAAAGTCAAAATTTCCCAAAAAACAACGACAGCCCAAAAATAGAAAAAAAGAGAGGGACAAAAGAGGAACGATATCTAGAAGAGCACATAGAGAAGACCAAAGTGAGCTATGATAATGTGTGCTTTCTGGTTCTTTGTTTGTGTTGCTGTTTCCATCCACCATACTTATTTTTCATACATATGTCACCTTGTTATCCACCATACTTTTGTCACACACCTGGTACTTGGAACATTTTAGACCAGCAACGAGAACAAGTACTTTAGACTATAATTTAGCATTACTTTATGTTACTAACTTATGTGCCAGATATACATATTACTCTTTGTGTGCCTTCCAAGCTCCACAAACTCTTTAGATCAGTACAGACAAAGGGCCTTGCAATCTCGGTACCATTACCTCACAGGTATCACGAACCAGCCGTCGGTTGTACCGCCCACTGCTTGTGTTGATAAGAACTTTGTAAGAGCTTGGTAAGATGCTTCCACTTGCTATGAAAAGTAACACCACTGCAACCACGTAGTCATTTGGTAGGGATAACTTTTACCTGTTTGTTCCTGTTTTTGTGTTTTCAATGGCAGGAGGTGAATAGACTGGAGATAATAATCCTAAGGGTTTCAGCGAGTGTGTCAGCCAAGAGCAACTACAAGCTATTGTAGAGGATGCCCAAAAAGGATGAATGAGGCCGTTAGGAAGGCCATCACTGACGCACTCATTGAACTCAACATTGACAATAGCATGGAGAGATTGGACAAGCGAATTTCCACGCTAACCGACAAGGTTACTGAGTTGGAAACCTTTGTGGCGAGCAACAACGACGTCTCCAGTAGCAACACCAATGGTCAAGACATGGTGTATGATGCCAACGGGAACATAGGTCGAGCAGCTTTTCGACAAGAGAGATTACAACAACATCTTCGCCGCAACACGATAGGTATGGGTGGTGTCCACCACCACCGTCAAGGTAATAATCACCGTGTGCCCAATGATCCTTATGCTAAAATTAAGTTCACAATACCATCTTTTTTGGGTCATTATGATGCTGAGGGATATCTTGATTGGGAGATGACGGTAGAACAAAAGTTTAGTGCCCACCTTATACCTGAGCAGCATAGAGTTAGACAAGCTACTAGTGAGTTTAAGGATTTTGCCATTATTTGGTGGAATGGGCTAGCTGCACAGAATGCTTTACCTGGTATGTGGGAAGAACTTAAGGTAGCTATGCGTGATCGTTTTGTTCCTCCTTCTTATCATAGAGACTTGCGTAAGAAATTGATGCATTTAGAACAAGGAGATAAATCTATACAGGATTACTATGGTGAGCTCCAAAAGGGATTGATGCGTTGTAGTGTTGTGGAGGGAAACGAAGATGCCATTTGTCGTTTTTATTCGGGTTTGAGGCGTGAGATTCAGGACATTGCTGATTATAAAGAATTTAACACTGTCAACCAGTTGTTTCAGTTTGCTATGCTTGCAGAAAAGGAATTGCAGGGGCGTAAATAGCAGGGCAAGAGCAAGGTCAGCACCAGCACATACACGCCACGCTCGGCACCATCTTCGGGGCTGACCAAGCCAACTAGTTTTCGAGCGCCTCCACCAGCGAGCAAGCGACCAGCAACCTCTAGAGTTTTCGCTACACCTAAGGCACCTCTCGCACGACCTTCAGATTTAGGTAAAAATTCTTTGCAGGTGCCTACCAAGAGTTCCTCATTTGTTGCATCGACAGGATGCACTTCGGGAATTCAGTGCCACCGCTGCCATGGCATTGGCCATGTGCAGAAGGACAACCCAAGTCAACAGGCATATATTGCTACAGAAGATGGTTACATCAGCACCTCTGACATTGAGGATGAAGAAGACCAAGATGTAGATGAGGACGACGGCGAAGTCCTTGGTGATGAGGCCATGGCATCCTATAGGAGCATCATTGTACAACGGGTGCTCAGCTCATAAGTCCAACAACCTGAGAAGCTACAACGCCATAACTTGTTCCAGATTTTCTTCGTCGTCAGCGACTGTCGAGCATATGTCATTATTGATGGAGGTAGCTGCAATAATTTGGTGAGTTCTGATTTGGTCAAGAAGCTTGGCTTGACCACACGTCCACACCCACGTCCATACCATATTCAGTGGCTAAATGATTCTAGTAAAGCAAAGGTAACACAAACTTGCAGAGTTTCATTTTCTATTGGTTCTTATGCTGATTCTGTTGATTGTGATGTGGTACCTATACAAGCTTGTTCACTCTTATTGGGTCATCCTTGGGAACATGATAATGATGATACCCACCATGGTAGAAGTAATAAATACATTTTTGTGCATAAAGGAAAGAAAATTACTTTGGTACCTTTGACCCCTACTCAAATTGTACAAGTTGATAGAGAACGCGCTGCTAGTTTGAATGATGTTTAATCTAAAAATCAGCAAGTTGCTAATTCTATTTTCTCACCTAAAAAGGATAAGTCTACATCTATTTCTAAGCCTTAGGGGATTAAATTGAAGGGTGGTGTTATGCTTGCAACAAAATGTGACTTTGCTGAAATTTCTGATGATGATATTTGCTATGCTTTGGTATGCAAACGAGCTATGTTTTTGCTTGATGATATTGTTAGCTTGGTGCCTCTTGCTATCACTAACCTTTTGCAGGAGTATGAGGACATTTTTCTAGCTGAGATACCCCCGGGGCTGCCACCTATGAGAGGGATAGAGCATCAAATTGATTTGATTCTGAGAGCGACCTTGCCCAACCGAGCTGCCTATCGAACCAATCCTAAGGAGACTAAGGAAATTCAGCGGCAAGTCCAAGATCTTTTGGACCGTGTGTATGTACGTGAAAGCCTTAGTCCTTGTGTCATTCCTGTACTTTTGGTTCCTAAGAAAGATGGAACTTGGCGTATGTGTATTGATTGTAGAGCCATCAATAATATTACTATTCAGTATTGTCATCCTATTCCTAGGTTAGACGACATGCTAGATGAGTTGTGTGGTTCTATAATTTTCACTAAGATTGACTTGCGAAGTGGCTACCACCAGATTAGAATGAAACTTGGAGATGAATGGAAAACTGCGTTTAAAACCAAATTCGGGTTGTATGAGTGGTTAGTAATGTCTTTTGGTTTGACAAATGCACCTAGCACTTTCATGCGCTTAATGAATGAGGTTTTAAGAGCTTTTATTGGACATTTTGTGGTAGTTTACTTTGATGATATATTGATTTACAGCAAGTCTTTTGATGAACATATGGATCACTTACATACTATTTTTAATGCTTTACGTGATGCACGTCTATTTGGTAACCTTGAGAAGTGCATCTTTTGCACGGATCGAGTTTTTTTTCTTGGCTATGTTGTAACTCCATAGGGAATTGAGGTAGACAAGATGAAAATTGAAGCCATAAAGAGCTGACCAGTTCCCCAAACCGTCATACAAGTGAGGAGTTTTCTTGGTCTTGTAGGATTCTACCGTTGCTTTGTCAAAGATTTCAGCACCATTGCTGCCCCATTGCATGAGTTGACGAAGAAAGGAGTGATGTTTCATTGGGGAGAGGCACAAGAGGTGTCCTTTGACACTTTGAAGGACAAGCTTACCATGCACCATTGCTGCAACTTCTAAATTTTGGTAAGACTTTTGAGCTAGAATGTGATGCTGGTGGAGTTGGCATTGGTGGTGTTTTGATGCAAGATGGTAAACCAGTTGCTTACTTTAGTGAAAAATTGCATGGTCATATTCTTAATTATTCCACGTATGATAAAGAATTGTATGCACTTGCTCGTTCTTTAGAGATGTGGCGTCATTATTTGTGGCCTAAAGAATTTGTTATTCATTCTGATCATAAATCGTTTAAGTATCTTCGCTCTCAAAATAATCTGAATCATAGGCATGCTAAATGGGTTTAATTTATTGAATCTTTTCCTTATATTATCAAACACAAGAAAGGGAAGGATAATGTGATTGCTGATGCTTTATCTAGAAGATATACATTGATGTCCCAACTTGATTGCCAGATTTTTGGTCTTCAATCCATTAAAGAACAATATATTGATCCTGATTTTAAGGATGTGTTGCTTAATTGTAGAGAGGGACGCACATGGAATAAGTTTATGATCAGCGATGGGTTTTTGTTTTGAGCTAACCACCTATGCATTCTAGTTGGTTCCATTCATCTTTTGTTGTTGCAGGAGGTACATGGAGGCAGATTGATAGGACATTTTGGTGCCAAGAAGACAGAAGAGGTGTTGTCCACACACTTCTTTTGACCAAGGATGAGGCAAGATGTAGAGCGGTACGTGGCTCGATGTGCCACATGTTAAAAAGCTAAGTCACGGTTGAACCCACATGGTTTGTATATGCCTCTTCCTGTTTCTTCTACTCCTTGTGCAGATATATCTATGGATTTTGTGTTGGGATTGTCAAGGACTAAGAGGGGGAGGGATAGTATTTTCATGGTGGTTGATCGTTTTTCTAAGATGGCACATTTTATTTCTTGTCATAAGAGTGATGATGTTGTTCATATTGCTGACCTTTTCTTTCAAGAAATCATTCGCTTGCATGGTATGTCTTCTATTATTGTTTCAGATCACGATGCAAAATTCTTGAGTCATTTTTGGCGCACGCTGTGGAATAAATTGGGGACCAAGCTGCTGTTTTCTACAACATGTCATCCCCAAACTGATGGGCAAACTGAGATTGTGAATCGAACATTGTCTACCATGTTGAGAGCCATTTTGAAGCGCAATTTGAAGATGTGGAAAGAGTGTTTGCCACATGTGGAGTTTGCATATAACAGGGCGGAACATTCCACCACCAAGGTAAGTCCTTTTCAGGTAGTGTATGGTTTTAACCCCCGTGCTCCTATTGATCTTTTGCCTTTACCTACCACTGAGAGAATACATAGTGTTGCTAGAGAGCGTGCTGATTTTATTCGTAAGTTGCATGAAACAACTAAAGCAAATATTGAAAGAATGAATGAAAAGTATAGAAATGTTGGTAGTAAAGGTAGAAAAGAGATTAAACTTGAACCGGGTGATTTGGCTTGGTAACATTTGAGAAAAGATAGATTTCCTGAGCTACATAAGTCTAAATTAATGCCAAGAGCAGCTAGTCCTTATAAGATCATTGAGAAAATAAATGATAATGCCTATAAACTTGAATTGCCACCCGAGTTCGGGGTTAGTCCCACCTTTAACATTGTAGATTTGAAACCTTATTTGGGAGAAGAAGATGAGCTTGAGTCGAGGACGACTCTAATTCAAGAGGGGGAGGATGATGAGGACATCACTTTTTCAGAGGTACCCGCTGATCCTCCAACCGTCATGCAAGGTCCAATGACCCAGGCTCGAAAGCGACAACTCAATTTAGAGGTGAGCTCGTTCTTAAATGATACTTTTCATACTTTTGAGAATAGACTACTACCTAATGATGTTATCTTGCTTAGGAATATTGGAGAGGGTCATGAAGGACTTAGAGGAAGTGGTGGAGGTGATGATGACTAGCAAGGACGTCCAACACAAGCTGGAGGCCCAGTCCAACAAGAATTCGAGTCTGCCTCGGCCTCTAGGACTAGTCTGCCTTAAACTGGTCACCTAGGACGCATCCAG
This sequence comes from Miscanthus floridulus, assembly GCF_019320115.1. Classification (NCBI taxonomy): domain Eukaryota; kingdom Viridiplantae; phylum Streptophyta; class Magnoliopsida; order Poales; family Poaceae; genus Miscanthus; species Miscanthus floridulus. The sequence goes on along the minus strand of NC_089580.1, from coordinate 128,563,334 downwards.
ACTCTGTTTTTGACAATCCAAATATGGATGGAAAGCTAATTTGATAAGGAAGTCAATCCAAGTGGTCTCACATCAAAAGCTCTTCAGAATCAATGGGAATCGTCGAAACAATTCAGTGTCTAGAATCTGCCAGGGTGCTGCGACACTGTCTTTTGGTCCATTGGACCGTGTATCATGTTTGGGCCTATTAGGGGCGCATCCAGGGATCTTGCATGACTCTAGAGTCTTCATAAACAGCTGCCACCCCTCCATTAGGGTTTGGGTTTTGCTTAGATTATTCTATCAAGAACAGTTTCGCCGTTCGTCAGTTTGTGAGACCCCTACTTCGTGAGATAATCTTTCATCTGCAATTTGGTTGTGTTCTTTCTTGTTCTTGCTTGTGTTCTTCGTTGCACAAGCAAGGATTAGCCTTCTCGGCGAGGTCAATCTGGTCCGTGACTTGGTTGATAACCAGAGGAGCTATGGTGCTAAGATTGCAGGGTTCAATCTTTCGATCTAAAGATGGATCAGTGTGTCATTCTCCGCCACAACGATAGTTACCATCACCTAACGGAAGATCGGGATCCCTGTCTCCATTATCGGCGGCTACACCGAGCGACCGGCGGCCGTGCCGTGCTCAGCGGTGGGCTAGCTAGCATGGGCGGATACGGCGGCCGACGTGCTCAGCGGTGGGCTAGCACGGGCGGACGTAGCGGCCAGGCGGCCTTGCTGCGCTGCTCGGGCAATGGCAGACGCGGGCAGCGGTGGTCAGTTTTATTCGGCTCTGTCGCGCCATGGATTAGGACGCGGCAGTGCCACGCCAAGATCAGTGGCGCGGCAGGCCCTGCCCCATCAGCGGTCAGCGACTCTAGTCGCTGCCATGTTGGTCCTCTGCCGCGCCATCATTCATGGCACGGCACAAGCATTTGGCCGCGTCAGGGCAATAGGCGTGGCCAAAAGTGTTAGTTAAAAAAACGACCATGTTAGATTTCAAATTAGTTTCCAAAAAGTGTTAAAATTAAAAAAAAAATCGCTGAAGCCTAGAGGCCTTCGTGGACGTCTGTGACTGTGATTTTCCAAAAAAGGCAGATGCTCAAGATCAACGGCTTGGATGGTAAAATTAGCATTGTTGATTGCACATGAGTAAACTATGGGACAACTATTTCACCATTGTACGATCTATGTTGTCTTGCCACTCACAAATTTTTCTTTGTTGATTGCACACAAAAAAAGAGAACCCATTATATATATGTTGGCTATTCAATTGTCTCATGATTACTCGTACGTGACGATGCATGAGATTATACATGAGATAGCACCAATGTACTTGCTCTAAAGGGGTAAAGTTTTCTCGAACATTATAATAGACAAACATTTTTAGGTATGACATGCGAATATCCATTAGGTGTTCAAATTGTTTGGTGTAAGACATGATGATATGGTCTGGTTGTTAGCATTTTTCAACAAAATAAGTGTAGGCAAAATTCTCTTTGCTCAAGAAGACTACAACTATTTTAGATGTTTTTAGCTGATTGTTTTGTTCAAAGCGATTAATGTTGACAAGGATTTTTCATTCCTGATCTAGGGTGATCCAAGTCATCATAAACAATAGCTAAGTTTATCTAGATTCATAGCTGTATTATTATAATGCGGCACAACTTTTGCGTGGAGTGTGAGATGCTCTATGCTTATGAGAAACAACACATGCAAATGAGATGAGTTTTCTAGATAACAGACAAAAACTTTTAGTTGTGATATGTAAATATCCATTATGTTCAATTTTTATGATAAGATATGATGATGATCCCAGTTGTTAGCAATTTTCAACATAATGAGTGTAAGCAGAAATCTCTTTGCTCAAAAAGACCAAGTATTTATATGTTTTTTCTTAGTTGTTTTGTTGAAGCAATGCGAGCGAAGATTTTTTCTTCCTTGAGGTGCATTGAACAGATGTAAACAACAATTGTGTATAGGCTCCTAGTTGTGTGTTGTAAACAACAGATGTAAGCACTTGATTGAAGGTTACGAGGTGCTCTAGAGTTGATTGTCAGGTGCTATTGGGTTCATTCTCCACTGGAGAGACGAAAAACTTGAATAAATGCCTTGTGATAGAGCCAACTTAGAGACCAAGCCCTTAAGTGGAGGAGGCAACCTTTTGTGTGGTTAAGTCTTGGTAGAGAAGTGGTGATCCTTGGGCTTAAGGCAATGTTGACATAGGTGACCAACAAGTCGCTCAACCACAGAAATATATCTTTATGTCTCCTTGTTCGGTATTTATGGCAGAACTGCCCAAAATAACATCGTTTCGAAGGCGCTCGTCTTCCTCTAGACACTAAGCACCCCGAGAGTTAGCTACATCGGACAGTTCCGTCGAGCCCACCCCAAGGGAGAATCTGAAATAATCCACGTTTTACATCCAGAATCCAATAATAAGTATGAGCTTACAATACTTAGTCCATTTCATACAACAAGATCTCTTAGAAATTATTTATTACAATACCAGAGTTCAGAGTGCAATAATTAAATAGCGGAATGAAAATAAGCATCTAGCGAAAACGATACAAGGATCTGTCTGTGCCCACCAGAAGAATCCTCCACATAAGAGCTACTCCTCAGGCTGCACCTGCAACAAGGGTAAAATAAACCTTAAGTACACAATGTACTCGTAAGACTTATCCGACTAGTAGGAATAGTTTTCTGACTCCAAGGAGTATGATAAGCAATATGGGTTTGCTATTCTCTTTTTTTTTGCGAAAAGCATTACTAATAGTTAATCCTTACAGTCAAGTTTTATTAGCGGTCATGATTACTTCATTAGCTAACCATTCTAGGTAAGCACCTATTATACTTTCAAGCAAGGGTTAAGCAATCAGAACCATTTCACCATCTTTCATCTTCTAGTTCTTACTACGGCGCTAGACCATAGCCAAATCATACCGTCTCACGGAAACGGTGATTCATGAACCAATGTATCCTAGCTAGGTACCCCAAAACACACACCCCGTTTGTACCTCAGGCACAAACAAGACCAACCCATTCTACTCCTATCACGGGGTCTAGGTCCCTGTCCAAACTTGGACTCCAAGATGCCACACTAGAGACCCTGTCTTAGTGTGGTGCTTAGACCTCCACCTTTCCTTGCATCCAATCAGTCAGTCCAGAAAGAGCCGAAACCCATGACAAGAGTGTAACGAGCCTTCTCGCTCCCATAAGCAAGTGTGTACTCAGGATAATAAGTCTGTGACCTAACTACCATCTACAGCAATGGACTTTCCTTAATCGACACGAATAAAGAAAATAGTGTAACCAAGCTAAGCCCCATTGGCTGTGGGACACAACCTGTTACACCCACCAATACCCATACCATATCTCTACCCTGTCTCTATTTTTTCTTTCAACATTTATTATGAGAGTAATAATAACCACCTATTATGAGTAACGGTAGGTTACTCACGCTATCGAAACCTAAGCATAGCAGCTACTCGAACCTACACTAGTAAGACTCTGAGGATAGGTATATCTATGCATGTGGTTTCTATAAAATTCATGTAACGTAAATACACATAACATATATAAATAGTGATTATCCAAAAATAAGGGATTATGCACCGGGGCTTGCCTTCGGCAGGCGTGGTGTCAGCTGAGTTAGTCAGTGGTGGCTCTAGGACCTCCTCCTGTATGAGAATCTTCTCCTCGTACTTCTCAACGATCTCCTTGAACTCGCGATTGCCGGTGGTCACAATCTCCGCTAACTCGTTCTCTACATGCATGCGATGATGATGCAACACTTAGCATTTAAGCAATAGCAACTAAGAATACACATACTAAGCTACTAAGCTAGCTCTAATGACTAAGGTACTAAGCTAACTATCACCTTTACCAAGCAAAGTATTGGGTTCAACTAGCAAACACTCAGTTTTGCAATTTAAAGGTATATCCTTATTTCTACTAATGATTTAATGTATATTGAAACAAAGAGCATTTAACTATCCTAATGCTTAGTCTATTCTAAGGCTACAAAAATTACAGTGAGCACATAATAATAAAATAAAGCTACTATAAAAATTTCAGGACTAAACCTATCACCAATTTTACCACAAAAAAATTCCTCCAATAATTATCCTAACAATATTAAATATTTTCAAATAATATAATAGCTCCTGGTATCAATATGTACATATATGAACTAAATACGCTAACAGATAGAGCATAATTTTAGGAACCTAACAAAATTTGTTTCACAATTTTTGGATACCTACATGATTTTATATGATTTACCAAAGATCAGCTCAAAAATTAAATTAGAAAACTATTTCTAATTCCTTAGGAAAAGAAAAACGAAACATCCCGCGCGGCCCATGCGTGCGGCCCACACGACGCGGCCCACGTGAGGCCAGCCCACGGTGGAGAAGCCCCCCGTGTGCTGGCGTTTTAGTAGAAAAGCCCCCATACTTTCTGCTATTAACGCGACCACTATGCACCCATATTCCTTTAGTCAGTGATTATGCATGAAGGTCCTCGAAGAGACTCATCTTCACATCAGGAAGGTCCCCGAAACCCTCGCGCTCTCCAGCATGGCGGTGGTCATCATGGAGCCACTACGCTAGCCAATGGGACCCACACAGACCTAGCTAGGGGGTCGATGCTCACCTATGAACCGACGCACAACGCTGGGCAGTAGTTAGAAGACCAGAGATGAACTAGGGCAACTTGTCCACATCGACAGGCAACCGGCGTTGGCGACGACAATGTTTTGGTGAGCCACGGTGCTAAGGAAGCAGTAGAGGTAGCGGGTGAGCATCAGCGACTCACCAAGGACCTAGCTGAGGCGATGGTTCGGTCGGAGATGCCTCGAGCAAGGTTGGCCATGTACGCGTAGTGAGCTCAGTGACGAGCCATGGTGGACATGACCGCGTCAGCAGTGTCGGGACAATGGTAGGGGTATGGCTCAGGTGCGCATGGCAAGGAGGGGTTCAAGGTGAGTCTAGCGGTGCAACTAATTTCGCTCGAGGTGGTCAGGTAGGAGCTGCCCTCGGTGATGGGCGGACTTGGCCTTATCTGCACGGTGGTGGGGAAAAGCTCCAAAATTGAAGCTCGACCAGGCACCATTTAAGGCGGGTTGGGGTAGGTTCTAGACAGCTGGGTAACGGAGCCAGCAACATGACGAATCAGGCGATGGTGACTCCCCCCTACTTGTTTTAATGGTGTGGCTCAGTCCACCAAGGCAGCAGCGAAGAGAGAGGGGAGGGGGTAGGTCATAGCTTAGCTTGTCCTCGCCTTGGTGGGACGCGAGCGACGCGATTAGGACGCACACGTGCAAGCGCTATGGACAAGGCGTGCGCGCGTCCGTGACCAACATGGCATGAGTGACTACCGCGCCTTAATGGGCGAGGCGACAATAGGTACGACCATGTGTCGATGCTGTGGATACGCCAAGCGTGGGCGCAGCAGTGGCAGGGCCACTGGTAGGGGCAGACAACTATGTAGAGCCAAAGGGGGGTGTGGATGTGACGGCGAGGCGACGGCAGCGCAGCGCGGCCGTGGTGGCACCAATGGCGGCAGCGCGAGGTAGGATAGCACAGCATGGGGCCAACGGCTCGCTGCGGCTGGCCTCGGCCAAGCCTAGGCGGCCTGACTGACCCAGCGCAGCGGCACGGGGTGACCACACGGGACACGGCCATGTGCGCGGCGCGGGGTGGCCACGCGCACGGCGCCAACCATCCCGAGGTTGTGTCGTGCATGAATTTTAAAGCGCCTAAAATGACTAAACGGTTGCTTCAGGAGCCAAACCATCTTCACCATGCTCAAGATGGCATATGAGACTACCAAATCAAGCTATAACATTACACCACCCCTTAACCCAATCTCTCAAAATAATTTGGTAAACATAGCAATGTCTAGCTGTTGACAACTTGGATTTTTTTTAAGTTTTTGAGCTGAACTTGATTGCAATTTGTAATTTCTAGGCTAGTAGAAATATTAGTTAGTAATATCATTTTTTTGACAACAAGTATTTCACTGTCATCTATAAAGTTTGTACTTCAAACTTTATTTAAGTATCACACACATGTTCTATAGTATTTTTTCTTAATAAAAATTGGTTTTCAACCCAACTTGATATACATGAGCTATTGAATCAACTTTCATTTAGCATTTTTATTGATCATTTTAAGTTACAAGAAATTGATCTACACACTTTATCACATGCATTAACACATAAATATGATGCCCACGACATGTTTTAGTAAATGATTTAGGGTGTAACATCGAGGGTGTTACAGTATTGATCACTCTACACTTGTGCCTTACTTTGTTCTCTTATAATTCATAGTGTAGAGATATTAGGAATTGTCACCTTAGGAAGCAAACCGAGTTAGTTTTGATCTTCTCTAGTGACATAGCTTAGCTAGTATCTTGATTACTGGAATTCTATGGATTTCGCTCATTCTAAGCTTGCTAAACATAGCTAGAGGTAGTGTTTATTAGGGCCTCCTTTTGTGCCTAACCATTTTGCTTAATGTTGTGCTTTGCTAGAAATTTTAATTAGGTTATTCACCTTCTCTAGGCATCTAAAGATCCTTTACACATATATAGTTCGAGAGGTAGGATTAAAGATAGACTTCCTCAATTAGGTGTAGATTGGTTTTCTAATCGGTTAAAAAAGATCTAATCGGGTAATATTACATATATGTTTCGGTTTTTTCTATGTAGTGCATGCCTTGTCCACTAAGCTTGAGGCACCTCTAGCCATTTTCTTCTTTGACCAGTCGGTCCAATCCACTTCTATTCTGATGTTAGACCAACTCCAAGAGACTCTTTATATCCTTTCTAATTTATAGGAATAGAGATTTTAATAAAAAATACCCTCCAACAGTCTCTTTAATTGGGTTTTCAAATATAAGCATCCTCTATTCTGTATTTCTTGCTAGACAAAGATGCTGAACAAGGATGACTCTCTAGAGTACGCAAAAGATATAGAAAAGTTGTTAGAGGATAAAAGAAATAAAAAATAATTTTTACTCAAATAATTTTCTAAATAATGATTTAACGAGTAAATTTTAGAAAGACTCTTGGAGATGCTTAGGGGTCATTGTAGTTGACATTACGTGTGCGTATGATAAATTGTACATTATTTAAAGGAGCATGGTTTCTAAAACGAGTGATCTGACATGTACCTTTCTAACTTTGATGTGGAAATACTCCTTCGGTCCAAAAAAACAGTTCTAAAATAGTGATATATTTTAGTATGTTAAGTTTGACTAAATCTATATAAAAAATATTAATATCCATCGTATAAAATAGGTACCACTAAATTGGTCATGAAACATACTTTTATAATATAAAATTAATGTTATAAACATTAATAATTTTATCCATATATTTGGTTAGACTCTAGGTACTTTAACCGAGGATGTATTTAGAATTACATTCTTTTCGAGATGTTGGTGCGGTAGCTATCAAGTTTGTATGGTGTTCATGACAAGACATCACAATGGCCAAACTATGAACGATTTTCAATGTACTGAGCGCAAAGTGAACTTCTATTTATCTGTTAAAAAGGTTCACGAGCATGGATAATAGGTCTGAGGTCACTTTTTTTATTATGCCAATCTTAATACTTTTAGGGTCCGTTTAGATGTAGATATTGGACAGCTGACATTGAATTGGGTGCCAATGCCAAATCAGATTAGTATTGGAAATGAGCTACAATACCAGATCAGGTGTTTCAATGCAGAAGAAATTGTTATTTGGAATCTAGGATATGGCAAATACCAAATAAATGTTTGGATGTACATCTCCTTAGATTGAATTGACTCATCTTCTTCCCCAATCCCGTAACACTCGCTCTCGCCTCACCCCCTCCCTCACCTTCAGAGCGGACGAACTAGCGAACCGTGCTCCCACTCATCTCTCTCCCTCCTCCTCCCTCACCGAATTTGTCCATGGAATCCCCTCACACTCCCGCACAAAGCCCCGGCGACGGCAGGCTTGAAAGGTCCTAATGGCTAGAGGGGGTGAATAGCCTATAAAAATTTCTACAACAACACTTAAACAATGTGGTTAGTCAAATAAACGACGAAGCGAGTGTTGCGCTAGCCTGCTAAAAATATAAGCCACCTACCATAATTCTAGTTGCTATAGTCTCTATCCACACAATGGCTATGTCACTACACTTAGTTAGTGATCTCTCAAAGACTAACTAAAGAGCCTCACTAACAACTAGACACGACACAAGCTTGCTCTCAAAACTAATTACACTAAAGAGCGAAGCAATACTAGAAATGTAAATACTAGAGGGAATGTGATGATTATACCGCCGTATAAGGAATTGAGCCAATCACAAGATAATCACAATGAATACCAAGAAATCCTCAGACAATGATGACACACGTTTTTTTATCGAGGTTCACTTGCTTGTCGACAGGCTAGTCCTTGTTGTGGTGATTCACTCACTTGAAGGTTCACGCGCTAATTGGCATCACACGCCAAACCCACAACCGGGTGCCACACAACCAACACAAGATGAGGATCACACAAGCCATGAGCAATCCACTAGAGTACCTTTTGGCTCTCCGCCGAGGAAAGGTCAAGAACCCCTCACAATCACCATGATCGAAGCCAGAGATAAGCACCTTCCTCTGCTCGATGATCCTCGCCACTCCAAGCCATCTAGGTGGCGGTAACCACCAAGAGTAATAAGCGAATCCCGTAGTGAAACACGAACACCAAGTGCCTCTAGATGCAATCACTCAAGCAATGCACTTGGATTCTCTATCAATCTCACAAAGATGATGAATCAATGATGGAGATGAGTGGGAGGATTTTGGCTAAGCTCACAAGGTTGCTATGTCAATGCAAATGGCCAAGAGAGTGAGCTTGAGTAGGTCATGGGGCTTAAATAGAAGTTCCCACAAAATAGAGTTGTTACCTCCACTGTCCACTGAAAAATGGGGCGACCAGACGCGCTGGTCCGACTGACCGAACGTAGCCAGCCTAGTGTCTAGTCACGTGATCAACGCCACATGTTCCCCCCTTCAAACATCTACCGTTGATCTTCAATGGTCAAGTTCCCACATAGTTAATTGACGATCGGACGTGCCATAGACGAAGACCAGACGCGCCGATGCTCACTTCAGCCCCCGCGCATGCCTAAGCCTTCACCCTATGACCGGACGCGCAACTCACTGCCATTGTGCAGCGTCAGGTCGACTCCAGAGAGCTCCTTGAGCGCCAAAACCATGATTAGACACATCAGGTGCACGTGACTGGACATGCCACCGCGTTAGGTCTCCACCACGCTCACTCAGTCACTGGCGTCAGCATACATCATCCTCGACTGGATGCACAAGCATCGTGTCAGGTCACATTTTGACCTGAGCCAACTGACCAGACGCATCGGCTAAGTCTAGTCACGCCGAGCTCAGCGTTTGGTCACTGAAAGACCAGGACAATCACCTCCTTCACCTCACCAACTTCACCACCCTTGATCAAATGTGCCAACCACCAAGTGTATCACCTTGTGTAAGTGTGTTAGCATATTTTCACAAATATTTTCAAGGGTGTTAGCACTCCACTAGATCTAAATGCATATGCAAAAGTTAGAGCATCTAGTGGCACTTTGATAACCGCATTTCGATGCGAGTTTCACCCCTCTTAATAATACAACTATCAATCCTAAATGTGATTACACTTACTAAGTGTCTTAATCACCAAACCAAAAAGCTCCTATGGAAATCACCTTTGCCTTGAGCTTTTTGTTTTTCTCTTTCTTCTTTTCCATGTCCAAGCACTTGATCACCATGGCCATCACCACCACCATCATGATCTTCACATTTGCTTCACCACTTGGAATGTGCCACCTATCTCATAATCACTTTGATAAACTAGGTTAGCACATAGGGTTTCATCAATTCACCAAAACCAAACTAGAGCCTTCAGGGCTGGGGTACACGTCGCGACGGGGCCTCTACGTGCAGGTGGCGTCGCATCACCGGGTCGACGACAGGAAGTCACCACAGTTGAGGAAGGAGACGAGGATGTGGCCGGACCTATAGGGCATCGGTGGTGGGGATCATGACACCTCGGCGGTGGTTGAACTTGAGGAGGAGGCATTGGCTCCGCACCGAGGACACTAACATCGAGCCTGACGACTTGCTCGCCACCGGGCGACGACGCCATGGAGAAGGTCTGATTGGAGGGCGCACCCATGGAGAAGGTGGACGGAAATGAGGTGGGCGCCGAGGATGCCGGCGCCGCCCATGACCGCCAGTTATGTTACGTTGCCCTGCCTCGAATAACCGAGGCGGGCAACCATGCCACCCGTCTCAGAGCCCATTTTGGAAACGCTGCGCAAAAGAATTTGTGTAGTTGTGAAGACTAAGTGCCTAAGTGTCGGGTCCAATTCCACTAAATACGGAGGGGTCAGGCTCTGCATTGGGATAGACCCCTTCCAGTTATAGTTCAATACCGAGGAATTGAATCTTGAATGCCAAATCTCATTTCCAAGCTCATCCAAACAGCAGCATTGAGAAAACCTAATTCCAATTCCAAATTATGGGCTCCAATATCGACATCCAAACGGGGCATTAGAGTATTTTTGGTAGGAAGCAATGTTGATTAAGGTTTTCCTTTCCTCGAGTAATTGAGTGTTTATGTATAGTAAAAAATGATGAATGGGATGATCTATGTTTTGCCAAGATAAAATAAATTGGTTTATCTAAATGCATTGAACAACAACAATATTGTAGGGGCATAGCTACATGTTGTACTGTTGTGTGATATATTACTTCAAGTGTGAGATACTCTGCGCCTCATGACAAATCAAATAGTTTTTTTATTGGTGCCATTGTAATTTTTTAAGTTTGGAGAAGTACCATTACTATTCACCAATTGTGAAGAGCGCCATTATAATTCTCCATCTTTTTAAAAAATGACACGCTATACGTCTTTGGGGGCCTTGGGCCCAGCTGCAGCATTCGGAGAATACAAGTATTTTCATATGGACGATATTGGCTTCAGCTACTTCCCTCACTCTACTCACTGACGGGTGGGCTCCATTCGTCATCCCTTTGTCTCCTCCTACCAACGGTGGTTTTCCTTCCCGTCGGCGGTGGCCCGCCTCCTCGGCATCACCTCCGCGCTCGCCGATGACTAGGAACAGCAGGGTCCGCAGCAACTGAGGCACTTGTACGCTCGACTACAGCAGCTGCGTGTGGCCGTCGGCGCGCTCGTACACCTGAGACAAGTTGTGCACGCCTGCACAGAGCCTAGCACCCACAGTAGCGCCGCGGCGAGCAGCCTGGTCGGCGCGTCCCGTCGTCCCCCGTGCTGCTGGTGGAACTGAGAGACCAACAGTGCTAGGCGGCTGGCCTCGTGAACAAGAGCAGCGGTGCCGACAGCGAGGCACGAGCGCCCGTGGGCCATGGCAGCCCGCGTTGGGGAAAAGCCTGGCCGGAGTTCCCGTGCGGCCATGGCAGGAGGCCGACCTCGCAAGCGCGAGCGGCTGCAGCTGGCGGACGGGTTCGCGAGCAGGAGCGGCGGCAAGGCACGAGCGGTTGCGGGTCAGCTGCCGGCGTCGGGGAGAGGGCCTGGCCGGAGCTCCCGCGCGGCAATGGCTGGGGGCCGGGTTCGCAAGCGCGAGCAAAGCGGTGGGCGACGGCGCTGGCGGCGAGGCGCAAGCAGCCGTGGGCCATGGTTGCCGGTGTCGAGAGAGGCTTGGGCGGAGCTCCCGCGCGACCATGGCGCGAGGCGAGGCTTGCGAGCGCGAGCGGCTGCAGCGGGCTCGCCATGGCAGCCATCGAAGGAGGCCGCCTCGCCATCGCATTAGCAGGAGCAGGACCATGGCTGTCATGGGTGCCGGGGCGTCGCCATTGGGGGACCGAAGGAGTTGGCTAGAGATAGAAGAAGGATATGTCCTGTAGGGTCCACGCGTCATTGAGTGGGAGGAGACAGATAGAGGGAGCATTTTTGTCTATACGAATATACAGAGCATTGCAGGTGGGCCTAGTGTCTTCACTGGCGTAGAAAATGGGGACTCCGGTTTACTTCGAATTGTAATAGTAGGTTTCCAAATAGATGAATAGTAATAGCAGTTTTCAAAATTCGAAGAATTGCAGTGGCACCGATAAAAAAAAACAATCAAATATGGCGTAAAGTAACAGAGCTTTTGTAAAACTGTGCGAGCGAAGAGGCACTTTTTAGCTGCAATATATGTGAATATCCATTGTCAAGTGCTAACTACACATCACAAAAATTGCAAAATTTTCATCACCTCAAATCCAACAAAGCCAAAACCAAACTAATCAAATCTGATACGTGTGCGGCTGTGCCCTCCTGCATCTGTCTGTAGTGCCTCCGTCTGAGATTGTTATCATTAAAAAAAGCCACTTCCACGTCCTCATGTTATATATAGTGCTAATCAACGACAGTGACAGTAACAGCTCACAAGGAGGGCCTTCACGGTAAAGGACCGGGGACCCAATCTCCTGGAAGCCACGCCCTTCGTGATCTGAACATAGTTTTTTTGATAGATTTTATTTTCAAAATATTAATTAAAATAAGTTAAAATAAAAAAAATAGTCAGGATCGTGGTTGTCGCCTCTCGGAATGCTAGGATGCACGACGCAGCAAAACTGCTCGGCTGGTTTCAGTGAGAGTAGTTGGTGAAATGCATCAGCGTACAGGCAGCGTTGAACTCTCAGAGTCGCCTCCACCCGTCAAGATTCCAAAACTCACTCAGGGAGTGTTCACCCTGGAAGTGGAGTGCGAGTTGGCCTCCCGTTCTGCTTCTGTAGAAGCTGAGCTTGTCTGTTCCTGGCGCCTAGAGCGCCCGCAACGTTGCTACCTACAAGCCAGTTTATATTAAGGTGATTGACAAAAATCAAAGACTATTTTTTTTTTATTTTTTTATATACTATTGGATCCATATTTTTGGACTATATAAAATAGATTAGTTATTTATTCGTCGCTAGTGACTATTCTTTCTCTAACTTTTTTTCTATTCACGCCAAAATAACTAGCCAAATAGATAGCCTAGGGACGCCCTTAGCGCTGTGTGAGCGTCGCGTCGACGTCCTAAAGTAACCTGTGATGACATGCCACTTTCAGTTAAATTTTTTAAAGCAAACAGGTTAAAAAAAGAAGAAGCAAAGGAACAACATAAAACAGTGGGCAGAGAGAGGACTTGAACCAGGCTCAAATTTAGCCGATATATCTCCGTTTATTTCAACGATTTGTCCATCCACGGCCACGGGTGCAGGAACGAGGATATACCTTGTTTGCACCGTTTCGTGTTGCCAAAAGTACTCCGTTGTAAGCAATATTTTGCTAGTTTAACCACGGCTTCTTGTAACGCAACTTGCCTGACGTGATGGAGCCTCCTCTGTCGCGAGCTGGTAAAGCTGAATTAACGAGCCAAAACCCCGCATGTCGTCGAGGCTGACTGTCATAGTGATCCTAAATGTACAAGCGTCAATGCTGAGCAGTCAGAGCTTGAAACAAGATAAGCATACATAATACTCTACATGGATAATCTCATTCGAGCAAGTGAAATGGGGCACTGTATTATGGCTTTGTGCCACCGTGCAATTACGGTTTTGATATTTGCTGTTGTTTCTATAATATTTATATACCCATGCTACTAGTACCATATAAAACTTGTTCATGGTCGAACAAGTTATTTTTGCCACAAAAATTAGTATGACAATAAAACAAACACAACAAGTGGTGATGGCATGAGTCTAAAATATTTAAAAAGTAATGACAAATGTTGAAATTGCAATTGACAGTCTGTACAACCTAATTCTCAATGAACCGATGATGCTCTAAATTTACCTTTTCCTCTCGTTTTTCTTTCTCTTGGTGTGAGGCAGCTTTATAGTCAGAGATGAAAACAGACGGGTTGAATATATCCTTTCTGTTTATTTTTTTGTATTTATTCTATCGGTTTTTATATTTGCAAAAAACTATAGAAACAAGAAGCGAAACAGAATGATGTGTTTTTTTGCCTGGTTTTAAGCGGGATAGACCTTTATTCATCCTGTTTTTGAGATTTGGGATGAGTTTTTTGCAATTATTATTCTAGTAATGTTTGAACATTAAGCTTTTTACTATAAATATTAGTTCAATTTAGAAAATGCCTCACGAGGGGCCTCAAGAATGCTTGCGGGGCACTTTAATAAGGCTTTTTTCAGCCATGGAACAATGTTTTTCTCTCACAACATTTTAACATAAGTATCGGCATAAGCGATATGTTGCATAGGCATACTGAGCCGTATCATCATGATTATTATAACCTAAAGTTTTGGTTGTTCGTTTCTATATTCCCGTACATCCTGATCCTGATTTCTATTCAATTTTGTATATACAAAAAGAAAATAGTTAAAAGAAAATTTCTGTATACTTTCATCTGTTTCCATTGTTTTTTGAGAAACACAGTACCGTTTTATATTCATATATGACAGCAATCGGTAACTTTCATCCGTTTTCATGGCTACCTTATAGGTTGAGCAGCGTGGTATTTAAGAAATGGGCTTTTAAACACGAACATTTCAAGCAGGCCCCATCGCTCTGATTTCTGAAAGCCCACTCCACAAGCAATAGTACCTGCCCCGCCACGTCATCGATCCTGCAGGTTTCTGTTCAAGCAATCAGCGCCTGTGCTTTCCATCCGACGGCGCAGCACCACCTCCCGCGGATCGAGCCGCATCGCCCCGTCCGCTGAGCCACGTCACTGATCCTCGCGGAGCCTCCTCACCCAATCGCGCCCGCTCCACCACCTTCCCACGGATCGAAGCCCTCGGCTTCCCCTACTATAAATTCCCGCCTCATCACTCCCCCATCCCCATCCCTCAAAAATCCCCAAATCTTCCTCGCCGCAAATCACTCGAGCCTCCGCTCCTCCTCCAGCAGCTCTTGCCCGTTCGTCGCCGAAGCAGCCAGCCATGTCGGGCCGCGGCAAGGGAGGCAAGGGCCTGGGCAAGGGCGGCGCCAAGCGCCACCGGAAGGTGCTCCGCGACAACATCCAGGGCATCACGAAGCCGGCGATCCGGAGGCTGGCGAGGAGGGGCGGCGTGAAGCGCATCTCCGGGCTGATCTACGAGGAGACCCGGGGCGTGCTCAAGATCTTCCTCGAGAACGTCATCCGCGACGCCGTCACCTACACGGAGCACGCCCGCCGCAAGACCGTCACCGCCATGGACGTCGTCTACGCGCTCAAGCGCCAGGGCCGCACTCTCTACGGATTCGGCGGCTGAGCGTGGCTCCGTCCGCGTCCGCCGGCCATGTGGTTGTGGCGGTCAGGCGCTAGCTAGGGTCCCTGATGGATTAGGGGAGTCATTTTGTGTTGGGTCTGCACGGTGTTTGTGGTTGTAACGGAGATTGGAACCTTATCAATTGAAGGAATGGATGTTCAGCTATCTGTGTTCTTCATTCCCAATTCCCATTGACTCTCTGTTTCTGTCTGATCATCAAATATTTTTTTTATTGTTATGTTTATTTTTGTTCGTCTCCTTTGATGCTTGTAACTTTGGTTAGTATTTATGATTTGGTGGTGGGTTATGTTCCAATCTTGATCTGTTAGCAATCACAAAACAGAATAAACTTATGTAAGAGGAGCTCTGGATCTTCAGAAGAATTTTGTTTTTGTTGTTATATCAGGAGACGCGTGTGCACAGCAGGCACCAGCTCTGAATTGTATACCTGTGTCGTTGGGGAGGGTCTGGAGAAATCACCAAACCCAAATCCAGCTGGCTAATCCCCATCCCCGTTCTCCACCCTCTCCAATTGCACCCGCATCCATTTGCCCAAATCCATTGGATGGCGGGGAAGCTAATCGGTGAGTTTGTCTGGACGAAGTGATTGCCTGCTGTCTGCTGATGTTGCTGAGCAATTACATTAATCAAGTCTGAGAGGTCACTCATTCTTAAACCTTGATAGGTAATTATTACATTACAATAAGCAACTAAACACCGAAAAAACTGAGAAAACAAGTTTAATTTCTACAAATTAGCCTCTGAATGTAATATTATCCAATACAATGGTCTTGCATCTTTAACTTAACAAATGTATCAACTTGTCCTCAATCCTGAATTGTGAATGCAATGAGACAACAAATAGATGAATGCCAAGAGCTGAACCAACCAGAGCTCATTCTCCAAGAGCTGAACCAACCAACCAGATCTTCAAAGGGCGCGTTTGCGAGGGTGTACCTCGCCGGCCTGGCCGGCTGGCCATGGCCTGGCCACCCTTAGTCCGGTCCAAATGGTGCAAGTGCTCGTGTTTGTCATCGTGGCTCAACAGAGCCGAGCTCGATTGAGATCGTGTTTGTTGTGCTTGTAAAATTGAATGCGGTGAACTTAGAGCGCGCCTCCAGCGCTCGAGCGAGCCGCTTCTGCGCTCGAGCGAGCCGTGCCGCCAGGAAACGAACCTCCACCTCGTTTCTCGGGAGCCATGAGAGAGAAGGCAAATTGCACGGCGACAGCCCGGCTCGCTGGTGGGCCCTAGCTCGCAAACATGGGGAGTTGCACGCGGAGGACGCAGCCCGGCCGTCGAGCCAAGGTCACAAACGCCCCCAAAATGTCTCTGGCTCATCAGAAACACATGGATCAGCTTGTTTCTCAATCCTGCATAGAAAAAGTAAAGTTCAGTTTTGTATCTTGTTGGACGAGCAAAATGTAGAAATGTAAATTTTCATGCATTAGCTTTGCCACATTGCAGCAACAAAACAATCATCCTTGTTCTTCCATTACTATATCTATATGGTAATTGCTATGTCAGTAACATACAAAACTGACTGCAGCAGCCAACAAGGAAAGAGAAACATATCTGACATTAACGCCGCCGCCACGCCCCGTCAGCCGGTCTGAAAATCTCAACGCCTGGCTCCAAAAGTTCTGAAAATCTCAATTGGTTTAAGGAACAAGGTTTGATTCCTCACGGTTTAAGAGACAGAGGGGCTCCAAAGTTCGGTCTGTTTAACTGAAACTCTGAGTTCAGATACAGTTCAGGAAGTTTAACTGAAACTCTCAGGTTTAGAGCTACTGATAGAGCTACTTTGATCAAGTATTTAGTGTCCAGTTACTGTACCATTGCAACAAATAATCATGTTTTTCGTCAGCCCATACACTACACTTGCGAATGACACCAAATTTGTATATTGTCTTATAGGTGAAATCCATTTAAATTGAGCTTCAAAGCTTGACAAAAACGCTGCCCTTTCAGACATTCAGTTTCAAATTCCAACAACAGCGGCTGATGACTATTTTAACTAAGTGATTACTGATTAATTTCTTTTCTACTATCAGCAACAAATGTGTTTATCTAAAGTTCAAACTTGGTACTTCTGAGCTACAGAACATTAGTAAATGTCCAACCTTTTTGCACTACTAAAGAATGAACAATGCAAACCTTTTAGCTAATCAAAGGTTTTTTTATTGCAGTGAACACAATAAATATCCAATCTTACGAATTGAATTAAGCTTTTTGCACTACCTTATTTTTTTAGATTAATTCACAAACTTTCTGCAGTAAACACGATAAAGAATGAACAACTAATCAAAAGCGAGTCATAGAAGTATTACTCAGTGTCATCCTCTGTCGATTGTTCATGTGCAGAGCTCTCCATCTCATGATTCTCTCAGCTTTCAGTAGTAGCAAACAATTCACTGGACCTCATGGCAATGTTTAGAACGTCCTCCCATGCCTCTGCAGCTATTCAGTGATTTGTTTAGTTCATAGTTTAGGGCCTGTTCGGCTGGTGGTTAAGCCGGTTGGTTTCGGCTAATTCAATAGTGTTTTGTGAGGGAGAATAAGCTGAAATAGACTGATTTAGCTTAAAAGTAGTTCAAAGCGGCCGAAATTCTTAGATTACAAGTGCAATGCGTGAGTCAAAACTTGACAGAGGCCTGTAACCTGTGATGCTCGACAACATTTGTCCTGTTCGTTTGGCTGATAAGGCATAGCTGAAAGTACTGTTGGCTGATTTATTATGAAAGAAAAATACTATTCGTTGGCTGAAAAAGTACCAAGCGAACATGCCGAAGCGTCGATCCGATTGAGTCAAAATTTGACAGAGGCCAGTAACCTGTGATGCTCGGCAATAGCAGCATCGATCCGATTGGGCATGTGGCGACTGGTGAAGCTGACTCGCCATCGATCTGTTTTTTTCTCAGGTTGGTTGAACACACTAACCTGAATGGAAGTGACAATCTCGAGTTCAAATCTGGAAGAGAACTCAATTTCCAGGCACCAACACACAGCAGGACCAACCGACCCGACCCCGCCCCGCATCATCCCCGCCGGCGCGCGCACGCATCGGGCATCGCATTCGCACCGACGTCCACGGCCCAAAGCGGCGTCGCGCCATCCCCGTCCCCTCCCCACCCGCTCTGCCGTTGCGCTGTTCCCATCCCGCCGACCCGCTGCGCCACCGCCACGCTCCCCAATCTCCATCCCTAACCCCAACCCCAGCCCCACCACCCCCACCCACCAACCCACCAGGCGACGCGGCCGCGGCGCCCCTCTAATCTCCCTCGCTTGCGCTCCACGCCGCACCCCGGCCGCCTGCTTGCCTAACCTCGTGCTGCCCGCGATCCCGCCCCGCGCCCCAGATCTGGTGGCGCCTTCGCCGCTCGAGTGCGTGCGCTCACGGGCCAAGTGCAGGCGGCCGCTCGGTCGCCCGGCCGGCCCATGGTTTCGGCCGCGGCGCAGGCGGGCGTTGTCGCGGCGTGCGTCGTGCTCTTCGTCCCCATGGGGCTGGCCGGCTGGCACCTCAGCCGCAACAAGGTGCTCTTCTTCTCCGGCGCGCTCTTCATCTCGCTTGCCGTCGGGGTCCACCTATCCCCGTACCTCCCCTCCCTGCCCCACCTCGCCTCCTCCTTCCTCCTCCCCCACCCCGGCGCCGCGTCCGCCTCCGCCTCCTCCGGGTCTTCCTGCGTCCCGTTCCTGCACCACGTCTCGTGGTCTGACGCCGCCGGCGCCCGTGACGACGGCTCGAGAGGCGGAAAAGCGCGGGCGTGGTCGTGGCCGCCCTCGCTGGCGTCCGCCTGCGGGTTCGCGCGGCTGTCGCGCGACGACGCGTCGCTGCTGCTCAACGGCTCGTGGGTGATGGTGGCCGGGGACTCGCAGGCGCGGCTGCTCGTGCTCGCGCTTCTCCGCCTCCTGCTCGACCCGGCCGCGGCGGCGGCCGCCGAGCCGGAGCTCTTCCGCCGCCACAGCGACTTCCGCGCTGCCGTCCCCGCGCGGGGCATTTCCGTGGACTTCGTCTGGGCGCCCTTCGAGAGCAACCTCACGCGTCTGCTCCGCGATGATCTGCGCCTCGCGCCGCGCCTCCCCGACGTGCTCGTCCTCGGATCCGGGCTGTGGCACATGCTCCACGTCACGGACGCCGCGAGCTACGGAGACTCATTGGCGTCCTTCGCGGGCGCCGCCAAGTCCCTCCGCTCGCAGCTTCCCGTGCCGCCGCCACATATGTTCTGGCTCGGCTTGCCGCACATCGTGAACCACATGCTCAACACAGACGCCAAGAGGGCACACATGAACGGCACCATGCTGCATGCCTATGATCGTGAGGTCGATCGGAGGGGTGTTTTGCGAGGTGATGGCGGCCCGTTCCTGCTGCTTGATGTGGGGAAGCTCACCCAGGGGTGCGGGCAGCAATGCACGGCTGATGGTATGCATTATGATGGTGATGTGTATGACGCTGTCTTGCATATCATGCTCAATGCACTGGTGATTGAGTCCCAACAAAGGATTTGAGTGGGTGGGGGTTCTTGATCAGGTTTGTGCCCACCCCCTGTTCTTTTTGGTCAGTTATGATACACGGGTAACTAGAAATTGTTGTGAGCTAGGAAGGTTCTTTGATTGCTTCAACATTTTGGTCGCTTGCCAGAATTCACCACCCTTGAATTGCTCAACTTTAGATTGTAAAATAGGGATATCTTAGAACCACACTGTTTTTTGCCGAATGGCAAACTGAACTGGCTGTACTGTATACTTTTTCTTGGGGAATAACTAATATGGTGATTCTGACACGAAGATTGTGAAATACTATGAAATTGTCAATTTTTCATTTTGGCAACAAAATTTGTCCTTGCCATGGTAACTTCAAGAACTTATTGGACTGTAACTGTGCTACTCCCTCTTATATAATTAAATGCACTCCATCACTAATTCTAAGATTTGTGTTATTTTGAATCTCTAAGCTTATCACTATGTTGCATGCTGAGTGCATTATGCATGGTTGAATACAAAGAGTGCAGCAACCATGCTAGACCGCTAATGGTTCTAACAACGCTTAGTACTACAGCACTGTGCACTATATCCTTCCTGTTCAAGTAGGGCTAGTTAGTGCCGTAGTAATGTGCACTATACTCTTCAGGAGAACTAAGATTTAATTATTTATCTCACTCACGGGTGGAGCTACCACGTATAAAGCTGTGATGCTGGTGCACCCACGGCAAAATAAAAAAATAGTGATTATGATAAAATTTTCACCATATATGCAGCCTCGTAGTCAAAAGTTATGCACCCACGAGACAAGCACCCCCCTCGAATTTGCTGTAGCTCTGCCCCTGATCCCACTTAATCTTAGGTTTTCATGATGCACCTTTATACTTGTCAGTAATTAGCTTCAACTGAGGGATAACTAGGTTTCAATAGATCAAATAAGTCACAGACTTACAGTGAATTGTGGTAATTTGGCATCTATAACTTTATGCTGTAATTTTTCTCTCTCTCTTCTGGGTTATTGCAATATTTGATGTGATGTTCTAGTTTCGTAAGTTGCAAACTAGTTGCACTGGAATAGTGGAATTTGAAACTAATGTGAAGTAAATGCTCCACCATTCATCCATTCTTCGTTGCCTGCAAAACTTATGTAGAAAATCCCAATGTTTGTGAGGTCTTGTTATGGTGGTTCATCAAGAAGGCACTTAGATGCTATTTCGTTTTCTTTATGAGCTAGTTCTGTATTATATAGCCCTGTTAGCTATTTTTCACACTAAATACAGCCATTAGTTCGACTCACTTTGGTCAGTCTTTCAGTAAAGGTGTCCCTGTGCAGGTAAGAACCTGTTTTTGGGTGCCTTTTTTCTACTTTCAAGCAATGTCTTTGGCATGTCTCTCCCCTTCCTGCATGCCTTGTTTGGCCTATATATATATAGCATCTATATATTAATATTATTATTATTATTTTATAAAGGGTTTGTTGTTGTTGTATTTTATAAAAGTCTTTAAACGTGTCGACTGCTCCTGTAGATCAACAGTCCCCGCCGTTTCCTCCCCCAGAATGCTATTCATCCACAGTAATACGTGTTGGCCGTCCGATCCTGCATGTCCCCAGCAGATGGCCGCCACGCCCTCCTCCAGCGGCCCCACTCGCGCACACTGCCCAGCGTCCAAACCTCACGGGACCCACAGCCCAATAGCTCATCGTCTGCCTCAAACGCGTCACAACGGTGCCTATAAAAAAAGAAAACAAAAAATGTGAAGCGGAGATGGCAACGAGGAACTCCAGTACTCCACTGCGCCTGCAGTCCTGCACCCCGACACGCAGCGGCGACGGCAACGACGACCTCCACCGTGCCTGCACCCTGACGGCAGCGACGAACTCCACCGCTGCGACGTCGCCCTGCCGGAGCGCCGCCCCCACCTGCGCACTCCACCCGCCGCGCGGCGCGGCCGCCCCGCCCCGCAGCTCCGCCGCGACGTACCCTGGCAACAGCGCGGAGCCGCCTCCGGCCATCTCGCTCGCCCACATGGCCGGCGTCAGCCCTCTACCGCGCCGCCCCCATCGCCGATGTCGCCCTTTACAGCGTCACCGCTCCGCTTCTCCTGAACGCCTCTTCCTCCACAGCATCCGAACCGAAGGCTTCATGACCAGGTAACCAATCGATTCGTGATGTATCCATTGCTTGATTGTTGTTTTAATTTTTACCAGATTTTTTTGCCTTACCTCCTGGCTCATTTAGGGTTAGGATTTTGTGTCATAGCATTTTGTGGTCATCTAGGGTTAGGATTTGGTCCTCAACATTGGTACAGCTACCTCCTTCAGTTTATTTCACAATCCACATTAATTGACGCTAATTAATAGAGACTAATTTCTTTTGCCTGTTGCCGTGCAGTGATGAAGTGCTTTTTCATGAGACTGACTTCTTTGGACCTTGCCGTGCACTTATGAAGTGCTATTTCATACTGATTCAGTCGCCGGCTACGAATTCGAGACGATCTGTTGTTCTGGTCAGATCTTTGTTTAACGCTTCCCTTACCGCTCATACATTCTTGCCATTTAGTTCTGTTTGTGCCAATTTTATTTTGCTTATTGCAAATGATCTGATGTTCCTCTACTTTCAGACATGAAAGATCACAGCCACTTCTAAGATCTGGGATCATTCTCTTTTATATATATATGTACAACAACTTTCCTTCTCTCCAGTCATATTGGAACAAAGAAGTTTTCGACAGGTCAGCTCCCTACTTCATTATTTCATATGAAATGATTAGATCTCCATATTTCTTACACACTATTACATGCCCCGTTGTTTGTTTACCGTTTTGGAGAGTGGACAACCTTCCAGCTCAAAGACATTGAAATTTCAGGAATTTACTGAATTATGTGGTGCCTTACAGGCAGCCCCAACCTATTGAATATTGATTGTTTGGTTGAGGAATCACCATGTCAGTGCTTCCGAAACTCTCTAATGGCTACGGATTGCGGAATGTGGTTCACAAATCGAAAGCCATGCGACAAACACATAGGGTCCTGCAACCAGGTTCGGTACAGGTTAAAATTATGTTCACATTTTGCTTTGTTAGCAGTCTGGATAAATTTTCTGAACTAAGTTTTACTGGACCCCACGATGTATTTAAGAAGATTGTTGTTTTATGCTATCCACCTAAAAAACACTTTTTCGCTTCATACCTATTTAAGAAGAAACCCCATTATTCCATATCAAACCTACATTATTGTCATTGACAGTCAATATTAACCAGAAGAAACTCTTACAGTGGAATGAAATATTGTGATGAACCCGCTATATTTGCTTGGGAACTCATGAATGAGCCTAGATGTCTATCCATTTCATCGGGTCCTCATATTCAGGTAGCGTACTATATGAAGACCCCCTTCGCTTACAAAGTGGCCATATGAAATCATTAATTCCTTATAATTAAACCTGCAGTTTATTTGCAGGCTTCCATACAAGAAATGGCAGCATATGGTCATCTGATTGTCAGATTATGCTAGCAACAGATGTCTATTGATTTTTGGGTGCCAGGTTCACCAGCTCATTTGGTTGTAGCATGTACCTAACACCTGGTGGGTTTGCCATCCTCTTCCTTTGCCTACCAATTGTTCTTGCATTCATGCCTGATCCTGCTTCCCATCTATCTGTTGCGGATTACTGTCCATGTACTGCAGCTTGGGCCAAGATTAGTGGTACAAATATTTGAGAAAATTTCTTTAATTAGCAATGTTTCATGCTTTTGTTTCTATATATATTGCCTGCAACCACATTGCAGTGGACCCATCTTAGTTTACCAAATGATTGCATCCGAATATGTGCTTCATGTCCTAAAATAAAAGAACAGAGGTTACTGATGCTAATTAATTCTGAACTTCCTCAGCTCTTTATCTTTATTATCCAAGAGATTGTTGTGTCTGCAAAGTAGGTTTTCCGAAATTGGACATGACATAGATTTAGTTTTTACTTCTAATTTTCTGTTTAAGATTTATTTGCTCTGCCTCCTATTATATGAAAAGGTGCATTCACCTGCACCTACTACTACCTGATAAGCATGTACTGCTGCTAACTTCTCGAAGACCAGCTACTGTATTTTGCTACTGGCTCTTTTAGGTTGTCCATACAAAATTATTCCCCTTGATTATCCCTTGATTCCTTTAAATAAAAGGTTCAACAACATAGCCTCAGTCCCAAGCAAGTTGGGGTAGGCTCTTTAAATAAAAGGTTGCTTCACATAAATGATTTGGAATTTTACCTGTAGCCAGCAGCTTTGAATGTTGGGTATCCTTTTCCATTTATGTCATGTGCTCCTTTATTTCAGAATGTATAGATTTCACTCTTTTTCCGTGCTAATAATTAGTTTTGGAGTGCCGTGTTTGTCAGGTTATGCTACCAACAGATGTCTATTGATTTACATAATATTATGCTACATACAGTTTCAGTTCTAACTCCCATTTAGTTTTGTAATTAGTAGGTTCTTTTTCTTCTTCAGCCAACACAAGGACCCAACTGATCTCACCCAGGCCTCCAGGGAATTGGTCAACCAGTACGACCAGGCTACTCAGTACCTTCTTTTCCACTCCTGTATTTGCCTCATGTTATCTAAACAGCTGCATTTGTCTGCCGCTATGTAGTTTGTTGCTACTTGGTTTGGTGCCCAGTTTCATAATCTTTGCTTTCGAGATACTATAGGTATATGTTTCATAATATATTATTCTCACAAACCTATAATTCCTTCATAGCTAAATGCCTTGGCCCGGTTCTACTTGCCCCCAAACCAATGCAAATAGCTTCGAGCACGGTGTGTACATTCGGGACAAAGCCTCCACTCAACTGGTGTTAAGTGTCTACATCAACGATTTGATCATCATCGGCACATTCGAGATGAAAATCTTCCAAATTTCCATTCAACAATTTGTATGCTTGCCTCCTGTTAACTAAATATTGTATTTCCCTGCTTGCCCTGTACTCATGTCAAAGCCAGGAATGTGAACTGTGATTACTTACTTCAATATAGCTGAATGAATCCACATACTCCTATTACTCGTAGTATCTACCCGCGCGAAGCACGGGGGTTCTGGCTAGTATATAACAATTTGCGGTGACCAGAGAATGGCAGTCATATTGGTACTGAGCGAGCACTGAAATATGCTGTTGCTTTGCTTAGTGAACCCTGTTTACCTTAGAATTATAGATCCATGGTTTAGTTGCCCCATATGGTGCCCGGAGATGTGTGTCTTTCTGTGTTGTATTCTTTTCATGTTGAACTCATCAAATGGCTATATATTTTACAATGAGGGGGGGGGGGGGGGGGGGGGGCTGGGACAGTACGGCACAATTCATATACTGTTCTTTCTATACTGAATTGGGCAAAGCGGAAACAGTAAGCCGATGAAGGTACCATTTTACTTGAAGTATTTTTGATGTTTTCAAGACTCACCAACATGGAAGATAGAGAATTGTGTATTGTCGGGGACCAATACTAACGTACCCGAAGAGGAGGAGCTAACAACCGTCAACATTGATTCATCCGAGCAGTCAAGAGCTCGACTAAAGCTCCAACCGACCCCCAGGTGTGCAAGCTTTGCCTCGCCCGACACCGAGGCCGCGGGCTCCGCCTCGCCCGGCCTCTGAGGGCGGGCTTCGCCTCGCCCGACCCTTGGGTCTGTGCTCCGCCTCGTCTAGCCTCTGGGGGAGGACTCCGCCTCACCTGACCCTGAGGCCGCAGGCTTTGCCTCGCCCGACGGAGACTCATACCGCCGCCAACCACTCTAGGTCCAAGCGTATGGGCTTGAGTCAAAGCTCTGACATCAGGGAAGAGATCGGCACGCCTTGATGTAACCCGTGGCCTTGACGGGCCATACCGGAGGATTCACGTCAAGAACAGTGTCGGGCGTATCGGTGCTGTTCTGCCTAATTCCCGTACGAACACTGACAGGCGTGTCAGTTCACCACGACGTTCGTTAGGACGGAGTGGAGCGCCATGACCGACATATGACGCCTGCGCATGGCGCTTGTGACGGACAGGACCGCAACACGAAGCCGTCCCTGTTGACATCTACAGTGTCGGCGTGATCCGCATGGAGAAGGACCCGGCGATCCTGAAGGCCTTTGGCTCTCTCTCTCTCTCGTTCTTCTTTTTCCTCCGCTATAACCCTTGCTTTCCCTTGGCCTATAAAAGGGAAAGCAGGGCGTCCCATAAGGGGCATCGTAACATATCACATCAATTCAGACTCGAACCCATCGAACCCTGAACCGATCAGAACACACATGCACACGGCCGAGAAGCGACCGAGCTCTCGGCACCTGTTCGCTCCTCTCACCAGAGACTTGGGACCTGTCTCTCTCTCGATCGTTTGTAACTCCTACTATGAACTTTCAGTGCTAATAACACGAGCAGCAACAACGAACTGGACGTAGGGACCAGTATAAACCCCGTGTCCTCTTAGCACACCATCAGAGCCAGACGCGCAATATTAGAAATTTACTAGTTGGTGGCAACTCAAAATACCAACAGTTGACGCGCAGGTAGGGGCCTTTTGCGTGTCTCGACATTCACACCAGGCCTCGGATGGCTAGTCACAACCTCAGCTGGGTCCCAGGCGCTCACGTGCGTTTTGGGGACCTAGGCTTCATCGTCACGACGGAGGGAGAGTTGGCGATGGCTCCCGTCGTCGTCCGACCTCTCCACTCCATCGGCCTCAACGCGATCGGCGAGGCACTTGAGGAGCTGCAGCTACACGCACCGGAGGCCCGCGCCCCCGGAAGCGACTAGCTCCTCGAGTTCGACTACGGGAGGTTAGAGCGCCAGCTCGGCGCCTTCCTGGGACCCCGATCGTCCTGGGAGGACCTGCGCCACCTCACCTTCTCGTTCGCCAACGTCATGGGGCAGCTTGTCGGAGGGGAGCCGCTCTCTCCAGAATGCCTCATCCAAAGCGCCCCGACAGCGCTCCCGTTCGGTCTCCGCAACGCCGCAGAGACCGATGGCCACCTTGTGGCACAACGCACGCCTCCATCCCCCACGAACGACGGGTTCGTGGGGATGACCGAATATGTCGCAGAATCTTTCCACGACCTCCTCGTAGGAGAATCAGAGTCATCCTCCAACTCTGACTCCAGCAGGGGGAGCCATCACCCCTCTCGTGAGTGTTTCATGTCGGGTACACTCGAGGGACACATCGAAAGCATCCACAAGGAAGAAGCTACCCCAACGAACGACTTCGACGACGGGGTCAGGGGGGATGCAGGGGCCCCGCCTCACCCGTGGGTGGAGCAACTGAAGGCCCGACACCAAGAGCTCGAGGAAGCGCGACTCCAGCTCAAGTAGGAACGTGCGGAGCTCGATCGAGAGATTGATTGCCATGGAGACGGTGGGCGTGCACGCGCCATGCCCCGCTACGTGAATCGGAGGATCATCGATGATGATGAAGCACTCCCGCACTTCGCCCGAGCGAGCCAGAACATCGTCGTTGCGGCGGCCTCGCTTCGGGGGCGTCCGAGGCTCGCAACGCCCAAAGACCATCGGGCCCATCGCGAGATTCGCACGCTACTTGAGCATACGGTGGCACAGCAGGCCAAGAGCTCACTATTTCGGCGACGCGAGTTCGACGCCAGCCAGCGCACGTCCTCAGAGCGACCCGACAAGGACGCGTCAGTCCACCAGATGCCACAAGGCGGTAGGCTGCGCACCGCGGTCTCGGTACATGAGCGTCTCGGCCGCAACCGTGATGCGCGTGACACCCTCGATGCCTGTAGGCATGCCCATGGCGATTCGAGGGAGGGAGCTAGCCGCGGATACCATCCTCGTCGTGGTGGACGCTACGACAGCGGCAAGGACCAAAGCCCGAGCCCTGTCCTATCGGGACCTCAGGCCTTTGGCCGACACGTCCTCAACGCCGCCTTCCCGCCATGGAACCGACCACCAATCAACATTCCAAAATACTCCGGGGAAACGAACCCCGGACTATGGGTCGAGGATTATCGGCTTGCTTGCCAAGCCGGTGTAGCGGATAATGACGATTTCATTATCCGCAAGCTTCCATTGTTCCTGGCCGATTCAGCGCGAACATGGTTGGAACATCTTTTGCCCAACAGAATTCAAAGTTAGGCGGACTTGAAAGAGATCTTCATGGGAAACTTCCAGGGCTCGTACAAGCGTCCTGGGAACCCATGGGATCTCAAAAACTACCGATAGAAGGCCGGAGAAATCCTTCATGGATACATCCGACGCTTCTCCCGGCAGTGCAACGAGCTACCCAACGTCGCCGACGTCGACGTCATAGGAACCTTCCTATCTGGGACCACCTGCGAGTCCCTAGTTCACAAGCTGGGATGTAAGGGTCCACAAACCACCAAGGAGCTCCTCGACATCGCCACCAGCCACGCCTCGGACGAGGAGGCGGTTAGAGTGATCTTCGACCACCTCAAAAGCAAGGCGAAGCGGGACGAAGATGCCGGCGAAGGCGCCTCCAACCGTCCCGACAAGAAGAACAGGTAGTGACGTGACCTCGTGGCCGCCATCGACCGCAATAGGGGTCGGAAGCCCACTGAGGGTACCCCGATCCACTTCGAGAAGATGCTCGAAGGGCCATGCCCGAACCATTCTTTCCTCGTCGAGCACCTATACAAGGACTGCGACCTCTTGAAGCGGTTCTTATCTGGAGGCTCCAACAAGGGGGAGCACAGGAAGGAGCCTAGCTAGATGAAGCGCACAATGTCGCCCTCCTCTGCTCGACCAAGTACCAGCAAGCGTTGTGCCGGTACCAGAGCCATCGAGTGCGGGGTCGGACCTTCAACGTCGGGGACCTGGTGCTCCGCTTCGTCCAGAGCAACAAGAACCGCCACAAGCTCTCTCCACCATGGGGGGACCATACGTTGTCGTGGAGGTGCTTCGACCAGGCGCCTACGAGCTCAAGGCCATCGACGGTGAAGTTTTCGTCAATGCTTGGAACATCGAGCAGCTACGTCGCTTTTACCCTCAATATACGCATACTTTCTCTTATCAGTTTCGCTATCAACTCCCCAATCTTTAGGTGACGCCCGACCCTAGCAACGGCAAAGGGTCGGGCCTCAGTCGGGGGCTAATAAGAGCAAATCTATCTGGTATACAGTCTCTACGTCTGACCCTTTCTCACGATTAAGACCTAGAAGCAAAGTTTGCAGAAACAAACGCTGAGTAAAACTGGTCGGACTACGAGAAACCTACGCCTCGGCGGCTATGACGTCTTTGATCACCAGCGTGATCAGAGTTTTTTCTGCACCCTAGGCTTTTTGGCCTTAGCCATGGAAAGAGTCGGTACGCATATAAGAGTCTATCTGCCTGGCAAACATTCTCTATGCCCGACCCTCTCTCACGTTGAGACCTAGAAGCTAGGGTTGCGGAAACGAACACCGAGTAAAACTGGTCGGACTGTAAGAAACCTACGCCTCGGCGGCTATGATGTTTTTGCTCACTAGCATGATCAGAGTTTGTTCACCTGCACCCTGGGCTTTACGGCCTTAACGACGGAAGGGGTCGGAATGCACTAACCTTTTTATACGAAAGGGGGAGAAGGGCTAAAAACTGTTTGGCCATAACGAAATCTAAGAGCTTGTCCATTTATTACAAGTTTGTCGCCTGACTTATCTGCCTAACTAATTTTTTGGGCAAGATGTTCTCATACCCTATCTCCGCAGGTAAGTCCTATCCCAGCGGGTAACACAAGTCGATCGGACGGCTTGGCCGCTACCGAGAGATAGGTAGGGAGCAGCAAGATGTCCCACGCGGGTTATGCCGACCCCGTCACGAACGACGGACCCGGTTTTCACTCAAACATGTCCGGTAAGAGCTCCCCGAATGCGTCACTCATGCCATCAAGGTAGGTCATGCGCCAACAGGTCGCCCTTAATTTGCGCACGTTTTCTCTTATCAATTTCGCTATTGAGCCCCGTGAAAGCATCTAGGCCCCTTGTTGGGTTTCGGTGATTAATGACAATACGTGATTACTGTGACTAACGTGTGTTTTGCAGAAACAATTGAGTTAGGTCACGGTAATGGAGATCGATTGGGCAATCATGGTTGTCATGCCCCTACGATGGAAATCGTTTCGGTTTTCAAAGGATGGACGGCACGGTTAAGGATGGACTAGTTCTAAGTGTCAATTGGTGTTGGAGAGACACTTAGAGTAGTTTAGGACTTTATTTTTTCTTTGGCCATACTATTAAGGGGGGTATGAATGGGTAGCTTGACCTAGGTGAGTCTAGTGAGTTAGGTGTGGTGCACACTTATTAAAACTAGCACTAGGTAGCTCCAAAACAGCCCTATGATCCAATGGAGCAAACTTTATTCACATATGATCGAGAGTTAGAAGTGAATGGAGGGTCAAATACTGACCGGACGCTGGCTCCGGTGTGATCGAACGCTGGCTCAGAGTCCGGTCAGTTCATTTGACCAAGGTGAAAGCGTCTGGAAGTGACCGGACGCTGAGGGCCAGCATCCGGTTGACTCTAGTAAGGTTTCGAAGAGGGAAAATCATGACCGGACGCGTTCGGTCATTGCTGACCGGACGCTGGCCAGCGTCCGGTCACATTGTAAACACTAGGGTTTGGGGTATACTGACCGAAGCGTCCGGTCAACATGACCGGAGCGTCCGATCACCCCACAGAGGCACATAACTGTTCATTTTTTAGCCGGTGTTATAAATACCACCTCCACTCGTGTGTGGGGGTACTTTTGCTCATTCCAACAGCTGAGAAACACCTTAGAGAGTGCCAAGAAGAGCAAGGTCCTAGTGAGGTGATTGAGATTTGAGAATCCAAAGAGAGACCTTATTAGTGAAGATCAAGAATAGCAAAGTGTGCATCCACCTTCTCATTAGGCTTGTTGTTGTCAAGTGAGAGTTCATGCTTGTTACTTTTGATGATCGCCATCACCTAGACGGCTTGGTGGTGATTAGGAGTTCGGTGATCACCCGGTAGAGCTTGTGGGTGACCCAACTCAAGTTGTGAGCGGTTGTGGGTGATTCACCGTGACGGAGTGTCGAAGAATCAATCCGTAGAGAGCACTTGATCTTTGCACGGATCAAGGGGGAGCTACACCCTTGTGCGGGTGCTCCAACGAGGACTAGTGGGGAGTGGCGACTCTCCGATACCTCAGCAAAACATCGTCGCGTTCCTTTCTCTCTATTTACTTTGAGCATTTACTTTGAGCAATTCAATTTATGTCCTTACATTCTTAGAATTGCCATGCTAGAGTAGGATTGGAACTTAGGTTGCAAGTCTTTTGTGCGGTAGAATAATTAAAAACACTATCTAGGCACAAGAGGTTAATTAGGCTAACCATAGGATTTAATTATTGCAAAGAAATTTAGAATTAGCCCAATTCACCCCTCCTTTTGGGCATCTTGATCCTTTCAATTGGTATCAGAGCTTTGTGCTCACGTATTTAGGCTTAACCGCCTAGAGCAAGATGTCTCACGAGGATGGACCTCCTCCTATCTTTGAGGGAGATGACTTTCTTTATTGGAAAATTCACATGGAGGCGTATCTAGAGGCTCTAGATGTTGGTATACTTAGAGCCGCCTCACAAGGCTTCCCAAAACCTCGGGATGCTACTAACCTACAAGGCGATGAGGTGAACTATGAGAAGTGGAATGCAAAGGCTTGAAACACTATCTTTAGAGGCCTTTGCAAAGATGTGTTCAATCGTGCGAGGAACCACAAAGACGCCCATGCACTATGGTTGGACGTTTGTGCGCTCCATGAGGGAACTAAGAGTGAGCATGAGGAACGCTATCATCTTGTCATGAAAAAGCTCAACTCTTTTGAAATGCTTCCTAAAGAATGTGCTAATAAAATGTATTCACGTTTGAATGTTCTTGTAGAGGAAGTCAATGGACTTGGACTTACTCAAATGCAACCATCCGATGTTGTAAGAAAAATCTTGAGTGTCCTCTCCATTGACAAATATGGGCATATTGTGACCATGCTACACCAAGGTGATCTTTCCACCGCTACACCAACACAAATCTTAGGAAAGATCAATGCTCATGAGATGTATATGCACATCACACCTCAAGATGGCTCATCCTCTACAAAGAAGAAAGAAAACGATTTAGCATTCAAGGCTAGCCAAGAGAAGGGCAAAGCAAGACTTGAGTATAAGAGCTCAAGTGAAGATGAAGTTGATGATGAAAGTCTTGCTCTCATGGTGAAGAAGATCGCCAAGATGCTAAAGAAGCTCAACAAGAGTGGCATCAAGTTTGATGGCAAGAAGAAGTTCTTCACAAGCTCTAGAAGGAAGCCAATCTCCGAGATGGATTGCTATAATTGTGGAGAACTTGGTCATCTAGCTCACCAATACACAAAGCCCAAGAAAGACAAGTTCAAGAACAAGAACAAGGGCAAGAAAGATGACTCAAGCAATGAAGATGAAGATGAGAAGAAAAATAACAAGCCATACAAGAAGAGAGATGGCAAGAAGAAGGATTTCCACAAGAAGAAGAAGAGTGGAAAGGCTTACATTGTCGGTGATTGGCTCATGGACATTGATTCATCTAGTGGATCATCCGACGATGAAAGTGACAACGAGAAGGTGGTCGCCATTGCTATTGACTTATCATCTTCACCGCCACCACCGCCATCATCCTCTACACACCTATGCCTTATGGCCAAGGGTGAACGCAAGGTATCACATGATGATGATAGTAGTGGTGATGATCATGCTCATAATGATGATAGTGATAGTGATAGCGATGATGAATATGAGTCACCTACTTATGATGATCTTGCTAAATTACTAAAGAAATACACTAAGATCATTATAAAGACTAGAGCTAAAAATGAAAAGCTTGAGATTAAGAATGATTCTCTTTTAGCTAAATGTGAGACAGCCGAAAAGGCTAGTGTTGAGCTTAGAGAAGCAAATGATGCTATATCATCCAAACTCAAGGAGCTCAAATCTTCTAAGAAAGAGCTCAAAGATAAACATGATAAACTTAAGTGGGTGCATAAAGAGCTCATCACTAGCCATAACAAGCTAAAGGATGAATATACCACTCTTAAGGTTAACCATGATACCCTTGTTATTGCTCAAGAATTTTTACCCAATGAGCCACATGATGCCACTAATGATGTTGTTAAGATTGATATAGCTACATCATGTGATGATCTAATTGATGAGAGCATTGAGCAAGGATCTAGTGGCAAAGGCAAGCAAGTGGTTGAGTGCAATGACTATGATGAGTATGTCAAGCTCAAGCATGACAATGAAAAGCTAAAGAAAGAGTTTGAAGAGTTCAAAACCCACAACACCATTATGCTAGAAACTCTTGATCATGATGGCAACTTGATTCTTGAGTATGAGAAGCTAAAAGAAGAAAACAAGAAACTCAAGGAAGAAAGAACCAAGGTTGCACTCAAGGAAGATAAAGTAGTGATGCATTCAAGGAAGAGAACAAGAAGCTCAAGTTGAAAAAAAGAGCATCTCAAGATTGGATTGAGCAAGTTCACTAGAGGCAAATATCTTCAAAGTGAGCTTCTAATGAATACCGTCATGAAGATGGATAGAAGTGACATTGGGTACATGGCAAACAAAGAGAAGAAGGCTCAAGCTCAACAACAACAATCAAAGCCAAAGCCAAAGCCAAAGAGATGCTTTGAGTATAGACAAGAAGGCTACTTTGCTCATGAGTGCCAAACTCCACCACCACAACCCTTGCCCAAGCATGCTAGACCCTTTGCTTTCAATGCTCACTACATGCTTAGAAAGGATTCTAGTGGAAAGATAAAAGTGATGTTCTTAGGATCTCCAAATAAGAATAGGCCTAAGAAAATTTGGGTTACAAAGTCACTTGTTGAGAAGGTAAAGGGGCCTCAACAAGTTTGGGTTTCTAAAGCTTGATCTCTTGTGTGTAGGTGAACTACAAGACCGGTGGAAGTCATTGGGTTATTGATAGTGGTTGCACACAACATATGACCGGTGATCCTCGTATGTTCACCTCACTTGATGAAGAAGTAGATGGGTAAGAAAGAATCACATTTGGAGATAACTCAAAGGGCAAGGTCATAGGATTGGGCAAAGTGGCAATATCAAATGATCATTCCATCTCCAATGTGCTATATGTTGCTTCATTGAGTTTCAACTTGCTATCCGTTGGACAATTGTGTGATCTTGGTTTCCAATGCTTGTTTACCGAGAAGGAGATTGTTGTATCCAAGAAGGATGATGATCATGTGATATTCAAAGGATTTAGACACAACAATCTATATCTAGTGGACTTCACCTCTGAAGATGCAAACTTGAAGACATGCCTATTCACCAAAACAACACTTGGGTGGCTATGGCATAGAAGACTTACTCATGTTGGGATGAGCTCACTCAAGAAGCTTATGAAGAATGATTTGGTGAGAGGATTGAAGGATGTGAAGTTTGAGAAGGACAAGCTTTGTAGTGCATGTAAAGCCAGCAAGCAAGTTGCAAATACCCATCCAACAAAAGCTTTCATGTCAACCACAAGAGTGTTAGAACTCCTTCACATGGATTTATTTGGACCAACAACATACAAGAGTTTGAGAGAAAATCTTTATTGTCTTGTGATTGTTGATGATTATTCAAGGTATACATGGGTATTCTTCCTTCATGACAAATCCAAAGTTGCATCTTGCTTCAAGAAGTTTGCCAAGAGAGCACAAAATGAATTTGAAATGAAGCTCAAGAAGATAAGAAGTGATAATGCGAAAGAGTTTGACAACACAAACATAGAAGCTTATTGTGATGAAGTTGGAATCAAAATAAAGTCTCCGCAACATATACTCCTCAACAAAATGGTGTAGTTGAGAGGAAGAACCGGACATTGATCACTCTTGCAAGAACAATGCTTGATGAGTACAACACCCCCAAAGCTCTATGGGCAGAAGTAATCAACAACGCATGCTATGCATCCAACCGCCTATTCCTTTAAAACTGTCTTGGCAAGACACCTTATGAGTTGCTCATTAGGAAGAAGCCGGACGTCTCCTTCTTTAGGGTGTTTGGTTGCAAATACTACATCTACAAGAAGCGGCAACACCTAGGGAAGTTCCAAAGACGTTGTGATATTGGTTTTCTTGTTGGTTACTCATCAAAGTCCAAAGCATATAGAGTATTTAACCATGCCACTGGCTTGGTTGAAGAAACATATAATGTGGAATTTGATGAATCTAACGGCTCCCAAGGAGCACATGAGAATCTTGATGATGTAGGTGATGAACCATTGAGGGAGGCTATGTAGAACATTCTAGTTGGAGACATCAAGCCTAAAGATGATGAAGATGTACAAGTGATTGATCCACCTTCTTCATCAAGTGTGCCACATGATGATGAAAAAAATGAGAGAGTAGAAAATGAAGATACTCACGTCTCCTATGAACAAATGGTGGTACAAGCACAAGATATTGATGCTCCACAACCTCCCCCTCAAGTGGTCAATAGAAGAATACACCCCTACTTCAAGATCATCCACAAGATCTTATCATAGGGAGTCCATCAAAGGGTGTAATGACTCGATCTAAAAAACTTACTTTATTTATTGCTCATCACTCTTTTGTCTCTTGCTTTGAGCCTACTAAGGTAGAAGAAGCTCTTCAACATCCGGATTGGATAAATGCCATGCATGAAGAGTTGAACAACTTCACTCGCAATGAAGTTTGGACTCTTGAAGAGCGGCCAAAAGGTGCAAGAGTCATTGGAATAAAGTGGGTGTTCCGAAACAAGCAAGATGATCAAGGTATTATTGTGAGGAACAAGACAAGACTAGTTGCAAAGGGGTTCTCTCAAGTTGAAGGTTTAGATTTTGGAGAGACCTTTGCACCTGTTGCAAGATTAGAAGCCATCCGTATCCTCCTTGCATATGCATCACATTATGAAATAAAATTTTATCAAATGGAAGTGAAAAGTGCATTTTTAAATGGCTTTATAAATGAACTAGTCTATGTTGATCAACCTCCCGGGTTTGAAGACCCTAGATATCCTAATCATGTTTATAGGTTGTCCAAGGCACTATATGGGCTTAAGCAAGCCCCAAGAGCTTGGTATGAGCGCCTTCAGGACTTCCTCATTGAGAAGGGCTTCATCATTAGGAAGGTCGACACCACACTATTCACCAAGAAGCTTGATGGGCATATCTTCATTTGTCAAGTGTATGTTGATGATATTATCTTTGGATCATCAAATGAAGATTCTTGCAAAAAAATTGGTGAATTGATGTCGAAGGAGTTCGAGATGTCAATGATTGGAGATCTTATATTCTTTCTTAGTTTTCAAGTCAAGCAAATGAGAGAAGGGATTTTCATCTCTCAAGAGAAATATACTAGTGACCTTCTCAAGAGATTCAAGATGGATGAATGTAAGCCAATCAAGACTCCAATGCCAACCAATGGACATCTCGACTCCAGTAAGGTTCCAGAGAGGGAAAATCACGATCGGATGTGTCTGGTCAGTGCTGACCGGACGCTGGCAGCGTCCGATCACACTGTAAACACTGGGGTTTGGGGTATACTGACCGGAGCATCCAGTCAACATGACCGGATCGTCCGGTCACACCGCAGGGGCACATAATGGTTCGCTTTTCAGCCGGTGTTATAAATACCACCTCCACTCGTGTGTGGGGGTAATTTTGCTCATTCCAACAGCTGAGAAACACCTTAGAGAGTGCCAAGAAGAGCAAGGTCCTAGTGAGGTGATTGAGATTTGAGAATCCAAAGAGAGACCTCATTAGCGAAGATCAAGAGTAGCAAAGTGTGCATCCACCTTCTCATTAGGCTTGTCGTGGTCAAGTGAGAGTTCGTGCTTGTTACTCTTGGTGATCGCCATCACCTAGACGGCTTGGTGGTGATTGGGAGTTCGGTGATCACCCGACGGAGCTTGTGGGTGACCCAACTCAAGTTGTGAGCGGTTGTGGGTGATTCACCACGACAGAGTGTCGAAGAATCAACCCGTAGAGAGCACTTGATCCTTGCGCGGATCAAGGGGGAGCTACACCCTTGCGCGAGTGCTCCAACAAGGACTAGTGGGGAGTGGCGACTCTCTGATACCTCGGCAAAACATCGCCGCGTTCCTTTCTCTCTATTTACTTTGAGCATTTACTTTGAGCAATTCAATTCATGTCCTTACATTCTTAGAATTGTCATGCTAGAGTAGGATTGGAACTTAGGTTGCAAGTCTTTTCTGTGGTAGAACAATTAGAAACACTATCTAGGCACAAGGGGTTAGTTGGGCTAACCATAAGATTTAATTATTGCAAAGAAATTTAGAATTAGCCCAATTCACCCCCCTCTTGGGTATCTTGATCCTTTCACCCTGGACCCCAGCAACGGCAAGGGGTCAGGCCTCACTTGGAGGCTGGCAAGAGTATCTATTCGCTAGAAATTCTTTATGCCCGACCCCTTCTCATGTTAAAAACTAGAAGCAAGGTGTGCGGAAACAAACTCTGAGTAAAACTGGTCGGACCGCAAGAAACATACACCCCAATGGCTACGACGTTTTTGCTCACCAGCGTGATCAGAGTTTTTGTCCCCGCACCCCGAGCTTTAACCTCCGCCTTCTCGAGAAGGGTTTGGAGGGGCCCACCTGTGGAATCTCAATCAAGGAGAGGCCAGCAGGTCGCCCAAAGTCGATTGGATGGCTCCGGCCGCTGTCGAGAGACTAGTAGAAGCAGCGGGATGTCCACGTAGGTCACACCAACTCCGTCATGAACGACGGACCTGGACCCCACATGGACATATCTGGGAAGAGCTCCCTGAACCCGTCACTCGAGCCATCGAGGTAACTTTACCAACCCCCACTTTTCTTTTCTAGTGCATGGTCATTCATTCATCCATTCTCATGCATGTATTCATGCATTCACTCATACATTCATTCATTCATCCATGCATTCATCTATACATTCAACTCATACATCCAAGCATTGCATATGCAATTGCTGCATCACAACGCTTCGTGTCGTGAAGCAGTAGTCATCTCATTCATCATGAGCGGCGACCGACCAAGGTTCGAAGGTCGGCCCGCGAAGGGCTCGAGGCCGCCTCGTGTCAACCGGAGCTAGGGGAGAAAAATGTAGATGAGCCCCAGCGGCCTTGCCCGACCCCGCTCAGAAGCAGATAGGGACATCTAGACCTTT
Source organism: Miscanthus floridulus (assembly GCF_019320115.1). NCBI lineage: Eukaryota > Viridiplantae > Streptophyta > Magnoliopsida > Poales > Poaceae > Miscanthus > Miscanthus floridulus. The sequence goes on along the minus strand of NC_089580.1, from coordinate 128,525,482 downwards.
CTCGTTCGATCCTAACCTCGAGCCAAGCCCATAGAATCTCCATCGAGGAGAGGCTAGCGGGCCACCTGAGTCGCTCTCTGTAACATCACTGGTGTTACGAGCTCGTTAAGCACTGAGATTATGGCCTGGGAATTAGATCAATAAATATAGCAAGTTACGTAGATGGACATGCAATTTTAAATTTTTGGAGAATAAATATTGTTAGCTAGTATTTTGGGGAACGCATAAATCGATTTGAAATTAAATCAACTCTTCTTGGTTAAGTCGGCAAACAAATAAGCTTATGTTTAAAATGTTATCTTTGGTGAATTATTATTGTGGGAAATACCTAGAAAGTGCTTAAATATTTTGTTCCTATGGGTTAGCGTGAAGTATGGACTTCTGCGTGATATACTTGTTGGGTAAAGTTAAAGGGGTTTAGACCATTTAAAAATTATGACAAAAGTATTAATGGTTGTTTAGTTCAAGCAGGACTCTTGTCCTTTCTAAGTCTGTAACGATAATCGATGATGCCATTTCGACATTAAATTCCAACAAAAATGATTAAGGAATTTTTATATGTTGGAACACTATTAGTTGCCCCAAGGTGAGCACTCGAGAATGGTGTAGGTTATAGTCGTGTTGAGTGTCACGTGGATCTCAGAAAAATTTGCCTAAGTTCATTAGAACGCGCTGCGAGCTCTATGTTAACGCTCTGTCGTAGACCGGAACTTCGAGGACGAACTGATCTTGGCACTCATTGATCTTCCTCTATAGTCACTCTCGGAACGTGGGATTTGCTTCGCTAACTAGTGGATAGTGTCGGCTTTGGGTTAGAGTAATTGGTTGAACTTTAGTCGAGTTAGTCAATAGTTTTTTATTTGCTTTAAAACTCGTGCACGTCACCACTCACTCTGCTTTGACCTGAGCCCCGCGGTCACCGCGTGAGCATGCCGCCATTGCCTAGTCACTCCTGGCCGTGGTCGCTGCCTCGTGGGCCGTTCTCGCTAGCTACTAGCCGCACATCAGGTTGTGTTGGACCAGCCGTCTCCTGTGGGCTCGGGCATTTCTGCGGTGCTGCTCCCGCGCGGCTGCTGCTAGGGCGCTGCTGGCCAAGCCGTGCATAGGACCATGCCGGCACCGTGACAGTCATCGCCTGGCCGTTGTGGCTTCTGTTACGCCACTCATTTTACCAACCCACCGAGTCACCGTTTGTCTCGGTTGTCTCCTAGTGTTGCCATCTCGCCACCGCTGTCTGGCCGTCCAAGCGCCTTTGTCGCCTGGGTGCGCGGTGTCGATGCCTTTGCTTGTCCTGTTTCCGCCCTTATCCCCTCACTAGCTGACATGTCTCTTCTACCGCGCACACGGCCATGTCCTTGCACGGCTATGCCCTTGTCATGTCTTGGTCGGTCCATGTTAAGTCGAGGCCGTGGGCCACGATGTAGCAGCGGTGGTGCGCCATTCCCTTCATAATCTGCAGCTCAAAGCTTTCCAGTCTAATTCCTCGCATCGGTGAGTAGAATAGGACGTTAGCTGGACGTCCCATTCTCGTAGAGCTCAGCCATGGTCTTTTGGTGGCCAATTTCGAGTTGTCCTCACCGCTGGTCATCTCGCCGCCGTGGGATGGCACGTGTGGGGTTAAGGCGTTACGCTTGGTTTTAGTTCGATTCAATTTGGATATAGGCTCATCTTGATACTATTGTGATGGTGCTCACCTTAGCTCTACCTGTGATGCCGCCTGTGGTGAGCTGACGCGTCGGTGTCCGCCTAGAGCACCGTTGCCCCGCTAGCTCGCGTGAGGCCAAGCCACCTCGGCACTTGTCCGCCTCAACCAGGACCACAGCGTGAATCCCAGTGAGGTATTGATGCTTCCCTGCTACCTCAACCCTTCCAAAGAGCACGTAGGTTCGTCGGACGGCTGTGCCATCATCGTGATCCACCACCCGCTGCAGCAGCGTACTGTAGGGTGCCTCCCAATGCTCCACCGCTTCCAACCGTCATCGTCTGGATCATTGATGGTGGACGGCCCTTTAGTTTGTCTAGAACGGGCTCTATTGCTTGGCGTGACCGCGGTTTGCCGTCGGTCGCCGCACCAGCGAACGCGATGGCATCTGGGACCATCCCGTGGTGAAGACGGGATAGTTTGGGGGCTTAGCTACAAAGCGCGTATCTTGCAGAATAGAGCATAAGTGCTCCACGTAATAACTCACTAGGTTAGGGGCTCTTTCACAAAATGCGCAAGGGCGCTCGCGCTGCAGGCCTGTTGGGCCGGTCTGCTACACGTGCGGGCTCCTCGTCGCATGCCGTTTAGGTTGCTGGGCCGAATAGTGGACACCGGCCTTTTCTTTCTCTAAAGCGTTTTACAAATTAGTTTCTAAGGTAAACTTGTAAATTCAATATCAATTTGTGTAGCTGATCAAAATTTGTGAAACCAATTTTGTTAGGTTCCTAGAATCATGATCTGTCTGCTAGTATATTTTGTTCATGTTGTTTTGTAATATTCTTAGGAGCTATATAATTAATTTGAGGTACTTAATATTGTCAAAACAAGAACTTGTTGGAATTATTGTGATGAATTGGTAGAAGTACTGGCCCTGAAATTTTTACAGTAGATTCCTAACATTATTAGGTGCTCACTATAATTTTTGTAGCTCCATAGGAATTAGTTTGCTAAGGTAGCTAATTGAGCCCTAGTTCGTAAATATACGTTTAAATCAATAAAATGCCAAAACATCTAGGGATTTTATAACTAAAACATTGTGGGAAATTAGCGCCTAGTTCGACAACGTGGATACGTAGCCTAAGTACGGTTGTCGTTAGAACTAGCTCGTTAGTTTGAGAGACGTAAATCGTATTTTACGAGTCATGGTTGCAGTTGGTTGATTATGTCTCTGCATTTCATCCACGTATACCCTAATAGGAACAATGAGGGATTAGGGAGTCATCTAGAGTATCGAAAGGATGGTCCGGAGGATCATGCCACCGTGATGGAATGCTAACTTTTGGTTATATTTTACCCAAGCAAGCCTCGGTGCATAACCCCTATTATTTTACACTTTTATTTATGCTCGTGCATTAAGTTTAAGGAGTTGAATGAAACCCACTTTCATATACATATATATCCTTATCCTATGAGTCTTATTAGTATGACAGGATCGTGTATATTGCTTTGCTACAGGACTCCAGTAGAAGTCGAGTGATTATCTATCACTCGTGAGAGATAGGAAAGATGTTATTATTGCTATTATATTATTATCACATAGAAATATATATATATATATATATATATATATATATATTTCTAGGTGATAAAGTACCATTCTGCTCTGTCTACAATTATCATTCATATATATATATATATATATATATATATATATATATATATATATATATATATATATATATATATATATATATATATATATATATATATATGAATGATAATTGTAGATCGAGCAGAATGGTACTTTAGATCTGGACTTGGTTTGGCATTCGAGCGAGGCTCGGGTTGTATTTGTTCCGCCTATGTCGATTAAGGACCGGCCGTTGTATTGGATTCCAGTCAGATCACAGACTTATTATCCTGAACACATACTTGTTTATAGGAATAGAGAAGGCTCGTTGCTCTCTTGTTGTGGGTTCTAGCTCTTTTTGGACCAACTAATTGGAGATGGGGATGGTGGAGGTCTAAGCATCACACTGAGTTCGGGACTCAGGTGTGGGGGCTTAGAGTTCAAGTTTGGACGGGGACCTGGACCCCATGACAGGAGAGTGATGGGTTGGTCCTGCTTGTGCCTAGGGTACAAGTGGGGCATGTGTTTCGAGGTACCCAGCTGGGCACATTGATTCGCGAATCGTCGAATAATCCGGTACGACTTGTCTATAATCTAGCACCGTAGTAAGTACTGGAATATGAAAGATGGAAAAATGGTTCTGATTGCTTACCACCTGCTTAAAAGTAGCACAGATGCTTACATAGAATGGTTAGTTAATGAACTAATGATGACTGCTAATGAAATTGAATATAAGATGCACGCTTAGTAATGCTTCCTGCAGGTGCAATAAACCCACAAGCCAGATAGCCTTGCATATCCTTGGAGTCTTTTCTTTCCTCCTGACGGGTAAGTCTTACGGAGTACAATTGAGTACTCAGGGTTTGTTCTACCCTATTGTAGGTGACAGAAACATGTGGAGCTGACACTCGTGTGTGGAAACCTCCTGGTGGGCTCAGCGAGGATTTCCTTAACGTTGCGGACATAGAGTTTATTTGAAACTTTCACCCAAAGTGTTTTACAATGGAAAAACTTATAACCTGTTATGATGTATATAACAGATCATCATGTTAGTGTTTGACTTGTCATTAAATAATTTTATTTTCACTAAAACTCTAATAACATGGTTATATTCCGCTGTTGTAAATAATAAATATTATACTCTGATGTTGCACAGAAAGTGATTTAAGAAATGGCTAAAATGTTGTAAGCTTTATTCTCTCATTTGTGATCTTGATGGAAAAATGTGAATTTTTGGGTTCTCCCATGGGGTGTGCTCGACGAACTGCCTGGTGTAGCTCACCTCCGGGGTGCTTAGTGTCTAGTGGAAGACAAGCGCCTTCTAAAGTGTGCTATTTGAGCAGTTCTGCCACACTCTCCAGAGTGACACGGGCATCTACCGAGAGGCGGGTTAAGGAGCAGTGGAATGCCACATGAGGGCTATGCCGACCCCATCAGCAAATGACAGACCCAGATTCCACTTGGACATGCCCATTAGCGAGCTCGCCGAGTGCAACACTCGAGCCATCGAGGCAAGTGTTGTTAGCTCAGCCCCTCCGATTGTGAAAACCGTAGACGGGGTGACGCATGAAACATAGCCGACCCCCATCGAGCCCCACGGGGCTCGAGGGCTCGAGCCGCCTGACCCGAACTCGGGAATCCAACTGACCGGGGTTCGAAGGCCGTCCCGCGAAGGGCTCGAGGCCGCCTCGCGTCGAACAGAGCCAGAGCAGAAAACACAGATGAGCCCCAACAGCCTTTGCCCGACCCGCTCAGAAGCGGACAGGGTCATCTCGACCTTCTCATTCGATCCTAACCTCGACCGAGCCTGTAGAATCTCCATCGAGGAGAGGTCAGGGGGCCACCTAAATCGCTCTCCGGAGCAACATGAGCATCTATCGGGAGGCGAGTTAAGGAGCAGTGAAATGCCACATGAGGGCTATGCCAACCCCGTTACGAATGATGGACCCGGATTCTACTCGAACATGCTCGATAGCGAGCTCAGCGAGCGCGTCACTCGAGCCATCGAGGCAAGTGACGTTAGCTCAATCCCTTCGGTTGCGGAAACCGCGGACGGGGCGATGATCACAAAGACGAGCTGACCCTCGATCGGACCCCTGCTATGCATGGGGGCTCAAGGAAAGTTGGACTCACAAGGAGACCAAACACTCGGTCGTAGAATGATGGCTCAGATCCTAGAGAGGGGGTACACACAAAAACAAGAGATGTTTTCTCCAACTAGTTTCACTAACCTCTCCTTGATCTTTAGTGACACCCGACCCTAGCAACGACAAGGGGCGGGTCTCACTCGGGGGGCTGATAAGGGTATACGTACACTCTTTCTGAAACAGTCGCCGCGCCCGACACCCTTTCTCATGTTAAACCTAGTAGCAAGGTCTGCAGAAATGAACGACTAAGCAAGGCTAGTCGGACTGCGAGAAACCTACGCCCCAGCAGCTACGACACTCTTGCTTACCAGCATGATCAGAGTTTCCCTCCTACACCTCGAGCTCTATGGTCTTAACAAACGGAAGGGTCGGAACGCATGAACCCCTTTTCACACATAAAAAGGGAGGAAAAATAAATCCATTCGCACCAAAACAAAAGAACAGACTTGGTCAAATGAAACAAAATAATAAGTTTGTTTAATTGATACACAAGGGTCAGCACTTGTCCACTGATTACAAGAATGATCGACTGACCTATTGAACTAACTAACCCCTCTGGGGAGAACTATGCCTTCGATCCTATCCGCCAGGTCCTATGAAAGGGGAGCCACCGCCACTTCCATCTCCTCCAGCTCATGGACTTCATAGCCAGGCGCAAAGCCATGGCTCATCATCTCCATATCGATGTTGTCCCCATTGTGAGAACGAGCAATCGCGAAGGATTGATTGACCCAAGCACGAAGGGCATTCCTCTCGAGCTGGCGCACTCGCGCCGTGATCTCGACGGCACAGGCCGCGAGCAAACTGATCCCCTCTGACCGCACCACCTCAAGGTCGTTGTAGACCACTCTAAGGGCAGCGCTTAGGATACCGAACATGTCGCTCTCCGCCTGAAGATTCCTCCTCGCCTTGGCGAGGTCCACGGCCAGCCTGGTAGAAATGCTTTCGGCCTCTAGCTTCTGGGTCATCGCGTTTTCAAGCTCGGCCTAGAGGGAGCCGACCTTCTACTACACATCGTTGCGCTCCAGGTAGGCCTGGTCACGCTCTCAGAAGGCCTAGTCACGCTCCTCATGAGCCACGCCATGTTTTGAGTGGAGCCTCTCTGCGGTTTGGAACAGCACATCCCACTCTTTGCGTAGCCGAGCGACTGCCGTGGCATCCAGGCTCGCCTTCTTCTTTAGGGCCACGAGCTTCTACTCGGCCCCCAGCTTTAGCTCCCTTTCCTTCTCAACCTCAGCCAGAAGGTCGAGGATCCGCTGGCGGGTCTTGGCGTCCTTCTGGAGCAGCTCGTCCCGCTTCTTCCTGAGCTTGGCGGCTTCCTCGTCGTCCCTCCGTGACCTCACTGACAAGGCCTCAAACACCTTCTCAGCCTTAACAGCGTGCCGATGGGCCTCAGCCACCCGCAACTGAAGATCGTCCACCTCCTCGGCAAGGGGAGTCAGCTCAGCCACCCTCTATTAGGTGGCAACAACCTGAGCGGTCACCTCCCCGCATAGCCGTGCCTCCTCGATGAGGCGGTCCTAGGTTTCCCTCTGTTCACGAAGGAACCAAGACTTCCCTCAGCTACGAGCGATGAGGGACTGAAGGGAGATGATGGTGAGGATACAAAAATATATAGAGAAGGAAAAGGGCAAGAGGCAGGATCAAGCAAATACCCGACCAGAGGGAATGACAATGTCGCGCAAGGCACCCCTAGCATGGTCCAGAGCTTTGATCATGGACGCGATCCCCATGTCGAGGCTCTTCCGCTCCATGCTCTCGGTGGCGTTGTCAAGGGTGAAAAGCTTCGACGCCGGCTTCTACGGATTTGTCCACTGGAGCAGGGGCTTGCCCACGCAGGTGAGTCACTACCGACCGACATCAGGGCCAGGGATGGCTCCTCGCCGGCTCCAAGCACCGCTAACCCTTCTCGCCATGACATCCCCATCGGGACACTTCCTTCGGCGATGGAAGGGGTCAACGGTATAGACACTGGCCCCTCTCCTAGCACCCCGATGTCTGGGGACCCCTCGGTCGTGGCCCCCTCTGTCTGGCCCATGCCAGGCGCCGTTGCTTGGGCCGCTGATGGCGCGGGTCACGCCGGTGCCTCAGGCGCCGCCATGGTTACGCCCGGCTGTGGCCTGCCTGTTATAGCCACCACCACCTCCACCTACATCGATGGGGCCCCAACCGATTGCGTCACGCCCACCATGGTCGGTGCCACGAGCGTGGTCGGTAGCCCCATCCGCCCCGTCATCAGTAGCGGTATCATCGCCATCGTCGGCTACTCTGTGACCTCCAAAGGCGCCCCTTGAGCCCCCATGTCCGCCTGTCCCACCGAGGGCACGGGCACCACCATGGGCAGCGCCTGTCCAGCCGAAGACACAGTCGCACTAGCGCCGCTCCTCCCCAAAACAGGTGCGGCGCCAGCCAACGGCTGATGCCTCGCTTGAAGAGCGATGTTTTTCTTTAGCGCCAACGCCAAAGGATTACGCTGCCTGCCAACGCTGCAAGGGACGAAAAACATAATTCATGATGAAATCTGACCAAAACAGGGAAAATAGAGGAGCTGATAACTCACCTCAGCGCCATTGGGTGGCGGATACGCTAGGGGGTGAACCCCCTGACCTCTGCTCTACCTCATCGAGGCAAGGCTATTTTGAGCCCACCCCCTGCTCTTGGGTAGAGGGGCTCGCTCCCTTTGACTCTTAGGGTGCGACAACGGAGCCGCCCGCCTCCGCCGACATCTCAGGCGCGGCAGTAGAGCCGCCCGCCCCCATTGACTCCTGAGGGAGGCCGACAGTATGTCTCACCTCCATCGACTCCCCGGATGTACCCTCTCCTCCATGGAATGGGAAGGGTCCTAACTCCTGCAAGGATGAACCAATACCTGTCAGCACATCCTCATTCTCTAGGATGTCCCACTCGACATTGTCGGCTACCTCGTCGTCATCGCCATTGTCATCATCGTCATCGTTGTCGGTGTCTTCCCCCCATTCCTACGCCTGCAGCTTCCGCTGCCTCTTCCTCTTCTTATCCTCCTTCGCCTTCCTCAGCCGCTCACCCTCGACATGATTCGCCGCCCTCATGGACGAATCCCTCGACAATGGCATGGGTGATCCATGAAGATGAGGTCCCTCGGCTGGTCCTGCCCCTCTCAAAGTTAGTATCAAGAGGTCGGGAAATCTATTGAAAAGAAGGCATGGGAAGGGTAAACTTACGAAGACGACATGACCTGGTTCTGGCCGCATTAGAGGATGTCCCAGCACCAGGTAGATGAAATCAAGGGGGCCACCGGCATCATCCCGCGAGAGTTCCATTGCCTCCTTGATGCATTGCGCAATCTCAGAGTTGGAGAGCGCCCCCTCGGCGAGCTCTGTTCCATTGAATGATGCCTCGAGCGCCATCGCGTATAGTGGGAGCACGCGCGTCATCAACGGCGCCACCCTCCTTGCGTGGTAGGCCCTGATGACTCCCTACCCCTTCATGCCGTTCTCCTTAAGGATGTGGATGGTGGCGATGTGGTCCCGGATCTTCTTCTTGTCCTCTGGGATGCCCCACTTCCTCCACAACTTCAGGGCCTCTTCGATCAGGCGCCCGGTGAACTCTAGCAGAGGGGCAGCGGCGTCGTTCTTGAGGTAGAACCACTACGAGTGCCACCCCTTGTTGGGCGTTGATAGCCACATCAATAGGTACTTGCCGACCTGATTGTTCTAGAGCTGGATGCCGGCGCACCCCATGGGCATGTGTAGCTCCTACCTGCCGATCTTCTCCCTCTTCTTCTAGAGGGTGACGGCGAAGAAGTACCTCCACAAATCGAAGTGGGGGCTGATCCCCGGGAACACCTCATAGAGGGCGATGAACACCGCCATGTGCTGGAGCCCATTGGGATTGAGATGCTACACTTCGATCTTGTAGTAGTGCAGAAGCCCCTGAAGAAATCTGTGGGCGGGGGTCGTAAACCCACACTCGTGGAAGTGGGCGAATGACACCACATAGCCATCGGGCGGCGATGGCACGTCCTCCTCATCGGGCAGCAGCCACTCCTCAGCCGCGGTTCGCGCGCGAAGAAGACCACGCCGGATGAGGCCTTCCATGTGCTGGAAGGTGATGTCAGAGCAACACCACAGATCCAATGGAGATCGAGGCGGGTGGATGCGAGCTCGACGACGGCGGGGATGCGGAGACAGGAAACCTGAGCGATTGGCGGTGGCAGTCGTGGTTGCGGAGGCAAGGATGCAAGGTATGGAATCCAGGGGGCGAACCCTTTGGTTTTATAGGGGCGACGGATGCGAGAAAACCAACCGCCCACCTACATCTCCGCGCCTGCCATGATCTGCCACAACATCCCATCGTGGGACGTGCGCACGCAATATCTCTCCGTTCCCTCGGAAAACTCGCCGAATGTTTCGTCTCTCTGGATGGGCCACGACTCGTCACGAGTAAGAGGAATATGGATCTGAAAGCGCCTCTATGGCCCGACTAGGCCCGAGAGTTCGCAGGTCAGCCCATCGACGGGTTCGACAAATGCTCTGGGCACCTTTAGGGTGAGACGTGGAAAGGGATGGGCCCGCTAGCGGCCAATACCCAGGCACGAGAGCATCGTGGGCATCCCGACCCATGTTCGAGTCTCGGCCGGTTACGATCCATGTTTTTTTTGAAGAAAGGTACTCAACCCTCGGGACCAGTCGAACGGACCCGAGAACTATATGGATTGACCGTTGAGAATCTAGGGTCTGTCACCAAGCTGACCCAAGCTGGATCCCCATGAATGGGATGCCAGGGGCCCCACTCAGACTAGCCCATTAACAACTCACCGAGTGCCATGATTCGTCCTTAGAGGAAAATCATGGCACGGCACAGTCCCTCCATTTTTATTGGGAAAAAATGCTTGAGGGAAGATAATCGCAAAGATGAACCGATCCTCGATCGGACCCCTGCTACGGGAGGGGGCTCGAGTAAAGGGAATCACCGCCCCCAGGTAACCCTGTGGGCAACAAAAGAAGGCCGAGCCCTTCACAGTACTCCTGTTCGGAAAAGCCTCCAAAGGAGTATTCTACTCCTTCGTAGGCTCGAGGACTACTGTCGGGGACCAATACTAGAATACCCGAAGAGGAGGAGCTAACAACCATCAACATTGATTCATTCGAGTAGTCAAGAGCGCAACTACAGCACCAACCAACCTCCAGGTGCGCAAGCTCCGCCTCGCCCTGCCTCTGGGGATGGGCTTCGCCTATCCTTACACCGAGGCTGCGGGCTCTGCCTCGCCCGACCTCTGGGGACGGGCTCCACCTCACCCAACACCGAGGCCACGGGCTCCGCCTCGCCCGATCTCTGAGGGCTGGCTCCGCCTCGCCCAGCCTTTGGGGTCGGCTCTGCCTTGCCCGACCTCTAGGGTGGGCTCCGCCTCGCTCAACCCTTGGGTTTGCGCTCTGCCTCGGCCGACACCGAGGCCGCAGGCTCCTCCTCACTCGACCTCTGAGGGCTGGCTCCACCTCGCCCGACCTCCGAGGACGGGCTCCGCCTCGCCCGACCCTTGGGTCTGTGCTCCGCCTCGCCCGACCCTTGGGTCTGTGCTCCTCCTCGCCTGACCCTGAGGCCACGGGCTCCGCCTCGCCCGACCCTCGGGTTTGCGCTCCGCCTCGCTCGGCCTCTGGGGGAGGACTCTGCCTCGCCCGACCCCGAGGCCGTGGACTCCGCCTCGCCCGACGGAGACCCATACCGCCGCCAACCACTCCAGGTCCAAGCGTATGGCCCTGGGTCAAAGCTCTGACACCAGGAAAGAGACCAGCACACCCCGATGTAACCCATGGCCTTGACGGGCCATACCAGAGGATTCACATCAACAACAACGTCGGGCGTACCGGTGATGTTCTGCCTAACCCCCGTACGAACACTGACGGGCATGTCAGTTTACCACGACGTTCGCCAGGACGAAGTGGAGCGCCATGACCGGCATATGACGCCTGCGTATGGCGCTCGTGACGGATAGGACCGCGACGCGAAGCCGTCTCTGTTGACATCTACAGGATCGGTGGGATCCGCATGAAGGAGAAGAAGGACCCGGTGATCCTGAAGGCCTTCGGCTCTCTCTCTCTCTCGTTCTTCTTTTTCCTCCGTGCTTTCTCTTGGCCTATAAAAGGGAAAGCAGGGCGTCCCATAAGGGGCATCGCAACATATCACATCAATTCAGACTCGAACCCATCGAACCCCGAACCGATCAGAACACACAAGCACATAGTCGGAAAGCGGCCGAGCTCTCGGCACCCGTTCGCTCATCTCACCAGAGACTTGTGACCTGTGCCTCTCTCGATTGTTTGTAACCCCTACTACGAACTTTCAGTGATATTAACATGATCAGCAGCAACGAACTGGACGTAGGGACATTCTGCCCAAACCAGTATAAACCTCGTGTCCTCCTAGCTAACCATCCGAGCCAGACGCACAATATTAGAAATTTATTAGTCGGTGGGAACTTAAAACACCGACATGTACTTTCATGGCTGCTTCACAATTTCTAGTGTTTGATCTCCAGGTAAGGTTTACCGTGCTTGGCCTAATCCATTTTACAGGATTTTGATGGAAGAAATTTATGTGAGCATATGCATGCACACATAAGCCTGTGTTGTTTCAGGATACACATGGTGAGCAGGACCAGTTGGGCACGTGCTCCAGCGACTGCAGATGCATCAGAGAAGACGCGGCAGTTTTACTCTCAAAACTTCCCAACGCTTGCTCTCCTACAACTCCAGTGTATCTGATCCGAGGCAAGCCTTGTTAGGATGGCGTGCCTGAGAGAGCAGGTCAGAGTTTAAGAAGGACGAGCTGCTGAGGTCTGCGGACTGCAGTTGGGTTTAGACTGCAGCTGTGCCGGCATATGTGCGGTTCTTCCATTTGCTTCGACGAACTCCAAACTGTAACAAAGAGGCGCTGGCATATCTTTACCATACGTTTATGGTATTGCATGGCTTTGATGTCGTGTTTTTTTTCGCTCGTCAAATGTTTACCTATCTTCCGCGGAGAATGGTCGATCGGTTTTCTTCTTTTAAAGAACTTTGTAAATGAATTAAGAAAGACAGAGAGATATTTACTTTTTTCACATCTGTAACTACATTTTCACATTTCTTTTAAAAAAGATGTAGAACTGAATAGCGCAGCTGTTTTGGCTCGCAATAAAGCAAGGGTCCTGATCGAGCAAGACTACGTCCTATCTATCTACCTCTCCAAACACAATATCTTGAGTACCTATGATGGTGACTACATCTGCTGGCATGTGATGTTTGGACATAGAATCGAGTCCTAGTTTTTAAGCCAATTCATAGGTATTCCCTCTGTTTCAAATTATAAAACTTTTTTAATTCATAGTTTTTTCTATGCATTTAGATATGTACTATGTTTACGTAGTAAAAGTAATGTATCAGAAAACCTAAAACACCTTATAATTTGGAACGGAAGGAGTACAAGGTATCCCGTGCTCTTGTTCCATATTATAGTTCGTTTTAGTTTTGTTTTAGGTCATTTCACTACTACATAAATCATTTGTAGGGGCGACTCCAGATGATTTGCAGGGGCGGTGTGGCCAGCCGCCCCTACCAAAGCATGGCTACAAATCATGCATTTGTAGGAGCGGTTCCCAGACCGTCTCTACAAATCAATTTGTAGAGACGGCTGGTGTTATCAGCCGTCCCTATAAATCGATTTATAGGGACGGTTGTAGTACCAGTCGCCCCTATAATACCTGTTTGTAGGGGCGGTTCAGTCTAGAATCGCCCCTACAGTACATTTTTTGGCAAAAAAAATTAAATTTATAATTCAAATTTGACCAGAATATATATATATATATATATATATATATATATATATATATATATATATATAAAATTCAAATATGACCAGAACATATATAAATCAAATCTGACCACAAGCATAAAAGTATTATATAAACTACAATTACAAGTCCAATTCACAAGAATATATACAATCCATTATTAAATAGACATAATTCACAAAGTAAGACCAATGCCAAATTTCATACACATTATTATCAACGGCCTAGAGCTAGCCTTTCAGTCTCACGAAGGTGTTGGTACTGAGGATTTCTACCTAAGTCAGAATCTCGGTCATGGTAGGTGCCTTTGACGTGTACAATCTGGTCCAATATGAAGTTGCAAAGGTCGTCGATGAGTTCTAAGAGTTGGTCATCCTTGTATGTGTCTCTTTTCATTTCTCTCTCTTCTTTCCACTACAAGAGAATAAGTTTCGGTTTAGTATTTTCATACCATGTGCGAAGTTTTTATACTACGGGTGAAGATGTTCACACTTACCCTTAAGGGGTGTCTCCTGTAGGCACCAGTGTCACTTATTATAGAACATATATAGTATCCACAATGTACACTCCTAGGCTTCTGCTTGGGACACTGTGTGTTTTGCATATGGAAATGGTAAGTAATGCTTTTGACAACCATGTAATGGAGTAGTGAAGAAGTAAGTTATACTTACCGCACATAGTATTTTTGTAGCTAGTCTTTCCTTCCTTACTGGATCATGCCTTCGGTGATGTTTAGTGACGTAGAACCTAAATGCCCTGTTCAAATTATTTTAGCAAATATAACTTGTTAGTATCCAAAAGTAAACGTTACAAGTATGTATACAAACATATAAGCTAATGAGGATTGTCGATATGTATACGTCTTGAGAATTGATATGAAGTCTTTGTATGTCACCGGGTCCCTACCTATTGAATCAAAGACCCATGCCATGCTCCTCCCAACATCGACGCCTATACAAATCCAGTGGTTGCTGCATGGATTTAATCATATAACTAGATAAGTTCTTTTGCATCGAATAAAATATATCGAATAAAACTTTAAGTATAAAGTTGAACTTACTCGAAGTTGTATGGTAGCCATATAGTAGAGTGTCGTTGGAGATTTTTAAAAGCTAGGGCAATATATGCCAAAATCTTAAGAGACTCTTGCCTTAGTTTCTTCGTACGGATGTCCTCTTTCTTCCAAAGGGTCTTTTCAGCAGCTAGCTCTTTGTCATCCAGTTTCCATAGTCTAGGGTAATTAAAATTTGTTTGTGCTATAGCTTGAGGGTCTATATACCTGGCTTTCACACTTGACATTTGTTTTACAATGTGCACTTGCATTCTACAAATCACGGCGTGAGTTAGTTACAACAAAATCCAAAGATTATATTCATATCATATCGCGAGGACAAAGACTTATAGGCACCATGCGCGAATTAGATTCATTTCTATTGCTCCGAGGTGAAAGCATGTCTGCATGTCATTGAAGTCAAAGATAATTTTCCGGCTAGGCTTCTAAATATGCCGGTGGGAAAGCATGCTTGTACGAGGTCTATGCTCATTAGGAGAACACGCAAGTACCAATCATGGAACCTTCTCATTCGAAGTGGTATGCGCTAGATGTCTCGGTTTGGAAGGAATGGCTTGCCTCTTTCATATGTTTTCGGGCAATCCTTTGACCATTTGATGGCATCAACATTTGGATACTGCTTTGCTGTTTGGTAGAGTTTGCTAGTGACGGCCTCCTTAGAAGCCCATGATGGGATTTTTAAACTTGGTTCTCATGCTTGAACTGGTCATGGGAATACCACTTATGCACCGATGAAACGTCTTTCATCGGAACATAAATTGGTCTTATGGTGATTGGATGCTTTTTTTAAAGTTCCCATTCAGGCATGTCCTCATCTTCTTGTGCATCACCTTCTTCAGAAGGCACTCGTTGTTCATGTATCGGTTGTGTTTGTTGAGAAGACTGTGGCATCTCATTATGCACTTGCTCGGTACGAGCTGGAGAAGGCTGTGGCTTATTAGGCACATGCTCACTAGGAGGCGGGGAAGAATGTGGTATCTCAGGAATGTGGTGGTCACGAGACGGTGAAAATATCTCCCCGTCATCAACAACTCGCTCTAAATTTAGGAGAGCGGGAGGCGGCAAAGAAACAATCAATATAATATCCCATTTGTGCTAGAGGATGAACTGTCCCATTACGTCTCCGAGTAACACCAGCCCCTCAGAAGTTGCGTAGTCTATCCTCCACTGCATGAACTGAGGCTTCACGGTATGCACCTCGACCCTAGTGTAGTCCAGCGGTATGTTATTATTGTGGTGTAAGCCATTAGGAGGATGTGCCACACCCGTTGCCACCTCCATCACAATGTTCTGCCGACCGCTGAGAAACACTAAGGTGCAACTAGTTGATTCCCATATACGATCGATGGGGGTTGTGGCTGTAGTGGAACCCTAGCTGTTAGGAACTTTCGGAGGGCTGTCAACTAATGCCAGTTCCCCTGGCGACATCATTAATGTCCATAGCTTCATAGACAGTCCTTGCTCCTCCAGTGCATTCGCAACTAGAGCCTTCACTTGGAGCTCAAGATTAGTCGCCCGGTCTATGCCATGTTTCTTGTACATGTGTCGGTCCTCTTCGAATCCATGCTTCCAGGTCATCCTTTTCCCTAGCCCCCTGGTGCGGCCTATGTGCTCCTTATTTTCCAAGCCAAGGCTAAGCTCGTCCCTCTCTCTAGAAGGATTGAATGAGCCATTCTCCTTGTCTTCAGCATATTTCAGTATCCTTGATACTATCTCTTGGGTCTTTGGCTTATCAAACTTAAGATTACTGCCGAATGATTCTATACTCCTCGTATATATCCAATTCCTTGAGCGTACCTTCAAATTCTTCACATCGATATTCCCAGCAGTTGTGGCCTCTTCGTCCATCTTCCTAAACTGCTCTTCCTTGGCATAGTAGCCATTGGGGCTTAGATGATGGTGGTATTTGTTCCTCTTCGCCAGCTCGGTGTTACGGGCATTGAGCTCCAATGCCTCCGGTGAAGTCTTCTGAGCCATGAGCTCCTCTCATTGACTAGGAGTTATGTTGCCGAACTCATTGAAGGGAGTTAACCCCTTTTGGATATACTTCTTATTGAGCTCCGACCTCCAACGTCGAAATGACTCTCCTATGATCTTGAAAGCATTTTTTATCAGCTCGTGCTTACCCTCTGAAAAACTAAAATTGAGCTTCAGCTACTTATCCCATAGTTCATCATTTTTCTTCTCTAGTACCTCTTTTCAGTTAGCGATTGTTGGGTTCAATTTATCTCTTACTAGGGCCTCGATCGTATTACGGAATCGTTCTCTGAATTCCTTCGGCTCAAGGATCTCCCCTGCTGGTCTAACCTCTGTTATCACATAGCATGCCTTATTTAGATATTGATTTGCTTTTCTATCCCCTCATTTCCTCTTTGGCTTGGTAGTCGTGGTTGTGTCTTGAGGCTGTGGAGTAGAGGCCTCAATGTCCATCTCTGTGGCTGTTGCCTCTGCTCTCCTTTCCTCTACTCTGTCTTGTCCAACGAGATGTCGCAGACATCGACATCGTCTTTTCTAAGTGTTAGGAGGGACCTGTATATACGATAGGTCAAAGTGTTAGCAGAGGTAACACAACCAAAGCTTTAACAAAATTTACAAGCTAAGGCTTTATCCCTACATCCTCGTTCTGGTCGAAATCATTGTCCAAATCTTTCTCCGTTGGCCTCCTTCTGGCTTCACGTGGGAAGAGATCCTCGGGACTTACATATCCCTCTTCTGAGTCATCATCATCATCATCCTCTTCTTCTTCACCTTCAGCAGCCTCTCCTGCTCTTCCTCCTGCTCCGTCTTTCTCCTCGTCACACTGCTCCGGAGTAAGCATCACTTCTAGATCCTTTTCTAACTCCTTATCGAACTGCTCCTGAGTAAGCTGGCCCTCTAGTGCTTGCTCCTCATAGGTTGGCTGCTCATCATGCTCGGGGCATCGGGCTGCACTGTCTGGTGTCCGCAACATTATTTCATGCTTTGTTCTAATAGATACAAGAAAGTGTGCTTTAAGTATGCGAGAAGGTATAAGAAATAAAAAAGGTCTATAAACTAAAGTAGTCCTATAAAACAACAATATATCAAAAAACGAGTAGTAGCAGTAGTAGAGGCCTCAGAAACATGTCAATCATCATTTGATCATGAAGTTGGAGCATCAAGGCATCATAACAGAGAAGAGATGAGAAGTTAATGTAGGGGCGGCTGCTAATAATGCCAAGTTCCTCACAAGTTCTTGATCATAAACTTGGAGCATCAAGGCATCATAACATAGAAGAGAGGAGAAGGTAATGTAGGGGCGGCTGCTAATGATGCCAAGTTCCTTAAAAGTTCTTGATCATGAACTTAGAGCATCAAGGCATCATAACAGAGAAGAGAGGAGAAGGTAATGTAGGGGCGGCTGCTAATAATGCCAAGTTCCGAATAAGTTCTTGATCATCAGCTCATATTCCATATAATGTATGGACTTGGACAATTTCAACATCGGCAAAACAAAGGAGAGGAGAGGAGAGGGGAGATTTGACAAAAAAAAACAACAACTGCTTAGCAAACATAGAGCAGCAGCTGATGGCAAAAATAGCCAAAAACTGGAGCTGCAATTGCAAGCAGCCAAGCACAATCATATTACCCTTGTACCATGCATAACTGAAAGAGAGACAAGCATAATAGAAAAATTTAGAAAGGAAATTGCAGCTGGACTTTCTTCTAGAAAGTAGTAGCAAGCCAATACAGTCTGTGTATGTAAAACATAGTGGTTGCCTAAAAACAATGCAGCGTTAAGACAATTCAAAGCCTACTAATTTTCTAAACTGAAAATTACCTTGCCATACAGTTTACATTGACAAACTCATCATAAAAGGTTTCAGGAAAATTCAGTATTAGATAGATACTTTAATATGCTTGGTTGTATTATCTATGACCTTTAGTAAGTGAAAATACATAATCAATTGCAGGAAGGAAAATAATTACTACTATTTTTCTTAGCAGGATAATTGAATACTGGACATCACCATGTTGATGTAGTTGATCTCTGACAAAAGCTACAACTTCAAAGGTACGAAAAGCCAATCACTTTACATGTCAGAACATCTACACAAACTACAACTTCAGAGCTATAAAAAGCCATATCAGCCTTCCATAGCTTCAGTTGCAAAAATAAATTACTTTTTAGACAGCTTCAGGTAACTTGTGTTTCAGAAAAGGATAAAGTTCTAAACTTAACATGTCTTATAATAAACAGAGTCGTCAACTTTACGAAGCTATTCATAGATACACAGAAATTTATAGATAATAGAAAATAGCAGCCTATAGTTTTACAACAGAAGTAGACAAGCACTGTAATTTTCAGCTACAAGCCCATAGTTGTCTAAAGAAAATTACAATTCGGCCCATCATCATTCACTATTCGGCCCCTGGTGCAGCCTTGTTCCATTCGGATAGGAATTCAAGGCAATGCAATTTAGTTTTAGCGTACTGGTTTACTGTAATTGAATTTTTAGGAGCTCTAAAATTTATTTACTATGTGCAACATGCATAACTGTAACCCTCAAACCTTGAGTTACTAAAACTGAAAATGGAACTCAGCATATCTGCTTATATAGTGGCAGATATGTGTGCAGTCATAATATAATTGAAACTGAAAGGCATGGTTTACTATAACTAAATTTTCAGGAGCTCTAAAATTTATGTACTGCATGCAACATGCAAAACTGAAACCTCCAAACCTTATATGTCTGAAACTAAAACTTAACATATCTGTTTATATGGTGGCATATATGTGAAACTGAAAGCACTAAACTGATGTGATGCTGAAATAAATTCCAAGCTCAAGCTGCTAATTAGCAAAGAAGAACCAAGCAGCTGGCCAACAGGAAAAGCACAACGACATGCTACTATGACCTGCCAGACTACTGAACATAGGAGCGACACAGATATCGTGGAGAAACCAAGTCTGAACTTCACAAGGACTAAAAAACCAAGTCTGAACATAGGAGCGACACAGATATCGTGGCTTCACTAGTAGCTAGTATCGGATGTGTCATTGTCGTTGTTATCATGCTCATCATAGTATCAGACACAAAATAAGTAGATGTGATGTTTTTTCCTTCTAATACTCATCGGATTATTTTGCATAGATCAATTGCAATAGGTGGCAAGTAGTGCATGTTCACTGACTAAAATATATATGTGATATATGAACACTTATCACCATTTCTTATAATGCTAGCATCAAAAAATAAAATCTATCAAAAAGTAATGTCAATAACATTGTACAAGAGTACAGGCAAGCAAGAACCTATCTTTTCTTATAGTTAAAATTCACAACTTAGTAAACTTGTCAATGCATTACTGTAGCTACCGAAAAAATAGGAAAGCAGAACTCACTGAACTGTGGAGCAAAAGCGCATCTTATATATAAAATGGACCACATAATCAGCCCATGCAAGCATCATAGTCTATTTATCTAAGAAACATTACATAGCAATAATTTCTCTTCAACTCTCCCACTCACCCACCGCCTAAGCATCAGCGTCAACAGAACAACAAATGCAGGAGTTCCAAACGCTAAGTATGTAATATTCACATACAAAACTGGACCACATAATCAGCCCATGCAAGCATCTCAGTCTATTTATCTGTGAAACATTACAAAGCGATAATTTCTCTTCAACCTCTCCGACTCACCCCCTATTTAAGCATCAGTGTCAACAGAATAACAAATGAAGGAGATCCGAATGCTAAGTATGTAATATACATATATTCATCCTATATTTTCCACCTTTCAGCTTAATAAATAGATACTAGCCTATAAGCTCACCAGTTCCTAACAAGCGAAACAATAATTTCTTCCTGGGACTCTTAATTTCCCATCACTGGAACCCTAGAATTCACAGCATTCATAAAACAAGCAGATCCAATATTCAGGCCACTCAATTATGTGTATGCACGAAAGCCATATTATCTTCATGATGGCCTTCTCCAAAATTATCACAGGGGCAACCAACACAAGCAAGCCATGCTAAATCCTAGTAATAAAACCCATGAAATCGATAGCTAAAAGAAGGGGTTGGGCTTACCTGCAGAAGACGGTGTTAATGCGCGAGTGCCGGCTGAGGGACGATAGCCAGAGGAGAGGTCAAAGAGGAGGCGCTGCTGTTGGCGGGGACGACTACCAGAGCACACGACTGGGCACGCAAGGGCCGGCGAGGTTAGAGAGGAGGCGCCGCCGGTGGCGGGGATGACTACCAGAGCGCATGGCCGGGCACATAAGGGCCGGCGAGGACGAAGGTCGAGGTCCAAAATGGACGGGGCGGCGGCAGCCACGCGGATTGTGAGCTCTCGTGCAAACCCTAGCCGTCGTGGCGGCCGGCCTAGGGAAGGCGGCATTTGGGGGAGGAAGCGTGGCGGGCGACGGAGGCGGTCACAGGAGGACGATGAAGGTGAGAGGAAGCGGCGCTAGGGCACGGAGACTGTGGCGACAGCGGGGGGAATATTCGGCAACCTGACGACATCCGCAAAAAGAAGAGCACCTAGACTTAGCCAAATTTTTGCCTCCTAGCACGCCCTATATTTATATTAGGGAGTATTTTGTAGGGGTGGCTGGTGATTGAGCCGCCCCTACAAATTCATTTCTAGGGGCGGCCCACTCACCAGCCGCCCCTAAAAATATTTTTCAATTTATTTTTATTACTTGTTCTATATATTTATTTTTCTTTATATATAACTATATGTATTTATTTTCTGATTATTCTATATATATAAATGTATCTATATATACATTTTTTTGATATAGAAAATATATAATTCTATATTTTGTTCTTTACAAAAAGAATATTTTAAAAATTGAAAATTTGAAATTTAAAATAATTAAAATAATTTCATCTCCACTAAATGACCTCAAATGAAAATTTTGTAAACATCAAATTTGTAGAACTCATCAAGATGTACAACTTATATTTTGGTCATCTTTTCATTTAACCAAATTTAAACAGTTTAAATTTTAAATTTCAATAAATATCAACTTCAAATAAGATTTTGAAACCTTAAATGATTTCAAATAAGAAAGTCATGATCATAGAAGTTGTTGAACATATCACTATCTACAACTTTTATTTTGGTCTTCTTTTCATTTGATCAAATTTGAATAGTTGAAATTTTGAATTTTAATAAATAACAACTTCAAACAAGATTTTGAAACCTTAAATGATTTCAACTATAAAATTTGTGAACATAAAAGTTGTTGAACTCATCATTATCTATAACTTTTATTTTGGTTACTTCTTCATGTGACAAAGTATTAGTAAACATTGTTCACAAATTCACATATAACTCATAGTTTCATGAACTATACGAGAGACATGTTGATTTGTGAATAATGTTTACTATTATTTTATCAGATGAAGAAATAACCAGAATAAAATTTATAGATCTTGATGAGTTATACAACTTTGGTATTCATCATTTTTTCAGCTGAAATCATTTAATAGTTCAAAATCTAGTTTGAAGTTGTCATTTTTTAAATTTGAAAATTTGAATTGCTCAAACTTTGTCAAATGAGAAGAATGACCAAATCAACATAGTAACTTGATAGGGAATTATTTTAGAAAATTTTAGAAAAAAATCATCACATTTCGATTTAGTAAGAGGAAGAAATACTAGTTACAAATTTTATCCAGAGATTAAAAAGAAAAATCACAACTATTCATGATGATTAATGATGAACATGTGTGATTTCTCTTTTTAATCTATGGCTGAAGCTTGTAACTAGTTTTTCTTCCTCATACTAACTCCAAATGTGATGGTTTTTTTCCTAAAATTTTCTAAAATCATGCTCTATCATTTTAGTCAGGTCATCTATATCTTTGTCACTAATTTTGGATAATTTAAATTTTGAATATCAGAAAATGACAACTTCAAACCTGATTTTCAACCATTAAATAATTTCAGCTATAAAAGTGATGAATACCAAAGTTGTATAACTCGTCAAGATCTTCAACTTATATTTTGGTTATTTCTTCATTTCATAAGTGTTAAGTGCTTATTTTAAGTGTTTCAATAGTAGTCCGAACATGTTGCAGTAGTAATAAGTGCCTGTTTCAAGTGTCTGCGTGTTACAACTGTTTTAATAGTAATAGAGTAGATGTTGCAAAGGGTAGTCTTACACACATGCATAAATATATTTTCACACACATACATAAATATATAGTCTTATACACATATATAAATATATAGTCTCACACACATGTAATAGGTTCATCTGGATTTCAACAACTTTTATGTTGACGACTTTCGTAGTTGAAATCATTTAAGGTTTTAAAATCTTGTTTGAAATTGTCATTTATTGAAATTTAAAATTTGAACTGTTCAAATTTTATCAAATAAAAAGATGACCAAAATAAAAGTTGTAGATAGTGATGTGTTCAACAACTTTTATATTTATCACCTTTACAGCTGAAATCATTTAGTGTTTGAAAATCAGGTTTGAAGCTGTCATTTTCTGAAATTTAAAATTTGAATTATCCAAAATTAGTGACAAAGATAGATGACCAGACTAAAATGATAGAGCATGATTTTAGAAAATTTTAAGAAAAAACATCACATTTGGAGTTAGTATGAGGGAGAAAAACTAGTTACAAGTTTCAGCCACAGATTAAAAAGAGAAATCACACTTTTTCATCATTGATCATCATGACAGTTGTGATTTTTCTTTTTAATCTCTGGATAAAATTTATAACTAATCTTTTTTTCTCATACTAACTCTAAATGTGATGATTTTTTTCCTAAAATTTTCTAAAATCATGCCCTATCAAGTTATTGTGTTGATTTGATCATTCTTTTCGTTTTACAAAGTTTGAACAATTCAAATTTTTAAATTTAAAAAAATAATAAGTTTTAACAAGATTTTGAAACATCAAATGATTTCAGCTGAAAAAGTGATGAATACCAAAATTGTAAAACTCATCAAGATCTAAAATTTTTATTTTAATCATTTCTTCATATGACAAAATGATAGTAAACATTGTTCACAGATCAACATGTCTCTCGTATAGTTTATGAAACTATGAGTGGTATATTGATTTGTGAACAATATTTACTAACACTTTATTAAACAAATAAATGATCAAAATAAAAGTTATAGATAGTGATGAGTTCAACATCTTTTATGTTCATGACATTTCTAGTTGAAATCATTTAAGATTTCAAAATCTTATTTGAAGTTGCCATTTATTAAAATTCAAAATTTGAACTATTCAAATTTAGTCAAATAAAAAGATGATCAAAATAAAAGTTGTAGATAGTAATCTGTTCAACAACTTTTATGTTCATGACTTTCTTATTTGAAATCATTTAAGGTTTCAAAATCTTATTTGAAGTTGTTATTTATTGAAATTCAAAATTTAAACTTTTCAAATTTTGTCAAATGAAAAGATGACCAAAATATAAGTTGTAGATAGTGATGTGTTCAACAACTTTTATATTCATCACATTTATAGCTGAAAATCATTTAGTGGTTAAAAATCAAGTTTGAAGCTGTCATTTTCTGAAATTCAAAATTTGAATTATCCAAATTTAATGACAAAGAAAGATGACCAGACTAAAATAATACAGCAAGATTTTAGAAAATTTTAGAAAAAATAACCATCACATTTGGAGTTAGTATGAGAGAAAAAACTAGTTACAAGTTTTAGCCACAGATTAAAAAGAGAAATCACACTTGTTCATCATTGATCATTATGAACAGTTATGATTTTTCTTTTTAATCTCTGGGTAAAATTTGTAACTAGTCTTTCTCCCTCGTACTAACTCCAAATGTGATGATTTTTTTCTAAAATTTTCTAAAATCATGCCCTATCAAGTTATTATGTTGATTTGGTCATTCTTTTCGTTTTATAAAGTTTGAATAATTCAAAATTTTAAATTTAAAAAAATAACAAGTTCTAACAAGATTTTGAAATACCAAATGATTTCAGGTGAAAAAGTGATGAATACTAAAGTTGTATAACTCATCAAGATCTAAAACTTTTATTTTGATTATTTCTTTATCTGACAAAATGATAGTAAACATTATTCATAAATCAACACGTCTCTTGTATAGTTTATGAAACTATGAGTGATATGTTGATTTGTGAACAAAGTTTACTAACACTTTGTTAAATAAAAAATAATCAAAATAAAAATTATAGATAGTGATGAGTTTAACAACTTTTATGTTCATGACATTTCTAGTTAAATTCATTTAAGGTTTCAAAATCTTGTTTGAAGTTGCAATTTATTAAAATTCAAATTTTGAACTGTTCAAATTTAGTCAAATGAAAAGATGATCAAAATAAAAGTTATATATAGTAATGTGTTCAACAACTTTTATGTTCATGACTTTCTTATTTGAAATCATTTAAGGTTTCAAAATCTTATTTGAAGTTGTCATTTATTTAAATTCAAAATTTAAACTTTTTAAATTTTGTCAAATGAAAAGATGACCAAAATATAAGTTGTAGATAGTAATGTGTTCAACAACTTTTATATTCATCACATTTATAACTGAAAATCATTTAGTGGTTGAAAATCAGGTTTGAAGTTGTCATTTTCTGAAATTCAAAATTTGAATTATCCAAAATTAGTGACAAAGATAGATGATCAGACTAAAATGATAAAGCATGATTTTAGAAAATTTTAGAAAAAATAACCATCACATTTGGAGTTAGTATGAGGAGAAAAAATTAGTTACAAGTTTTAGCCACAGATTAAAAAGAGAAATCACACTTGTTCATCATTGATCATTATGAACAGTTGTGATTTTTCTTTTTAATCTCTGGGTAAAATTTGTAACTAGTCTTTCTCCCTCGTACTAACTCCAAATGTGATAATTTTTTTTTCTAAAATTTTCTAAAATCATGCCCTATCAAGTTATTATGTTGATTTGGTTATTCTTTTTGTTTTACAAAGTTTGAATAATTCAAAATTTTAAATTTAAAAATTAACAAGTTCTAACAAGATTTTGAAATACCAAATGATTTCAGCTGAAAAAGTGATGAATACCAAAGTTGTATAACTTATCAAGATCTAAAACTTTTATTTTGATCATTTCTTCATCTGACAAAATGATAGTAAACATTGTTCACAAATCAACACGTCTCTCGTATAGTTTATGAAACTATGAGTAATATGTTGATTTGTGAACAATGTTTACTAACACTTTGTTAAATAAAAAATGATTAAAATAAAAGTTATAGATAGTGATGAGTTCAACAACTTTTATGTTCATGACATTTCTAGTTAAATTCATTTAAGATTTCAAAATCTTGTTTGAAGTTGCAATTTATTAAAATTTAAAATTTGAACTGTCCAAATTTAGATAAATGAAAAGATGATCAAAATAAAAGTTGTATATAGTAATGTGTTCAACAACTTTTATGTTCATGACTTTCTTATTTGAAATCATTTAAGGTTTCAAAATCTTATTTGAAGTTGTCATTTATTGAAATTCAAAATTTAAACTTTTCAAATTTTGTCAAATGAAAAGATGATCAAAATATAAGTTGTAGATAGTGATGTGTTCAACAACTTTTATATTCATCATATTTATAGCTGAAAATCATTTAGTGGTTGAAAATCAGGTTTGAAGCTGTCATTTTCTGAAATTCAAAATTTGAATTGTCCAAAATTAGTGACAAAGATAAATGACCAGACTAAAATGATAAAGCATGATTTTAGAAAATTTTAGAAAAAATAACCATCACATTTGGAGTTAGTATGAGGGGAAAAAATTAGTTACAAGTTTTAGCCACAGATTAAAAAGAGAAATCACACTTGTTCATCATTGATCATTATGAACAGTTGTGATTTTTCTTTTTAATCTCTGGGTAAAATTTGTAACTAGTCTTTCTTCCTCGTACTAACTTCAAATGTGATGATTTTTTTTCTAAAATTTTCTAAAATCATGCCCTATCAAGTTATTATGTTGATTTGGTCATTCTTTTCGTTTTACAAAGTTTGATTAATTCAAAATTTTAAATTTAAAAAAATAATAAGTTCTAACAAGATTTTGAAACACCAAATGATTTCAACTGAAAAAGTAATGAATACCAAAGTTGTATAACTCATCAAGATCTAAAACTTTTATTTTAATCATTTCTTTATCTGACAAAATGATAGTAAACATTGTTCATAAATCAACATGTCTCTCGTATAGTTTATGAAATTATGAGTGATATGTTGATTTGTGAACAATGTTTACTAACACTTTATTAAATAAAAAATTAATCAAGATAAAAGTTATAGATAGTGATGAGTTCAACAACTTTTATGTTCATGACATTTCTAGTTAAATTCATTTAAGATTTCAAAATCTTGTTTGAAGTTGCAATTTATTAAAATTCAAATTTTGAACTGTCCAAATTTAGTCAAATGAAAAGATGATCAAAATAAAAGTTGTATATAGTAATGTGTTCAACAACTTTTATGTTCATGACTTTTTTATTTGAAATCATTTAAGGTTTCAAAATCTTATTTGAAGTTGTCATTTATTGAAATTCAAAATTTAAACTTTTCAAATTTTGTCAAATGAAAAGATGACCAAAATATAAGTCGTACATCTTGATGAGTTATACAACTTTGATGTTTACAAAATTTTTATTTGAGGTCATTTATTGTCATAAAATTTATTAGTTGTTTTGAAATTTAAATTTTAAAATTTTAAAATATTGTTTTTGTAAAAAAAAAATATAGAATTATATCTATATATAATAAAATTGTTTATATATACATATATTTATATATAGAATAAAAAACTAATATATAAATTTATATTATTTTCTTTATATATGAATGAATTACAGAATTAGTAATTAAAATAAATTAAAAAATATTTGTAGGGGTGGCTAACTCAGGAACCGCCCCTACAAATAGAAACACCGTGGGTGGCTGGTGAGTGAGCCGCCCCAACAAATCCGACCCATTTGTAGGGACGGCTCGTATCACCAGCCGCCCCTACTGCTCCATTTGTAGGGGTGGCTGGTCTCATGGGTCCCGAGCACGCCACTGTAGAAACGGCTCCATCACCATTTGCCCCTAAAAAATTATCTTATTGCTATAAACGTTTTTTTAGTAGTGTTTTTCTTTTTAACTTTGACTAAATTTATAGAAAATGCACCAATATCTATGACCATATCCACCATGAAGGTCCCGTTCGCTTCGCTGAAAAAACAAGCCGAAATATTATTCTGATTGATTTATTGTGAGAGAAAAACACTGTTCTGGCTGAAAAAACAAGCTGAAAAAGACGAATTATAAGAGATGCGAACGAGGCCGAAATCTGTGTTTACAGTGCATTACTTGGTATTGGAGTATTAGTATTACAAGTGTATTGCGGGGGCAGCCTGTGTAACCCTATTGGTGACTCATGTGCACTGAACCTGTGTGTCAGTTGTAGCAGTCTGAGACTATCCATCCCTGTCCCTCATTTAGTTGGTCAAACTTGGCGCTGCCGAAATTCATGTAGAGCACTGCAGTGTACTATAGCATTTCATTTGTATTTAGTAATAATTGTCCAATCGTTGACTAATTAGGCTCAAAACATTCGTCTTGTAAAGTACAACCAAACTGTATAATTAGTTTTTGATTTCGTCAACATTTAGTACTTTATGCATGTACCGCAAGTTTGATGTGACGGGAAATTTTCTTTTTTTATAGTGCCAAAGTTTGGATTCTGGGTAACTAAACACACCCCTGGTATATCTGAAGCCTTACATTCAGTCGTTACAAAGGTCAAATCAGAAGCTCAGTTTCAGGTTTTATGGGCCCTTCAATATTTTGGCCGGAGTTGGGGCTGTGGCCTACAAACTAGACGTACCAGACGAATGTCGTATTCACACAGTGATTCACGTATCGCATTTTAAGTGCCACATGCTGGCGTTAGTACCACTGGAGTTAGATATCAGCTCTATACCTGAAGATCCGTCTGAAGAGGTGTACCCAATTCAGTTTCTATCATCTAGAAAGATTTAGAAAGGAGCCTCAACATTGTCCCAGTTTCGGTGTGGCCATTCATGTACTCTAACGTCATGGGAGGAGGCTACTGATCTTTGTCGACGGTTCATTGCGAGTCCAGCTTGGGGGTCAAGCTGGATTTTGAGGGAGAGGGAGTGTTAGGGTTTAGAAGAGGAAATCAGAGATAGATTGTTGGTCTTTGACAACGTAAGAAACACCATTGTTAGAACAGGTGGCTGAGTTGGCGATGAGCGAAGGGAAACATTAGTTAGCATTGAGAAGAGCTGAGGTATTGATGACGCAATTATGTACATGTAGGTTAGGCCGGTAGCTAGTTGGGATATATAATACTCATGTAACTGTCTGAAATAGATCATGAGTGAATAGAACTCTGAGCTGCTTAGTATTTGTTATGACGCTGGTTTTTCCCTCGGAACTCATATTCCTCTCATATCCTCCAATGGCTCCGTTCGTTTGGAGGAATCTGGATGTGGAGGAATTTATGAGAGAAAATCATCCATGAACAGTAAAATTCAGCCGAGAACAGTACTTCCTCCATACCCGCCGAACGCGGCCAATAAATTCTCCACTATTCCTGGTCTTTACAGGAACATGACAGAGCGGTACATATAATTTAGTACTCCCTTCGTCCTAAGATAAGTACATTTTTAGAATTTAAGTAAAGAGATCAATATTAGTAAGAAATTATATATATACCCGTATAATAATATAATCATTACACTTTGGAAAAAGACAAATAGTTAGGTTATCTTAGCCCTGTCTCAGTGTGGAGTTTCATAGCATAATTAATAAGACTGCCACATCAACTTTTGTGCGGACAACTGTGCTGGCGGGTCTATGAAACTCTCTTTATCTCCCTCTTCATAATTAACCTGCCAAGTCATCGAATTTGCTGACGTGTTACAGTATTAAATACAAATGAAACTTAGATGAAACTCCTACTGAGATTGATCTTATAGCTATAAGTACACTTATTTTGAGACAAATTTTGAAGTCTAGAAGTACACTTATTATAGGATGGAGGGAGTAATAATACAATAACTTAGAGCCGCTGACGTGCAAGAGAGAGAGGAGAGGAGAGAAAGAGAAGCGGGTTATAGGTTTACAGCTAGCTTATGCACAGGAACAAAAAAAAAATTCTACGTGACAGCCAAGTAGATTGTAGGTCAGACTAACTATTATACGAGTATAAGCTGATAGATTAGCTGTAAGTTCAGGAGCAACCGAGCTGCAGCCGCGGCCGCACCTGCTGCTGCAGAGAATGGGACAATGGGTGCCGAAGAAGACGAAGCCCAATTGTCGTCCGAGGATCCTTACATTTCCTACTGCCTGCCTACTACTCCGTACTGACCATTCGGTTCAGACTTTAGAGAGACAGTAAATACGGAGTAAACCTAAGGATTTGAGCCCTGTCCTAACCAAAAAGGGCGTCCCCAGATCCCCTGCAAATCTCGAAACAGCGCCTCGTCGCCTTCGCCTGGCCTCTTGACCCCGTCGTCCTTACTTCCGAGCCGAGGCAAAATGCGGCGCTCGCGCGACGCCAGCGACGGCGACGAGGATCCCGGCGACCCCACGAGCTCCGCTGTCACCGGGGCTGGCGAGGAGGAGGAGCGGCGCCAGGCGGCGCGGACGCCGGGGAAGGACGGCCCCGTGGACGCGCTGTGGCGGTGGAGGAGCCAGAGCCTCTCCGAGATCGTGCTCTCGTGGTCCGTTGACCAAATCCTCGACAAGGACCTGCTCCGCGACAAGGTGAGGAGCTGCTTACGTTGCCCGCCCGCCCGCCCGCCCGCGCCTCCCTCTCCACATCTCTCGACTGGCCACTCGGTGCTCGGCACCTGGCGTGCTTAGCGGATGATCCGTGTGGATCTGAGGAAGTGCGTGGGGGTTTTGCGCGTTAATGGGCATTCCTCCCTGTCCCTGGGCTGTTTTAGGTTCATTAGGTGGAGTTGTTTGGGGCCCGCATTTTGCGTTGGGCGGAGAATTTGCTGTATGATTCGTTTTTCTTTGTAGCTTCAGCAGCGGATGATTTACTGATTGCGCTTTGTCTGTCATTTGAATTGTACCTTAGGTCCCCGCGATATCTTCTAGGTCTACTCTTTGGTTTAGACTGTGCCACTGGCTAGGATATAACTACCCTGCTGCTGTCTGAATGTTTATTTTTCATTCACGTATATCTGCCTATGACATTTGGAGCCATCATAGCATTACAATTGTTCTTGTATTCTGCAGCAGATTTATGGACTGATTATACTGAATATTTTCAAACTGACATAATAATAAAAATTAGATAAGCTTTATGGACTGATTTATTGCAAACTGCCAAGAAAAAAACATCTATGATTCATGGAAGCGGAATGTTCTTACAGGTGTCGAAGATACCAGAGACATTTAGCAGCATGGAGCAGTACATGACATCGTATTTTGGTCCACTCTTAGAAGAGGTCAGGGATGACATGTGTTCAAGCATGGAGGACATCTCCAACGCTCCATATGCAGATCTGCTCTCTGTTAATTCAATGAGGAAAGGGAATGGGTCATACGAGATCAGTCTTGGCAGATGGAGGGGAAAGTCTCATGGCTGTGGGATCGATAATTATAAGCCAAAATCGGCTGACATTCTACTGATTTCAGAAACAAAACCGGCAAATCAATCTGATATTCTGAAACAGTCCAAATCTTGTGTCATCGTATGGGTCAGTAAGGTTAATGGTAACAAGATGACAGTCAAGGCATCTCGGTTGATGGAGACTGGGGCACAAGGAGATGAACGGCGACCAATTGGGGCTAATAAATACGATAAGTTGGATACTGAAGGTATGGACAAGTCTTGGGAAATGCTAGATCGAGAAGCAATGGCTTCAAAATGTAGAAACTCATCTGTGCATCGAAATGTCTGGAAAGAGTCACACAAGGTTGAAAAGTGCAGCAATCTACATGGAAGAAATGAGAAAGAGACAGGTGAATCAAAGCGATGGTCCTTCTATGCCATGTACCTGACTAATATGGTAACATATGACCGTGTTTGGGTTGTGCTCCGAAGGGGTTTGTCGATGGATTCAAAAATCATCCATAGCATGTTGGGAAGAAACAATTACGTGAGTTTTTCAGTTACAATGTTAGATAGCATGACTAGTTTACAGTGTACAAGAGAAAAATCCCTTTTTCCATGTTTTCTTTCTTAGTTGTATCTGAAATACATTAATGAGGATGGTATGCTTTTGATCATCACATGTCTTGCTTTTTCTGTTAATATTTCTTTTGTAAAGGGGGCAGACCGAGTGCCGGAGGCTTCCACATGAGTGGGGTCTGGGGAAGGGAAAAACCGAGGCAAGCCTTTCCTCCGCAAATCTGCGGAGAGGCTGCTTCGAACCCACGACCTGGTGACTCAGTGAGACAGCTCTCACCACTGCACCATGCCTGCCCTTCTAATATTTCTTTTATAAGATGCGAATAAAGTGCATAAAGAATTATTGCTTGTTTTCATTGTTTACAGAATGGAGCAACTTATCTATCTAGGCTTGCATGGTTTTGAACTATATGTTGGAATATCTATTTCACTGCTGCTCACACACTTGCATATATTCTTTTCATGATTAGCATCCTGATGTTACAGATATACATAGCTTTGTAAAAATACTCCTAGAATGTCACACAGTACTTTAAATTATGTGAAATAACATGAAAATTAACTCCCATCTTTTTAACTGCTAACGAATTGATCTAGTTTAACTGTATGTTATAGCTTGTGGAATGGAATTGCTCCTCCCTATTGTCATGCTGCCGCAATATTATTTTTAAGCCCTACCATTATATTACCAACATTGTATTCAAAGTTGGCCTTCATTGACATTGCCAACTTTTTTATTAAGTAGTTCAAATTCTGATGGCACAAAATGAATTCGGTGATGCATGCTGTGTTCATACTACAACAACAACAACAACAACAACAAAGCCTTTAAGTCCTAAACAAGTTGGGGGAGGCTAGAGTTGAAACCCAGCAGAAGCAATCAAGGTTCAGGCACGTGAATAGCTGTTTTCCAAGCACTCCTATCTAAGGCTAAGTCTTTGGGTATATTCCATCCTTTCAAGTCTCCTTTTATTGCCTCTACCCAAGTCAACTTCGGTCTTCCTCTGCCTCTCTTCGCGTTACTATCCTGGCTTAGGATTCCACTATGCACCGGTGCCTCTGGAGGTCTCCGTTGGACATGTCCAAACTATGCTGTGTTCATACAATTCAACAATTTTTTGTTGTTAGCCGTCCTCTTCTTTGTTTTCATTTTTGTTTATAGAACTCATGTACCATTGCTTTTTGTTCATTGAAGGCTGAAGTTTTTGAATTGATGCTGCAGGCTCTTGGACGTTGTAAATACTGCATTAATAAATCACATGATGAAATCAAGGGTGATCTCTGCAATTTTAGGCTGAATGACTCACAACTTGATGCAGTAGCAAGTTGCATTTTGGCAAGTGAATGCAGTCACAGGTCTTCTGTGCGGCTAGTTTGGGGTCCACCAGGCACGGGTAAAACTACAACAGTTGCAGTGATGCTACAAATGCTTCTGATGAAGGAACAGAGAACTCTTGCATGCGCTCCAACTAACATGGCTGTCCTGCAAGTTGCTTCTCGTCTTCTTGAGCTGATTGGGGACTTTTCTCTAAGACACCATTATTCATTAGGTGACATCATTTTATTCGGTAACAAGGACCGTTTGCAAATTGGCAAGTTACTGTCAGAAATATATTTGGATGATCGTGTCCAGAAGTTGTTGAGCAGCTTCAACCGACAACATGGGTGGAAGCATTGTGTGGATTCTGTCGTAACATTCCTAGTAAATTGCATTTCTCGGTACAGAATGTCCGTGGATATACAGCAAGGGAGCGGCGATGCACGTGACCTCACCTTTAAGAAATATTTTACAAGTAGATTCAGCACTTTAGCCAATGAATTGGTCAGATGTATCGATACATTCTTTGACCATCTACCAAGGAGTTCCCTGGGCAAGAACTTAGATAAAATGATGTCTGCGAAAAGCTTGGTAGATAAATTGCAGCAGTCGCTGAGTGCAGATGATGTGTCTGATGAGCTTCTTTTTACAATCTTTAATCCTGCTGATGAAGTTCCTGACTCCTCTGGTAGTCATGATGACCTGATAGATGATGCAGATGACTTTCATGACTGTAATATTTCTCTAGATAGCCCTTTGGAGATAAAGTCTCGTTGTATAAAAACTCTTACGGCTCTTTCGAAGATGCGGCTTCCTTGTGAAGACAATGAGGTTTCAATCCGGGACTTATGTTTGAAACATGCGAAGCTTATATTTTGCACTGCTTCTAGTTCATTTGAGTTGTTCAGACTACAAAGTGTGAGGCCTATAAGCATCTTAGTTATTGATGAGGCAGCACAACTAAAAGAATGTGAATCACTGGTTCCTCTATTGCTACAAGGGATAGAACATGTTTTACTAATTGGCGATGAAAACCAGCTATCATCGTTAGTAAAGAGCAAGGTATATTTGTTATGAGCTATTTTGAATGCCATGATCTCTTTCATCAACTACAAATTTCATTACCAGTGATTATATTTAGAATTCTACAAATGCTCATACTATGCCTCCTTGCTGCAACTTGCTAGATTGCTAAAGATGCTGACTTTGGACGAAGCCTCTATCAGAGACTGTGCACGATGGGTTACAGCAAGCACTTGCTGGAAGTACAATATAGAATGCACCCTAGCATCAGTAAATTTCCAAACTCCAATTTTTATGATAATCGGATTTCAGATGGTCCCATTGTCAAGCAGGAAGACTATGCCAAGAGTTATCTACCTGGACCTATTTATGGTGCATATTCATTTATTCATATTGATAACGACATGGAAATGCTTGATAGCCTTGGTCAGAGTTCCAAAAATATGGCTGAGGTTGCTGTAGCAGCCAATATAGTCGAAAGACTTGCCAAAGGTACATTTTAAGGCTTTAGACTTCACATAACACACTGAAAAAATTAGAACTGTACTAAGATGGTTTTATACCTTGATGGCATGATAAACCTACTTACTGATGCTTAATAAACCTTTTAACATGGATTACCTCAGTGATGATGTCAGGTCTGACTTGTAATTCAGTATGAAACATTTTATCATTGTACTCATATCAGTATTTTGTACTTTGAAAAGGAGCTGTTGACCTGTTGTTAATGGAAAGAAGTGGTTGGGAATAATAATACTGTGTATCTTTATGACCTATGTACTTTGGCCTTATATTTGCTTATTTTATTTTGTTGGTATTATGATGAGGATAGGAGATGACCTCTTCTTTACCAGAGTCGAAATATTGGATTCCACGCTGCCATCTTTGGAAAGACATGCATATATAACTTGTTTATTCTCTGCACTTGCTCAACTAGCACAAAATGACAAACCATACAATCTTAGTCTAGATATTGGTCACCATGCTTCATTGCTTACTGCCAAGGTCATCTGTTCATCATGTTTTGCATTCTTTTTATTTTTTTATTAGGTGACTTTGTTTCTGAAAGAAATATTTTATTGGCTAGATTGTCTGTTCTCCAGAGTTTTGGATAAAGCTAACTAGTGTCCTTTTCTTTTGCCTAAAACAACTGTAGAGTGCACTGAGAAGAGGCAGAGAACAAGTGTTGGTGTAATATCTCCTTATACAGCTCAAGTGATTGCATTGCAAGATAGACTTGGACGAAAGTTTGAGAAGCATGACTTTCTATCTGTTACAGTAAAATCTATTGATGGATTTCAAGGTGGTGAGGAGGACATTATATTGATTTCAACAGTTAGGTCCAATAAAGATGGGAAAGTAGGCTTTCTCTCTGATTCTGGGAGAATCAATGTGGCTTTGACAAGAGCCAAGTATGTTGCCATAGACACCTAGTATAGTGAAGTTACAGTTAAAACACTGTTCCACTGCATTTTCAGTTCGGTAATTGCTATGTTTCTGCCATAACAGGTACTGCCTTTGGATCCTTGGAAATGGAACTACTTTACTGGCTAGCAATTCAATATGGGCTGATTTAGTCCGTGATTCAAAAAGGCGCGGATGTTTCTTTGATGCTTTTAAGGATAAGGACTTAGCAGAAGTAGTCAGGTCTACAACTAAGCCTGAGCAATGGAATCGAAGAGAACAGGTATTCTGGAATCTAGTTTTTTGTGAAGCAAAAAAAGCTCTATGTATCCTTCTTGTTAGGCATGTAGTTACTTCCTTGATAGTATGTGATTGTTTCCTGCTCCTCCTCTTTAACAAAACCATAATAAGTGAATCTTACAATTACTTATTACATCCCTACACCCTACACTATGGTTATACTCTTTGTGTCTACTCAAGGATACATATAGGACTTGGAGTTGTGAAGGCATTGAGGGTCACTAACTAGCTGCTCTTGGTGGCACAATCAGGTCTTCAGGGTGGTGCTGTCGCAGAACCGATCAATTTATAAGAGCACAAGTACAATGACAGCCCGCAAACGGTCGCACTGTCATACTTGAGCCCATATAAACCTGGTAGTCCGTCGAGTACCACAACGGGTCTTGATAAACGATCCACATACAACCAAGATCGTATATGATTCAACATACATGTCACACGTGGGATCCGGGCGGTCGAGGGGGGGGGGGGCACCGCGGCTTGTTACATAAAGTTCACAGATACAGTTCATTCATTAGAGTGCGAAATAGAGTTACAAACCAAGTTCGATAGAAAGTAGCGGAAGCAAATTAAAGTTCGAAACTAGCATTTGTCAACATAGTTCAAATACAGTGCCATCTCATGATCACACTTCCACAAAAGCATATAAGAAGGATTATTAAAGATGCCTGCCTAAGGCTCACTTCTCATCCACGGCGGGATAGAAGCAGTTCTTGCAATAGCCGTGATAGACGGTATCAACTGCAACAATGGGAATAAAACCCTGAGTACGAGAAGGTACTCAGCTAGCCTTACCCGTCATAAACCAGAAATAAACTGACTCCAAGGATTATGCAAGGCTTTATAAGTGGAGGTAGCTTGACAACTTTTTGCATAAAAGCGATTAACTTAGTTATATAGTTGTACTTTGGTCATCAAGTTAATTATAGCTATTCATCTCTAAATTAGCAACTATCCTGTGCCAAACATGTGGTATATCATTTGATACATACAATAGTAACCATAGCAGGTGTAGTAATTCCATGTTTATCTGAACCATCACATTCTATAATACAATTACTACGATGTTGGGGCTTGCCAAGTTTCTCACTATCCGAAAGAGACGGCGATTCGAATCGATTTCAATCAGCTGAGAATTTATTCCTAACACAAACCCAGGCAGATCAGATCAACGGTCACCTTAGGTCACCTTTGGTACAACTTAAATCCACATTTCGTGGGTTCGTCCAGCGCCGCACAATCAGGGACAACCAGCTGCTAGGACGATTAGGCCCGGCCTGTCCTTGGGCTCACGTCTGGCTCCCCGCACATCCTTACTACCATCTAGAGTGCACTTTAACAGAGCGGGGCCCGGCTTGAGTTGAGCTACTCGGCTTCGCGGTCGGAACGAGTTATCCGGCCAGCTAAGTGATAGGCATACGTTCAATTTTATCAGAAGTGCCAACAACGGTACGGTCCTTCATCGGCACAGATGGAATCACATGAGTCAACATACACATAGACTTCGTCCGGCCTCCATTTACATTACCCTATGGTTCTTTTCCACGATAGCAAATATAGCCAATCGTGTTTCGGTATCCACCTATATCTCGCAGGTGATAGGAAATCACTTGACTTCTACCGGTCTAAGCATGGCTAAGCATATATTCGATTCTGGACTTACACAGAGTTAAAGGTATATGTAACTGGACAAGGTAGTTCTATGCATCAAGTGTTTCTAATCAACTCTTATAACCTAATGCATCAAACATAAAGGACTCAAGTAGTATTTTGTAAAACATGGGAGACTTATAATGCTCCGGGGCTTGCCTTTAAGGAAAGAAGTGGGTCGGTGATCCGGGCACTCAGAGAGCTCTTTGGGAGTCTGCTCCTCTTCTCCTGTAGCTGCGGCTTGAGGAGTCTCCTGCTGATCCCCTTTCTCTTCTTCGTTGAATTCCAACAACGTTATCTTCTCGGTCGATCCTATATGCATGAGCATGGCATAAGATATCGTGAATGCATATACGATGACACATGTAATATGGTATAACGTGATGAATGCTTCCTTCTAAGTACTTTTAACAGTATGGTATGAAAGTAATAATAAGTGCATCTTATTTTACTGAGTAGGTGCATATCTCTTCTCTATTACTTGGTAAACACTTCTGTAATCTATTTACCGAACTACAAGACAACAGTTACTTGTTTTAACCATAACTGGAGTTATATACATCGAAATAATATGGTTGTGGACATTCTGAAAAGCTTATGAAATTGTCTACAACTTTCTTTTAATACCCTCAATGTGATTCAATAGTTATCTAGGTCAAACAATTCAATTATTAAAATCTGTCCAGGAAGTAAACATTTCGGACAACAAACTTCTAACAGCCAAAACTCTTAAACCCTAAGGCCTATGACTATAAAAATTTAACACAAGGTAGATCAGTAAGTTATCTACAACTTTGTTATTAGTAAGTTTTACAGAAAAGACCATTATCAACATGAAATTATCAGCTCAACCGAAACTATACATGTAGTTATTTATTTAAATTATAAAGCAATGATTAATTAGTTGTATACAACCAATTGCTTCTAAGCCTTACTGTTAACATCAACAATTTATATGTATCACAAGCACCATATAAAACATCATGGTCAATCACAACTTATTTATTTAAATGCCTTTATTAATTTAATTAGATAATTAGGGAAAATAATAAAGATATACCAAATGTGCACAATAAATTCTCATAAAATTACAGTAGCTTGTAAGTGCTCCCAATAGACTACTGTAGAAATTTCACACCATTGGAACATGTATAACATCCTTTACAAAAATGACAAACTAGCAAAGTTTATTTTAGTGACAATAGTTAACCCTATAGAAAAGTGTCAAACAACAGAGTCTATATTTTTCTTAGCTTCATACTAGTGTCATAATACTGTACAAAAATTTACATGTCAATATGTTACTTATTTTTATCTCTATAATTTTCCTTAGAAAACACCATTTAATAATAGATAAATAGAAAGACCCTATTTCAATCAAGTTTACTGCAAATTTATTATTTTTCCTAGCTAGAGCATGTCAACACAAGACCAACAAAATTGGAATCACAATTTTATCACATTCCTAGCTCAAGTTACACATTTTACAAAATTGTAAACATTCAAAAAGCACTTATCTAACTATATTTTATTCACCAATAAAAATGCTAGAAACTGTACATCTCATATTTTTATAAAATATTACACTTCATGAGGAACACAACAAAATTTGGTTCACCAAAATTGGACATTTACAACTCAACTTATGATTTTTCAAAGTTGGCACAAAATCTGGAAAAGAATAAACTAAAACCCTAAACTGTTCCTGCTGACACCTGGGACCCACTGGTCAGAGGACCCCACATGTCAGTGAGCCGAAATAGAGGAGCGCGTTTGACCGGCCCTATCTCGCCGCCGACGAGCTCTCCGGTCAAACCAACCTCACTGTCGTGCTCTACACCTTCACCCGCGTCGATTGATGCCCTTGGTGGCAGCGCGGACGCACCGGAGCTACCTCATCGCCGGCCATGGCGGCATGGCGGCGCTGCGTGGAGGTGCGCCGGCCGTTACAGGCCACGACGAGGCTCGGCGAGAAGCGCACGAGCTCCGCGGTGACTACACGGATCTAACGAGACGACCTAGGCTAGATGGGACACGCCGACGAGGTCTGCCCGCGTGCGCGGTGGCGCAGTGGTGAGAGCG
Source organism: Miscanthus floridulus (assembly GCF_019320115.1). Taxonomy (NCBI): domain Eukaryota; kingdom Viridiplantae; phylum Streptophyta; class Magnoliopsida; order Poales; family Poaceae; genus Miscanthus; species Miscanthus floridulus. Next base: position 128,486,294 of record NC_089580.1, on the reverse strand, counting down.
CGACGGCGCTGGTCGTCGTGTTCTGCACCGGCGAGGCTGCTGTTCGCGGTAACGTCATGCCACGAGCTAGTACACGTCCTAACCAAGCCGTAACACGAGGAAGCAGAAGAAATGCGCATGCAAGCCAAGCAGCGGCGAGCTCGCCGTGAAGGCGGCCATGGAAACCGAGCTTTCCGGCGAGGATGAGAACGGCGATTTCGCCCTCACCGTAGCTCGTCTGGCACTTCTAACGCGTCGAGGAGGTAGAGGAGAACACGGCGCAACTGTTGGCAAGGTGGAGGCGGCAATGGCGCGGTGGAGCGGGCGCTAGGCGACGGCGGCGCTCGGTGCTTCCGCGACGAGAGCGAGAGAGGGCAGTGGAGAGGGAGGGAGCGCGCTGGAGTGAGTGAAATGCGACGCGCAGGTTCTCAGATATCGCGTGCCAGCGCGCTGCGGCGAGGGCCCGACGCCGGCCAGCGGCGGCCACGCAGCGGCCAGATGCTGCGCCCGGTCGGTGTTTTGCTGATTTTTGTGAGCTACAAATGGCCAGGCTAGGCACAGAATTAGCTCAAGACCCAAAAATAAAAGTTGTTGCTCTAAGCAAGTACTACAACTTTGCTTAAGGGTGCTTTGCCATGCAAACACTCTATGACATAGTTCAACCTAGGTCAAACATACCACTTGAAAATGATGACTTACACTATAACTATGACTTAGACCAAACTAGCCTTAGTCATGAATACCAAAGTTGTTCATAGTGACATTCTAAACATGTTCAAGGTATTCCTAAGGTTCCACAATCATTTTATACATTACATATAATAATTCCCAGGTCAACAAGCATATCATCACTTAGGAGCTTAATTAGATAAAGTGATCTACATGAACATTGTTCCATTAGTCATCCTAAGTGTAGCTAAGGTGTTCTAGTGACCAACATCAACCACTTACACTTATTCACACATGATCATAAGCATACACATATGGAAACATAAAATAACAAGGCATGTTTCACATGTTAAAACTCATATATGAATGCTAGATGCTTATGCTAATGCAATGCAAGTGAAATTATGCAAGCCTAACACCTAGGGTGTTACAGGTGCCATCAGGAGCCTTCTAATCTTGTTCGAGCGCTGCTGCCCTGAAACCAATTTCTAAAACATCCTGGAGTGAGAAATATTAATATAGGATGAGTGAAGTAATATCATAGTGTGCTTGAAAGATATCACTAGTTTGGATTTTCTGGCTATGCTATACTAACTATAATATTTCCAGTGTTTCTTGTCCAGTCATATTCTGTTGTTCAGCAACATTATCATTTATACTAGAGTAATCTATTTTCCCTCATAAGATTAGCAGCCTAATACATTTTTGTTTGCAAAGTTCTGTTGATCCAAATGCCTTACATCATTCTTTCTGCACTTTATCAGAGGAATAGCCGCGCAAATGGAGCGCCATCTTGGTCATCAACACGCGATGTGATGGCTGTCAGGAACATCCCACCAAGAAGATGGAATGAGCGTCCAGCTTCTAGCAATGCATGGAGCATGACCAAATCTCATGATCAGGGACCAAATGCATGTCGAAGGACCAATAATTTCTCAGCTAGTAGAGAGGAAAGGTACAGAACTCGCTTTCAGCAAGACGAACCCTTTTGCAGTGGTCACTACAATAATCAATCCGGAGCTGTGCCTGCTAATCAAAATCGGTTCAACAACTACAATGCTTCGAGTGACTGGCATGGCTCTCCTCTGGAAGGGTATAGAGGATGGTCCAAGCAGCATCTTGGGCCAGAACCCCATGTCAGGTTGTCACGTGAACCCCTGTGCAGTAGTAGTTTTCAAGCAGGCAATGGAAGGCATACTCCTAGATCAGCTTATAGGGAAGAATCACACGGCCAAATTAGTGTTCTTGACGCATGGCAAGCTCCAGGAACCTACTACAACTGCGAATTTCAGAATAGATCTGTTTATCCTGAGTTTCAGAACAAAGGGTCTTTCCAACAAAGGTTTGGTTCATATGAAGTTACTGATTCTGAATTTGGTAGGGCCAATGGACACAGGCAATTCAATAGTATTGAACGACAAGCGCCACATGGTCGAATTGGTGGTCGAGGCAGAGGAAGAACTTCCTGCCACGGGAGAGGAGATACGAGAGGATGGCATGAACGGTTTGTTCACCGTTGGACAGAATCTCACTGTCAGGTGCAGAATGGCGGTTCTGAAACTGCATCCCACAAACTGCTAGCCCCTGGGCAGCAAGGGACAAAGAGGAACTGGTGTAGAGCAGAATCATCAGATTCACCGCAACAGGACAACACGAAAAGGAGACCTGAAACTGTAGGTCAACCTCCTGGGCCAGAGTGTCATGGTGGTTCTGGAGCTCCCTCCCATGAACAGCATGCTCCTGGGCAGGGAGCGGTGAAGAGAGGTGTATGTGAAGCTGAATCATCAGATTTACCAATGCAGGATGAGTCCTCAGAAATAACACTACAAAGTGCAGTTGAACCTCTTTGTACCACACAGGATGGCAATTCTGGAGTTGCTTCCCATGAACTGCCTGTTCCTGAGCAGGGTGGGGTGGGAATAGATTTGCGTGAAGCAGAAGCATCAGATATACCATATCAGGTTCTGGATGGCAGTTCTGGAGAGCCTAGGGGGATGGAAGCTGACTTGTGTAAAGTAGGGCCCTCAGATGCACCATTTCAGGGTCAGGATGGCAGTTCTGGAGCTGCTTCACATGAACTGCCTGTTCCTGAGCAGCGAGGTACGGGAAAAACAGACTCGTGCGCCGCAGAAACATCGTCAGTACACCAGGACAGCACAGAAAATAAACCTGAAACCGTAGAACAAGATAGCTAGACACCTTCTGAATTTTGATATGTTACCTTTCTTTTTCTGCTCTGTATAGGCTATATAATCTTCTGATTCCTATGATGGAAACCTGTGCATAATAAGCGTGTAATGACCAGAATCTTCCTTTTGGCTGGAAACCTACTGGAACAGTAGGGTGTATAATAACTTGGAGCAGTAAGAAAGAATGCAATTTTTTTTTGAAGGGGATATGTCTATCTTTTTTTTTCATTTCCCTTGTTAACTGTTCAGTAATCCCGTTCTATGTGTCAGGCTTGGTGTGGTATCACTAGAGATTTTATCCGACATTCAGACTTGACCTGTTCTGTTGTCTGTTTCGGACCGTTCCCCTCGACGACCAAGTATCAATGCAATGCACTGTTTGTTTGGCTGATAAGCTATGGCTGAAAGTATTATTGGTTGATTTGTTGTGAGAGAAAAATATTATTTGTTGACCGAAAAAGTACGGTTTATAAACTAAACAACGTAGCGCAAATACCAGTCGCATCCCGCTGGCAAAATGGTGACGGCAAACTAGTGACGGACTGACGGTTTCGTCGCGCTCCACTGGCCCGTCCAGAAAGAAGGGTACACGGTGCATCAACCGAACCAGCTCCAGCCTTATTAAAAAAAAAAAAAAGCTCCAGCCTGCGCCCTGCGGGCATCGATATCGGGCTCCTGCCCGACCCAGCTCGTCAATCCAACAAAGTAGGTGCTGAAAAAAGGAGGTTCGCAGCCGGGTTTTTTTCCCCCACGGGGGAAACTGGTGGCACGTGCAGTCCGCAGCCTGCTGTCCGTTGTTAGTTCAGCTACAATTTGCCTGAGCGAGCACGCTCCGCTGCCGTCCGTTGTTAGAGCAAGCCCATTAGACTGACAAAAACAATTATTTTTCTCTAAAAACTGGTATATAGGTGAATGAGATTAAAAAACTGTTCTAGGAGATCTTCTTTCTCAATCTTTTTTTTATATAATATTTTCTCATTCTCTCAAAAACAACTCTCCTAAATCCCTCCAATGGAGGGGATCTGCCACCATTTTTTCTCAATCCCGTTTCCTCATCCTATCACTAACGTGTGGATCCTCAGGATGGTGGAGGCACCAGGAACCGTCCCGCCGCCGTGCCGAGCGGTCAAGCTGGCTGCACTGAGGGCGCGAGCTGGCCACCACCACACAGGGTGCACAGGGTAGCCGCCGCGGAGGGCTAGCCACGCGGGGTGCGCAGGCTGACCGCGCCGCGCTCGTTCGCCTCATTGCTACGACAGAGGGAGAGAAAGAGAGAAGAGGGAGATGAAATGAGAGAGATGACACTAACATATGGACCCCACATAAAGAAAACATGGAGTCTTCTCAATATGCTGCACAAGCTCTCCTATAATCTGGAAGTTTTCGCCATCCCCTATACTAACTTCTAAGGGAAGGGGATAGGAGATCTGGTGGTGCCTCCACTATCCCGAGGACCCGTGTAAATGCTTCACTATCCTGGGGACCCACACGTAAGTGACAGGACGAGGGAGAAAGGGTATAGTGATCCGGATTCCTTGATGCTGCGGTAGCTAGCCATAGAAACTGACCAAAATTACCCGTCGACAAAATGTTTTTTTAAGTATATCCAGGTTTCAGATGTGGATGGTCCGAACAGTTTCCAGCGAATAACGGTCGAGCTCAACTGATCGAATCACATCCATGTACTCCAAGAGGATTAGCTGTTCTTGTTCAGCAAAGGTGAGGAGGCAGAGGACCAAAAGAAACACGCAAACAATTACTGCGATGTGAACAGATGATATGCACTGAGAATAACAAAGTTATATAAGTTACATTTTCTAAATCTGAGAGAAAGAGATTGCATTTTTACACACAATTTCAACCTGAGATTCTAAAGCCTTTCCTCCTATAAAAAGCTGGGCAAGCTCGTGAGCAAGGGTGGTACTTTTCACTCTGCCTTCTGTATTTACCATGCTGTGTAAGACTATCCACCAGAAAACCTTTGCCTGTCCACCAAGGCCTGCTCTCTAATGGATCGGGTGGTATTGTGTGATCCCACGTTTTGGAGGCAGTTTCCGTAGAATGAAGAGCACCAGAGCCGAAGGCACTATCTCAACCAGCTGCAGTCGCAGTAGGTGAATTCTGTCAGTAAATTGGAAAAGGATAATTTGATTCCCTTGGCTGTTTGACTAAGGGCTAGAAGGTACTCCCTCCTTTTCAAATTGAGTTGCAAGTCGTTTTGACTTTTCTAGATACATAGCTTTTACTATGTATCTAGACATAGTGTGTGTCTGGGTGCATAGCAAAAGCTATGTATTAGAAAAGCCAAAACGACTTACAATTTGGAATGGAGGGAGTATGTGCCATTAAAGATCACAAAAGAACTTGCATCTGCATATGCAATAATCTATACACTCCAATGATATTTCGATTTATTGGATGTCAAACTAAAACTACTGAGCATATCTACCGTAGATTTTAAAATTACTACCAAATAAATGACACTTGGGTTCGAAGCAGCCTCTCCGCAGATTTTGCGGGGGGAAGGCTTGCCTCGGTTTTTCCTTTCCCCAGACCCCACTCATGTGGGAGCCTCCGGCACTGGGTCTGCCCTTTTTTGTTATAGAAAAAATCTAAAGATTGATGCAATCTAAACTGTGTAAGGTTAAGTGCTTTACACCGTCAAGATTCATACCAGGTAATAGAAGAAATTCAGGATTGGATGATTCAGAACATCAAGATCTGCTGCTTTATCAAATGCATTAAGGCACATCTGCAATATACATGCTTAAGTTAGCAGATTCCTTTGAGATACCTACCAACATAATTGGTACTCCATCTGTTCCAAATTATAAGACGTTTTGGCTTTTTTAGATACATTTCTTTTACTCCCACAGTTCCAAATTATAAGACGTTTTGGCTTTTCTAGATACATAGCTTTTGCTATGCATTTAGATATACCCTATGTTTAGATACATAGTAAAAGCAATGCATCTAGAAAAGCCAAAACATCTTATAATTTGGAATTTGGAACGGAGGGAGTACTATGTATCTAGACATAGTGTATATCTAAGGGTATAGCAAAAGCTATGTATCTAGAAAAGCCAAAACGTCTTATAATTTGGAATGGAGGAAGTAATAGTGACCAGTCCAAAGAAAATGCAATTGCTTACCATGACGCATCTGATCAAGAAACAAGAAAAGCAGATGGTAGTCACATAGCCAACCTGCATCGAGGTATGCAGAATACATAATTAGCATATAATTTGTACAGAAATATCCAAAAATTTCAGACCAGCAGAATCCAAAGTGTACCTCCTGCAATTTCTTTCGCCTTCCTTTTGATTCTACAGGAAAACGCTGCAACATCAGGAATAACCTACAGAAGCAGACAGAACATCAAAAACCATCTCAATCAATGAAGGGTTAAACTGTACAACATGCATACTTAGGATGATAAAATATGCTACAAATCAAGAAGCAAGGGAAGATCTCACAAGCATCCTAGTATAGCAATGGGTATTTATGACTAGTGTAGAAAACCACTTCTACGCATCCTGATTCTGCTTGAAAAATGGTGATTACAGAATGCAAGTCTTGCTCTGGATCTTTTAGTGGAAATTTGGTTAGAACCATAGTCACATAAAACGGGTTCACCACCTTCGACCCTCGACCCGGGTTCGTCGACCCGGACCCAGGTTCACGGGTTCATTTTCGACCCGAAGTATAGAAATCTTTCGTGAGTAGCGTACCACGTACCGCGACCCCGTACCTCGGCCCCATCGACCCAGAAACTTTGTGACTATGGTCAGAACTCTACTACCATCTAAGCAAAAGAAGGCATTTGATATACTCTATTAGGACAATGGTGTAGTAAGACCATGGTGCTTCACACATAACACCCATTAAAGAGAGCAATGAATGTTACTGGGTTTTCAGGAGAATATCATCAATTTGTTAGGGCAAAGTGAAGCCAGAAAAATTTACCTTCCTCCATAGAGAACAAACCCGAGGGCTGCAAATAGTGATACACCTGAAAAACATAGCACGCTATCAGCTGAAAAGGCCAAGAAGCTGAAAAAAGTCAATCGCAGCTTTAATGCGGTGTGGTCTTCAAGCCATTCCCTGCTAATAAGGCAATAACAGATACCACAAACCAATGTTTCACAACGACTGTTTCTAAAATCTACTTTGATATGAGTCCTCAATATAATTGTAAATTTGTACTACATAAGATGAAAATTAATCGCACATCATGAATTCCAAGATGCATATGTCCATGATTTTTCCGCTGTCAAAGGGATATAGGGATAGATTGATGGAAAAGGGGAAATGAAACATGGATTACCTGCAAAGAACATCTTTGACAAGATGACCATAACTCGAACTGGTTTCCACCACAAAACCAACCATAGAATTATCTGAAATTCATTGATACCAAATGAGTCCAGCAACCAGAATGTTCCAATCTTGCATGTATCAAACAAAAATGCATACACAACACACCCAGTGTGACTACTTTCCAGTTTTCATCAAGAAATCAGACTTGACAATAATAGCATGTACTACTGAGGTTTCTGGCCTAGCATTTATCAATTGTGTACCCTAATGGGATGGCAGTTAAGATAGTGCACTAAATATGTTTACACGATATTTTTCCTCATTGGTAAAGGAAGGTATCACAGTACTTGGCGTCCAGAAGGATTTGCTAGTTTTGCAGGCTAACAATGACAGACAGGCATGTCCTCATGTGGACATATGGTCAGGAATCCTAGGATTGGCCTGGTTCCTGACATGCTCTTTCATAGACTATTAAAACTTTTGATGTGATCAATGTCCATAGCACAACACTATAAAGTGCACATTGCCATATATAGTATTAAATTACCACAGCATATATCTTTCTGAAGTCCAACCTAAATTATGAGTTAAATGACAGGTTTATCACCTGAATTGCATAGACCACGCTATTGATCCAATAGAAAGTTGGTCTAAGCCCATCAGTCGACATTGCACGTGCCTACAGAACAGGAGCAAAAATTAAGAGGTGCAACAACATTGACAAAACAAGACACAGGTCTATCAGAGACAAAACGAGGTACCTGATAATAAATCTCTGCCCAGAAGAGCACTAAAAGTGCATATGTCGTGAAGAATGCAAGCCCGGGCATATCGAGAAGCACGTGTTGTATTATCTGTGGCACCACATTGCTTCAAACCATTACTCAAGACCTCCAACAAATCCATTACACAAAGTACAGTATAATCATGAAACCAGCTACAAACCTCAGGCTCCACGAGCTGCACATTTCGCCGCAGCACGAAGACGACGGACCGCACTGAAAGCAGGAATAGAGCATTCACATTGATCAGCCCACCAAATCAAACACCCAGCGGAAGCAAAGTAATGCAATCAGCACAAATGCCTAACTCACCGCCGTTCACGAAGAAGTTTAGGAAATGGAACACCTTCTGCGTTGTCCACCCATACTCTGGCACCCTGCACTCGATTCTGATCAATTGGATCTGCAAGAGAAATTAAACACCGCGGATTCAGAATTCTCGGCGGACGTTACAGTGCCGCCTTCTCTCAATCCGTCCCACAATTCCCCAGGTCCTTCAAAATTGCGCGGCCACAAATCAAACCAGCGCGCGCAATCGATCCGAACACCAACAGAAACCGACAGAAAAATCCTACCATCGCGCAATTCTGATAGATCGGACCAGACGAGGGGGTCGGGGCAGCGAAGGGGGCGCGGGAGGGTGCTTACCAGCGCGACGGCGGAGACGATGCCGTAGAGCACGGCGAGCGCGTGGAAGATGCGGTCCTGCCACAGCGGCGACTCGTTGACGTCGCCCCACCAGTCCACGGCGCCGTTGAGCGCCGAGGCCGAGGCCGACGACGCCGCCGCGCCCGCGGCCTCCACCGCCAGCAACCCCCTCATCGGGAACCAGCCGGCCAACGCACGCGCGGGGAAAGGGGGACGCGACCAGGAGGAGACGGGAGGCGGATCGGGGCGGCTCCGCGACGCGGGGTCGGGGCGCGGCGGAGCGCCTGGAGAAGGCTGGAACGGGGTGGAGGATTGATTGACTCGGGCTTCGGTTTCGTTCGCGTGGAGGGGAAGAGGAAGAGGAAGAGGAAGGAATGAGAAGAAGCCAAGCCGAGAAGGAGAGAAGGTTCGAGCCTTGGCCAGGTTCGTCCCTGGCTGGGCCTCGAGTTGCGTGCGTGCGTGCGTGGTGTGACGGGGGGTGAGGCCCACCGGGCGGTGGGAGGCAGGCGGGGGACACGTGTGCAGGATCGGGCGTTCCCTCCGTGGAAGTGGTCCACGGTGTTACCAGGCAAGGGGGAGCGGGAGCACGGGGACGGTGCATGGACAGGCGCATGGAAGGGCTCGCGCAAAGGGCGTTCCCGTCCAGCTGGTGGTCGATTAGTTTAAACTCTTTCTTGCGCTGGCGCGGTCCGGTGACAGATGTGCCGTGCGGTGGCCGACCTCGTCGGCTTCGGGTTTTTTTTTTCCGATTTAAGGCTGTTGTGTTGGGTGGTTGGTAGGTCGCTCGTTCGTGAAGAAATATTGTTGGTTGGTTTGTGTGAGAGAAAAATATTGTTTCGACTGAAAATTTACGATCGTTTACGACAAGCCATAGCCAAACACGAACAGGCTGACAGGAGGTGAACAAAATTTTAGTAAAGTTGGGGAGAATGCAACGGTGTTAGTATCTAGGGGTACTTCCTCCGTATAAAAATCAATTCACTCAAGCAATTTAAAATTTAAAATACTAAATTTATGATACTAAATGTACCATTAGATTAATGATGAATTTCTTTATAATAAATAGAGGTATAAATGGTAATACTATTTTCTACAAATTCAACCAAATTTAAAAATGATTTGATTTGAATCTACAATTACGTTTGTTTTTTTAAGGAGTCAGCAAAGGAAGAAAGGAAAAATTCTTTCTAGCTTGGAGTTGCCAACAGTTTTTAGAATCGATTTTTATTTTGGTGTAGAAGCAATGTCCTACTTGCAATTGCAAGGTTTTGCATTGATGTCCTGCCGAGATAGGGGATTCTGCAATAATAAATATTTGATCTTTTTGTCTAAGGTTTGAATCCCAATCTTACCTATCTAAAATTCTAAATGCAATTCGATAATACTAACATCTAGCCAAACTATCTTAACTTTAATTAAAATTATATAAAAGTATGCTCATGCTTGTCATCTGAAACAATTAATCCCTTCATCCCTATATGATAAGTATATTTTTTTGTGAATTATAGTACAACGCAGACACTTATATGCGTATACTCAACCCTATAAATGTATGCACACACACTCTATTCCTATAACACACATCCAAAGAATGTATTTGGATCATTACAAAGTTAAATAAATAGATTTTGATCATTAATTTCTCTTACTATAAACTGTCACTTGCTAAATAATCATATAATCAAAGAGGCACGTTGAATACACATCCATCGATACAAATTTCATGTTCTAAACTTATATATAATTTGAATAATTGTTAGTTAAAGTTTATATAAGTTGACCTTTTCTCTTTGAAATCTGAATACCATTCCCTGTTTCGTGATGAGAAAGCGAAGTTTTCGGATAGTAACAACTGTAGTCACAACGCTATTCTCTGATACGTGCGGCATCAATTTGGATCGATCAGTTCATCATGGAACAAATTAGGGAAAGAGATTCGTTAAAAAAGGGAGAGACAGAGACAGGGGGACCCAAGACCGGAAGCTCGAGGGGAGGTATGGTCCACCATTTGGATCAACTCACGATCCATTGCACCGAGCCCATGAGAAGCGAAAAACTGAAACCAGACTAGCAGAGCAACGGCAACATCCGCATGGATGGGTCACATGATCCGGCACGCGGCGTTGACGTCGTCGTCATTGAACATGTTGCCGACAGGCCCGGCGCCGCGGGCGGGCTCGCGCATGCGGTCGTGCCGGTCGCCGTCGCTGTACCCGTGCCGGCGGTAGTTGTAGCTGTCGCGGCGGTACGAGCCGCCGTCGTCGCGGAAGTAGCTCCTGGGGGACGTGAACCACAGCGGCGTGCCGCCGCTCGGCCAGAACTCCGCCTTCTTCCCGCTCAGCCGCACCTCCTGCAGCACTCTCGCCCGGTCCACGTACCCGGTCACCGTCACCTTCTCCATTGGCACGTTCACATCCACTCTGTCCACTCCTGTGTAGTGACATATATATAGCAAATGGGTGGATCTGTCATCTGTAAGATAAGAAGATCGCACAGCCGTGTGCTTCGATCTCAGTGTGGGCGTTCGGTTCTCGGTTCGGTTTCGGTTCGGTTCCTTTGGTTATCGAAGAAATTCGGTTCCTAGAAAACGGGAACCGATCGATTCCAAAAATTTTTAGGAACCGAGCATTTCGGTTCTCGGTTATTTCGGTTCGATTCCGGTTCTAACCGAACTAGCCGAATTTTTTCAGAAGACATCAAGACAATAATAAATATACTTGTTCTAAGGCAAATTTATGCAACACTATATTCATTTTTAATAATAATAATATATAAGAAAACAATAGCAATATAGTAACACAAATATATAACAGTTCAAATATAAAACACTACACATAATCCTACAAAATACAAGTAAGTGAAGTATAATTCATGTAATTCGGTTCTTTCGGTTAATTCGGTTAACCGAGAGTAGGAACCGAATTTTCTTCGGTTATTTCAGTTCTTCAATATCAGGAACCGAATAAGGAACCGAAATTTTCGGTTCCGGTTCTTTCGGTTTCGGTTCCGATTCTTTCGGTTCAGTTCTCGGTTCTCGGTTATTTTTGCCCAGCCTTACTTCGATCTTTCGTGCTGCGCTGACCATATCGCTGTCCAATACGATTTTTGCTTGATCCGGAGAAGAAACAGAGCATGTGTGTCGTGTGTACCTCGGAGGTTCTGGAGGGCTTGTCGTACGACTCTCTCGCAGCCCACGCAGCACATCCTCACCTTAAGCTCCACCGTCTGGATGCAGCTCAGCTCTGGTTAGTCCAGTTCACTCATCGTTCCCGAGCCAGCAGTCTCATACTGTACATGAAATAAAAAAGAATCTGCAGTCGATTCAGGGTCTAAGTGTAAGCGCGCACCTGCAGGGACACGGACCTGCTCCGGCCGCTCACCTTACGGCTGCCGGCACCGCGGTGGTGATACGCCGCATTGCGGCCGGTCGGGTGGGCGTGGCCGCCGCTGTAGTGGTGCGTGCCGACGCCGCGGTGGTGGTCGCCGGGAGCGTAGAAGCAGCAGAAGAAGAAGGACAAGACCAAGTCAGAGACCACGTCCGCCATGTGTGGCTGGAGCATGTACCAAAACAGGGGAGAGCTTGCGGTTTTATGCAGGCTCTTGGTCGAAGAATACTGGTAGGAAAAAATGTATCCCTCCTCGCGCACGTAGTACTGCATCATCTGCATCTGCAAAGTGTTAGGATCGTAGGATTGGTACCTCTGTGTTTAACCCGTAGATCCATAGTTAGGCTCTTCGACCTTGCGGAGCTTCACCGCAGCGGCAGCGTGGACGCCGATGCCGCCCTGGATGTAGCCTCGCGGACACCAGTGCTCGGCGTGGTGGTGAGGCAGTGGGGCGTCGGAGAACCTGCACAGGCGACGGCAGTGGTGGTGGCGGGCTCATCCCGTCGCTGGCAGTACGCTTTAGAATCGGATTAGGGTTTCTCTGTAGGTGGGTGTGGCGGCTCCGGTCAACCTCGTAGCCCGAGCCCTCACCCCACCTTCCTTTTATGTGTGCTGTGCGACAGGGGCCCACCAACCGAATTAGAGTTGGACTCCCCCGATCAGGGAGCAGAGATAGGGCCCAATAGGCCGTTGGGCCTATTGGTGGAGATCAACTAACATTCTCCCCCTTGATCTCATTCCATCTTTCACTTTCATATCATTTGCTTTTGTTCATTCCATTACAGATTAGCTCATAGAGCATGTCTCATCGTCACGGTCCATTGCCGATAGACTTAACAGCTACAACTCACTACTCTGTTCTGAACTAGATACTTATCTTTGTGCCTTCTTTTGTCCAGGAATAGTTTAGGTTTTCCCTTAAACCCAAGCTAGCTACATGTTCTCTGAACATGTTGGGTGGTAAGCCATTTATAAGCGGATCCGCGAGCATCCTTTCTGTACTTATATGCTCAAGATTTATGACTTGATCTCGGACTTTATCTTTCACAACATAATACTCCATGTCAATGTGTTTGGCAGCACCACTTGACTTATATTGTAAGCATCCTGTACTGCCAGATTATAATCGCAGTATTACTTTAGTGGTCTATAGATGTCGTCAACCACCTTTAAACCGGGTATGAACTTCGTTAGTTAGTTCACCTGCCCGTTGCCTCATAACACGCTACAAACCGTCATACATTGTGGACGATGTAGTGACAGTTTGTTTTGAGCTTTTCCATGAAATAGCTCCCCTTTGCGAGATGATAGAAAATCCATGTCTGGATATGCATTCACTCTCGCATAATCAGAATCTGAATATCCCACCATGTGGAGTGAATCAGATCTTCTATATGTCATCATGAGGCCTTTCGTTCCTTGCAAATAACGCAAGACTTTCTTTATCAATTTTAGTGTTCTATTCCAGAATTCCTCCGGAATCTGCCAAGTAAAATCCGGTAACAAATGCCAAGTCAGGGCGTGTTCATACTTGAGCATGTTGCAAGCTTCCGACAGCTGAAGCATATGGAACCACTTTCACTTATCGATTGAGCTCATATTGGTTCCTGGGGCATTTAAAATCCCCATATCTGTCGCCCTTGACTATAGGAGCAGGTGAGGGACTACATTTGTGCATACTGAATTTCTTTAAGATCTTTTCCATGTATGCCTTTTGTGACAGTCCTTATACTATTTTTCTTTTATCTTGGTGAATCTCGATCCCTAGAACGAACGAGGCTTCGTCAAGATCTTTCATATCAAATTTCTTTGTCTCCAGTAGTAGACTGACATCACTACTAGCAAGTAAGATATCATCTACATACAGGACAAGGAAGATAAACTTCCCATTCTTAAACTTTGCATAGACTCAATTGTCCTCTACATTATCTTTTAAAACTCAAAATTCTTTATTGACTGATCAAACTTCAAGTACCACTGTCTTGAAGCTTGCTTTAATCCATAATGGATTTCTTTAGGCGGCATCCCATTCGTTCTTTTCCTTCCATGTCAAAACCTTTCAGTTGTGCCATGTAAACATTTTCCTCCAAGTCTTCGTTGAGAAATGCCATCTTTACATCCATCTGATGTAATTCTCAATCGTAATGTGCCACTAATGCCATTATGATTCTGAAGGAAACTTTACATGAGACTGGAGAAAAATGTCTCATTGTAATCAATCCCTTCTCTTTGCATAAAGCCTTTTTCCACAAGTCACGCTTTATATGTTTCTATATTCCCTTGAGAAGTTTTATTCTGTAGACCCATTTACAGCCTACTGTATTGGCTCCTTCAGGAATTATTTCTAAGTCCCAAACTCTATTGGCATTCATCGATTTCATTTCATCTTCTATGGCCTCAAGCCACTTTGATGAATGATCACTTCTCATGGCTTCTTCAAATAAGGTGGGATCATCCTCCATTTGAAATTCCTTAGTGTTATACACTTCATAATGAGCAGAAATAGTTGATTTTCTAACTCTTTAAAACCTTCTAGGGGCCTCCACATTTGGCACATCTACTGTTTGAGGCTATTGTTGCTCTCCCTCATGTGTGGCAATAGGTTCTATAGGATCCTGAAGAACAGGTTTCTCATTTTCATTCATTTTTGCCACAGGTGGAATAACAATAGGTGCTGACACCATAGTATCTTGCACTGTCGGTGCAGCGACAGCATATAGTGAGAAAGTTGGCTTATGAATCATTGGAGTGGGCGCATACACCCGCTTTACTTCAAGGTCAATTTCTTGAGCTACCATGCCCCCCTCATCTTTTCATCCTCTAGAAAAACAGCGTGTCTCGTTTCCACAAACTTTGTGTGTCTCTCTGGACAGTAGAAACGAAAACCTTTTGACTTTTCTATGTAGCCAAACAAATGACAACTTACTGTTTTGGGATATAACTTCCCAATGTTTGGGTTAAATACTTTAGCATCAGCAGGGCTTTTCCACACACACGCAAGTGGTTTAGTGAGGGTACACTTTCTGTCCACAACTCATACGGTGTTTTGGGCACCGACTTACTTGGTACTATTTTGAGAATATGAATGAGGTTTTTAACGCCTCCATCCACAGGCTCAACTGTAAGGTGGAGTTACTTATCATACTGTCCACCATATCCATCAGGGTGCTATTGATTCTTTTAGCTACTCTATTCTGCTAAGGTTCGCCCGGTATAGAATACTGGGCTACTATGCTATTCTTTTAGGGTATGCCGAACGTAGTACTCCTCCACGGTCAGACCTGACTATCTTAATCTTTAATATCTTAAATTTATCCAATATATCTTTTCTTTCTTTGATTGGATAAATATAGCCATAATGGGAGTAACCATCTGTGAATATTATGAACGAATCATAACCATCCACACTCTTTACAGGAAAGCTGATCACAGATGTCTGTGTGAATAATCTATAAAATTCCTGCGCTTCTTTTGTCATCTTTCTTAATCTTCTTTACATACTTTTTCTTTTATGCATTCTCTGCATTGTTCTAAATCTGAGAGCTTTCTTCCTTTCTGCATGTCCATGCAAGTGCTTGCGGGCTTCCAGTGTCGGTCCCACGTGCAAGAATTTGGAGAGATTAATAAGAGCGACATAAATTCTTTAATGCTTTTGCTGTGTCTCTGTAAAACCCATTATATACTTGAAGGAGGTTCATACATAATTGTTTTCCTTCATTAAAGGTTGGGTTATGCATTGAAACTGTATATAGCTTCTATAAACAGCAACCATTCATTCAAGTTTCTTAACTGTCGACACACATCCTTACGAGAAGTTAGAGGTCTAGATCGGCCACCAGCAGTTCTTTATTCTTACATTTCTGTAAATGGCTGTTCAGATCTATTTATTTTGGAGGAATTGAAATATGCATAATAGATTATGCTATTTGGTTTGGAATTTGACATTCCATAATATTTCTAAGCTTACAAATAAGCCTATCTTAAATTTATAAGGTAGGAGATGAAATAAATTCTATAGATCATTATGCTATAATTCTATTCTTCAATTTATAGCACATTCTTCAACTCACTTCTCTATAATAAAAATACAACATATAAGTATGGGCTTCTCCTCCGATACTCCTCCTCCTAAAGAAAATGCACAGATCTCAAAGCAGTCTAGCCAAATAATTAGATATTTTCTGAATTATTTTTTCACATGGATCCCACGTTGGCCCGACCCGTCCAAGCCCAGCCCGAGCCTAGCCGATACCCAAGCCGAACTCATCCCGCCCCCGCCCCCCATGGTTCATATTCCCTCTCCTTACTTTCCCTCGTCAGCAGCCGGCAGCACCTTGATGCACAGATCTCAAATGCACCTTGATGCACTACTTCGTCGACAGCACCAGCGGCAGCGTCCATAGCCGCCGCCGCGGTGGCCGTCCTCGCACGCGGGTAGCAGCCGGCAGCGGACGCCCGTCAGGAAGCGGCACGGACCTGCTCACGCGAAATGGAACGGCGGCGCCGGACGTTCTCTCTAGGAATCAAATGGCATCACTTGTCGAGGAGGGAGGATAGAAGTACTGCCATGCATTCCTTGCCGGTTGCCAGCACACGAGGAAAAGAATCCTCCTTGCTGGATCACGAAAATGGAAGACGAACGGAATCCTAGGGAAGGGGATTGGGGAGAGATGAGTTCGGCTTTGGGCCTAGGCAAGGTAGGGGCTGGGTTTGGACGGACCCAGCCCACAAGCGATCCAGTGAAAAATAATTAAAAAGAATAATGAATTAATTAGATGGGCTGCTTTGAGATGTATGCAATTTTTAAAAGAGGAGTATTGGAGCAGTTCTCGTAAGTATGTCCCTTGTATGTCTAACAATAAATATATAACTATATTAGCTTAATTAATCTATACCAAAATTATAATGAGTAAAATGTACGGTGGGTCCTTAAACTTTTACCGTATTCTCATCTGAGTCCTCAAACTATAAAAGCGATCGTCTGAGTCCCTAAACTATTGCCGTCGCTTACCAACTATCCAAAACACACCACATCAACGCCAGCATCTGATGTGGCCATGCCACATAGGCAGCTCCTAGGTCAGGCCATCATGCCGGCCAGCGTGGGCACGCCGCGGCGCTCTGCGCGCAACGAGGAAAAGGAGGGGCGGAGCGCTGCTGCAGAGCCGTGTTCGGTATAGGGCGCAGGCACGCAGGGCGGTACGGAGCAGCGTGGAGTCAACGGCTGCGAGCGTATGGCCGGTGTCATCTATCTAGGAGCAAGAAGGAATGGACGGGGGACTCCACCCCAGGACGGCTCCACACACGGCGCCGGCAGCCGGACAGTTGGTCTGCGCTGGGAGCATTCGTTCGTGAGCACCTGCGCCGGTCTGTGTCCACGCACGCTACACCGAGTTCCATTGTCAACGCCGACGGGAGGAACGCACGGAAGCCGCGGCCTATCGAAAGAGCAGGCACAGGAGGGCAAGGTCGATCGGCCGGCTAACCACGCACACCAATCAGCGGCTGATCGACGAACGCCCATGCCATCTACCGTCAGGCCGTCACCACGACGCAGGAGTGCGTCCAGCTACATGCATGCAGGTGCATGTGTGCTTGCAGATACGTGCTCCCGTGCAAGCTAACAAGCCAGGAGGCAGCCACATCTCTGCACACGACGCCAACGTGGAGGAGATCGACGGCACAACGGCACGGATAGCGGCGGCTCCCTGCTCATCTGTTCTTCAGACAGCTCTCTTCTTTCTCTCACCGAACGAGAGCAGGCGCCGCCGTCTCCGTTCTTCGCGCGAGCGCCGCGTGACCCCACGCCTCGGCTCCACCCTGTCGCGTGCGCCCCGGTCTTTCCTCTGCAGCAGCAGCCGTTGACTCCGCACTACTCCGTACCGCCCCGCGTGCCTGCGCTCTGTGCCGAGCAGGGCTCTGCAGGAGCGCCCTGCCCCTCCTTTTTTTCTCGTGATGCGCGAGCAGAGTGCCGCGGCATGCCCAGGGCGGCTGGCACGATGGTCTGACCTAGGAGCTGCCTATGTGGCATGGCCACGTCAGATGTTGGTGCTGACGTGATTAGTTTTGGACTATTAGTTTGTGACGACAATAGTTTAGTGACTTAGATGGTTACTTTTTTAGTTCGAGGACCTAGATGGGAAGTTGGGAACACGCTAAAAGTTTAAGGACCCACCGTGCATTTTACTCAATTATAATTATTAGAATAAATTCGATTCCAGGATCCAAACGGGTTTATTTGGAAGAGATTCGAAGTTAGCATCATACTAGTTGAAGTGATAAGGAAATTTCTACTGTACTGTACATCTGAAGGACTGATAGGATAACAATATAGTAATCGAAAAGCAAGAGAAAACAGCATAAAGGAAGCGATGAATCAAGATTTACCGACGAAGCAATTCGTCCACGCATGCGTCCAGTGGCGGAGCCACGTTGGGGCCATAGAGGGCTCTGGCCCCCCCTTGCCTCCGTGAATTTCTGAAGAAGCCCATATAATATCCAGCCCAAATCGTCCAGCACAGCAAATCAGGAGGCAGCAGCACCCAACGCTCGGAACCTGCATGCCCCAATTCTCTGCGAGACCGTCATATCCGGCTGCCTTTTGCGTCCGCGAGCGGCGAGTCGCCGAGTCTGTGCCTCAGCCAGTGACCGGCGAGGCTTGGACAGCCGGCCGTGAACCAGCAGCTAGCGTCAGCTCCGTCTCCCACACAACAGTCTTCTACTCCTCTGCATCTGCCCTTTGCTACTCTACGTACAGGCTAGAGGCTTACAGCCATACATACATGTATGCAGTATGTTTGATTTCTTATTGATTGTCCTTTTTTTTTTTTGCTTCTAGACTAAAATCGATAGGATATATAAACTATAAGTGACTGATTGAGTGATAGACCACACAATCAACTGTATTTTGTTTACTGTAGCATGATTATAAGTAGTAACTAGTAAGACAAATTTCTCTATTACCTATGTACTTATGAATTTAATTGGCAAATTGGTCCCCCCTATGTTTTGGTTCTGGCTCCGCCACTGCATGCGTCCCAAGTACCCCTGTCTTTCTGAACTTTTCTTTTGCTGTTCATGGTCACGCAGCCTATTTCTTTGCTGTCACCACGAGCTATCTTAATTTATCATCAGATATTTTCAGATCACATAAGAAATAATTTCATTCTTTACTGCACACTTGCATATGCATGCCAGTTGCCACCTTCAGATCTAAGCTCCAGTCCTTTATAGTGGAATCAGACATTCATTCAGGTCTATCAATCAAGTGCAAGTTGGTAGATTATCAAATGTTTTTTTTTTTGAGAAACATCAAATGGGTGATGCTTAGCAATCTTTCAGGTTCACATCGGACCCTGATACGGCCTGGCCCAAAAGAGTACACACTTCCTGCTGGCGCACCCATGATTGCCTGAGGCCTGAGGCCCATATTGTTCTGGGCTCAACCGATCACGGCCCATCCAACTACTTCCTCCCTCTGCTCAACCAGAAACGCACACGTCGCGCACCAGACCACGCCAGACCTCACTTTCCCCATCGCACGCCAGTACGCCACGCTCTATCGTCCCCACCAAACCCCGTGCCACTTTCCCCACCCGCACGCCACCACCGCCTGCCGCGATGCTGCCGTACTCCGGCGATCACCAGCGCTCTCCGCCGCCGCCGCCGTTACGAGCGGTGTTCTCCTCCTCCCTCTCCCCATCCGCCGCGCCCTTCCCCGCCGCTGATCCGGTGGGCCCGGGCCCGGGCCCAGGCCCCGTCCGTGATCTGCCCACCGCCCCGTCCGTCTACGCTGCGGGCGGGGACTGGGGCGCCGTGTCGTGGATGGAGCCTCCCGCGAGCTACATGGCCCCCGCCGCCACGCTGCCGGGCTATAAAGGTAACAACTAACAAAACAACCCCTGTCTCCGGATCGGTATCTCAAGCACCGTCACTACTAACTAGTTCACGTGTGATCGGTGGGTGTTAGACGTGTGATTGTTCGGTGAGACGGACCAGCATATCCATCCGTATGAGAGCGGGTATGCTTTTCAAACCAGTTTGGGATGGATAACAGAAACTTCCCAGCTAGATTAATGGATTTTCACCTTTACACACGTTGATGGATAACTGAAACTTCCCAGCTAGATTAATGGATTTTCATCTTTACACCATTGGGAATTTGGGATAGATACTTTAGGGCGTCCCCAACGGGATGACCAAATCGCCAGTCGCGTTGAAAGCTGAAAACAATTAAAAAAAAAAGGAGAAGTGGAGAGCGGAGGTATGCAGAGCAATGGAGCTGAGAGTGGGAGCTTTTTTGGAGTACGTGCGAGACTAGCGACTGTGGCAGCGCTAGCTCGTTGCTCTCTCTCCTCTGCAGCAGCAGCAACAACAACAACAACAAAGCCTTTAAGTCCCAAACAAGTTGGGGTAGGCTAGAGTTAAAACCCAACAGAAACAATCAAGGTTCAGGCACGTTAATAGCTGTCTTTGAAGCACTCCTATCTAAGGCTAAGTCTTTGGATATATTCCATCCTTTCAAGTCTCCTTTTATTGCCTCTACCCAAGTCAACTTCGGTCTTCCTCTGCCTCTCTTCACGTTACTATCCTGACTTATGATTCCACTACGTACCGGTGCATCTGGAGGTCTCCGTTGCACATGTCCAAACCATCTCAACCGGTGTTGGACAAGCTTTTCTTCAATTGGCACTACCCCTAATCTCTCACGTATATCATCGTTCCGAACTCGATCCCTTCTTGTATGACCGCAAATCTAACGCAACATATGCATTTCCACGACACT
Source organism: Miscanthus floridulus (assembly GCF_019320115.1). NCBI lineage: Eukaryota > Viridiplantae > Streptophyta > Magnoliopsida > Poales > Poaceae > Miscanthus > Miscanthus floridulus. The sequence goes on along the minus strand of NC_089580.1, from coordinate 128,465,536 downwards.
TAGCTGTTGAATATGTCTTCTTTTCGTAGGCCAACATTCTGCACCATACAACATAGCAGGTCTAATCGCCGTCCTATAAAACTTACCTTTTAGCTTCTGTGGTACCCTTTTGTCACATAGGACACCAGACGCTTGCCGCCACTTCATCCACCCTGCTTTGATTCTATGGCTAACATCTTCATCAATATCCCCGTCCCTCTGTAGCATTGATCCTAAATATCGAAAGGTATCCTTCCTAGGCACTACTTGACCTTCCAAACTAACATCTTCCTCCTCCCGAGTAGTAGTGCCGAAGTCACATCTCATATACTCAGTTTTAGTTCTACTAAGTCTAAAACCTTTGGACTCCAAAGTCTCCCGCCATAACTCCAGTTTCTGATTCATTCCTGTCCGGCTTTCATCAACTAGCACTACATCGTCCGCGAAAAGCATACACCAAGGGATGTCCCCTTGTATGTCCCTTGTGACCTCATCCATCACTAAAGCAAACAAATAAGGGCTCAAAGTTGACCCTTGATGTAGTCCTATCCTAATCGGGAAGTCATCCGTGTCTCCATCACTTGTTCGAACTCTAGTCACAACATTGTTGTACATGTCCTTAATGAGCCCAACGTACTTCGTTGGGACTTTATGTTTGTCCAAAGCCCACCACATAACATTCCTTGGTATTTTATCATAAGCCTTCTCCAAGTCAATAAAAACCATGTGTAGGTCCTTTTTCTTCTCCCTATACCGCTCCATAACTTGTCTTATTAAGAAAATGGCTTCCATGGTTGACCTTCCGGGCATGAAACCAAATTGGTTCATAGAGACCCGCGTTATTGCTCTCAAGCGATGCTCGATAACTCTCTCCCATAGCTTCATAGTATGGCTCATCAACTTAATTCCCCGGTAATTTGTACAACTTTGAATATCTCCTTTATTCTTGTAGATCGGTACCAATATACTTCTCCTCCACTCATCAGGCATCTTGTTCGATCGAAAAATATGGTTGAACAGCTTGGTTAACCATACTACAGCTATGTCCCCGAGGCATCTCCACACCTCGATTGGGATACCATCTGGTCCCATCGCCTTACCTCCTTTCATCCTTTTCAACGCCTCTCTAACCTCAGATTCTTGGATTCTCCGCACAAAGCGCCTATTGGTGTCATCAAAAGAGTCATCTAACTGAAAGGTTGTGTCCATATTTTCACCATTGAACAATTTGTCAAAATACTCTTGCCATCGATGTCGGATCTCATCCTGCTTTACCAAGAGATGCTCCCTTTCATCCTTAATGCACTTAACTTGGTTGAAGTCCCGTGTCTTTCTCTCACGAACCCTAGCCATCCTATAGATGTCCTTCTCTCCTTCCTTCGTACTCAAATGTTGGTAAAGATCCTCGTACGCTCTACCCTTTGCCACACTTACAGCTCGCTTTGCAGTCTTCTTTGCCACCTTATACTTCTCTATGTTGTCCACACTCCTGTCATGGTACAAACGTCTATAGCATTATTTCTTCTCCTTAATAGCCCTTTGGACTTCCTCGTTCCACCACCAAGTATCTTTAGCCTCGCGTCCCCTTCCTTTGGTTACTCCACACACCTCTGAGGCTATCTTCCGAATGTTGGTTGCCATCTTGTCCCACATATTGTTTATGTCGTCTTCTTCCTTCCAAGAGCCCTCTTTGATAACCCTTTCCCTAAATACCTCTGACGTCTCCCCTTTCAGTTTCCACCATTTTGTTCTTTCAATCTTAGCTTGTTTATCCCTACGGGCACGCACCTGAAAACGAAAATCTGCCACCAAAAGCTTATGTTGAGAAACAACACACTCCCCTGGTATCATCTTGCAATCCAAGCATGCTCGTTTGTCCTTTCTTCTTGCGAGGACAAAGTCAATCTGGCTACAGTGTTGTCCGCTACTGAAGGTCACTAGATGAGATTCTCTCTTTCTAAAGAAAGTGTTGGCTATCATCAGGTCAAAAGCTACCGCGAAGTCCAGAACTTCCTCCCCCTCCTGATTCCTACTACCATACCCAAAACCTCCATGAACTGCCTCGAAACCTGCGCTTGTAGTACCTACATGCCCATTAAGATCTCCTCCTATAAAAAGCTTCTCACTACTAGGTATAGCTCTAACCAGGCCATCTAAGTCTTCCCAGAACTGTCTCTTAGCACTCTCGTCGAGGCCTACTTGGGAGGCATACGCACTAATTACGTTTAAGACCATATCACCAACGACAAGCTTGACTAAGATAATCCTATCTCCTTGCCTTCTCACTCCAACCACACCATTCTTGAGGCTCTTATCAATCAAAACTCCTACTCCATTTCTATTCGCGACTGTCCCTGTGTACCAAAGCTTGAAACCTGTATTGTCCACCTCCTTCGCCTTCTGACCCTTCCATTTAGTCTCTTGAACGCATAATATATTTACACGCCTCCTAGTCGCGGTATCAACTAATTCTCTTAACTTACCTGTAAGTGACCCTACATTCCAACTACCTAAACGGATCCTAGTTGGTTCGACTAGCTTCCTTACCCTTCGCACCCGTCGACTCTGATGCGAAGACCCTTGCTCATTTTTCACTACACCCGGGCGCCGATGTAGCGCGCCACTAAGGAAGCGACAACCCGATCCTTGGTTACTTGACACCTTGCCCAGATCACGACACGGCGCGTCACGGGGGTGACGACCCGGCCCTTGCCCATTTAACACCATACCCGGGTTCCGATATGGCGCGTCGCTAAGAGGGTTACGCCCCAACGATTTTCTTTCGGGTTTCATCTCCATTTAAGTGGCTAAGTTTTTACATTGGCTCGCCACGCCTAACACAACCCTCCTCCTTTACCAGGGCTTGGGACCTGCTATGCTGGGACACCAAAGGCGCCCCACCATACGCCCAATAAAATTTCACCAGAGCTGGTGATTTGAGCATGATGCCCTTATAAGCTTGCAGCTAGATTGGCTGTTTGGTTTGGGGAATGCTAGGTTGTTTTGTCCTGTGGCAGCACCCAGTTGTTTTTGGCAAATAAACGAATGGCCCAACCTTGTCCTCCCCAAATCTGGCGAGAGCTCTGTTGAGATTAAACTATTAGAGTTTGGTGTTTGGGTTTTGGGGATGGAGTTCCTTGTCCGGCGGCTGTGGTCGGCTGGCAGTGAGGCAAGGTGGTGATGGCGCCGCTGGCCCGGCAGTGGAGGATTTCTGGTGAGTGGAGTTGAGGCCGGGGTGACACCGGCAGTGGAGGGAGGGGTAAGGAGGTGGCTTCCACATGTGGGCTAGTGTCTTGCCGGAGCTCCATGCTGGCTTCAGCAAATCCCTAGCCTGCTGTGGCAGGGTGGAGGCATGTGCGGTGTCATTGGGGCAGTAGAGCTCGGGAAGAAGCAGGTTGCTCAAAGCTGAGTATACCCTGGCCGTTCAATATCCATCAAGTGGCGAGAAAATCAGGTGCTTCACCAGAATATTGTATAGACAGACCCTTTGGTTTTCTGTTGGCTGTTGACGAGTTACAGGTGAAGGTCATTTTAGGCTTTCACAATAAGATGTTAACTGGATTTTTAGCATTTGTTTATGACAATTACAGTTTTGGATAGATAACTGTAGCGGCTAGATGAGCCTTTTGGTCTTGTCTTGGGTGTGGGTGGGTGGCAGTGAAGGATCATGTTAGACTTTGCCATTAAGGTTTTAACTGGATATTTAGCATCTTTATATGACAATTTCCATATACTACTTACAGCGGGTACCGGGTAAAGTTGTGTTGTCCCAACATGAAGTCCGGAGAGTGCTAGGTGTTATTAAATGGTAAAAAATAATACGTCCTTAGATGCACATGATTGCCTTGTAATTATGCAGCAGTAAAAACATGTTAGTCAAACAAGGTGCACTGATTGAGTCATTTGATTTGTATGCATAGTGACTTTAACCAAACAATGGCTTTAAACTTTTCTGATGGCCTCGATGAACATATTGTAGGTGAGTCCACTCCCTATGGCATATACTCAAGGAACCAGTTCAGTAACTTATTGGGTCTACATTCTCTGAGATCAGAGAGCTCGAATTCAGTAAGTGAGAAGCAGCCAGGAAACTGCCAAGAGAGTTCAGAGGCCCTCACTAAAGATTTTGGACCATCAGTATTTCATCAGCAGCAGAGTGCCTTTGTGAGTAAATTGCTTGATAATTCAGGTGCTGAAGACACAGGGCCTTATCCCCCACAACAAGATTTAAATCAGTATCCTTTTGGTTCTACGTATGACAAATACATGACACAGCTTTCGTCATGTTCAACAGATACACAACCTCACATCTTTTCTACACGATATGTCAATTCATCTGAAATGGCCAATACAACCGTTCCATTGATGAATGACACTATTGGGGAAAGTTCATTCTCCTTTTCGCCTTATATGAATCCTTGCAGAATCAATCTTGATTATTTTGATTGCGTGTGGAATGAACAAAAAGGTCTTGGATACCAAACTACTGATAAGCAGCATGGAAAATGGAGTAACCCTGATGACAAGGCAACAGTGGGGAACTATTCCCTCAATTCTCCTGGAGAGAACCACCTTAATCCTGAGCATTTAGGGAATGGGAGACCAACGCAGGGATCTTCTGAAATGAAACATGATTTGGGAAGTTTCAGTTCCAAGGTTTCTTCGTCTGAGTCTGGATTTGTTCAGCCTCGTGAATGTTCATCTGAGTTTCCTGAGGCCAATAACACCAGTGTTGATTCACCTTGTTGGAAGGGCACACCAGCCTCATACCAGCCTTCGTTTGGGATCATAGAAAATAATGGTGCTCCTCCTGTGGTGATAGGAACAGTAGGCTACATCAATTCACATCAAAACCAGAAGCTCCCTGAGTTGAGTTCTGAGTATCCATGGCGATTCTGTGAACACCAAGAAGCATCGGGTTCTGAGAATGACCCTTTTAAGGCGTTCAAGTTGCCTGAAAGATGTAAAATTTCCAAAGATCATAAAGAAGTTCCGCCAAATGATGTCAGGGTTCTTAATGACATGACTACTCATGCTAGTTATTTTCCTGACAAACAGCATTCCACGACACATAAATGCTATGATTCTGAAGATTCTAAGAATGTGATAACTTCAAGTCAACAGGAAAGTTCATGTCCTGCCAGCAAACCAAAACTTTTGGGTGAACATGGTGGCAGCCTTACAGCAAGCATAAATGAGCTAATGAGTAAAAGTGTGATAAATCCTATTGCTATTACTCCTAGAGTTCATACAGATCATTTAAGAACAGGAAGCCTACATGGAAATATTTTTTCTGCAGTTGTGGAGAAAGAAGAAAGCACTCACAAAAGAGGTGAAGACCCTTCTCAATGTTATCCAGGTGTTGAGGGGAATATGCTGAATATGTCTTCTGAATCCACCTCCAGCACTCGGGCAATATTTCTGAAACTAATGCACAATCTGTCAGTAGTGCTTCTATCGACCTGCAAGGGTGGTTCTTGGTTGCAGGAAGATGAAGAGGAGCTTCTGCAATCAGTGATTCAAAATCTTACAGCTGCCAGTTCCAAAAGAAGCAAGGTATGATCTTGAAATGCTTTTATTTAAATACCGTTTACTATTCCATAATGCAATGTAAACCAAAGTTGAATAAAAAATGGGCATATTTCCTTCCTTTCTATGGTGCTTTCTGATCTCCGGAGTCCAGACATTATATGTAGATAGGTAATCCCTTTTTGTTTCTAGCCTTAACTCATTTCATCTATCTCCAAGGTTGAACAAAAAATTGATGATGGATTGAGCAACTCGAGTCAAATGAAATTCAAAAATATTAATTGTGCGAGGAACGACTTTTGGAGATCAATGCATGAAGATTCAGCACAGGAGAATGCTGATTCAGAATTGAAGGCCACTGTTTCACAGGTAACTTTAGTCATTATTTGGAACATCATGCTTCTGCTTAATTTGAATTAATACAGCCATTTCTTCGGAAGTATGTGCCTTATGTTGCACCTTTTGTTTCAGGTTCTTACTAATCACCTGGAGGATAAGATGCTTGACAACACTGAAGTTTCTCAGGCGTCAATCTATAGAAACTTGTGGATTGAAGCAGAAGCTTCAGCTTGTAAACTCAAATATGAGCTTCAACATGCTCGCCTGAAGCTCGAGACAGCAAAAGGCCTCAACGACACAGTAAAAGGTACTCCCTCGCTCCACAAATGTAAGCATTTCCAGGATTTTTGGGACATATGTAGGAGGAAGGGAAATGACTGTGATGTTCCTCAATCAATCACCAAGATTACAGAGGTGCAGTTAACGCCTTCCTTTCGTACAGATGCCATAAACGCCAAGTGCTAATTAAAACTTTAAACAGCAAGATTATATTGATGCTAAACATGCTTGCCATCAAAATAAAACTGCTTCCAAATATTAATGATGAGAGAGGGGAGGGGTTGATTATACCAGAAATGTTTACATTTGTGGACAATTTTGAATGCCGAAGACACACATTTGTGGAAGGAAGCTGAAGGAGTAGCAAGATGGATATATAAATTAATATTTTCAAATGGTTCTTGGATTCTGTGTATACTCATATTTTTCTTCTTTTGCCAATGCAGCCCCTGACTCATCGGAAGGCAGTAAAGGCTCTAATTCATACATGTCCAGTAGCAAACCACAGAACCATGGGAAAGAAACCATTGCATGCGCTGCAGCTTGTCAGGGCCAGGGAGGAGATACTCGTGACAAGCAATCTCCCGTTGTAAATAGGAGCATTTTCAATGGTGTTGATGCTGATGTGGTTGCCCGATTTAAGGTTTTGCAGTCCCGTATTGGTAATGTAAACTCCTTCAGTGAGATTGACTGTGGGGAGCAGCAAGAAGCAAGCAAGAGACCATATGCAGTCGAAGATGCTGTTATGGCGAGACTGAAAGTTTTGAAGTCTCGTCCTGACAATATAACCTCTTTGAGTCAGGAAAGCAACAAACACCAGCTAGATGCAAGCGCAAACAGTGCAGATAATGTTGATGATGCTGTTATGGCTAGGCTGGGAATTTTGGAGTCCCATCCTAATAGTGCAGCCCTATTGGGTCAGGAAAGCAGCAAGCAACAACTTGATACGAGAACAAATAGAGAAGATGGGAATGGGATTGATGATGCTGTTATGGCTAGGCTGAGAATTTTGAAGTCTCGACCTGATAATGAAACCTCAATGGGTGATGCCAACAAGGAGCAGCAAGACACATGTAGTGATCAATCAAATGGGGACGACCTTGGTGTTGTGTCCAATGGAACCATTAGCAACACCCTGAGTGAGAAGTGCTCTAAGGTTACTCACTCTGATGATTTGGCAGATCGTTTGGGAGGAAAAGATTCAGTAGGTGGCCTGGACAAATTTGGTGATGGAGGAAACTGTGCTAGGGAGAAAAAGGAGATAGGTGGTTCAGCAGATGTTGCTACCCCCATGAGGTGCAAAGGTACATCTGACGAAGTGAGCATCGAAAGCGCAGTTCATGGTGAAGATAATCTTGATGAAAACCATGTGTGGCTTCAAATTGCTGGGGACTCTCATGTTTGCACAGAAGGGTCTCAGGAAGCGCACCTAATCTCCTCTCCAGTTGACCAGTATGGTGGTTCACCTACAGAGTGGGAGCATGTGCTGAAGGAGAATTTCTTCCATCCAGGCAAATAGGCGAAATCTGAACCATAAACTGAAAAGCTATTGTTTCAGCACATGTTGCCTCAAAATGCTGATGCTTCTTGTAAATATGATATTATACATTCTCTCCTCCCTAACCTTTGTCTGTATGTTGAATAATCTGCGTATCGGTGATCAAGGAAACAAACTGTGCCCCCGATGGTGCTGTATGGAAGTAGTCTGGTTTGTCTGCTTGGGTCTATCATCTATGCCAAAGTTTATCTATATAAACGGCACTTGTATGTTCTGGAGAGTGAATTATTGTATATATTTACTTCCAGCAAATTTGGATATTTGTGGGATGTGCAGTCTGTTGACCCGGATTGGCTGCTTTTGTTCATTAGGTGGAACTCGGTTTTACTACTACTACTACTACTAGTACTACTACTTACTTGGAGGAGGGCGCGACTGGGGCGGAGGGGGCTTGGCCCGGGTCCGTGCGCAGGCAGCCGTGGCGGCGGCGACGCCATGGCCGCGGTGCCGCAGCGGTGCAGTGAGCCGGCGATGAAGCGCCGCGTGCGGGAGGGCTTGGCTTAACTGGCGGTGGTGCTCGTTCGGCTCAGTGAAGGGCGGAGCAGCAGGAATGCGACGGCGGCCGTGGCGGCCTGCGAGCACCATGCAACCATGGCGAGCTTGGCCGGGGCGCGCGAGGCGGTGGGCACGACAAGCTTGGCTGTTCGGCCGCCGCCGCCGCAACTTGCTCGAGCCCCGCCGCCGCCGTTGCCTCCTTCACGCGCGTAGGACGGGCGGAAAGAGAGGGGCCAGCGTGGCATGGTCAACGCCAGCATGGCGTGGTCAAAACCGCTGCACATTGGACAAAACAGCCTCACCCGCGCCAATGTGGTACAAGTGAACGGTTTTGATAGTCGGGGTACCAGTATTAGACGGTTTTATATTTGAGGGTCAAAATTAGATGAACCCAATAGTTGAGGGACCAAAAGTGGACTTAATACTTCAAAGAAAGATAGTTGCGAAACCAACGAAAAATTAACCCATGGTGTGAACTGTGAAATTGAGTTCCATTTGCCGAAGTTCAGAGAGTGCCATTTCTGTCGCTGTTGGCAAAGGTATCTCCACGTCTTTGTTGTTGGATACTGGATTGGCCCTGCTCGGCTGCTCCCCTCTGGAATGTCTGGAAGGGTCTGCCTTGGATCTTCGTTCTTGAGCTCTTCGTGCACAGAGTACAGTCGAGCGAACGGGCCTAAATCTAATACGATAGATCTTATGGTATTAGGGAAGGGAAAGGAAGACTCGTTGCTATTGGAAGGGAGCGCACGCGCGCTCTAGTCATTTCCTTAGCCCTTAGGATAGCCTCTTGCTAGGCTATCAGGATTTCTCGCGTGCAACATACTCTTCTTGATCTGGTTTTCTTATGCTATGAAATCGACTTCAGTCAACTCGTATGAGCTGGAACTTTTGCGTTGTGGGCTGCGACATTCAACATACGTAACCATCTAATACTCCAAAAGTTAAGATAAAGTCATGAAAATATATCTTGAGTACACAGCAGAAATGGTAGGAAAATCTACATAATGCAAACACAACAGACAGTTAACAAGTACCATCTGAATCTTTGCCAACAGGTCAGCGCAAGCTTCTATTCAGTTTAAACATGGACCATCAGGATTTTCACCCAGTAAGCTCCTATTGTTATGAAAAAACGGGTGAAAACGTTTCCCCATGGACGACCAGGTGACCTTTACAGCGACCTCGAATATACTGTCTAAGGGCAGACCCAGTGTCAGAGGCTCCCACATGAGTGGGGTCTGGGAAAAGGAAAAACCGAGGCAAGTCTTTCCCCGCAAAATCTACGGAGAGGCTACTTTGAACCCGTGATCTGGTGACTCGTGAGACAGCTCTCACCACTGCATCAGGCTTGCCCTTCACCTCGAATATACTGTCTATAACGATTAATTCCTCGGTAGTGTTGTGCTTCTGTGCGGTGAAAAAGAGATCATGGAAGCTCAATTCTTCGCCTGTAGCAATACCAATTCTTAGTTTCACGTCACAACCCAGCTCCACAGCCACAACAGCAGATGCCACAGCTACCAGCGATGACGAACCGTAATTTAATGCAGCCAAAGGATAAGGTGCAGACCTGTCATATAACATAATCTCGTCCTCGTATCCACACGTAGATGCAGTGACTGTGCTTAAGTTATACCTAGCTATTGCCCTCCTGACCTCGATGTCTATGGTCGCCTCTGCATACCTCAGGATGGCGAAGCGGACATCGATAGGACCAAGAGAGCTGAACAACCGCACATTTCGTAGCTGGATATCGCTGCACGGAGTCCGCTTCACTTCAAAGCAACCATCGATAAGCTCATCATCCTTTTCAGAAGCATCACTACCATTGCTTTTAACCTTGAGACTATATTCCACCATCACATTGTAAGTTGCAGATATCCCTCGAGCTGGGGGAATCAACCGCAGATCAGGAGAATCCTGTTCCATAAAGAAAAAATTAGACACGAGTCGGATATTTGAGGTAAAATATTACTGAAAGACTTCTGACAAAATGAGCATACTGATGTTATGAAATCAGCTTTTGAAAGTCATTCGGCATACTTATGTTGCTCATGTTTGGCAGAGCTGTAGCTCTCAGCAGGTCCATGTCAAACATGGAGTAAATGAAATGGGATTAAGCCTACTTTTTAGTCTAAAATGTTCACTGAAACACACCTAGCCTGGCTCCATGAATTCTTGGAGCTAAGGCTATCAGACTCCAAAAATTCTTAGATCTAGTGCTCTGCCAAACAAGCCACTATGTTGCTATGCCTAGCTCAATTTCTTAAGCCGTTTTATTTTATGTTTCATTTCATTGCATGGGTAATACAAGTACCGTGGACTCGCTCCGTTCTTTTCAACTTGGCTGGCCCACTAGAAGTGTAATAAGGAGTTGGATCTTCCGCACCCCTCTCCGCCAGATATCTCGGACTTCCCGTCCCGCGGCGAAGACCCTCCCCGCATAGTCCCATACGTCGCGGGATTATCCGGCTGCTACGCCGGCGAAGATCCTCCGGCCGCGGGATCGGTTGTCCACCTCGCCGTCGAGGGCGCGCCCCCCGCAGCCCCAGGCGTAACTGAATCCGATGTTCGCTCCGACCAGCTCAGCTCTCTGCCAGAACAGCTTTGCTCAAACATTGTCGCTCGGCTGCCACTACGAGATGCCCTGGGTACTAGGGAAATCTCTAAACGCTGGCTCAGCGTGTGGCCATCCACGCCGCTGTCCTTGAACGACTCGGACCTTGCCGGTTGTAGGCGTGATCACCGCATCAGGGCAATAACCCGCATTCTGCACATGCACCCAGGACCTTTCTATTCTGTTAGGCTCTTATTAACATGCTTTGAGCAAGCAAAGCCCGTGCTTCGCGTCTGGACAAGGATTCTTGCCAATAAGGGCATCAAAGAACTGTGTTTGGTCAACCAGCCTCCTCCAATTGACATGGATCTTCCTTTGGAAGTCTTGAATTGCGCAACCCTCAGACGCCTGTGGGTTGCATTCTTCAGGTTCCCATCCACCAGTGGACATTTTGAAGGCTACCCTTCTCTGAGAGAGCTTGGTCCATGCGCCACGGCCATTGAACCATCGGACCTTGAACACATGCTGCAGTCTAGTCCTGTTCTAGAGATGCTTGCTCTTATTGCAAGCTACGATGAACCAATGCATATTTGTGTCCACGGCCATTCATCCCTCCGCTGCATGGTGTCGTGGATGTCTATTGCTGATGAAATTGATGTGGATAACACATGCTTGCTTCAACGGCTAATATTGTGGAATACTCGCTCCTCTGGTGGTGTACTTACACTGAAGATTGCACGTTCTCCAAACCTGAGGGTGCTTGGCTATATGGAGCCCATGCTGCATGCCTGCATAAACTGCAGATTGGTGACACGATAATTGAGGTATATCTTGTGACATTCTTGTTGTTCTAAAGTTAAAGTCCATGCATAATGTGGCATACCTAACTTTTTGCTGTTTTGTTGTTTACACTTTTGGTGCTGTTGAAGGCCGGGACGAAGGTCAGCCCAAGTACCACATTATTCCCAGTTTGCAGGTCCTTGCCTTAAAATTGTGCTTAAAGGATAAGGAGCAGGCCAAACTACTTCCTTGCTTCCTCAGATGCTTTCCTAACATTTCTGCACTACACATTGAGGTGAGAGTAGCCCCCTCTCTATTTACTTCTCTCTTAAAACTAAGGTTTGAAACTCCGCCATTCGTTTCAAGAAGAGGTGAATACATAAAAATTGTAAACTATTAATTGTTCTGTCCAGTTAGGAGACTAGTACTTAGCACATGTGGTCAATAATAATTTTAAGTTGACATATTTTACTGCTGCTTTTCGACAAATAATCCCTCATGTCTCACCCAGCCTTTGAACTAGGACTTTCTGGTTTTCTTCAGAGTAGCTAACATGCTGAGTAACCATATTGACTTCTAAAGAAAGGAGTCGCGATATTTTTATGTACAAGTCTGTGCCAATGTTTTATCTGTAACTCTCAGTTACTGTTTTGTTATCTTGTCCTTTGTTAGCAGGTTGGTAATTTATTTTCATACTTTCTTTTGGTTATCTCTTAACAGCAACTTGGCTGTTTTGGAAAACAAGATACTTTCACACTGATCGCTGAACAAGGCATTACCTTACAGATTTTACATTGAGTTATAATCTTCTATTTCTATTATAGATTTTATATTGATACATGGAAAGGTTTGAAAAGCTTTACATCGCAAGTGCTTATTTTACCATGAGCTTTAGTGTCTTGTTGGTTGTTGCATTGTTTTTTTAGTGCAAATGGTTTATTGATAATTAGTTACTTCAAAAGTAATTTTACAGTGCAACTGCTTATACTATCTTGAACCTTAAGTTTCTTGACTTGTTGCATTGTTTATTTGTATTATCTATTTCAATGCAAAAGATGTTTACAATGAGAAAGTTTAAAAACTTTATAGCACAAATCTTTATTTTATCGTGGGATTTTGGTGTATGACTCGTTGCATTTCTGTTTGTATCTATGCTACTATTTATTTTATCGTGGGATTTCAGTGTATGACTTTGCATTGTTCTGTTTGTGTCTATGCAACTGCTTATTTTATCGTGGGATTTCGGTGTATTACTTGTTGCATTGTTCTGGTTTGTATCTATTAATCCAGTGCAAGAGTTTGTTTACCCAATCCTTACAAAGTAGCTTAGCATATGCATTTTAGCTAGTTAAGTTGTCTGAGCTGCTTCCTTTTCTCTTTTTTTTTTTTTTTTTTTTTTTTTTTTTTTTTTTTTTTTTTTGCAGTCTGCTGAATCTGAAAAGCCAACAGGCAAGCTTAATCTGAGTTATTGGCAGAGGCAAGCTGGTTCTATTGAGTGTCTCTCGAGACATGTCAAGAAAGTATGTTTCCATGGGTTCAGTGGGTATAGGAGTGAGCTCGCTTTCTTGAGGTTTGTAGTTGCAGAGGCTATGGAGCTGGAGCTCCTGGTGATAACCCTCTCAACAAGCGTAAGCAACACTGCTGAGATAAACAAGAAGCTTGTTGATCTGGGTAAATCGTACTGGGCAAGCAAAGACCCAAGCATGTTTGTTAACCAATACGGAAGTGGTTTCACGTTTCTTCGAGCAGCTAATTGTTTGGTGGTTGATCCATTCTTCAGCATGGAAAACTTGAGGGTCCCTTCAAATGATTCTTGATGAAGTACGCATTGTATCCATAAACTTAAAAATTGACTCTTGTCCCATGTATGATATGAAGCTTTCGAGTTGCCTGTAGCTTGAGTTGTAATCTGCTTTCTTTTGCTGCTGAAGCATCATTACATAATTATCATTACTCTTGTAAGATCTTTCTTTTTGGAGCACCATGAAGCAGGATTTTTGTCATTATGTCTATTTTAGTGTCTTGGCTGTGCAGTGTTTCTGATTCATGCTTTTTAAATGCGATGTCAGTATATACGTACTTAAAAAGATAGTACTGTAATATGCTTTCTGTTAGCACCCAGGTCGTGTTTGATGTTCTATAAACTGCAACGTGCCTTCTGACTGTCCACCTGATCTTTCATCTGACTTGAGAGAGCACGAGGGGAAGGAGAATGTGGATTTGGGGGAACTGGCCGAGATGAATGGGCGGTCAACGATAGCGGTTTGAGAGGGCACTAAGGAAGGGAGAATGTGGATTAGGGAGAAGGGGCAAGATGCATGGGCGGTCACCGATAGTTCAAGCAGCGGGTTGGGGCAGTGGCTCGCAGTCGCAGCCGAGCCCATAGGAGGCGGTAACCTCGTTTCTTTTCTCAAGGTACCTAATGTGCTGATAAATGGCGCATGGAAGGTCTTACCGTTTATGGATGACGTAGACCGTATCATCGATCTCACACAAAAGGAATTCAATTATGTCGAACTGCTCATTCATCATAACGCAGTAGAGGAGCTACTGCTATAAGATGGTGATAGCCTTTACATTGATGGTGATTTTTTTTAGAAAGGACGGCAAAAGTTTTGCCGCGATTTCTATTAGACGAAGAAAGAAAAAAAAAAGCAAGTGTTCGTCCATTTTTTGAATGGAGACTGGACCAAAAAATCATACAACTGAGGAGAACGTTCCACTCATCCTATTCAACTTTGATACAACGACTAACCAACCATCCAAACTCACGCCACTGCTCGATGGTGATAGCCTTTGCATTGCACGTCCTCGGTGGAATCAAGTGAACTACTTTTGCTTCTGGTGTGAGGCAATCAGGTGTGCGATCAGATCGATTAGGGAATGACTACTTGAAGAGGAGGTGCATCTGCTTGTGCGACGGAAAGTTCTCCCCAACCAGATCACGACGAGGGATAGGGGTGGGCAAAATGAACGAAGGACTAAACTGAACTAATCTAGACTGAACTTGAAATGATCCAAATTAAATTTCTGGTCTCTAATTCAATCTTACTGTGTAACTAACTGAAATATGTACAAATAATTAAGTCCTTACCCTCGATTAACAAAAAAAACCAATATAAAAGTATGCATAATAGAGCCAACACCACATTCTTGCTGTTCAATTGCTGTCCCCCTCCCTCGTTCCCACCCCTGCAGGCTCTCCTCACTGCCTTTGTTTATCTCCCTCCCAAGCGCCACCACTCTACTCGGCTTCGGCCGCCATAGTATTTCGAGTATTATAACATTTCGTATTTATATTCATGGGAAGCACTAGCAGCCAAAAATATTAGAAATAAGTAAAGTTATCAGCTATATCAAACAACCAACTAAACTCGGCGGGGTAAGCCGAATATAGAGGTTGGTGGCAATGATCCCAAGAGGGTAAGTTCTACACCTAAGAGAACTATAGAGAGATAAGCTGCTGTGAAAATGAGTAAGGGCACGCCCAATGTAGGCTAACACCGCTAGTGATCTCAGTACAATTAAAGTGATCATGTAGACTAGGAGATATTAAGGCTACTATTCACACAATGCAAATCACCATGTCTTTTCTACTTTTGGTCTCCACCTTGCTTTTTTCTTTTACCATGCGCTACTATTTATCTCTCTCTCCCTCTTCTTATGTTGCATAGATCACCTTCTCTCCTAAGCACATGTAACTTCTGTAGGCAACTATGACACATGTAGAGCATCTACTTTTTGTATAACATGGCATTCGAACCTCTAGTTGGACCTTAAAGCCACTGCTGAGGCTACTGACATTGGGGAAGCCCTAAGTCTGGGTTTCTAGTGGAATCCTAACCTTAAGAAAGATTGCCAAGTTTAGGACGTGCATACGTATGATCATAGATGTGAGTGTGTGCTCATGTATGGAAGCATCTGTGTCTGTAACTGGGTCTCGCAAAAAGAAAAGAAAGAAAGACTGCCAAGTTAAGAAAGAAACGGGTTTAGGTAAGAATAGCCTGGGCAGGAGATTTAGGGGGTGTTTGGTTCTTTAGTCGCTCCTAAAATTCATATCACATCGAATGTTTAGATACTAATAAAGATCATTAAATATAGATTAATTACAAAACCAATTACATAGATAGAGGCTAATTTGCGAGACGATTTTTTTAGCCTAATTAATCCATCATTAGCGCATGTTTACTGTAGCACCACGTTGTCAAATCATGAACTAATTAGGTTTAAAAGATTCGTCTCGTAAATTAGTCGTAAGTTGTGTAATTAGTTTTATAATTAGTCTATATTTAATACTCCATGCATGTGTTTAAACATTCGATATGACAGAAATTTTACGAAAAAGTGTAGAAACCAACAGGGCCGAGCTGCTATCTCGGGGGTTCCAACGAACTTCCACTTTGTAAAGGAGATCGCTCGAATCTGAGACTTCATAACTTCTCGTTGGGGCATGACACCCTGTGGCCCACCGCTAGCCAGTACAGCACGACAGATCCTGTGAGATAGAAAGGTGCCGTCATTACCTAAACTTATTTATTAGTTATGGTATGGTATTTTTCTCTTACAATAAATTAGTGAACCGTACTTTTTAGCTTGACTTTTCAGCGAAACGAAAAGGGAGGTGTCAAGCCTGCATGTGGGCATCTGCATTTTTGCATATATACAACATTTAGGCCCCGTTCGCTTCGCTGAAAAAACAAGCTGAAACACTGTTTCGGCTGATTTGTCGTGAGAGAAAAACATTGTTTCGGCTGAAAAAACAAGCTGCAAAGTACGGATTATAAGACAAGCGAACAGAGCATTTTGCTTGCTGGCATTTGATGCATTTGTGTGAACTATAGTTGTTTTCAACTGTATAACTAAGTTTGAAATTCTGTGTCAAAGTACCATGTTTAGAGAACTAATGAGTAAAAGTGTGATGAATCCTATTGCTATTACTCCTAGAGTTCATACTGATCATTTAACAACAGGAGGCCCACATGGAAATATTTTTTGTGCAGCTGTGGAGAAAGAAGAAAGCACTCAAAAAAAGAGGTGAAGACCCTTCTCAACGTTATCCAGGTGTTGAGGGGAATATGCTGAACATGTCTTCCGAATCCAGCTATAGCACTCGGGCTATATATCTGAAACTAATGAATAATCTGTCAGTAGTGCTTCTGTCGACTTGCAAGGGCGGTTCTTCGTTACAGGAAGGTGAAGAGGAGCTTCAGCAATCAGTGATTCAAAATCTTACAGCTGCCAGATCCAAAAGAAGCAAGGTATGATCTTGAAATGCTTTTATTTAGATACCGCTTACTATTTCATAATGCAATGTAAACCAAACTTATAATAGGAATCAAGAAATGGGCCTATTTCCTTCCTTTCTATGGTGCTTTCTGATCTCCAGAGTCCAGACATTATATGTAGATAGATAATCCCTTTTTGTTTGTAGCCTTAAACTCATTTCATCTGCCTCCAAGGTTGAACAAAAAATTGATGATGGATTGAGCAACTCCAGTCAAATGAAATTCAAAAATATTAATTGTGCGAGGAACAACTTTTGGAGGTCAATGCATGAAGACTCCGGACAGGAGAATGCTGATTAAGAATTTAAGGTCTCTGTTTCACAGGTAGCTTTAGTCATTATTTGGAATATCATGCTTCTGCTTTATTTGAATTAATACAGACATTTCCTCCAAAGTATGTACCATATGTTGCACCTTTCGTTTCAGGTTCTTACTAATCACCAGGAGGATAAGATGCTTGACAACACTGAAGTTTCTCAGGCGTCAATCTATAGAAACTTGTGGATTGAAGCAGAAGCTTCAGCTTGTAAACTCAAATATGAGCTTCAACATGCTCGCCTGAAGCTCGAGACAGCAAAAGGCCCCAACGACACAGTAAAAGGTACTCCCTCGCTCCACAAATGTAAGCATTTCCAGGATTTTTGGGACATATGTAGGAGGAAGGGAAATGACTGTGATGTTCCTCAATCAATCACCAAGATTACAGAGGTGCAGTTAACGCCTTCCTTTTCGTACAGATGCCATAAACGCCAAGTGCTAATTAAAACTTTAAACAGCAAGATTATATTGATGCTAAACATGCTTGCCATCAAAATAAAACTGCTTCCAAATATTAATGATGAGAGAGGGGAGGGGTTGATTATACTAGAAATGTTTACATTTGTGGACAATTTTGAATGCTGAAGACACACATTTGTGGAAGGAAGCTGAAGGAGTAGCAAGATGGATATATAAATTAATATTTTCAAATGGTTCTTGGATTCTGTGTATACTCATATTTTTCTTCTTTTGCCAATGCAGCCCCTGACTCATTGGATGGCAGTAAAGGCTCTAATTCATACATGTCCAGTAGCAAACCACAGAACCATGGGAAAGAAACCATTGCATGCGCTGCGGCTTGTCAGGGCCAGGGAGGAGATACTCGTGACAAGCAATCTCCCGTTGTAAATAGGAGCATTTTCAATAGTGTTGATGCTGATGTGTTTGCCCGATTTAAAGTTTTGCAGTCCCTTATTGATAATGTAAACTCCTTCAGTGAGACTGACTGTGGGGCGCGGCAAGAAGCAAGCAAGAGACCATATGCAGTCGAAGATGCTGTTATGGCGAGACTGAAAGTTTTGAAGTCTCCTCCTGACAATATAACCTCTTGGAGTCAGGAAAGCAACAAGCACCAGCTAGATGCAAGCACAAACAGTGCAGATAATGTTGATGATGCTGTTATGGCAAGGCTGGCAATTTTGGAGTCCGATCCTAATAGTGCAGCCCTATTGGGACAGGAAAACAGCCAGCAACAACTGGATGCGAGAACAAATAGAGAAGATGGGACTGATGATGCTGTTATGGCTAGGCTGAGAATTTTGAAGTCTCGACCTGAAAATGAAACCTCAATGGGTGATGCCAACAAAGAGCAGCAAGACGCATGTATAGTGATCAATTAAATGGGGACTACCTTGGTGTTGTGTCCAATGGAGCCATTAGCAACACCCTGAGTGAGAACTGAGAAGTGCTCTAAGTTTATGTTGGCCCACTGGATCACCGGTACAGGTGAGTCGACCACTCACCTCTGTTGCCGAACACGAAAAGCGTTGTCCGACCATACACTATTGCTAGAGGTAGAAGAAGGGAGGGAGAACAGAGCATCCACACACAGTAGAAACACCTGCGTTGGCCGGAGCTCTGCAGAGGAGATGGCAAAACTGAACTCACTCTCTTTACTGAGTTGCAGTGGCAAACTATATATACAACTCTACCCATCTAGTCATAGTACAGCTGCCATGCTGCTACAGTGACTAGATGTGACAGTAGGACTGACTTTGGCGTCTGTCCCTACTGTGGCTACAGTGCGGCAAGTGAGCCATTTGGCGCCTGTCCCTGCAGCTGCTATAGTGCACCAGCAGGGAGCCATTTTCGACGCCGCCTTCCCCTGCGGCGCATTCACACAAGGGATGCAACAGATTATCTAACAATTCTTTCCCTAATCCTGCTGCTAACCCTAGAACCCCTTACATGCCGATCATCTTCTTCAGCTCCGTGAGTCAAAGACGGCCGAGCGGCTTGGTGAGGACGTCCGCGAGTTGCCGACCAGTTTCGACGAACTCGATGACGATCTACCCTCCATCGACATAGTCCCTGAGGAAGTGGAACTTCACGTCGATGTGCTTGCTCCGGTCGTGGAGAACCGGATTCTTTGCGAGGGCGATGGCGGGCTGGTTGTCCACTATTAGTGCTGGTGGGTGAGCTTCCGTACCGGTCAGCTCGCCCAGCAGCCGGCGTAGCCACACAACTTGGCACGCCGCTGTAGCTGCTGCTACGTACTCTGCCTCGCACGTAGACAGCGCCACCGCCTTCTGTTTTAGCGACAACCATGAAATTGGAACCGACCCGAGGAAGATGAGCACGCCAGTGGTGCTCCGCCGTCCGTCGATGTCTCCCGCCATGTCTGCATCGCTGAATACTGTGAGCTGCAGCCTACTCTCGCCGGTCTTGGGGAAGACGATTCTCTGATCCACCGTTCCCTTGACGTAGTGTAGTAGCAGCTTCACTGTAGCCTAGTGATCCTCTCTGGGATCCTCCATGAAGCGACTGCCGTAGCCCACGGCGAACGCAATGTCCGGCCTCATGTGGACTAGGTAGCGCAGACCGTCGACGATGCTCCGGTAGAGTGTTGCATCCACCTTCGTCACAGTACTGGCCTTCGTCAGCTTCAGCCGCTCCTCCATCGGAGTCATGCATGGCTTGCACTCAACCATGCCGCTCCACTCCAACAGCTTCGAGGCGTACGCGCTCTGATCGAGCATGAGTGCCTCCTTTCCTAGTCTCACCTCGATGCCGAGGTAGTAGGAGAGCGTGCTGTGATCGCTCATTTGAAAACAAGCCGCCATCTCACGCTTGAAGCTGTCGATGTCCTTCGTACGTGCGCCGATGATGATCAAGTCATCCACATACACGTCGACAACGAGCTTCTCCTTCCACTATCGCCACGTGTAAAGCGTGTGCTCAGTTGCGCACCTCATGAACCCAAGTTCGCCCAGCGTGGCGTCAAGCTTGGCGTTCCACGCTCGCGGGGCCTGCCTCAGCCCGTAGAGTGCCTTGCGCAGTCGGAGCACTCTGTGCTCTGCTCCCTTGATGGTGAAACCTGGAGGTTGCCTGACGAAGACCGTCTCCGCCAGCTCGTTGTTGAGGAAGGCCAATTTAATGTCTAGGTGATGGACGCGCCAGTCCTTTGCTGCTGCCAAAGCTAGTAGCAGTCGAACAGACTCCATGCACGCTACCTACGTAAAGACTTCTTCGAAGTCAATGCCCTCGCGCTGGACAAAGCCTCAGGCGATGAGACGCGCCTTGTGCTTGACAGTGGCGCCGCGCTCGTCCCGTTTGACCTTGTACACCCACTTCAGGCCGATCGGACGGCATCCTAGAGGTGGATTGATGAGCTCCCAAGTCTTATTTTTCTCGATCGCCTTCATCTCCTCCAGCATCGCCCATCGCCAGTTTGAATCACGCTCGGCCAGCGTGAATGTGGGTGGTTCCTCTACACTGACGAGAAGGAGCTCTAGGTCATTGAGCAGTCATCCCGCCAGGCCTAAGGGCCCTGTGCCACCGATGATGTCGCCCAGCCTATGGAACCGCACCTCCTCACCTTCGTGGAAGGCATCCACTAACTCAGTGATGTCACTTGGAGGTGAGGCGAACTCGATTGGCGTCGATGGAGTTCCCTGTTCCATTGGAGTGATCGACATAGCATCTGGAGTGCTTGGCACCCCGTTTGCAGTGCTCGGCACTACTCCTGGATAGCTTGTCACCACTCCTGGACAACTTGTCACCACTTCTACAGTGCTCAGCACCACTATAGGAGTGCCTAGCCTCAGTCTTGGAGTGGTCGGCACCACTACAAGACCTCTTGGCTTTGCTACAGGAGTGTTCGGCATCCATCCTAGAGTAGTCGCCACCATTGCAGGACCTCTCGGCACACCTCCTGGAGTGCTCAGCCCTATCACTAGAGTGCTTGGCACTTCTCCCAAAGTGCTTGGCACCTCTTCCCCAGCGTCTCCACCACCATGAATGACCAAGTGCTCGACGACAAAGGTGCTGGTGAAGCCACTAGCTTCCCTCATGCCCAGATAGTTCTAGTCCCAAGCTGCCTTCTCGTCGAACACGGTGTCACGCGAGACAACCACCTTGCCTCCGCTTGGGTCATAGAGCATGTACGCCTTGGTACCCTCCGTATAGCCTAGGAACACCATCGGTGTGCTCCTGTCTTCCAACTTGGTGAGGATCGGCTTGGTCTTCCTGACATGGCCAATGCAGCCGAATGTTCGGAGGAAGGACACGCTCGGCTTGTGCCCATACCAAGCTTCGAACGGCGTCTTGCCCTTCAGGGCCTTGGTGGGTGCGCAGTTGAGGATGAACACCGCCGTGGTCACCGCCTCACCCCAGAACCTTGCCGGCATACCTTTGGCCTTCATCATGGATCGAGCCAAGCCGACCACCATCTGGTTCCACCGCTCCACTACGCCATTCTGCTGTGTCGAGTATGGTGCGGTGTGATGTCGCACCACACCCGGATCCGCACAGTACGCAGCGAACTCCACCAAAGTGAATTCACCGCCGCGATCAGTTCTCAGCACGCGTAGCTTCTTGCCGCTCTCGGCCTCTATGCACATCTTGAACTTCTTGATCGTCGTCGCCGCTTTGTCCTTGCTCATTAGGAGTTGCAGCCACATATAGCGACTGCAATCATCCATGAGTAGGAGGAAGTACCACCGACCACCATTTATGGCTGGCATGATTGGCCCGCAGAGATCACCGTGGACGAGCTTAAGAGCATCCATCGTGCGATACTTGGCCGCCTTTGGGAATGGCAGCCTCCTCTGCTTCTCGGCTAGGCAGCTGTCACACAGCTCGCCTTCATGCTCGATGTGGGATAGCCCTCAGACCATCTTCTCTAGCCAACCAAGCATGTCGAAGTTGAGATGTCCGAACCAGGCATGCCACAACCATGGCTCCTCGGTGTGCCTTGCTGCCAGGCACACCGGCTGCTCTACCTTCAGGTCGAGCAGGTACACCTAGTTCTGAGACCTCTTTACCTTGGCAAGAAGTCACTGCTCCTGGTCCCTGGTCCTAAGGACTTTGTCCTTGATCAGTACCTCGCTACCGTACTCATCTAGCTGGCCAATGCTGATGATGCTTGAATGCAACTATAGGATGTAATATACATCCGTTAGCATGCGGTGCTCGCCATTTTGGCACCTGAAGATGATGGTGTCACGCCCTCGGATTGCCACCCTTGAGCCATCACCGAGCTTCACCGTACTAGTCACATCATCGTCGAGCTCAGAGAAGGTTGCCTTGGAGCCCGTCATGTGGTTGCTGGTGCTAGAGTCCATATACCACTGCTGCTCCTGCTCGCCGCCCACATATCCAAGGTGCACTTGGGTGAATGGTTCATCGAGGTTGATAGCCTTCGGGGCCTTTCTAGGTCCTTTCACTACCATCACCTCTCCCTTCTCCTTGGCCTCGATGTCATGCAGTGCACAGAACATCGCCATTAGGATAGTGGCCTCATCGTCATCATCAGCTTGCGCCAGATGAGCCTCAGCCTTCTTCTCCTGCTTGCGATTTGGGTACTCCCGTGCCCAATGGCCCGTCTTCCCGCAGCGCCGGCAGGCGTTGGGGTCAACCTACTTCTTCTTCCCCAAAAAAGCCTTGCCACGGTGCTTGCCATCACCACCGTGGCTGGAGGAGGCTACCCCAGAGTTCCTCCGAGCTGCCCACTCCTCCTCTATCAGCAGCAGTTTGATGCCGTCCTTCGCTATTGTCGCCTGCTCCAGGCGCTCGTCCACCACCCGCAGACGGTCTGTCATATTCTCAATGGTGAGGGTGGACAAGTCCAACATCGTCTCTATGGAGAGAGCGATCAGGATGTACTTTGCTGGCACGGAGTGGAGGTACTTGGAGACCGCCTCCTCTTCATTGATGGTGATGCCATGGCTCTTTAGCTTACTGATAAGTGTCTACAAGTGGAGGGACAAGTCCTCCATTGATTCACCATCCTTGAACTTAAGGTTGGCGTACTCCTACTTCAGAAGCTGGGCCATCGCCTTCTTTGCGTGGTTAGAACCGACGCGCATCGATGCAATGGCCTCCCATGCCTCCTTAGCAGAGCTTTTCACCCCCAACAGCTCTCTGTACTCCATCGGTACAGCAGCGAGGATAGCCTCCAATGCTAACATATTATCTTCTTCATTGTCGGTGCCCTTGTCAATAGCATTCCAGAGCCATCGGGCTCTAAGCTTGACCTTCATGGTCACCGACCACTCTCCATAGTTGGTGCGAGTCAGCTTCGACCAACTGGTGCTGCTGACCTCCCGCACCGTGCGCATAATGACCTCTTGTCATGGTTGGGCAGCCACTGTAGTGCCACTGCTGTCGCCCAATTCCAAACCATCTGTCATCACCAGCGGTTAGTCCGGCGACGATGCTTGTATGGTGCTTCGATACCACTTGTTGGCCCACTAGATCACCGACATGGGTGAGTCGACCACTCACCTCTATTGTCAAACACAAAAAGCGTTGTCCAACCACACACTATGGCTAGAGGTAGAAGAAGGGAGGGAGAATAGAGCATACACACACAGTAGAAACACTAGCATTGTTCAAAGCTCTACAGAGGAGATGGCAAAACTGAACTCACTCTCTTTACTGAGTTGCAGTGGCAAACTATATATACAACTCTACCCATCTAGTCCTAGTACAACTGCCATGCTGCTATAATGACTAGATGTGACAGCAGGGCTACCTTTGGTGCCTGCTCCTGCTGTGGCTACAGTGCAGTAGGTGAGCCATTCGACGCCTGCCCCTGCTATAGTGCAATAGTAGGGAGCCCTTTTTGGCGCCGCCTTCCTCTGCTGCGCATTCACACAAGGGATGTAGTAGATTATCTAATAGTTTATGCACTCTAATTATTTGATAGATCATTTGGGAGGAAAAGATTTAGTTGGTGGCCTAGACACATTTGGTGATGGAAACTGTGCTAGGGAGAAAAAAGAGGGAGGTGGTTCAGCAGATGTTGCTACCCCCATGAGGTCCAAAGGTACATCTGACGAAGTTAGCATTGAAAGTGCAATACATGTTGAAGATAATCTTGGCGAAAACCATGTGTGGCTTCAAACTGCTGGGGACTCTCATGTTTACACAGAAGGGTCTCAGGAAGCACACCAAATCTCCTCTCCAGTTGACCAGTATGGTGGTTCACCTAGAGTGGGAGCATGTGTTGAAAGAGAACTTCCATCCAGGTATATAGGCAAAATCTGAACCACAAACTGGAAGGCTATTGTTTCGGCTCATGTTGCCTCAAAATGCTGATGCTTCTAGTATACATCCTCTCCTCCCTAACCTTTGTCTATATGTTCAATAATCTGCATACTGGTGATCAAGGAAACACACTGTGCCCCCGATGGTGATGTATGGAAGTAGTCTGGTATGTCTGCTGTTGGGTCTATGCCAAAGTTTATCTATAAATGGCACTTGTATGTTCTAGACCAAGAGTGAATTATTGTAGTATACTTCCAGCAAATTTTGATATTATGGGCTGTGCACTTGTGCAGTCTGTTGACTCTGCTTGGTTGCTTTTGTTCAGCAGGTGGATAAAAAATAAGCTCTAACTCCAGATTCAGAGTACATCACCTGGCAATTGTATTATTCCAGAATCTAGATGCTGCTGGTCTTGATAGATGAATATAGAATATTATTACAGCATATCACAATATCACCTCATTGGCGAATAAATAGAGTAAAAGATTAATAAGGATTTTGCTATTTCAGAAAAGTCATACTCAATTACTCATAGGGAAGTCAAAGCATCACAATTCATGTTGGAACTAGGATTGTGTAGGTAGTAGTCATGAGATGTAGGTGGGCGTGGTTTGGGCTCCCGATGGAACGAGGCTAGGACGCCATCCTGCTGGCCGGCGTCGAGAGAAGAGCGAGTGCAAGAGTGAGTTCACAAGGACGTGAACGCCAAAGAGCAAGAGAGATAAACTCAATCTCTGGCTAACCTTCATTAACAATAGTGTTCCATACTTATGCCCAAATCCTAACAAACTTCTCCTAACTCAAAGGGATAACAATCACAAGGAAACAACACTCCTAAACAATCAGATCCTGATAACTAGAACCATGTCCTGGCGACGCTGAAGAGCTGGTGACCACGCGCTCTCGACTTGGTCCACCATTGTTTAGCTACTACTTCTGTTGTGGTGCTAGTAAACCTTGCCCACCATAACATCACTCTCCCCTCGATGAACAGCTCATCCTCGAGCTAGAAGGCGGGGAACTTGGCATGAAGATCATCAAGCGGCTCCCAAGTGGCATTGACTTCAGGCAACCCTTCCCAGTGGACGAGGACATGCCACTTCCTACGACGAAGCTGAGCGTGCCTTGCGCGCGCTGGCTGCTAGAGACGGCGCCCCTGATGTAGTGGAGGCAGCGCTAGGGGCATAGATGGCAGAGTACCCTAGAACAGCTTGAGCTCCCCGACATGAAACATGTCGTGGATATGCGTGCCTTCGGGGAGGTACAGATGGTAGGCGATGTCGCCCATGCGCTCCATGACTTGGAATGGCCCAGCGAACCGAGGGCTTAGCTTGCCCCATAGCCTAGGCAGCAGCGACTGAACCGGCCGGTGCAGGATGCGTAACCACACCCAATCGCTGATCGTAAACTCAAGAGCACTGTGGTGATCATCATAGTACTGATTCGCATATTCCTAAGATTGGAGTAGTCACTGAATGGTCTTGAAGTAGGGCGTCCACCATGTTGGTGCAGGCCATACCTACAGTGTAGGGAAGCAAGGCCGGCGGGGGATAGTCATATACCACCTGGAACGAAGAGGTGCGCAGGGTGGAGTGATATGACGTATTGTAGTAGTACTCCTCCTAGGGCAGCCACTCAAGCCACGCGCTAGGATGGTCGCTGGTGATGTATCGAAGATACATCATGATAGTCTTGTTCACCACCTCCAACTGACCATCCATTTGAGGATGGAAGGGCATGCTAAGGTGGAGCTAAACGCTGGCAAGCTTGAAGAGATCGCGCCACATGTTTCTGGTGAACACAGGGTCCTGGTCACTGACGATGGAGTTGGGGAAGCCATGCAAGCGAAAGATGGCTTTGAAGAACACCTTGGTGACCGAGGTGGTGGTGTAGGGGTGGCTCAGCGCGATGAAGTGAGCGTGCTTGGAGGAGCGATCCACCACTGTCAGGATGATGCTCTTACCGTGGACACAGGGGAGGCCTTCAATGAAATTAAGCGAGATATTGGACCACCCCTGAGAGGGCACTTCTAGTGGTTGCAGCAGGCCCGCAGGGTAGAGGAACTCAACATTGTTTGTTGACAGATGGCACAGGAACTGACAAAGTCCCGCACCAGAGCACGATCCTGCTCGATGATGAAGTCGGCGTGGAGGCAGTTTAGAGTCTTTTGGATGCCTTCATGCCCAGAGGAGTGGGCGAGCTATAGCACCATGGGCAAGACCATGGAAGCCGCTGGGACAAAGACATACACCCATGAAGAATGAGGCCATCCATGACACGCCAAGGCACACCCCTCTCGGCTATGATGGAATCACAGAGGGCGCGGAGGTCGGCATTAGCATTCTGTTAGGGCAGAGGTCGTTGAAGATGGCGAAGGAGGGCCAGAGAGCATGCTGAGGCGGCCATCGCTATCATCCTAGTGGGATAGGGCATCGGTGATGGTGTTGAGACAGCTGGGTCTGAACTCCACAACAAAGTCATAGCTAAAAAGCTTGCTCACCCACTGATGCTGAGGCACCGTGGATAGGCATTGATCGAGCATGAACTTGAGCGCATAGTAATTAGTGCTCATGATGAAGCATCGCCCTAAGAGGTAGGGATGCCAATGGTGATGGCTTGCACCAAGCCGATCAGTTCGTGCTCATACATGACCAGCTTCAAGTGACGGTGCACAAAGGGTCGACTGAAGAATGCGATGGCACCAGTGCCCTGGTGAAGAACCACGCCGAAGCCATAGCCAGATGCGTCGTAGTCGATGATGAACGACTACTCAAAGTCAGACAGATGGAGAACTAGGGCTGCGGATAGAGCTTGCTCTAGAGCGTCGAACATGGCTGTGGCTGGCTTGGACCAGATGAACGTGTCCTTCTGTAGGAGCGAAGTGAGAGGTGCGACAATTGACACAAAGTCCTAGATGAACCGGTGGTAGTACCCCGCTAGGCCAAGGAAGCTGTGGAGGCTGCGCGCCGATCGTAGTGTCAGCCAGGATGTTACCTCATCCACCTTGTCCCGGTCCATCGCAATGCCTTCTGTGGAGATCATGTGACCCAGATAGGCCATCGAGTGCGTTGCGAAGGAGCACTTGCTGCGTTTGATGCACAGCTAGTGCTCCTATAGTGCCGTCAAGACTGCCTTAATGTGCTGGAGGTGTGTCGACCATGATGGGCTATAGATTAGGATATCGTCGAAAAAGAACAAAACAAACTTACAAAGGAACAGCTGAAGGATGGTGTTCATCAGGCTCTAGAACATGGCTAGCGCATTTGTGAGGCCGAACGACATCACCAAGAATTTGAAGTGGTCATGATGGGTGCAGAAAGCCATCTTCTCCACGTCGTCAGGATGCACCTACACTTGATGGTAGCCCAAATGTAGGTCCAACTTGGTGAAGAAGTGGGTGCCATGGAGTTCATCTAGGAGTTCCTCCACCATAGGGATGGGAAACTTATCTTTGACGGTGCGCTCGTTCAAGGTGCGGTAGTCCACACAAAAGCGCCATGAGGAATGTTGCTTCTTGACAAGGAGGACTAGTACAGAGAAAGCCAACGTGCTAGGGTGATCATGCCCTGAGCCATCATGGCGGTGCACTGGGCTTCGAGCTCATCCTTCTGGAGCTGAGGATACCGATACAAGCGGATAGGCACCAGAGCTGTTTTGGGAAGCGTAGGAGATGGATCCAATGATCACAGGGCTAGGCGGGTAGGAGTCCTTGTAGGTCAGCAAAGACATCCTCGAATGACTATAGAAGGTGATCTAGCATGGCCAGCTCATTGTTGCGGATGGCAAGGAGGCGCTAGGTAGATTGGACATCGTGCTGAGTGGACCTGATGCCATGCTAGAACACGTGGCGTCCCTCACACCAGAACGCCATATAGAGGTCATCGAAGTCCCATAGTATGGGCCTGAGTGTGTGGAGGAAGGTGACGCCGAGGACCATGTCGTAGCCGTCAATGGGGATGGAGTAGCAATCGGCGGTGAATGTCTCATCGGCAATGCAGATGCCCACGTCGCGGCCAAGACCGCGTCACGCCACACTATCACCATTGGCCACAATGATATCCACACCCGGGCACACCTAGAATTAGAGGCCAACACGGTGGGACACATCGCCATGGATGAAGTTATGGGTGGACCCTGAGTCCAGCAAGGCGATGAACTGCTTGTTGCCGATGGTGATGTAGAGCTGCATTGTGGTAGAACCGCCCAAAATAACACACTTATGGAGGCGCTCATCTTCCACCAGACACTAAGCACCTCAAAAGCAAGCTACAGCGGGCGGGATCCGTCGGCACACCCCAAGGGAGAACCTGAAAGATCCATATTTTTCCCCAAGGATCCAATAATGAGAACGAGTTACAATACTTAATCCATTATATACATCTAGAGTTCTTAAAAATTACATTATTACATTTCCAAAGTCAGAGTGCGGAATATTAAACATCGGAATTAAAAATAAACATCTATCGACAATGAACAAGGATCTGTCTGTGCCCACCAGAAGAATCCTTCACACAATGGTACACCTCAAGCATTACCTACAATAGGGGTAAATAAACCCTGAGTACACAATGTACTCGCAAGACTTATCCGACTAGTGGGAATAATTTCCCGACTCCAAGGAATATGCAAAGCTTTATGGTTTGCTGGTTTCCTTTTGGCAGAAAGCACTACTAATAGTGAGTCCTTATTTATGTTATTAATAGTAGCCATGATTAATTGATTATCTAGCCATTCTATGTAAGCACCTGTTCTACTTTCAAGCAAGAGTTGAGCAATTAGTTCCATTTCATCACCTTTCATCTTTCAGTTCTTACTACGATGCTAGACCCAAAACAAGCCGTACCGGATTCCCCGGTGATTTGTGAATCAATGCCCCCAGCTGGG
This sequence comes from Miscanthus floridulus, assembly GCF_019320115.1. Lineage (NCBI taxonomy): Eukaryota > Viridiplantae > Streptophyta > Magnoliopsida > Poales > Poaceae > Miscanthus > Miscanthus floridulus. The sequence goes on along the minus strand of NC_089580.1, from coordinate 128,436,321 downwards.
TACCCTAAAAACACATACCCTGCTTGTACCCCAGGCACAAGCAGGACCAACCCATCACCCTCCTATCATGGGGTCCAGGTCCCCGTCCAAACTTAGACTCCAAGCCCCCGCTTCTAAGTCCCGGACTTAGTGCGGTGCAAGGACCTCCACCATCCCCGCCTCTAATTAGTCGGTTCGAAAAGAGCCGGAACCCATGACAAGAGAGCAACAAGTCTTCCCTATACCCATACCCAAGTATGTGCTCGGGATAATAAATCTGTGACTTGCCTCAAGACTTATGCAACGATCGGTCCTTACTCGACATAGACAGGGAAAAGTGTAACCAAGCTATGCCCTGTTGGTTGCAGAACACAACCTCTTACACCCACCAGTACCCAAACCATATCCCTGCCCAGTCACCATTTTTCCTTTTCACCATTTTATCCTGAGTAATCATAATCATCACCTATTGTGAGTAACGGCAGGTTACTCACGCTACCAACATCCTGAGCATAGCAACTACTCGACCTATACTAGTAGGACTCATAGGTAGATATATTTATGCATGCAGTTTCCATAAAATGCCTGTAACATAAATGCACATCATATATATATTCAGTGATCATTAAAAATACGGGTTATGCACCAGGGCTTGTCTTGGGCAGGCGGTGGGTCAACAAAGTCAACACCGAACGGCTTCGGGGCTCCCTCCTGTATGAGAATCTCCTTCTCGTACTCCTCAATGACCTCCTCGTAATCTTGTTCATCCACGGACACGAACTCTACCAACTCATGATCTACATGCATGAAATGACGATGCAACACTTAGTAATATGGCAACAACAACTCTTAAAATAAAATACATCTATCAAGCTACTAAGCTAGTCCTACCGACTAAGGTGCTAAGTTACCTACTATTACCACTAACAAGTATGAAGCATGGCATATATTATCTTAGCAACTAAAGGTATTCTTACTCTTAATACTGATTTACTCTATATATGATAAAACAAGGGTACTAGCTATTCTATTTATCAACCTACTCTAGTGCTATAAAAATTACAGTGAGTACATAATAATCTAATGATCCTACTGTAAAACTTTCATGGCTAAATCTATCATCAATTTGCCACAAAAATTCCTACAAATATTAAGCTACATAATACTAAGCTTTCTAAATTGAATTTATGAACCTATCATGATCATAGCTAACTGTAAACTAACTACACTAACAGATAGATATCATTTTTGTGAACCTAACAAATTTTATTTCACTATTTTTGGATATCTACAGAATTTACTATTATTTTTCAAAGCTCAGCTCAAAACTAAATTGAATAAGCATTTACTAATTTACTAGAAAATGAAAAACTGATTTCTATCGAGTGACCCAAGGCACGAGTGGCTTGGCCCAGTCTAGCGAAACGCGCATGCACATGATGTACTGCGTGGCCCATGTGGGCACACAGCCCAGCCGGGCGACGATGGTCCAAAACGGGGAGGCCCGAGCTCCCCGGCTATTTTGCGGAAACGGCCCTAACCTAACGGTGAATCACACTGAGACCGATGGCACTATTCCTACAGTCACCCACTTCGTAGATAAACCCTTGGAACAACCTGTCTTTGCAATGATGACACCCTCAGGCACCCACGCGCACACCGGCGCGGCGGCACTAGCATAGGGCGGTTACGCCGGCCAGACCAGCCCTTCCCCGCCCTATCTATGGAGTCGATACCTTATTGGGCTTGAACTCGAAGCACTGGGCGAAGGAAGCGCGAGTTGGGACGCTGCAGCAAGGCCGGTCCACGGCGGTGGAGCTCTTGCACTGAAAACGATGATAACAAGTATGAATCATGGCATATATTATCTTAGCAACTAAAGGTATTCTTACTCTTAATACTGATTTACTCTATATATGATAAAACAAGGGTACTAGCTATTCTATTTATCAACCTACTCTAGTGCTATAAAAATTACAGTGAGTACATAATAATCTAATGATCCTACTGTAAAACTTTCATGGCTAAATCTATCATCAATTTGCCACAAAAATTCCTACAAATATTAAGCTACATAATACTAAGCTTTCTAAATTGAATTTATGAACCTATCATGATCATAGCTAACTATAAACTAACTACACTAACAGATAGATATCATTTTTGTGAACCTAACAAATTTTATTTCACTATTTTTGGATATCTACAGAATTTACTATCATTTTTCAAAGCTCAGCTCAAAACTAAATTGAATAAGCATTTACTAATTTACTAGAAAATGAAAAACTGATTTCTATCGAGCGACCCAAGGCACGAGTGGCTTGGCCCAGTCTAGCAAAACGCGCATGCACATGATGTACTGCGTGGCCCATGTGGGCACACAGCCCAGCCGGGCGACGACGGTCCAAAACGGGGAGGCCCGAGCTCCCCGGCTATTTTGCGGAAACGGCCCTAACCTAACGGTGAATCACACTGAGACCGATGGCACTATTCCTACAGTCACCCACTTCGTAGATAAACCCTTGGAACAACCTGTCTTTGCAATGATGACACCCTCAGGCACCCACGCGCACACCGGCGCGGCGGCACTAGCATAGGGCGGTTACGCCGGCCAGACCAGCCCTTCCCCGCCCTATCTATGGAGTCGATACCTTATTGGGCTTGAACTCGAAGCACTGGGCGAAGGAAGCGCGAGTTGGGACGCTGCAGCAAGGCCGGTCCACGGTGGTGGAGCTCTTGCACTGAAAACGATGATGTTCCAGTGAGCTACAACAATGCTGGAGAAATTGGGGTAGCTAGTGAGCTCATGGAACTCACCACTGACACATGCAAGGTGATGGTTCAACCGGAGGTGGCCCGAGCCGAGCTAGCCGCGTGTGCACGGACGGTGTGGCAGTGCACGACGGTGGCAAGGCTGCGTCAGGGGAGGCTAGGCAGTGGTAGCGATTAGGCAAAGGTGCACAGGGTGATTAGCAGGTGGAGGCAAAGCTAGTGGTGCAAGGAATTGACATGAGCTGCACTAGATAGGGCGCTTGCCTTCGACGTAGACCGACATGGTCTTATTGACCCAGTGGAACGGTAGCTCCAAATTGGAGCACGGCACAGCGAGGCTCGCTGCAAGGCGGGGTCGGGTGGGTGGGTGGCTACTCAGCGAAGCTGAGGACGGGGTTAATTAGATTGAGGTGGCTCCACTATGGCGAATTTAGAGGAGCGGGTCCGGAGACCACGGTGCCAAAGAAACAGGGAAGATAGGCATGGCGTGGCTCATCACTGCCATGGCGCGATGTGGCTGTCAATTTGGTGTACAATCACATACGGCTACAGGGTGATGGGGAAATGGCCAACGTGCCTAGGACGGTGGGCCACACGGCCATAAACCACACGCCGACGACGGTGCTCGGCTCTACGCGCCATAGTGGCATGGCGCCGGTCAGGGGAGGCAGCAGCACAGTGTCACGACGAGCGCAGATGCGATGGCTAGGTAGGCAGGAAAGGCAACGTGCGATAGGGCCAAGTGTGGCCACACGCTCATGGCATCGCACAGACAAGCGTGAGGTGGCAGGGTGGTAGGCGGACGCGACGACGTGGCAAAGTGCACACGGTGACTTCGCACAAGCGGCCACGGCTAGCAGTAGCATAGTGGCACGACGCGTGGGGTCAGTGACATGGTGAAGCGGCGCCAGTGGTCGAGCCAGGGTAACAGGCCCACGACGATAGTGGTGCTGGCCAAGCAGCTAGGTCGCTGGCACGGCGTGCGTGTGTGGGTGCTTGCACGAGCGCGATAGTGGTGGTGCGGGGTGCGCGTCAGGTCGTGGCAATGGTGGGGTAGGTGTGCACCTAGGCGAGCCAGTCATGGCACCGAGCCAAACCGTAGCCTGGTGACCGTGGCCTGGCACAGCACCCGCTCGGGAATGTGCCTTGCACGCTTTTTAAAGCGTCCCAAAAACCCACCTCAAGGCTTCAAACGCTAAACCAACTATTTTATGCTCAACATGGCATGTCAAGCTACTAAAACAAACCCTAAACCCATGCCACTTCTTAACCCGATCCTCCTATAAAAATTGTCGAACTTAGCTTCGTCGAACCATTTTCCGACTTAAGAAAATGACTAAGTTTTTGTTTGGATTCGCGTCAACTTCGATTTCCAAGCTATTAAGTAAGCTATCTAGCTACTCCCATTCTCGACCGCAAGTATTTCACCACCACCTATGAAGTTTGTACTACAAACTTTATCAAAGTGCCGGGTATGCGTTCTATAGCATTTTCTTTCAATAAAAATTCAGCTAGAACTCTATGCGATAAAACGCGACATGAAATATAACATTCATTTCGTGTTTCCGATGAACGTTTCAAGTTACGTATATTGCTTTACACTCTATAATTCATACACTATCACATAAACAAGATGCACATGCAGTGTTTTAGCAAAAGATTGTACAGTGTAACACCGAGGGTGTTACAAATCTACCCCCCCTAAAACAAAATCTTGACCCAAGATTTCATGTGCCTAGTGTGGGAAAGGAGATAGGAAATACATTTCAACGTAGCAACTACCTATCAGAACCAGAGAGAAGGTGGGGGTAATGCTTTTATATATAGCTCTCTTGTTGCCACGTGGCCTCATCCTCATAGTGGTTTTGCCACTACACCTTGTAGAACTTCACCACACTGTTCCTTGTCACTCTTTCCTTTTCATCTAGGATTTTGATAGGGTGCTCAATATAAGTCAAATCAGGCTGGAGTGGAAGTCCTTCAACTTCTATAGCTTCATTAGGTACCCACAAACATTTCTTCAACTGTGATACATGAAACACATTGTGTACCACAGATAAAATATCAGGAAGCTGGAGGCGATAAGCAACTGGGCCACACTATGCCAAAACCTTGTAGGGACCCACGTATCGAGGGGCTAGCTTGCCATGGATACCAAACCGATGCACCCCTCTCATAGGAGACACCTTGAGATACACATAATCTCCAACTGCAAACTGCAAGGGCTTTCTTTGCTTTTCTGTATAAGCCTTCTGTCGGCTCTGAGCTGCCTTCAAGTGACTCTGAATAATGGTGACTTGCTCTCGAGCCTCTTTGATGAAATCTGGCCCAAAGTATCCACGGTCTTCCACTTCAACCCAGTTAAGTGGTGCCCTACACTTTCTTCCATATAGAGCTTCAAATGGTGCCATATGAATACTCTCTTGGTAGCTATTATTGTAAGAAAATTAAGCTAACTTCAGGCATCCATCCCACTTCTTAGGAAAATAAATGGCACAAGCTCTCAACATATCCTCGAGCACCTGGTTCACCCTTTTAGTTTGACCATCAGTTTGTGGATGATATGCGGAGCTTCTGAGGAGACGAGTACCAAGACATTGCTGTAGTTGCTCCCAGAAACAAGAGACAAAAACTGACCCTCTATCAGAGATGATAGTAAGGGGAACTCTGTGTAGGGTCATAATCTGATCAAAATATATCTTGGCATATTTCTTGGATGTATATTTAGTGTCCACCAGGATAAAATGAGCAGACTTAGTGAGACGGTCCACAATAACCCAAATAGAATCATAGCCCTTGGATGTGTGGGGCAAACCCACCACAAAGTCCATGGAGATATCTTCCCATTTCCAAATAGGAATGGGCAAGGGCTGCAAATATCCCAGAGTATGCATATGATCTGCTTTAACTCTCCCACAAGTGTCACACTTCGCGATGTACTGAGTGATGTCCTACTTCATGTTGGACCACCAGTATAAGTGGCGCAAATCATGATACATCTTGTTGCTGCCAGGATGGATAGACAGCTTTGAATGATGGGCTTCATTCAAAATCTTCCTTCCTAGCTCCTCATTTGATGGGACCACCAATCTGTCTTTGTATCTCACTACTCCTTGCTCATCAATACTAAAGTGAGGACCACGCCCTTCGGCAATCAATTTCTTTATGGGAGGGATTTCTAAAGTGTCTAGCCTCTGCTCTAGAATAATCTACTCCAACAATTCTGTGGTCAAAGCAATGTGAGCCAGCACCTCTGTATGGTTGAGAGACAAAGGTGTTTCTTCAACCTGATATGACTTTTGGCTCAAGGCGTCTGCTACTACATTGGCCTTTCCTGGGTGATAATGTACTTCCAAGTTATAATCCTTGATCAATTCCAACCATCTCCTTTGGCTCATATTCAACTCAAACTGAGTGAAGATATACTTGAGGCTCTTATGATCTATAAAAATATGCACCTTGTTGCCCAACAGATAGTGCCTCCAAATTTTTAGAGCATGGACCATAGTAGCTAGCTCTAAATCATGAGTGGGGTAATTTACTTCATGCTTTTTCAGTTGGTGCGAAGCATAAGATATCACACGCCCATCCTGCATAAGCACACATCCCAACCCCATCTTTGAGGCATCATAGTATACATCAAAAGGCCTATCAATATCTGGTTGGGCCAACACATGAGCAGTGGTCAGAAATGTCTTCAAAGCTTGGAAGGTTTCTTCATAGGTTGGGCTCCAATCAAACTTGGCTTCTTTTTGGAGCAACTTGGTCATCGGCTGCGCTATCTTAGAGAAATCTAGAATGAAATGCTGATAGTACCTAGCTAGACCAAGGAACTAATGAATCTGGTGCACAGACTTGGGAGACTTCTAATTCAGCACATCTTGCACCTTGCTGGGGTGAACAAAGATACCATCTAGTGTCAACACATGCCCCAAAAACTGCACTCGATCTAACCAGAATTCACACTTGCTGAATTTAGCATACAACTTGTGTTTCCTCAATTGAGCTAGTACTATTCAAAGGTGTTGGGCATGCTCTTCATTATTCTTGGAATATATCAGGATATCATCAATAAATACCACAACAAACTTGTCCAGCTCCGGCATAAAGACTGAATTCATCAGGTACATGAAGAAGGCAGGAGCATTGGTGAGACCAAAAGATATTACTAGGTTCTCATACAGCCCATACCTAGTAGAAAAAGCTATCTTTGGTATGTCTTGTGGTCTAATCTTGATTTGATGATAGCCTGAACGAAGGTCAATCTTGGAGAACACCTTGGCACCAGCTAGCTGATCAAACAAATTATCTATGCGGGGCAAATGATACTTGTTCTTAATTGTTACCGCATTAAGAGGGCGATAATCCACACGCATCCGCAGAGTACCATCCTTCTTCTTCATAGAAATGGCTGGACAATCCCATGGTGAAGAACTAGGACGGAAGAAGCCTTTTTCCATCAATTCTTCCAACTGCTTCTTTATTTCAGCCAACTCCTTTAGAGCCATGCAGTACAAGCGTCAAGAGATAGGAGCAGTACCAGGCTCTAGCTCAATGGAGAATTCCACCTCTCTATCCGGTCCGATGGCAACCTAGGTAGATCTTCAGGAAAAACATCCAGGAACTCACATACTATCGGAATAGAGGCAAGATCAGGAAAGGCTTCAACATGAGCAGCAATAGGTAAGACTAGATCTGAGGGCACCAGAAGAGACATCCTATCCTCAGAAGAAGGAAGGCATAACTCCATAATTCTTTGCTTCAGATCCAAGACTACCCCATACACCCGCAACTAGTTCATCCCAAGAATTGCATCAATGCCTTGCCCATGCAACACCATGAATAGGAGATGGTAAGTGTGAGTGGCTAATACCAAGCTCAATATGTCTGTCCGAGTATTGATGCACATCTGCACACCCAGAGTACGGATTCTATAGGCATACGGTATAGCCATAAGAGGTATATTGTGCTGGTCTACAAATCCCATGCTCATGAATGAATATGATGCACCAGAATCAAATAACACATAAGCTGGATGGGAATCAATGGTGAACATACCAGCCATCACCGGTTCCTATTGCAATATCTGCTCAGCATCCATGAAATTCACCTATCTAGATCGGCTAGCTGGCACTTTCTTCTTGATCACTGTCCTCTTGATAAGCCTAGATTAGCTAATGGTTGAGCAGACTAGGCTGGCTAGTTCTGAGGACACTCTCGGGCATAGTGGCCATCCTTGCCGCATTTGAAGCAAGCACCAGGCTTGTTTCCCTATCCCAGACGAGGTGGGACCTACTGTCCCTGAGGCTACTAGGGTTGCACCTACTGAGTGGGTGCACGGTACTGCGTGGAAGAAGTCTGAGAAGTATGATGGGGCTGTCAAAACGAATGCCCGCCTGATGATTGATAGGGCACCCATCGAACAACCTATACTTTCTGAGTATGGGGGTGGCTAGAGGACCTTGTAGCCACCCACTTTCTCTTCCACTCTACCTGGGAATCCCACTACAAGTCCTCCATGGCGATGGCAGCATTCATCATTGCCCCAAAGGTCTGATAGTTCTCTGTATACAATTTCTCCTGACGACTGCAAGAGAGGCCACGATAGAAGCGATCCCTCTTCTTCTCATATGTGTCCACATGAGTTCCAGCATACTGGGATAAGTGATTGAACTTATTGATGTAGTCCATCACTATCATACTCCCTTGCCGAAGGTCCAAAAACTCAGTCAGCTTCCTATTGAGCACACCAGCAGGAATATAGAACTCTCTGAATGCTGCAGTGAACTCCTGCCAGGTCACCCGGTGATCTGGCTACTGCATGGCATTGAAGGTATCCCACCATGCACTCGCGGACCCCAACAACTATTGCACTGCAAAGCGCACCTTTTGCTCATTAGTCACGTTGAGCAATAGGAACTTCTGCTCTAGAATGCGAAGCCAGTGCTTCGCATCTAGGGGCTCAGCTGTTGGTGTGAAAGTGGGTGGGTCTTGAGGAAATCCTAGTAAGAGTAGGGTCCCTTAGGACTGTGGGCACCACCCCTGTTCCCACCATTGCCCCCATGGCCTCCACGGGTGAAACTAGTGATAGCCTATGCCAGCAGCTCCATGGCACGGGCCGACTCGTGGCGAGCAGCCATCATTTCTGCCATCATCTCTACGTGAGTCATCGGCGGTGGTGGCGGCGGTGGTGGAGGAGGAGCCAATAGTGGAGCCTCATGGCTCTCCCCGTTACCATGCTCATTGGCCCGGGCACTTTCATTGGCCCTCGCCAAGACCGTGGCCCACACCGGCATTGGTGCTCCCGCGTCCGGACCTCAGATTCATCTGTAAGAGATAGAAACCAACCACTTAGGACAATCTTCTAGATCAAAAGCAAGGGATTAGAGAAATGATAAGGCATTTATTAAAGCATTCTTTCAGTTGTCCTATCAATTTACTAATCCAATTATACGTGTAGGGGGACTTTAGTTTAAGTAAGATTCTATTATCATGATGCATGTATCGGCCTGTACGCTCGCTCAAGCCAGAATATAGCAGCATTCATAAAATTTTTGGCACATCGCACACTCACTTTTTGTATGCTAAGCGATTCCTTATGCAACGTAAGTTAGTGTACCTATAGAAATCCGATTAGATAAAACTAGTGCCGCTATCCTAGATAGACCATATTGCTAGGGCTTATACTTATTTAGATAATTTTATCGCATTCTACTTTTCGTAAAACTTTTGTTGGTCAAATTTTTAAGTTTTGGAAAAGAGTGATGAACTCATAAGCTCATTATTGGCTCTGGTACCAACTATGGCAGAACCGCCCGAAATAACACACTTACGAAGGCACTCGTCTTCCACCAGACACTAAGCACCCCGAAAGCAAGCTACAATGGGTGGTATCCATCGGGCACACCCCAAGGGAGAACCCAAAAGATCCATATTTTTCCCCAAGGATCCAATAATGAGAACGAGTTACAATAATTAATCCATTACATACATCCAGAGTTCTTAAAAATTACATTATTACATTTCCAAAGTCAGAGTACGGAATATTAAACAGCGGAATTAAAAATAAACATCTATTGACAATGAACAAGGATCCATCTGTGCCCACCAGAAGAATCCTTCACACAACGATACTCCTCAAGCATTACCTACAATAGGGGTAAATAAACCTTGAGTACACAATGTAATCGCAAGACTTATCCGACTAGTGGGAATAATTTCCTGACTCCAAGGGATATGCAAAGCTTTATGGTTTGCTGGTTTCCTTTTTGCAGAAAGCACTACTAATAGTGAGTCCTTATTTATGTTATTAATAGTAGCCATGATTAATTGATTATCTAGCCATTCTATGTAAGCACCTGTTCCACTTTCAAGCAAGAGTTGAGCAATCAGTTCCATTTCATCACCTTTCATCTTTTAGTTCTTACTATGGTGCTAGACCCAAAACAAGCCGTACCGGATTGCCTGTTGATTCAAGAATCAATGCCCCCTGTTGGGTACCCCGAAAACACACACTCCGCTTATACCCTAGGCACAAGCAGGACCAACCCATCACCCTCCTGTCATGGGGTCCAGGTCCCCGTCCAAACTTTGACTCCAAGCCCCCGCTTCTAAGTCCTGGACTTAGTGTGGTGCAAGGACCTCCACCATCCCCGCCTCCAATCAGTCGGTCCAGAAAGAGTCGGAACCCACGACAAGAGAGCAACAAGTCTTCCCTGCACCCATACCCAAGTAGGTGCTTGGGATAATAAATCTGCGACTTGCCTCGAGAATTATGCAATGACCGGTCCTTAACCAACACAGATAGGGGAAAAGTGTAACCAAGCTATGCTCTGTTGGCCGTAGGACACAACCTCTTACACCCACCAGTACCCAAACCATATCCCTGCCCGGTCACCATTTTTCCTTTCCACCATTTTATCCTGAGTAATCATAATCATCACCTATTGTGAGTAACGGCAGGTTACTCACGCTGCCGACACCCTAAGCATAGCAGCTACTTGACCTATACTAGTAGGACTCATAGGTAGATATATTTATGTATGTAGTTTCTATAAAATACCTATAACATAAATGCACATCATATATATATTTAGTAATTATTAAAAATACGGGTTATGCACCGGGGCTTGCCTTGGGCAGACAGTGGGTCAACAAAGTCAGCATCGAACGACTCTAGGGCTCCCTCCTGTACGAGAATCTCCTCCTCGTACTCCTCAATGACCTCCTCATAATCTTGTTCGTCCACGGGCATAAACTCTAACAACTCATGATCTACATGCATGAAATGATGATGCAACACTTAGTAATATGGCAATAGCAGCTCTTAAAATAAAATACATCTATCAAGCTACTAAGCTAGTCCTACCGACTAAGGTGCTAAGTTACCTACTGTTACCAATAACAAGTATGAAGCATGGCATATATTATCTTAGCAACTAAAGGTATTCTTACTCTTAATACTGATTTACTCTATATATGATAAAACAAGGGTACTAGCTATTCTATTTATCAACCTACTCTAGTGCTACAAAAATTACAGTGAGTACATAATAATCTAATGATCCTACTGTAAAACTTTTATGGCTAAATCTATCATCAATTTACCACAAAAATTCCTACAAATATTAAGCTACATAATACTAAGCTTTCTAAATTGAATTTATGAACCTATCGTGGTCACAGCTAACTATAAACTAACTACACTAACAGATAGATAGCATTTTATGAACCTAACAATTTTTGTTTCACTATTTTTGGACATCTACAGAATTTACTATCATTTTTCAAAGCTCAGCTCAAAACTAAATTGAATAAGCATTTACTAATTCACTAGAAAATGAAAAACCGATTTCTATCAAGCGGCCCAAGGCGCAAGCAGCTCGGCCCAGTCCAGCAAAACACGCGCGCGCGTGCGACGTACTGCGTGACCCACGCGGGCACGTGGCCTAGCTGGGCGACGACGGCCCGCGACGGGAGGCCCGTGTGCCCCGGCTGTTTTGCAAAAATGGCCCTGACCTAACGGCGAATCACACTCAGACCAATGGCAATATTCTTACAGTCACCCACTTCACAGATAAACCCTCAGAACAACCTGTCTTCGCAACGACGACACCCTAGGGCACCCGTGTGCACCTGCGCGGCGATGCTGGCACAGGGCAGTTACGCCAGCCAGACCAGCCCTTCCCCGCCCTATCTACGGAGGTGATACCTTACTAGGCTTGAACTCGAAGCACTAGGCGAAGGAAGCGCGAGCTAGGACGCCACAGCAAGGCCGATCCATGGCGGCAGAGCTCCTACACTGAAAACGATGATGTTCCGGTGAGCTACTACAACGCCGAAGAAATTGGGGTAGCTAGTGAGCTCAAGGAACTCACCACTGACACAGGTAAGGTGATGGTTTGACCAGAGGTGGCCCGAGCCGAGCTGGCTACGTGCGCATGGACGGTGCGGCGGTGCACGACGATGGCAAGGCTACGTCAGGGAGGCTAGGCGGTGGTAGCAATTAGGCAAAGGTGCGTAGGGTGATTAGTAGGTGGAGGCGAAGCTAGCGATGCAAGGAATTGACACGACCTGCACTGGATAGGAGCTTGCCTTCGACGTAGACCGACATGGTCTTATTGACCCAGCAGAACGACAGCTCCAAATTGGAGCATAGCACGGTGAGGCTCACTGCAAGGTGGGGTCAGGTGGGTGGGTGGCTACTTAGCGGAGCCGAGGACAGGGTTAATTGGATCAAGGTGGCTCCACTACGGCGAATTTAGAGGAGCGGGTCCGACGACCACAGCTCCAGAGAAACAAGGAAGACAGGCATGGCATGGCTCGTTGCTGCCGTGGTGCGACGCAGCTGTCAATTCGGTGTACAATCATGTATGGCTATAGTGCGATGGGGAAACAGCCAACGCGCTCGGGACGGTGGGCCGCACGGCCATACACCGCAAGCCGATGACGGTGCTCGGCTCTACGCGCCACAGTGGCATGGCGCCAGTCAGGGGAGGCAGCAACGCAGCATCACGACGAGCGCGGATGCGATGGCAAGGCAGGCGGGCAAGGCGATGTGCGGTAGGGCCAAGTGTGGCCACGCGCTCACAGCACCGCACAGGTGAGCGTGAGGCGGTTGATGGACACGATGGCATGGCAGAGCACACGCGGCGACTTCTCACAAGCGGCTGCGGCTAGCAGCGCGTAGTGGCGCGATGCGCGGGGTCAGTGACATGGTGAAGCGGTGCTAGTGGTCGAGCCAGGGCAATGGGCCTACGATGGCGGCAGTGCTGGCCGAGCGGCCAGGTCGCTGGCATGGCGTGCGCGTGTGTGTGCGTGTGCGTGTGTGGGTGCTTGCACAAGCGCGGCAGTGGTGGTGCAGGGTGCGCGTCAGGGTGCGACAGCGGTGGGGCAGGTGCGCGCCTGGGTGAGCCAGCCATGGCGTCGTGCCGAACCATAGCCTAGTGACCGCGGCCAGACACAGCACCCGCTCGGGAATGTGCCTTGCATGCTTTTTAAAGCGTCCCAAAAACCCACCGCAAGGCTTCAATCGCTAAACCAACTATTTTACGCTCAAGATGGCAAGTCAAGCTACTAAAACAAACCATAAACCCATGCCACTACTTAACCCGATCCTCCTATAAAAATTGTCGAACTTAGCTTCGTCGAACTATTTTCCGACTTAAGAAAATGACTAAGTTTTTGTTTAGATTCGCGTCAACTACGATTTCCAAGCTATTAAGTAAGCTATCTAGCGACTCCCGTTCTTGACCACAAGTATTTCACCGCCACCTATGAAGTTTGTATTACAAACTTTATCAAAGTGCCGGGTATGCGTTCTATAGCATTTTCTTTCAATAAAAATTCGGCTAGAACTCTAAGCGATAAAACACGACATGAAATATAACATTCGTTTCGTGTTTCCGATGAACGTTTCAAGTTACGTATATTGCTCTACACTCTATAATTCATACACTATCACATAAACATGATGCACATGCAGTGTTTTAGCAAAAGATTGTACAGTGTAACACCGAAGGTGTTACATGCATGGTGTCCTCTGTACGGATACCCATGATGTCATGAAGGGAGATAATCGGGGTCTCGGGGTCAAACGGCGTGGGTCCAGTCACAACATCATCCGTGGGCTCCTCTGGCTCCTTGATGATGTAGTCGAAGACTTCAAGGTAGAAGAGGTGGGAACACTTGTGGCCACGGACGTAAGGTTGATCACAATTGTAGCACAGACCCTGCTTACGATGCTCGACCATGTCATTTGGCGTGAGGCGCTTGAAGGGGCGTGGGGGAGGAGCCGAGGACGTTCTCCATTCCTATCTACCTCCTTGATGGGCTAAACACCTGCATATTCACAAGCCAAGAGATGTTTAGCTCTAAACACCGGTAGCCAACCCACTTATGATGTCGGCTTCCAGTTTGCTCACTGGACAATACTTATACAATGGTGTTGTTGGTATAAATTAATACACACAGAATAATCCGCAAGCGCACATATATTATACTGTTGTAGCACTTCACCAAGAGTAACCTAGTTTTATATCGAACCCAAAGGAACGGGGGTGAGAATAACTAATTCTAACTTAAACCAACTTCACAATCAAGGCTAGATAATAGGAGCGTAGAAGAGACTGCTAAGGTCTTCTAGTTCTAACTTCGGTAAACTTTGTCTTCTATTATTCAATTCTAGGGATATTACTAGAGAGAACACAAGCAGAGTATGTTTCCTATAGTAACAAAGTCCCGCTAGGCCTATTAACAGGAGGTGGACTACAGAAGATTCAACGAGGCTATAAGAGTCACCCTCGCGAGCTACCACCGATCCGAAAAATAAGGTACATCCAAGAGTAACCGAGTCTAAGCACCACGCTTACACTGCAAATACTACTTTAATCTAGGAGCTACAAGGATTAAAGTACTCAAAAGAGAATCACAAACCTGAAGAATAATATGAACAAAATGGTTACTTGAATTAGAAGTCGATAACCAGAGAAATCTCAGAAGCAATCTCAAGAAGAACTTAATTCCACCAGGGTACAAGCCGCAGAGAGAGCACCGATAGGTCGGGACTCCTCCAATACTCTTCCCTCTCACTCTATCTCTCTATCTCTAATACAAGACTAGATCCTATCGAGGACTAATCTTCTCTTGATTGCTAACCCTGATCCTGGTGGACATATGAATTAGGGTTTTTGGCTTCTTAGCTCTCAGGATCAAATGAGGCATGCCCTGAGGGGGGCACAGGCAGATATATATATCCCGGAGCATCAATCCTGAGCCCTCGGATCAAACTGACTTGAATAAATGGCGGAGATGCATCCTAGGAGGCAGTGGAGAACCGACATAACAAAGAGGATGACATGTCAGTGGGTCAGGCCTCGCTTTGGTGGAGAGCCTCCTAGAGTCTTCTGGAACCTTCCCACGTTGATCCCACGGCGAAATTCTGTGATTTCCTTTGACGAATAGGTCCCCCTTGATGGTTTTCTGATTGAATCCTGCTGGAAATACAGATTCACCAAAACTCATAGAATTTATCAGTTTAAACCTCTAAGTCTATGCTGGTGATCTATTTTAGTCATTTATGCAAGGTATATTGACAGTTTGTGATAAATGTTAACTACCGTCAACAGTTGTTTTGCCATCTTGTCTCATTATCTCTAGCTTTCTTAGCTGTCTATCACTAAGAAAGCCACTCTCTACATTACATACCAGCTGATCAATGCCATCATCATTTTTGGTGTCGTCGACTAGCGTATTACTAAACACATCATTAACGGTAGCCATAGGTTCAGTGTTGACACCGGGTTTCTCGTTATGTCAGGCATGGCCACATCATCATTATTTTCCTGCAGAACATTCACACCAACCTCCCCATGCATACTCCATGTCATATAGTTTAGCATGAACCCTTAGTAATTAAGTACATTCGTACAGACTCAATTCTCTCCCATTTCCTTTGATTCATGCAATATTTGCATGGGCAGAAGACAGGGTTTCCATCCCAGCATCGGCTTTGGCATTGGCGATAAACTAGTTGATGCCAAACATGTACCGCTTGTCCGTTCGGGATAGATGCATCCACTCTCGATCCATCTCTGCAGAAAAAAATATTAAAACAGTAATTACAGAGAAATTAATAACAAGTGGAGCTTCATGAACAACAATTGTAAATCAAAAGTACAATTTATTCTACACTTATTTAATTTAGTCACCCCATTTTATGAAAAAAACTATTCTACACTAATTATTAGAAAATTGAAATTGGTAGCCCCATATAAATTAAAAATCATAGCCCCATAAAAAACAATTATTCTACTCCATGCTATATAAAAATAGAGACAATAATTTTTTTAAAAAAACTAGAATTGGAGATTTGATCATGAACGACAATGTAGCTCCAAACAATGTGTTGGTAGATGACACATGTATTAATTTGCTGATCAAAATTGTAAAAGAATCTACTCTACTCCTAACAAGAACTAATTATAGCATCACATAATACTAACAATCATCAAAACCATCGTGTAATTAGCTAGGAATTTAAATGGGTTCATAGACACCAACCTTTTGGATAATGGATTCACCACAATTTGTTCGAATGCCTTCCATAAAATCCAATTGGAAAGTACTCTCTAAAATACAAAAACAACTAGAATGAAAATCAAGCAATGTAGCCAGCAAAACACCGATAAAGCAACAAAATCAAAGGAGTGGAAGCTTGTTACTAACCTAAAGCAAGAAGATCAAGCCCATTTTTCAAAATCCAAGAGCTTTATGATGAAGAGCAGCCGCAACAATGGAGGGATGGGGCAAAACGAGCGCCTCTGTGCTCAGGATGGAAGAGAGGAGGGAGGAGAGGACCGCGATAGCCCTTTGTACTGTTATTTTATCATCGTCGGTTCATGGCTAGAACCGACAGTGTTAGTACCAAATCACTGTCGTTTCTTGGCTAGAACCGGTAGTGATATATGATCGTCCACTCACTGCCGGTTTCAGTCACAAATTGATAGTGATGTGGACATTTACTGCCAGTTTTTGCTAAGCCCAATCATTTTCTAATTTTCAACCGACAGTGAAAGTACATCATTGCCCTGTTCACTGAAATCCGACAGTGATGTTCGATGTTGTCCAGATCAAATACAGAAGTATGCATTGGGAGGGACGAGAAATCCGCACATACCTGACGAATCAAGACCCGAGTTCCATCGAACGGAGGAGTTCGCTCGAGAGGGGAGGGGGCAAACCGCGATCAAACTTGTGAGGGGTAACAGAAGGGAGTGCTTCTTCATTTCTATTGGGTCCACTCACCGGTGACTTATGTGATTATATTAGCGTCCCTAGCAAGCGGGTCAGCCGAGCAAGCAAAGCCCACTTCAGGCGAGTCCACGAGGTGGACCAACCCAAGCCCAACAGCGCGAAAACAACCCTAGCCACGAGCTCGGCTCCCCGATCGGTTCTGACCTGGTAGGAATACCAGCGAAGTTGAGAGGCTGGAGCCAGACGAAGGTCGAAGGGGCGTTGGCGTATCCGACGGCGTGGCCGCATATCTGCAGAAGGAGGTGAAGGCCGAAGGGTGAACCACCAGTGAGGTACGTGTTTAAACATTTTGATGAGAATTGGATTCTGAACCTCTATGTTAGAATCCCTTAGGATCTAATATGTTTGGATGAGAGATTCTAGAATTTTTTATCCTGGTTTTTTAAATCCCGTAGGATCCAAATGGGACTCTAGTCAAGGAGGGCAACGACGCATACTTTGCAGTTTGCAGCGTTGTGACCTTCACCGACCAATTTAGGTCAAGTAATGACAACTTAGCACTAGAGTTGATGTCCTGATTTGATTCCTAGAAAGATTGCTCCTGTTTTGGCGAATTAGTTCGGTCACATCAACGAGTATTTGTTTTGGCGAATTACTATACATCTAGACATATATAGTATGCATCTAAATACGTAGCAAAAGCTATTGTGTCTAAAAAAAGGCAAAAAAATCTTATAATTTGGAATGGAGGTAGTAACGTGTGTAGCTCTTTTGTTTTGATACGTTTGATGTTATCTGTAATAATCATGGACTAATGCCTCCTTCATGAAGAGGTAGATCTGAATCCAGAACTATTATATTCCATTGTCTAAAAAAGGAAAAGAGAAAAAAATGAAACGCAACGAATGGAGCCATAGGATCAAAACTCAGCAAAAGTGAACATATGAAAGATTAATTAAGAATCATCGATGTTTGTTACCTTGAAATGCTAGCAGATGAAAGCAGTGCACATGTGAATCCGTCTGGATCAGTTTAACCACAAATACCTTACAGTACCCCTAGTGTCCGTCTAGACCAGTTTCACCCCAAATACCTTGCGGTACCCCTAGTGTCCGGACGTCCGAACGCGTCTTGGCGTCCAGTCGCACCTCAGAAAATAGCATCCGCGTACGGAAAACAGCGCCAGCATGTGTGCGTGCATCCCCATCCGCGGTCTATCTTCTCCACACCCCCATCCTGCCACCGCTTTGCCATCTCAAGCGCACTCCCTCTGCAAGCCCCCCTGTCACGCCCCCTTCCGCAGGCCCCTACCGCGCCATGCAGCGCCGCGCCCATTTCGCGCTGCACGCGAGGCCCAGGCCGCTCGAGCGACAAGAGGGGAAGGGCGTGCGGCGCCTCCGATTCGGAAGGACCTGGCCATGACGTCATATGGATGCTCTGCCGGCTCCGGGAGAGACGACGCAACAGAAGGTGGGAGGCGGAGAGATGCAACACCCGATCTACTTTTGAAACATCCAAATACATCGGCTGCAGCATATGTCTGAAGGCAGTTGAAACACTTGAAACATGCTTCTGAAACACTTGAAAAAACACCTGAAACACACTTGAAAACCATTGCAACCATACGCACCATCCAAATAAAACACATGCAACATATATGTGAAACATATGCAACATCCAGATAAACATAATTGCAACATGCGTCTAGAAAACACAGATGAAACATACCTCTGAAACATCTGAAACACTCGAAACATACTCTTGCAACATGTCTTTGAAACACTTGCAACATGCGCAACACCCCCGATCTACTTATGCAACATCCATATGATTCAACTGCAACATACCTCTGAAACAATTGAAACATATAATTGCAACATAGGGAGAGAAAGAGAGAGAGCCTGGCACGGGGAGCACCATGGCCGCCGGGGTGGGGGAAGCATGGTCGTCGGGGCGAGAGAGGGCGCTGTCGGAGTGGGGAGGGCGTCGCACCTGGGTAGGGGAGAGCCGCTGACTCCCTACAACACCGCCGCGCCACCTTCAAAGGATGTCGCTCGTGCTCCATGGGTCTCACCAGTTGTGGGGGAAAGGGCCACCGGATCTGTGGGGGTTGGGGGCTCCCTTTGGGGGAGGACGCCGGGGTGGGTGAGGGCGCCGCTGCCGGCCATGGAGGGAGCAGATGTCGCATGCGATGAAGGAGGCGAGAGGCGAGCAAGCCAGTGGATGAGTGCGTGGAGGATAAGCCCAGTGGACTTTTTTTTCTTCAATAGGGCGCGGATGAGTGGAGGTGCATCTGATGGGTCGGTCGTCTGTCAAGTACCATTAACCAATACCTTAACCGAACTGCGAAAGCTCTATGTGACTACGTGCCTTTTCCTACCTTCACAGCTCTGCTTGCAACAAGCTTCAGAGAGGAGAGTAAGCGCACATACAATACACATAAGGTTCCTTGACTGCCAAAATGCAATTACGAAAAGGATGGATATGCAAGAAATTAGGTTTGACAATCGTAAGTTCCTTGACTGTCAAAATGCGCCCTGTTCGTTTGGGCTTGTTTGACTTATAAGTCATGGCTGAAAGTACTGTTGGCTGATTTAGTGTTATAGAAAAATACTATTCGTTAGCTGATAAGCCATGGTTTATAAGCCAAATACGATCCAGTGAAGAGGCGTAAATAAGCCGCTATCAATGCCTTTGTGTGGATGGATGCACAGCGCACAGCAGCATCACCATAAAACATGCGCAACTAATGTGCTAGTACCTTCTCCACCATCTCGCTTCTTCACTCTCATGCTGTATTGATCTGTCGCCTTCACCCAAGGGGGGGGTGTCCCCTACTCACCTTTGATCAACCACCATTACTCAATGCGTGCCCTAGCTTATCTAGCTGCATGGCTGGCTAAAGCTAGCTAGCTCTTCCCCCACCAGCTACGCCACTCCACACATGGCGAGCCCTGCGCCCCCTACCGCAGGGGCACGCACAGTGGCGAAGCTAGCCGAATGAATCGCCGGGGCCTTCAATATTATAAGCTGGAGTCATTAATGTTTACTTGCAGTAACAGTGATATTCTATTGCATTTGCCAAAATTCATTGGGTCTGCCGACCCCATAAAAGGGCCTAGCTCCGCTGCCGCACGCATCACGGGGACCTCTTGATCTTTCTTCCCTCTGTCGTGCACCCTATCTATCTCCCCGATCCGTTCCCATGGGGATGGGGCGGAGGACATCAGCTTGAGATGACAGTGTCAATGTACTTATGCTGAGAGAGTCACACTCACACAGAGGCAATATAGCATAGCTCTCTAGCTAGCTGCCACTGTTAGATTGGTACGGAAAGATTGCATTGCATTGTAAAGCTAGCTAGCATGCATGGATGCTCACTTACTCTCGATTAAGTACTGCTTTACCATCTTCAATTGTGTCTCTGGTGCGTTATAATGATGATTATATTAGAAATAATTACATATATGTGGAGGGTACGCATGTACGGGTGTTTATTCTTGAGAGACCAGCTGGGATATTATGAATGAGCTCCTATTTAGGATATGCATATATCAGGCAAAAGGTTGTAGCACAGTAAGGGACATGATCATGCGTATAGTTCTTACATGACCAACGTAATAAATAGCGGCGGTAGCGGCCGCAGTTGTGGCCACAATAGCGGTACCGCTATGAGATAGCGCTCTGAACTTTGCAGCCTAGAACTTTACGGCCAAAATTCTGAATAGCGGGGCGATATTGCGGTCGCAATTGCATGCAACAGGCTACAATAGCGTAGAAACAAATAACCCTAATCAGCCTAGCCCACTACGACTCACACCCCCAACTCAAACACACTCACGCATCGGCTGTAGCCTCTAGGTCCAGATTTAGGCATTCTTTGAGTGTAATTAAATGTCTATTTATACTCATTATTCATGATATATGTACTTAAACTTATGTGGGATTATCGGATGCCACTATTGGAACTTATCGTCCGCAATATCGCCTGCTATCCGCAATCCGCTACCTCGACGTCAATCCGCTACTAACCCGCTATACGCTATTTATTACCTTGTCCATGACACATGCATATTGATGCGCATGTGAAGCTCAAGGCTAATTAAACTCAAATCTGAATTCTGAATCAATATAAATGGACCTTCTCTTGCTTAGTTGCCTACATATATATGATCAATAATATCGGTCTAATTGGCTGTTGCTAGTGCTTCTGTTGCATACATATATACTCCCAAGTTCTGAATTATGTCACACAGTATGTAGTAGTACTTCTTTCCAGTTTCCACACCATATTCTGAAGGAAATTATGCATATATAGGTGGTCCACGCATGCGAGTATTTTTTTTATCCTTTTCTTAAAGTAGCTAGCTAGGATATTTTATTTTTTTGCATATTACACATATGTATATTATCAATATGTACGGACATAGGAGTATGCATTAACATGATTGATGCTGTGTATGTAGACATGAGAAAATAAATCAAATTACGGAAATTCTGTTCTGAATACTATCATCTTACGACTGAAGCCCAAAAGCTGCTTGCATGCACTGTGCGTGGCAAGGAAAAAAAAAAGCTGTAGTCCTTCCATTACTAAACATGTTTCTCTCCTGTACCTTTTCCTTTGCCCTTGCTTTACATGTGCAAAAACTATGTGTTCTACTTAAGCCCAATAATCTGTCTTCGTTTAGATGCCTGCCTTCCTGTCCCCACTTTTTTCTCTCCTTTCTTTACCTGCAGATTGGTTCGTGTCTTTGAGCATTAATTATCATTGCAGGTATTGGGTGTCCAGAACTGATAACATATAGTATGTGCATCTGTATATATTATCCTCAAATTAATCAAAACATATGTGCGCCTCGATCTATGACTATGAGCCTCAAGAAGCTCAGCTCAAAAGGCCCCCTTGAGATCTTAGCTAGACTACTTGCTGCTGAAACATAATCCCTCTGTTCACAAAATAATATAATTTTTGCTTTTTGAGAAGTCAAACAATTTAAACTTTGACTAAATTTATACAAAAAATACTAACATTTATGATACAAAATAAGTATCATTAGATTAGTTATAGAATATACTTTCATAATAAATTTATTTAGAGACATAAATGTTAATATTATTTACTATAAACTTGTTCAAACTTGGGTCAGTTTGACTGGCACGCATCTCATAATTGCATTCTTCTGCGGATGGAGGGAGTAGTATATATGTTCATGCGTGTCTGATACTATGATACTATATATGATCATCAGACATCAGTACAGCATCATATCTATGCAATTAATCATATCAAGCCGCAGATTTGTCATTAGAAGGTAGCTCTTCAGACTGCAGAAAATAGCATGGACATATATATACAGTTAAGCACACTGTTTGCTTCGTCTGCACATTTTGTCCACATCAAATTAAATCATCATCAGAGCTTCCGCTGGTGTGCCAATGCAATAATATCATATGCTCGTACGCGGACTCGGGCCGGGCCGGTCCCCCACGGAATCTGCTGCTCTTATTGGACTATGCGAGGCTAGCGGCCGGTTAGTGTTATGAAAATGCATGCATGCCACATGATCTTATCTCCACGGACCAGATGATTTGTATAAAAACAGCTCTGTTGTCTATCTTTAATCCTGCTGGGACCTCTATGACGACCCACTTGTGCAAATCACGCGCCCATGCTCCATCTGCTAGCTCTCTGCACCGGTCAAAGTATCTCATGTCCTCGACCAATCAGAATGAAGCGCAATATCACTGTGTGAGGGATCTCTATCAGTGGATCATTGTGCATGCATCTAGAGATCCATTTGGTTTGCAAGTGCCCAAAGCGTCAAGCAATTTGCTTGTACATATTCGACGATATATACTCCTATACCCAGTATAGATGATTGTGATCCTTCAATCATGCAACTGGGTTAGGCCAAGAAGCTTTTGTTCCCCCGTTTATGAGCAAAACGACCAAGGAGCATCTACATACGTACGTTCTGTGTCCTCTGATCTCAACCATATCTCGATTCTAATGGCAGATCAAGTCGACGGAGTACTTTCAAGTTTCAACTGTCCCATATATTTATCTCCATTTCTTTCATAAGGCGTATTAGAAAGACTTTCAAGGTATATTTTGCCCATTAATTTTTCTTACAATATATTTAATTTTATCGTCAGTTACTACAAAATCTATGTCTTCTAAAGACACCAAGTGAAATAAGAATACATTAATGCATCTTTTTTGCACTAATAAACATGCATATACTGTTGTTTATTCAAAAGTGATATCGTATGAAGAGAGAATATATTGATGGGAATAAGGGTGCCCTGATTTTCCATGAGGTGAAAACTTGACACATTATCTGGTTTTCAATCATAAAAACCCGGAACCCCACAATCGTAGCACCACGTTCCTCTAGTTATCAACCGTGTGCGCTGCCCGGTTAATTAACCTCGCCATGAATGCTAATCCATGAATGCAAATAGAAGAATACAGGAAAAGAACGTAGTTGAAATTTGCTAATGAATGATTAAGCACTCGAAGTTAGGGTCTCTTGATCCTAAACTAATGAACGACAATTGTTCAATGACATATTGATCTAAGCAAACCTCAAATCCTATCTTGGACGATAGTCGATAGGTAGTAAATTAATATATAGTATTAGGGGAGGCCAGGACCCATATATGTGTCCCTGCTAAAGGACTCAAACACACCTAGTGGTCAAAACTACAGTGAAAATACCCTGATTGATCTTGAATGCCCACTTGTTTCAACGATTCCTATTGACTCGTGCAGGCAGCCGTTGGGATGCCACTGTCATGCCCGCCTCACCCTCGACCAGACAGGAGGCCATCAGTCAAGGCACCGCCTCTGCTTTTGCCACGCCCTCGGTCAGTGGCCGCCAAGACCCTACCATTGTGCCTGCTACTGGCCAAGCTGCCGCAGCGTCATCTAGAGAGAGTCGAGGGACAAGAAAGGAGAGAGAGAGAGAGAGAGAGAGAGAGAGAGAGAGAGAGAGATCGTGACTAAAAAATGAGGAGAGAGTTGAGAGAATGCCGGACGAATCAAACCCTAAGGGCCTGCTTATATACGTGATCACGATGATAGGCAAGTGGGTTTCAGGTCTGTTTTCTAAGTCAGCCCTTTATGGGGTCCAACTCTAAAAATAGGTTTTATTTTTAGAGACGGACCTCTTTAGAAGTCTATCTGTGTAAATAGATTTATAGAGATATTGTTTTTTTGTGACTTCTAGAGATATTGTTTTTGTGTTGTGTCTCTAAATAGACTGACTTACTTGTGAAGTTCGCTAGGTATTTTAGGAGATGCAGGGATAATCCTCTCTCGTTACGTAATGAGGTTATCTTCTAAAATCAATTTTATACTAGTATGCTAGTAAAAAATCTTACGTGGCACTCGTTACATGCATATTAAACTATGCGCCAGCAGCACTACTAGTATAAGATACATGTTACATTTTTTAATTAGGGCATTATTTCTTAATTAGGGGCCGAATATTTATTATTGCATTCAGCACATGGAAATATGCGAGCGCGCACGGCATATGGTTGATGCTACTGTATTCATCATGAGAAATTATTTTATAATATGTAATTTCCACTATTTAAGTATATTTTAGCAAAAAGTCACAAGCCAAATGTCACATTTGAGACCGTATCATTGTCCTAATTGAAGATATATATTTGGAATTAGGGCGTGTAGTTAAAGAGTACAAAGTTTATATACTTTAATTGCAAGAACCAATGAAAAACATGAGTTGCTATCTTTCAGGGGCATGAATTTTTAGGTAATAATTTTAGACAGCCAACAAATATAATTATAAGAATAATTTATATTTTTTGATAGTCAAACAATAAAAAATTATATGTCTCAACAAAACAAAACAAAAAACAAGCACCTGAAATTAGGAGAAGTGTTAAAAAAATGAGCATAATATGCATGTGTGCAATTTCGGTTGTCCTCACCGCGCAGCGCAAAGGCGATGGAACACCGCCATTGCAACAGCTGCACATTACTTGTGCTGTGTCAAGCTAGCTGCTAGAAGATGTACAGCACTACGGCAGGTCGGAACCTGCTGCAGTTAATTGCTTCTTCCTCGTTTAGATTGGGGTTATAAATCAGTATTTGGCACTGTAGCATTTTTGTTTGTATTTGATAATTATTGTTCAATCATGATCTAACTAGGCTCAAAAAATTCGTCTCGTAATTTACAATCAAACTATATAATTAGTTATTTTTTTATCTACATTTAATACTTCATGCATGTGTCTAAAAATTTGATATAATGAAAAGAAAGTGAAAAAACTTACAATCTAAACAAGGCCCTAGTAGTAGTAGCACACTGGTGGGGAGTTGGGCATTGCAGGAATCCTCAGTGGCTCAGTAGCTAGCGCAATCTCATGATCAATGGATACGAATATAGATCAAGGCATTGATGAAAAACTAAGAGAGAGAGAGAGAGAGAAAAGAGGGAGTACTGTCCATTATTCTGCCACGACCTACCGATCCAGGAGGAGCAGATATTTTTTTCCCATACCTGCATCTTATCATTCATGCTGTCAAGTGTCAACACGCAATTGCTGAATCACTGCAGCCGCGAGATCATCCATCCATCCATCCATGAATGGAGGAGCTAGCTAGAGAGGTGAGAGGATCCCAATAGCCTGAGCTGAGAGTGATATGCATAGCTCACATGATCTCAAGCCCTATCATTCGTTGCTCGTGGGCCCCACCCCTCTCACATCGCCCTCCAGTCCCTCTCGCCCCTCCTCCTCTCCCCACCACCGGCCTCAGCTACTAGTAGAATGCTAGATGTCGGCCGCTTCATCTTCCTCCTTAGACTGTCTCCAATAGCCTAGCCATCACGGCACTCAAACCCCAATATACGTCGTGTTGCTTTAGGTGAAAAAACGACGGTCCAACGGAGTACCCAAACCAAAGACTCAATTTACGTCGGAGTCGAGTGGGAACCAAAATATGCCTTTGTCTCTCTCCTCGATCCTAATTCTCTGCCGCGCCAACACAACCATTTTGCGGGATGGGAAAGAAGAGGAAAGTGCTCGAGCTCGGAGGTGTGGCACTCGGTGCAGGCCTTGGCCTCGCCGGAGGCCAGCGGGGCCCTCGTCCTGGATCCAGCGCCCCGCTCCCCTGCTGCGTCGGCAGAAGAATGAAACAGACAGTGCGATTAATAAACACCCGCACCAACCCCGCATCCTGGGACACAGATCGAGCGGGGAGACCGCGGATCGGAGCTCACCTTCTCGATGGAGGAGTCCATCTCCGGCGACTAGGACCGGCGGATCTACCACCGTGGAACCACTCCCTTCCTCCTCTGTCTCCAGCCTCGCGGAGTCCTCGACCGAGCCCTCCGACGCCCGCCGCCACTCCCCCTACGCGGATCTGGCCGCTGGACGTCGCGGTGGCGGCGGAGCGAACGAGCGGGCCTGCGGGTGAGGTGGGCGCCTTCGACGAGGGCGTCCACAGGCGGTAGGCACGACATCACCCACGCCGGGCCCCGGTCGATCCGGGGACAGCCGAGCGATGGAGACACGAAACCCTAGGCCGGCGTTGTCGTCTCGCCAGGGGCCGGCCGGCCAGCTGACGTGCCGGGGTAGGTCACCGCGCGCTGCCGCAGCGCGGGGATCGGCGGCGTTTCGTGGCGAATGAAGCGAGGAAGAGAGAGAGAGAGGAATGCAAGGGGAGAGACCGAGAGAGGCAGAGGAGGAGAGAGGAGGAGGTCGTAGAGCAGAGAGAGAGAGGGAGGAAGGAGGCGGAGGGGGCCACTGGCGTGGCCACCCTGCGACGGCGGCCGTCGCCGCGCCAAGGTCCGGGCACCGCCGAGGTGCGCTCGCGTCGCCGCCCTGTCCGTTTCGGGAGATCAGGAGGATAGGGGAGGGAGGGGAAGCAGAAGTGACGAGGGGGGAGAGAGATGAGGAGAGAGGGAGATATTTTTACCGGTGTACTGTAGATGACGGGGGAGTGATTGGCGTTGGCTGTTGGAGAAGCTAAATCTGGTGTGGACTATTTTTTCTGTGCATGACCCAAATCAAGAGAATGAGTGTTATGTTTAGGTTCTAATTATTGGAGGACAGTCCCTATGAAGCTAGCTGGGGGCTGCTTTGTATCGCTCTTCCCAACCTTCCGCCCCTCCCTGTCTCATGTACACTGATGCCTACTGATCTACAGCCACAGCACCTTTGCTGAAGATCTCACAATTGCAAACCACACACAGCAACCACGCCTCCACAGAGCTCCCAGCAAGCTAGATCCCATTTCTTCCCTATATAGGAGTATCTTTTGATCACCAAGTTACAAGAACAAACAGCACTCTTTATCCAGCAGCTAGCCAATCGTCTGCTATCCTAGCAAGTTCGACAGAGCTGCATCCACATATAATATTGAGCTAATCTAACCCTAAACCCCCTCCTCCTAAGAATAGTTGTGGGATATAGTACTGTTACATACCACCAGATCCCTCCCTCCCTGGATCGAAGTAGCATACTAGTCAAAAGTCAACAGCTATAGCAGCAGCAGCCGGAGCTCGCTCTAGACGCGTGTGAGCGGGGAGCCCCATGGAGTTCACGCCCGCGCATGCCCGTGTCGTCGAGGATTCCGAGAGGCCTCGCGGCGGCGTGGCGTGGGTGGAGAAGGAGCACATGTTCGAGAAGGTGGTCACCCCGAGCGACGTGGGGAAGCTCAACCGCCTGGTCATCCCAAAGCAGCACGCGGAGCGCTACTTCCCCGCGCTGGACGCCTCGGCCGCCGCCGCCGCCGCCGCGGCGCCCGGCGGGAAGGGGCTGGTGCTTAGCTTCGAGGACCGGGCGGGGAAGTCGTGGCGCTTCCGCTACTCGTACTGGAACAGCAGCCAGAGCTACGTGATGACCAAGGGATGGAGCCGCTTCGTGAAGGAGAAGCGCCTCGGCGCCGGGGACACAGTCTTGTTCGCGCGTGGCGCGGGCGGCGAGGGCGCCCCGCGCGGCCGCTTCTTCATCGATTTCCGCCGCCGCCGCCAGGACCTCGCGTTCCTGCAGCCGCCGCTGGCGTCTGCTGCAGCGCCTCCTGCCGCTCCCGTCGGTGCCCATCTGCCCGTGGCAGGACTACGGCGGCTCCACTCTGGCGCCCAGCCGGCACGTGCTGTTCCTGCGCCCGCAGGTGCCGGCCGCCGTTGTTCTTACGTCGATGCCCGTGCACGTTGCTGCATCCGCGGTGGAGGCGACGAGGTCAAAGCGTGTCCGCTTGTTCGGGGTGAACCTCGACTGCCCGCCGGACGCTGCCGAAGACGGCGCCACAGTCACCCGGACGGCGTCGACGCTTCTGCATTTGCCCTCGCCATCGTCGTCAATATCCTCCTCGACGGCAGGGAATGAATGCGTGCTCTTTGGATCTTGGACTGTGAAGACAATCAACAGCTAGCAAAAAGGAGAAATTGGGCCGAGGAACTGAGGCACTGACACGCGCGTCAACAGCCTGTTTGTTTCATCGTAAACGATCGAGGCTCACTGGTTGGAACAGATCTGGTATATAGCTCCAGTACTGCATCTGCATGTGTAATTGTTGATGGATTGATATTTCTTCATGATCTTGCTCATATTAGTTCACTTGTGCTTTCCTTATTAACTAATGTGTGTTTCTTCTCTTTTCTTAATTTGATCTTTGTTCCGAGAATATGTTCAGCCTGTTCGCTTGTTGGTTTCAGCCAGCCAACAGTGTTTTTCTCTCACAATAAACCAACACCAGTCAGCCTAAACCAGCCCAAAAACCAACCAGCGAACAGGTCGGTTATATCCTGCTCATTGTAATTGTACATACTGACCAAGTTCAGTAATTTAAGAACTGCACTGTCCACTCTGCATACTATATCAGTTAGGCTATCTCTAACAACAACACCCAAAATACAAGACTTATTCGTCCTTTGGGTAGCGCTACAGACAAAATGTTTAATACTTATTCAGCACCTTCTCCAACAACAAGACACAAAAGAGAATCCTTTTTGCAAATGGGTTTCCAGGAGAGAGGATGCTCATATTTGGGTTGTGCCTCCCAGGCAACCCAAAATAGGTCTCCCATATAGGTACTCTGTTGGAGGCTAATTTTATGTCTCTTGCTACCCATTTTAGATTTGGGTGCCCGTATGAGTTCCTTGGACATAGACTTAGTCCCCAATGTGTGCATATCTTACTGTTTGGGTCATGTAAATTTTTAGTTCTTCAGTTTCTTGAAGCACTCTCTGGGGCCCTCCGGGCAACTTTCACAAGGCTCTCCACCCAAAGCAAGATCGCACCGTAGCAGAGGCAGTTATTGGCTGACTGGAATCAGGTCAGATCAGACCCTAGTCTTTCTTCTAAACATCAGATGCTGCATCCTCATCGTCTCTGCAACTGTACTATTACCATTCTTGGCTTGGTTCTTGTGCAATTCTTTCCCTGCTGCACGCAGGCTGCTGCACCTGATATTCTGATCCGCTTCTACTTCTTCCATTGCTGCATGCTGCAGCTCTGTCTGTAATTCTTACAAGAATCAAGACATCCAGCTGGCTCAGTTCTTAAACATTAAATTTCCTGCTGAGGCATGAAAACATGCATGTTTCAGAAAATAAATAAATGCCTTGGATCATGCTGTATATAACTATGTGCTTAAGCAGATTAAATTAGGGAATCACACTATTTTAACAACCAAGCAGACAACACAGCACATGTAGCTGAATACAAATATATAAAACTAACGAAACATTGTACAGTAAATTTAGGAATATTAGGAACTTTCAGTGTTCATTGTCTAACCGCGTAGCGGTGTATATATGTAGCACTATACAAAAAAAAGTTTTCATTTTGTGTACTGTATATATATAGTACAAATTACCTTTTATGCAAACTTGCATATGAGAATATATGTTGAAATAGTCAGAATGATTTTTTTTACGCGAACTATGGAGGGGAGAGCTTCCCCGCCTAGAAGTCAGAATGGTTATCATAAGACTTCTTTATTGTGCCACATATAATCAATGGCGAAGATAGAACAAATTAAAGGGGTGCGACTGCCTTGTGTGCATGGACAGTCCCGTAGAGGATGCATATTAAACTTTATCACTAGTTTTGTATCTCGTGGGGGGTGCATCTACACCCACAGCTACAAACGTAGCTTCTCCGTCCCCTGCCTACAATCCCAGTATAAAATAGGTAAGTTCTGCAAAAGCAAATGGTATAAGAGAAACGCTTGAGAGATAAATTGTTGGTTTACATTATATTTATACCCACATTATTATTAATAAACCATTGGTGTGAATATGTTCCTCGGTCTTCTAGTAATAGGTAGTAGCTGAAAAAGGTAAACATTATTTCAGTAAACATTAGGAAGACTACTAGGCCTCCAGAGCTCTAAAGTCTAAACCATGCATGCCCGCACCAAGAACTAAACGCAAAAGTACACTAGAGATCGATGCCGTATTTCAGTGGCCTTCTAGCTACGTAACTCTCTGCTATCGATTCAAATATCATTCGATTTCCTGCACATATATATTTGATGTATATAGTGCAACCTCTATTATTGCCATCTTTAATAATTTGAACCAATGCATTGTATTCACTACAGCAGCCACACGCTTTGCCGAGTGCCCCATGCACTCGGCAAAGGCACCCATGCGCTCGGCAAATCCTTTGTTAAGTGCAACACTCGGCAAAGAGGCTCCGTCGAACCTTTTCACGGTAAAGCCTACTTTGCCGAGTGCCAAATCTCGGGCACTCGGCAAAGGCTTTGCCGAGTGTCAAGCTGACACTCGGCAAAGGATTGACGGCCGTTGGCCGAAGGCTCACGCCGTCTTAATTTTTTTTTAATTTCTTTGCCGAGTGCAACACTCGGCAAAGAATTTTCTTTTTTTTTTTCAAATTTCTTTGCCAAGTGCCATAGCGCTGAGACACTCGGCAAAGCTTGTTTTTATTTTTTTTTTTAAATTTTCTTTGTCGAGTGCCACTGCCAAGGCACTCGGCAAAGCATTTTTTATTTTTTTTAAATTTTCTTTGCCGAGTGCAATGGCCATTGCACTCGGCAAATCTGGGAAGTTGTTGCTGCTATTTTCCCAGCTTTGGCGAGTGCAATGGTCATTGCACTCGGCAAAGCCACAGCAAATTTTTTTTTGTTTTTTGCTTTTTCATGTAAACAGCAGTGCATATATATATATTAGAAACCACAATTCAACACAATATATCAGAAACCACATATATATATCACAAACGACCAATTATGTCCGAAATCCACAATATATTACAAACCACAAATTCAAAGTTCACAAGTTCAATACATAAAGGCATGCCTACATAAAACCGACTCCGGAAGCGGCTCACGGCGAATGTGAGGGTTGCGACGCCCCAACTTGCGATGCCGGCGACCCTCCGAGATGGTTCGACGCCGCCCCCGATTGATGCTGCACAAAAGAGAAGAGATTGCACGTGAGTGACAAGATAAAAATGTAAGCAGTTTAAAGAAAAGTTGAAAATTTCGGCAGCACCTCCCCTGCACGGGGAGGTTTCCAAAACCTGTAAGAAAAACGTCGGCACGAAGGCCGACAACCACATTTCCGTCACGAAGGCCGACACATCAACAAACCTGGCACGAAGGCCCACACATCAACAAATCCGGCACGAAGGCCATCACTAGGTTTGACACTAAGCATGAGCATATAAAGTAAAGCATCCGTACTCATACTCACCGGAGTAGAATCTGGACGATGTGGTGGTGGTGGTGGTGGTGCAAGCAGGTTGGCTGGGATCTCCCAACCTTGTTGCAGCCCAAGTTGTTGCACGAACTGGAGCAAACCTGCTTGCTGGGCCTCCAAAGCTTGTAGCCTTTGACGCTCGGCCTCCCGCTCAGCCAGCTGGGCCTCCTACTAGGACCGAAGTTGCTGTAGCTCGGCCTGCAACATTTGACACCAATGTTTCAATAATGCATAGCTAAGGAATGTAAATGACAAAGAACGACGAATAAAACTGGAATACTTACCTGGAGTGTCGCCACCGATGACGGCCGTTGCCTTATGGGCACGCTAGAGCTCGTGCTCGCTGCTCGGAGGCGGTGGAGAGGAGGAGTAGAGGCCGTGTCGAGGATGCCGTCGCCAATCTAGAAATGCCCATGCTTCTTGCCTTCCCCCACCCTCATCACGAGCTCAGGATCAAGGCGCTCCTCGGTCCTCGGATCGTAGTCGGGCCCGTGGACTGACCTTGCCGCCTCCGTGTAAGAAGTGAGGCGGGTGTGGATGCCGGAGTTGGTGTACGCCTCTAGGCCCGCAACCGGGTTGTACTCGATGTTGGACTTTGCCGGGCCCATGTGGGCCAGAGCATACGCCGTGAGTTGGCCAATTGGCTGGCCACCGTGCGCCGCCGACTGCGAGAAAGACAACAATATGTGATAAGAAATAATGCAAAACTAAGCGTGGCTAGATAAGACAAATGGTGGAGACTTACATATGTCTTTGCATACTTGCTGAGGCTGGCGCTGCCCTGATGGTGAGGTACACCTGGCATCATCATATGGTGCTCGCTTTTCTCTTGGTGCGTCCTCTGCCAGTCCGTGTCCAACCATTTGTCCACTATAGCAGCCCAACAATCGGGGTGGGTGGCGCACTAGTTTGGAATCACCTACAAGCCATCATAAGATCAAATTGGCATAGTTAATCTCAGACGAAATCAATAGGAGATGTTTTCTATTTACCTGTAGGTACTGCTCCCTGGTAAGAACCTCTGTCTCCCTTCTTGCCTGTGTCTTGTTGATTCTTCTGTTACGAAAGGTGGCGTTGTAGTCTCTGTGCGCCTGGAGGCGGGCCTCATAATACAAGTCCGAGACACGCCTTTTACAGGAAGCGTAAGCCACCTGATACGCCCTATCCTCCTGTCCCGGCTGGCATCTGAAGAAGTCCTGCATAAAGACACGAGGTATCCATTATTTTGTTTAAAGAATGTGCATTGAATGCAA
Source organism: Miscanthus floridulus (assembly GCF_019320115.1). NCBI lineage: Eukaryota > Viridiplantae > Streptophyta > Magnoliopsida > Poales > Poaceae > Miscanthus > Miscanthus floridulus. The sequence goes on along the minus strand of NC_089580.1, from coordinate 128,403,356 downwards.
TGAATTGAGGGCCGTAGTGCGAGAAAGGCTTACCCACAACTCCTGAATCACCCGATCCGCCAAGTTTCTATGCTCAGTGTCGGTGGCGACGAGGGCATACTGGTCGAACGAGGGTACCACTGGGTCCTCATCCTCTGACGTCCACACCAGGCTAGGGAAGTGTTCCCTGCACAGAAGTCCCAGGATCCCATTGACATTGCGAGCCTCGATCCCCTCCTCCACAAGCATCCAGTTCCTGCACAAGTGGTTAACAATAGTTATTATTAGCTCTTATTATCATTTTCAACATATCAAATGAAGAACATATGAAGTTACTTACTTATCCCCCTCGGGTGCAATCAGTGGGCGGCGGTGAGGAGGAATCGATCGCTTCGGGAGCTGGCTAGGACCTCGCAAGTAGGGTTTGGAGGCTGCAGAGGAAGTCGAACCCCCTGCCCCCTCCTCAGACGTGTGCGGAACCACCTCTTCATCGTACATCTATGGAGCCGCCTCCTCGCCCACTGTGGGCAGAGGGCCATCGTCGTCCCTAGAAGAGAGCGAGGAGCCACGCTCGTGGTCAGTCGATGGCTCCCGCCTGGGCCTACCCCTCGGCCTCCTCTACCTATGTGACGTCTCCGCCTCCGCCTCCGTCTCCTCAGCCTATGGCGTGTCCCTCGATCTCATGTAAGTCGAGGGACAGCTCCTCCTATTGGGCCCCATCACCTACAATTAAAAAGAATAAACCAGTATTAGTCAAGATAAACGAGAAGTACTTAGCAAGGTATGCAAAAAAAAAAGAAAATGTAATTACAAAATAACATAGTATTACATGTATTTCTAATATTCTTCATGATCGGGATTATCTGAACGATAGGTATCATCATCACTATCAAGAGCCTCCAAATCGTCAACAGCCTCATCCTCATCGCTGTCGTTGCCTAGTTGTAGTCCGTCAAGCATTTTCAAGTCTCTCGGATCATGCACCTCATCTGCAGCTTCCTCGTCAACAACCCATTCCTCGTCTACTTCTATTTCAATCTCTCCTGTTAAGTCTATCTCAAGCATCCCTGGTAGCCCCTCGTCTTGTTGATAGAACTCCCCGTCATCATGCGTGGGTGGGTTCAAGTTGTAATCATCATCGTTTGGGTGAGGTAATTTACCATGTGGTGATACCTTGTGCACAATATACCAACCCTGAAGACGTGGGTCAGTTTTGCAAGCATATGAACAATAATAAACTTGCCTGGCTTGTTGAGCCACAATATAGACATCATCTCCTGGATAGAAGGAATCCTATCTAGTTTCGACTATCCCAAGTTTAGGGGACTTTTTTGATACTGCAGGATTAAACCACTGGCATTTGAATATGACTGGCCTAGGTGCTTTTTTCACCATGGTATTGGAGCTCGTATATTTCTTCAACTGTGCCATAATAGTTCTCCTGCTCAGCGTCGGGCGTAACTACTCTGGGCGTATATACTCCGGTATTCGTGGTCTTTGCATTGGGCCGACTCTTCTCGTAGCTTGTTGTGTGAAAGCGATATCCATTCACGTCATAAGCGTTAAATGACGAGACCTTATAGTCAAAGCCTTTGCCCACTTGTCGTAATTCGGCACTTATAGACAAATCACTTTGGCACTGCAAGGTAAAGCAAGAGAGAAATAAAATTAGGTAACTAGGAACGCCAAACTTGGAACAAGGTTCAAGAAGGGTCTCTCGTTCATGGTCAGAAGGTGGCCTTGGATGATGCCAGTATTGGTCAAAAAATTCCCTGCACCGACAAGCAACAAGGTTGTTGGATGCAGAAAAGATGACTGGCCATGTAACAAGTTCGTTGAGAATTTACCTCTAATACTTGTCGACTTCGTCAAGGTTCGTCAACACGTAGAGCATGATCTTGCGCCACACTTCATTGGTCAAGAACTTTTTGGATGCTCCACTTGATCTCCCGTGTTGCCCTTTGAATAGGCTGAGGGTCGATTCATTTTCATCCTCGTTGTAACGAGGGGGTGATTATGCACGCTAGGAAGGTTGTCACTATAGTATAATGTTGTGAAGTTTGACTCCTCCTCACGAATGAATGCGTCTGCTATGGAAGCCTCAATTCTGCCTTTGTTTCCACATTTCTAGCGAACAGTCTTTAGACATCTCTCGATTGGATAGCACCAACGGTTCTGCACGGGCCCCCCATTCGGACCTCGTTCAGGAGGTGCAAAATCAAATACTGCATCGACAAGAAAAAGCCAGGTGGAAAGATCTTCTCCAACTCACAGAGCAACTTGGGTGCCATTTTTTCCAACTCCTCAACCACTTTCAGAGAGATCTCCTTGGCACAAAGCTGACGGAAGAAAAAACTCAACTCTGCCAGCACCTTCTAGACATGCTCAGGGACGTAGCCACGAACCATCGACGGAAGAAGCCGCTCAATCCATATGTGGAAGTCATGACTCTTCATCCCTAACACTCGGCCAGTATCTGGGTTCGCTCCCCTCCTCAGATTCGCTGCAAACCCATCAGGGAAACTTAACGTCTGCATCCATTGTATCACTTTCGTCCTATGCTTCTTTTCCAAGACGTAATCGGCCTTAGGCCTTTTCCATGGTTTGCCGTCTCTTGGAGGCAGCATCTGTAGCTTTGGTCTATCGCATAGTGTTGCCATGTCTACTCTAGCCTTAGGGTTGTCCTTTGTCTTGTCAGGAGTTGTAACACCCTGGTGTTACGATTTTATTTAGCACCGCATTTTAGGCCTAAGTAAAAATTTTCGTAACGAGTTTTTAGAATTTTTAATCTAAACGTACTTGAGGCGATAAGCGAATCTTGGGTGACTTAGTTTCGCGGACTCGAACTAAGCGCTCAAGTTAAATTACGCAGTGAAATATTTAGGAATGTCCATAACGATTCTAGCAAATAAATAGCGAACGGTTTGTTCTATTAGATTAAGCGGGAAAAAGCAACTTTTATAAATAAAATAAAATCCATTAATAAATAGAACGATATATATATATATATATATATATATATATATATATATATATATATATATATATATGTTGATAAGCACGAAATGAATGTTACATTGCATGTCACGTTATATTATTTGGTGTCCTAAACGGATTTTTATGTAAACAAAAGGGCTAATGAACGCATGCATGTGAATTTTCTCTTGCTTTCATGTTTGCATGCATGGCCATGCAAAGTTGTCGTCACGTTGTTTTGGACGGTGGCCGGCCAACCAATTGAGATGGCCATCTTTATTTTTTCATGCACGTGTGAAGGACGAACGGAAGTACAGGCGGTGCCTAACCCACCACTGTGCGGTAGTACGATGCTGGAGTGTCCATGCAAGTTTCATCATCACCCGGCCGCTTTAAGTTCCGAACGCGGTCGCCTCTACAAGTAGCCTAGCAGCACTCCACCATTTTTCCAGTTAGCTATACTTCCATCGCGCTATTCGGCATCGAGCTAGTAGCAGCGCCGACGGACTCCACCGCACCGCGTCCGAGCAAGAAAGCAGAGCAGCTGGAGGTGCGTACTGTTGTTGTTAGCTTGTTGACATTAGCATGATGTCATCCCTACGTCACACCCATTTTAGAGCCGCTTTCGTGTAGGAAAATAAATCCAGAATACATTAGAAATACGTCGCTTTGGGCTGCATCCGCGGCCACCTGGGCCAGCTCCCCGCGCTGGGCCACGCTGCCGCGCTCGTCTGCCGTGCTGGCCTGCGTTCCAGCCAGCCCGCATTCGCGTCCGCGCTGGGCGTCCACTGCTCGCGCGCTGGGCCACGTCGCGCTCGCTACTTGTGCGCTGGGCCATGCCGCGTCGCTTGCTGCCACGCTGGGCCGCGCCGCGCCGCCTGCTGCGCGCTGGGCCACGCCGGCCTGCCCACACTCGTGCTCGCCAGTGGCCTGGGCCCGCTGCTGGGACACGTCGTCGCGCTAGGCCGCACCCGCTCGCGCCCGCGTTCGCTTTCGCGTTGGGCCACGCCCGCGCCCACCTGCCCGCCGCTGGGCCGCGCTTGCGCCTGCAACTGCGCTTCGCTTGCTGGGCCGTGCCGCGCGTATTGGGCCACGAGCTAGGATTCAGTTTCTTTATTTCTAGAAGAATAGAAATGATTATTCAATTTCGTTTTTAGCTGAACTTTGGTAATTTATAGTAAATTGTGTAGATGTCCAAAAATGGTGAAACCAGTTTTGTTAGTCCCCTAAAATCATGCTCTACATGTTAGTATATTTCGTTCACGTAGTTTGGTAATGTTTTTGGGAGCTATATAATTAATCTAAGATACTTAATATTGTAAAATATAAACTTGTAGGAACTTTCATTGTAAATTGTTAATAGTGTTGGATCTGAAATCTTTATAGTAGGCTCCTAGCAAAATTAGGTAATCACAGTAATTTTTGTAGCTCTGGAAAAATTAGTTTGCTAAATAGATAAAGATGTCCTATTGCGAATAAATATTTAATTGACAGAATAGAATAAAGAAACACCGTTGGTTTAGATAACTAAAATAATTATTGGGAAATAGCGTCTTATTCGACAACGTGGATATGTAGCCTAAGAACGGTCGTCGTTAGAACTAGCCCGTTAACTTGAGAGGCGTAAATCGTACTTTATGAGTCACGATTGCAGTCGATTAATTATGTCTTTGTATTTCATTGCATTGTATATCATATAGGTGCGATGATGGAGCAACGAATCAATTGAAGAATGATTGGGAATCCGAAGATGGTGTCATGGTATTCTCTCTAGGAGATGATGCAATGGGCTTGTTATTCAGCTAATGGTGGATGATCTGAAGATGCAGACACTAACTTTTTAATATATCTTACCCAGGCAAGCCCCGGTGCATAACCTCTACTTTCTGCAATTAAATTATATTTGTGCATTAAGTTTTAAGGAGTTGAATGAAACCCACTTGCATATATATATTTATTCCTACGAGTCTTACTAGTATGACAGGATCGTGTAGAATGCTATGCTACAGGACACCGGTAGAAGTCGAGTGATTACCTGTCATTCGTGAGATATAGGAAATATGTTACTATATGATTATCACTTGGAATATATAAAATGGTGGAAAGGAAAATGGTGACCGGGCAGGGACATGGTTTGGGTATTGGTGGGTGTAAGAAGTTGTGTCACCGCGGAGGCGGGTCATAGCTTGGTTACACCATTTTTCCCTGTCTGGTCAGTTAAGGACCGATCGTGCATATGACTCTAGGCAGGTCACAGACCTATTATCCCGAGCACATACTTGTATATGGGCACTTGGAAAGCTTGTTGCTCTCTTGTCGCGGATCCGGCTCTTTCCGAACCGACTGTCAGGGTTTTGTTTTGGTGGAGGAGGTCCTTGCACCGCACTGAGTCCAGGACTCAGGGGCGGGGGCTTGGAGTCCCAGTTTGGACGGGGACCTGGACACCCAGGACAGGAGAGTGATGGGTTGGTCCTACTTGTGCCTGGGGTACAAGCGGGGCGTGTGTTTTCGGGGTACCCAGCTGGGGGCATTGATTCGCGAATCGCCGGACTATCCGGTACGGCTTGTCTGCGGTTTAGCATCGTAGTAAGAACTGAAAGATGAAAGATGGAAGATGAACAAAGGAAATCTGATTGCTTACCACCTGCTTGAAAGTAGCATAGGTGCTTACATAGAATGGTTAGTTAATGAACCAATGCGGCTATTATTAAAAATAAAAAATAAGGACGCATGCTTAGTAATGCTTCCTGCAAATGCAACCCACAAGCCAGATAGCCTTGCATATCCTTGGAGTCTTTTCTTTTCTCCTGTCGGATAAGTCTTGCTGAGTATAATTGAGTACTCAGGGTTTCATTCCCCTATTGCAGGTGACAGGTGGACGCTTGAGTTGACCTCTGTGTGTGGATTCCTCCTGGTGGGCTCAGAGAGGATTTCCTTTACGCTGCGATCGTAGTTGTCATTTATAACTCTCACCAAATGTTTTATAAATGAAAGTACTACAACTGTGTCATAATTTACTTATCAATAATTCATCATGCCATGATTAGATATTTATTTCCGCTGTAATTCTGATCACATGTTTCTATTTCGCTGTTCAATTAAATTATTTATAACTCTGATAATATGATTTCATTTCGCTGTTATACTAATAAATGTTATATTCTGATGTACATGTAAAGTGATGTAAGAAATGGTTAAGAAGGATGTAAGCTTTATTCTCTCATTTGTGATCCTGGTGGCAAAAATGTGGATTTTCGGGTTCTCCCCTGGGGTGTGCCCGACGGAATCGAGTAATTTAGTGTTCTCCCTTGAGTGCTTAGTGTTTAATGGAAGACAAGCACTCATGTGAGGCATTAAATTAGGCAGTTCTACCACAGGTGGTATCAGAGCATAAATGAGGAAATAAGGCTTCGAAAACATTTTCGAAACTAAAATTTGACAGTCCATTGTTGCAAAAAGTTAGGACGTTTATATGCGAAGTTATATAAGTAGCCCTATTACTATGGTTATGTATCCAGGATAGATGGCACTCTGCTAACTTAGATAGGATTATTCAAGTTTCTGTAGGTACACTGACTTGAGCATAGTTCGATAGTATCGACTAGTTACAGGGAGAGAACGATGTGCCAAAAATCTAAGAACGGTTGCCCTATATATTGGCAACAGTGAAAGGACGTATAGGACGTGCATTCATGCATATCCTGTTTGTGAATTATAGTATTGTATTGCTGGTAGATACGCCATCCATAGGTGTCACGAGTGTCGTATTGTGCATGAATGACTCATCCCTGTTCCAGAGTTAGGTCTGCACTGTGGCTTCGTGTTTCGCGTTCGTCCGTGGTTCGCGCTGGTCGTGACCCACGTCTCTCTGTACCCCTTTCTGCACTCTTGTTGGATCCTTGCCCTACAATCGTACTAGTCAGTAATGGCATCGCACGTCGCTCGCCTCGAACACGCGGAATTTGGTCGATTCGTCGTAGTGATCTCACACGGGAACCCTGGTGAACCACGCCGGGACCACTGAACGCTCTGCCTTTATAAGTAGAGCCTGGCTTAGCCATTGGTACCACCACTCGGCGCACTTTAGCTCGCTTAGTTTTTCCTTTGAGCCAGCTTTTCGCTCAGCCCTCCTTGCAACCACCGCCAGAGATGGCAGGAGCTTGGGTTAGCACCTACTGCCTGAATGTTGAGGGGTTTCCCAAAATCCTGCATTCCACCCTATAAAAGCTCAGAGTCAAAGATCATCCCGAGTATGACGGCCGTGAGTATGAGAAGCATGGCACTGATCGGTGTGAAGTTACCGTCTACATTGGGAAGAGTGAAGAGTTCCCCAACGTCACTGAAGCCTGGAGTGTGACCGCAACCGAGTGTAGCTTCGCCGACACCTATCAGGTTGTGGCCCGTAAAGCCTTGCGGTACCTCTGCCAGATCTATGAAGAGCCCATTGCCCGTACTCCCATGCGGTTCTTTCCACCTTTGGATAGGAATCGGCGGGCATGGAAGGCTCACATGGAGGCTTTGCAAGGGCAGGGTGCGCAAGAGGACAGTCCAACCGTGGATTCCTTGACCACGTACTTGCTTGCTTTGGATGAGCAGTATGACCGGCAAGCCTTGGAGTTTAGGGTGTGCCTTCAGCATGCCGAGGAAGCCGAGATCTTCAGCAGGATGCTCCAGGTGCAGCTTGCCGAAGCGCATGCCAGCGCTGCAGCTGCTGAGAGCCGAGAGGCTGCCATGGAGGAAGCTCTAAAGGGGGCCAAAGACCGGCATGTTCATCAGCTACGGGTGGCCTATCTTGTCACCAGGGCCGAGTGGAGGACGTTGGCTGCTGAAGGGCAGGATGCCCCGATCTTAGAAGGGATCCCTATCCACCCACCAGAGAGAAGAAGAACCGGTGATGCATCACCACCAGCACCTCCACCCTCGGAAGTGTCAGAAGTCAAACCCTTGATTCCTCTCACTCAGCCGTTGCCATGAGAAGAGGTAGACTAGTTGCCTTGGGACGTTGTGCCCGTAGTAGTAGTGTTTTTCATTGCTATTCCCGGTATTGTATTCTTGCCATTGTTGTTCGTCCGTAGTTGTTGAGATCGTCCGCTAGTAGGGAAGGTGAATGTGGTGTCGTGAATCAGAGCCTGAATGCTGTATGATGTACCCTATAAGACCATTCAGAATATGCATTTTGTTTATTTCACTGTGTTTATTGCGTTTGTCTACTTTAGTTTCGCTAGCCGTGCTTAAATTGGTCAAGGAAGAAAATGAAAATAAGCGTAGTAAGAAAAAGTTAGGCTCGGGTAGTCGGGAGTAATAGGAAAGTCTGAGTGGATGTCTTGTCCCAAGCCCTGTGCTTAGTTGACCGTGCTATGCATGCTGGGTCATTTCGCTGTGTGCCCTGCAAATGCCGCCTGTGTCGGGATCTGTAGCACCCCATTTTCACGTGGCTGCGGCATCGTGCAGTGCTCGCCGCCCTTGTGCACTATGCACTTTTCCTTTCCTGGCGTCCGGTCGGCTCTCTACCCCGCACCGTCGTTCCCCCATACCGGACCCCCCTCATTTCCCCTTCCCTCTCATTCTTTCTTCTTTTGGTGACACGACCGCCGCACGCCTACCTCGTCGAGCGGACCCATTCCCCTCTCCTCTCCTTTATTTCCCCTCTGCCGCTCACGTAGGAAGCGCACCATGTCTGACCTTATCTCCACAGCATGAAGTGTCTGTGTATCCCATCCACTCCATCTCCACTTCCGGTGTGTTGCTCCCCACCATTGCCACTATAAAATCCCCTTGGTTCTTGCTCTTCTTCTTCATCCCTATTCCTCTCGCATTCCCAGCAGAGCTACGAAATTCAGTTATCGTTGTGAAGCTAGGTTCGGCAGTCTGAGGTGATAGTGTGATCTGAGAAGAAGAAAGGATCCGGTTCGTCGAAGAAGTTCAAGTTCCCTTGGTTAGTTGGCCTTAGGATTCACGATGTTTTACTTCTCAGTCGACTATTTCTAGATCTGTTGGTGCTACGCCATGTTTTGGATAATCATTATCTTGTTGTTTCTGCATTGTCCTCGTCTATCTCGACTTCTAGATGAGATCTCGGTTGTACCAAGTTGCTCTTAACCATGTATCCCTAGCTCCCCGTGTGGTTTATTATTCGAAGTCGTGTAATCTTTCGTGTAGTCCCTGATCTACGGAATGTAATCGCGTTTCTCCTTTTCTGCTTCTAGTTTCGAATCTCGGGACGAGATTCTTTTTAAGGGGGGTTGGTTGTAACACCCCGGTGTTACGATTTTATTTAGCACCGCATTTTAGGCCTAAGTAAAAATTTTCGTAACGAGTTTTCAGAATTTTTAATCTAAACGTACTTGAGGCGATAAGCGAATCTTGGGTGACTTAGTTTCGCGGACTCGAACTAAGCGCTCAAGTTAAATTACGCAGTGAAATATTTAGGAATGTCCATAACGATTCTAGCAAATAAATAGCGAATGGTTTGTTCTATTAGATTAAGCAGGAAAAGCAACTTTTATAAATAAAATAAAATCCATTAATAAATAGAACGATATATGTTGATAAGCACGAAATGAATGTTACATTGCATGTCACGTTATATTATTTGGTGTCCTAAACGGATTTTTATGTAAACAAAAGGGCTAATGAACGCATGCATGTGAATTTGCTCTTGCTTTCATGTTTGCATGCATGGCCATGTAAAGTTGTCGTCACGTTGTTTTGGACGGTGGCCGGCCAACCAATTGAGATGGCCATCTTTATTTTTCATGCACGTGTGAAGGACGAACGGAAGTTCAGGCGGTGCCTAACCCACCACTATGTGGTAGTACAATGCTAGAGCGTCCATGCAAGTTTCGTCATCACCGGCCGCTTTAAGTTCCAAACGCGGTCGCCTCTGCAAGTAGCCTAGCAGCACTCCACCATTTTTCCAGTTAGCCATACTTCCATCGCGCTATTCGGCATCGAGCTAGTAGTAGCGCCGACGGACTCCACCGCACCACGTCCGAGCAAGAAAGCAGAGCAGCTGGAGGTGCGTACTGTTGTTGTTAGCTTGTTGACATCAGCATGATGTCATCCCTGCGTCACACCCATTTTAGAGCCGCTTTCGTGTAGGAAAATAAATCCAGAATACATTAGAAATACGTCGCTTTGGGCTGCATCCGTGGCCACCTAGGCCAGCTCCCCGCGCTGGGCCACGCTGCCGCGCTCGTCTGCCACGCTGGCCTCGGTCCGCTGCCGCTGGCCTACGTTCCAGCCGGCCCGCACTCGCGTCCGCGCTAGGCGTCCACTGCTCACGCGCTGGGCCACGTCGCGCTCGCTACTTGTGCGCTGGGCCGCGCCGCATCGCCTGCTGCCACGCTGGGCCACGCCGCGCCGCCTGCTGCGCACTGGGCCATGCCGGCCTGCCCACACTCATGCTCGCCAGTGGCCTGCGCCCGCTGCTGGGCCGCGTCGTCGCGCTGGGCTGCACCCGCTCGCGCCCGCGTTCGCTTTCGCGTTGGGCCACGCCCGCGCCCACTTGCCCGCCGCTGGGCCGCGCTTGCGCCTGCGACTGCGCTCCACTTGCTGGGCCGTGCCGCGCGTATTGGGCCGCGAGCTAGGATTCGGTTTCTTTATTTCCAGAAGAATAGAAATGATTATTCAATTTTGTTTTTAGCTAAACTTTGGTAATTTATAGTAAATTGTGTAGATGTCCAAAAATGGTGAAACCAGTTTTGTTAGTCCCCTAAAATCATGCTCTACATGTTAGTATATTTCGTTCACGTAGTTTGGTAATGTTTTTGGGAGCTATATAATTAATCTAAGATACTTAATATTGTAAAATATAAATTTGTAGGAACTTCCGTGGTAAATTGTTAATAGTGTTGGATCTGAAATCTTTACAGTAGGCTCCTAGCAAAATTAGGTAATCACTGTAATTTTTGTAGCTCTAGGAAAATTAGTTTGCTAAATAGATAAAGATGTCCTATTGCGAATAAAGATTTAATTGACAGAATAGAATAAAGAACACCGTTGGTTTAGATAACTAAAATAATTATTGGGAAATAGCGTCTTATTCGACAACGTGGATATGTAGCCTAAGAACGGTCGTCGTTAGAACTAGCCCGTTAACTTGAGAGGCGTAAATCGTACTTTACGAGTCACGATTGCAGTCGATTAATTATGTCTTTGTATTTCATTGCATTGCATATCATATAGGTGCGATGATGGAGCAACGAATCAATTGAAGAATGATTGGGAATCCGAAGATGGTGTCATGGTATTCTCTCTAGGAGATGATGCAATGGGCTTGTTATTCAGCTGATGGTGGATGATCTGAAGATGCAGACACTAACTTTTTAATATATCTTACCCAGGCAAGCCCCGGTGCATAACCTCTACTTTCTACAGTTAAATTATATTTGTGCATTAAGTTTTAAGGAGTTGAATGAAACCCACTTGCATATATATATTTATTCCTACGAGTCTTACTAGTATGACAGGATCGTGTAGAATGCTATGCTACAGGACTCCGGTAGAAGTCGAGTGATTACCTGTCATTCGCGAGATATATGAAATATGTTACTATATGATTATCACTTAGAATATATAAAATGGTGGAAAGGAAAATGGTGACCGGGCAGGGATATGGTTTGGGTATTGGTGGGTGTAAGAAGTTGTGTCGCCGCGGAGGCGGGCCATAGCTTGGTTACACCATTTTTCCCTGTCTGGTCGGTTAAGGACCGATCGTGCATATGACTCTAGGCAGGTCACAGACCTATTATCCCAAGCACATACTTGTATATGGGCGCTTGGAAAGCTTGTTGCTCTCTTGTCGCGGATCCGGCTCTTTCCGAACCGACTGTCAGGGTTTTGTTTTGGTGGAGGAGGTCCTTGCACCGCACTGAGTCCAGGACTCAGGGGCGGGGGCTTGGAGTCCCAGTTTGGACGGGGACCTGGACACCCAGGACAGGAGAGTGATGGGTTGGTCCTGCTTGTGCCTGGGGTACAAGCGGGGCGTGTGTTTTCGGGATACCCAGCTGGGGGCATTGATTCGCGAATCGTCGGGCTATCCAGTATGGCTTGTCTGTGGTTTAGCATCGTAGTAAGAACTGAAAGATGAAAGATGGAAGATGAACAAAGGAAATCTGATTGCTTACCACCTGCTTGAAAGTAGCATAGGTGCTTACATAGAATGGTTTGTTAATAAACCAATGCGGCTATTATTAAAAATAAAAAATAAGGACGCACGCTTAGTAATGCTTCCTGCAAATGCAACCCACAAGCCAGATAGCCTTGCATATCCTTGGAGTCTTTTCTTTTCTCCTGTCGGATAAGTCTTGCTGAGTACAATTGAGTACTCAGGGTTTCATTCCCCCTGTTGCAGGTGACAGGTGGACGCTTGAGTTGACCTCTGTGTGTGGATTCCTCCTGGTGGGCTCAGAGAGGATTTCCTTTACGCTGCGATCGTAGTTGTCATTTATAACTCTCACCAAATGTTTTATGAATGAAAGTACTACAACTGTGTCATAATTTACTTATCAATAATTCATCATGCCATGATTAGATATTTATTTCCGCTGTAATTCTGATCACATGTTTCTATTCTGTTGTTCAATTAAATTATTTATAACTCTGATAATATGATTTCATTCCACTGTTATACTAATAAATGTTATATTCTGATGTATATGTAAAGTGATGTAAGAAATGGTTAAGAAGGATGTAAGCTTTATTCTCTCATTTGTGATCCTGGTGGCAAAAATGTGGATTTTCGGGTTCTGCCCTGGGGTGCGCCCGACGGAATCGAGTAATTTAGTGTTCTCCCTCGAGTGCTTAGTGTCTAATGGAAGACAAGCACTCATGTGAGGCATTAAATTAGGCGGTTCTGCCATAGGAATGTCCATGAGTGTTGCCCAAAGTGCTTTGGCGACATTCTTCTCAGTGTGCATTACATCTATGTTATGTGGAAGGAGAAGGTCATCAAAATAAGGAAGCCTCTCCAATCCCGACTTATGAGTCCACATATGTTCCACACCATAGCCCACAAAGTGATCTTTGTTTGGATTATCTTTCTTTGGATTAGCTTTCTTTCTTTTACCCTTCTTTGGATTATCTTTCTGTGTCGGGACCACGAGAGCATCTATCTGAGCATGAACCTATCCACCAGTCATCTTCTAAGGTGCAGGGTCGGTCACCATGACACCTTTCGTGAAGTTCTTGGTGTCTTCTTTGAATGGATGGTCAAGAGGGAGGAACTGCCGATGCTTGTCGAACGACGAGAACTTGCCACCCTTCTTCAACCAAATGAACTATAGAGCTGCCTTGCATACCAGGCATGGAAACTTCCCATAGACACACTAGCCGGCGAATATCCCATACGCCAGGAAGTCATGCATGGAGTACAAGTACCAAACATACATTTTGAAGTTCTTCTTTGTAGCTCGGTCGTAAGTCCATATGCCTTCATTCCAAACCTTGATCAATTCATCATAAACCGGCTCCATGTACACACCCATTTTGTTTCCCGGGTGTCCAGGAATTATCAACATTAAGAATATGTTTTGCCATTGAAGTAGGGACCTAGGGGGAGATTGAGGGGGATAGCAAACATGGGCCAACAAGTGTATGGGGCCGACATCATTCCATAAGGATTGAACCCATCCATTGCCAGTGCAATACGTACATTACGTGCCTCTTCATCTTTGCCACGATGGTTGCCATTAAAGCTTTTCCATGCTTCACCATCTACTGGATGTACCATCTTGTCAGGATTGTATCGAACGCCATTCTTGTGCCATGTCATCTGTTTCACGGACTCCTCGGACATGAATAGCCGTTGGAGCCTCGGTATGGTCAAAAGGTATTGTAGGATTTTCATGGGGATCCCCTCATTCTGCTCCTTCTTGCCATCGCCTTTGTCTACCTCCACATACCTAGAGGATTTACACTTTGGACAGTACTTTGCATCCTTGTGATCTTTCCTAAATAGGACGCACCCCTTCAGACAACAATATATCTACTCATACGGCATCTTCAGTGCCCGAAGGAGTCTCGTTGACTCATACAAGCTGCTCGGCAGATGATGACCCTCCGGAAGCAAATCCCCAATAATTGCCATCATAGCATCGAAGCAGGCTCGAGTCATGTTGTGCTAGGACTTCAACCCCAGTAGGCGCCCAATGGCATCTAGTTGAGAAACCATTGTCTTCTCATGTAGGAACTTCTGTGCTGATTCCAACATGGCCAAGAACGCCTTAGCGCTTAGCTCTGGCTCCTCCTCCTCATCCTCCTGCTCGACCTCCGGAGGTCTTTCAGCGAACATCGCATCCTCAGTCACCTAACCATCCTTCTACCCTGCCATCACCATCAAATGCCTCCAAGCATCGTCTCACGACCTCCTCTCTAGGACGATAGGCTTCACCATGGTACACCCACCGGGTATAGTTTGGCATAAATCCAAACTTGCAAAGATGCTTCATCATGACTTCCCTTGTTTTTCTTTTCTTGTTTTCACAATCGCTGCAGGGACAGAACGTGTCTCTCGCTCCCTTAGCTTCCTTAAATGCATGGTCCAAGAATTTCTCGGTCTTATCCATCCATTCACGGGTGATTTGAGCCTGACTTGGGCGTCCCATGTACATCCACTCATGGTTCTCCATCCTCTAGCATATACACATAACGGAGCAATATCATATATGTCACGGAACCGACCAATTTATAAGAGCACAAGTATAAAAACAATCGCCGAAACGATCAAATTCTTGAACTTGAGCCCATATAAACCCGGTAGTCAACCAAAATCTCGAAGGATTTCAAACCAACTTGCATACAACCAAGATCACAGTAATCCAATATAACATATCGTACGTTACAACATTTCTCAGATGTTCGCAAATAAATTACATCATCACAGAGTCATTGTTATTACAAAACAAGTCTTGTAAAACATGCGGAAGCAAATAGTTTAACTCACACACTGAGTTCAAATACACATACTGGTTTGCTGATCACAGACCGCAAAAGCATTCAGATAAGAGAACAGAGATCATGCCCATGATCTAGTCTTCATCACCCGCCGGGTGGAGACAATACTTGCAGAATCCCTGATATAGGAGGTCATCTGCAACAAGAGGGAATAAACCTTGAGTACGGGAATGTACTCAGCTAGACTTACCCGTCGAAAACCAAACAAATGACACCAAGGATTATGCATAGCTTAATGTAGTGGAGCTGGCTGACACTTTCTTTTTGCAGAAAAGCATAAGTAATAATGATCAACTCTTAACCTGAACTAGCAGTGACTTTTTAGCCATTAACCTGTCATCTATATTAGCACCTGTACTAAGCAATCATTTTATTAGGGTGCAAACATTAATAACCATATCAGGTATTCATTGTGGCAACCTTATCATCATCCATTTAACCATGTCGTTAAATTAATTGAATCTACGTTGCCGCTGCTCAGTCAAGTTCTCACTATCCGGGAGAGACGGCGATTCGAATCGATTCCTATCCAG
This sequence comes from Miscanthus floridulus, assembly GCF_019320115.1. Lineage (NCBI taxonomy): Eukaryota > Viridiplantae > Streptophyta > Magnoliopsida > Poales > Poaceae > Miscanthus > Miscanthus floridulus. The sequence continues at coordinate 128,387,913 of NC_089580.1, read as the reverse complement.
CTAGAGGGGTATTCCTAAACACAAACCCTGCTTCCCCCGTCAGGGTCGCAAACAAGTCACCTTTGGTACTGTAACAGAACCGACCAAATCATAAGAACGTAAGTACAAAAACAATCACCGAAGCGATCAAATTCCTGTACTTAAGCTCCCATAATCCCGGTAGTCCGGAAATCATGAAGGATTTCAACCAACTCTCGACATACAAACCAAGATCGTAGTGATTCAACACAACACATCATCCGTTACAACATTTCATAAGTAGCATTCGGATTACATCCATCAGAGTTGAAATAGAATATTACAAACCAAGTTTGAGTGTGCGGAAGCAACATAGTTTAGTACAAAACATCAAGGTTTTCAAATACATTGCCAAGTCTGAGTCATGTCCCACAAAAGCATTATCAGGTACGAGAACTAGTAGAGACCACGCCCAACGGTCTAGTCTTCATCCCCAGCTGGGAGAAGGCAGTACTTGCAGCAACCAAAGTAGAACTGGTCATCTGCAACAGGTGGGAGATAAACCCTGAGTACGAGAAGGTACTCAGCTAGACTTACCCGTCTAAAAACAAAATAAAAGACACCAAGGATCATGCAAGGCTTATGAGGTGGGCTAGCTTGACACAATTGCATAAAGAGCTTATAATTATAGTAACCAATTTAAACTTCACATCAAGCTTATCATCATTTACCTGTCCACTAGATTTGCACCTGTACTAGAGCACTCACTTATTAGGGGCAATCAATATTAACCATAGCAGGTATAATAAGGCTTTCATCATCATATCATCATTTCCGAACCATTAAGTTGCTTAGTGTATCTACATTGGAGATAAGCCCGTCAAGTTCTCACTAACCGGGAGAGACGGCGATTCAAATCGAATTACAACTCAGCTGAGGGGGTATTCCTAACCCTCACCCTGGCATACTTTGCAAGAGTAGCCGTGGGTCACCTTTGGGACATCTCAGGAACCAAATTCGCGGGTTCGATTAGTGCCAGCACTCTCAGGGATTACCCTCCTGCCAGGACGATCAGGACTTTTAAATCACCTGCCCTTGGACTCACGCCTACGGCTCCCTTCCGAGGCGCACTTTATACTTATCGACTCCCGGCCAGAGGTGAGCTACTCGGCTTCGCGGTCGGTCATCGGGCCGGCCAACTAAGAGAGAGGCATGCGTTCAACATGAACAGGAAAGGCTCCAAGATCCAGTCCTTAATCGACACAGACGGAGTCACTACAAACCGGCAAGCCTCCGCCCGGTCTTAATTTCAAATTAAGCCAGGTTCTTTTCCACGATAGCAAATATAGCCAACCGTGCCATATGTATCATCCTATATCTCGCAGGTGATAGGAAATCACCTGACTTCTACCACTGTTGAAGCAGGGCTAAGCACTACACGAACCTGAGCTACATAGGATTCAGGGTATAAATATCTGGACAAGGATTGGATAACCAATGCAGCAAGTGTTTGCATCCAACACCTAAACTTAATGCAACAATATTTATATAATGTAACATTAATACTTTAACTGAATTTCGGAAATTAGGAGGCTTAATATGCTCTGGGGCTTGCCTTTCACAAAGTTGCAAGGATGGTGGTCCGGGCACTCAACGGTGACCTCGTCTGGCACTTCTCCTGAAGGCTGCTCCTCCTGAACCTCCGGCGTCGACTGCTGCTGCTCGCTCGGTTCCTCGAATTCCAGCAGGGTTACTCCTTCTGGTACACCTATTGCATGCCGATGCAAAAGATAAATATCATGGATGCATAAGGAATGACATGATGCTCATGATGAATGAATCACAGTGAGTGTTTACGAAAGTATCACTGGACACTCGTTTACCGAGTACGACTAGCCCTATTCAAATCACTTTAAGCCTGTATCTAACTTAACTTAAAGAACAAGATCAACTTACCTAACTTGCATAACCTAAGATAAAGATGCTCATCTTCGGTTAAGGGTCTAACACCTAGAAACATTACCACAACTTAGAATAGTAAAGGTATACATAATTTAACATTTAAAGTTTCATATGCATACAAGTAGTTACTTAATTCAATCATAACAGGAGTTCTACAGATCCAAATGACCTGCATGAGGACATTCTGGAAAGGTTATGAAATTCTCTACAATTCATTTGTAAACATTACAGCATGATTCTTACGTGAATCAAACTGAATTCCAGTAAATCTAGAATCTGTCCAGAAATGACAGGGTTACTAACTTAATTATTTAATGATGATGCAAAAGCCTAATTTGACCAAACCAAGTTTACCAACTTGTTGCACACCCTAGAGGAACACTAGAAAGTATAGTGCCAACTTCTAAATAAATTATTTAATACCCTTTTCTAATTTATTTAGTTAATTAGGTGATTAAAGCCATATATAGTAAAACTGTTTAGAAAAATCTACAAAAATTACAGTAGCTATCTCATGCTTCACATAGACTACCATAAAAATTTCAAAGCCATTGAGTAAGTATAACAGTCTACACAAAAATGATAAGGCATACAGGCTTAAAATGGCATAATTAAGAAATCCTAATGAAAAGTGTCAAGCAACAGATTTCACATTTTTCCTAGCATCATTCTAGCATAAGAATAGTACCCACCAAATTTTACCTTCACTGGATCTATAGAAAAATTATGAAAATTCACACAAGATCCACCCATTAATAAAAGGAAATTCTATAACTTAAAAACTACACATGCACTAGCTCTAAAATTTTAACCAGAGACTCTACTAAACCAAAATAGAGGACCCACAAAATTTCATAATTTTTGGACCACAGAAACTCAAGATAAAATTCAAACAAGTTTGCATGCTTCTAAAAACACATTTCAAACTCCTATTTAATTCATCCAATTTTTCTAAAACATGTGCTCATATACTATTTTTGTTAAATACTAGACAATACTAGGAACTCAACAAAATTAGAACCATAGCATTTGGATCTATATACTAAGAAATATAGATTTTTGAATCATGCACACAAATCTGTGAAAACAAAATAAACAAAATAATTAAGGAAACCTAACAGCTACCGGTGGGCTGGCCCAAGGAACGGCGGCCCACGAGCGCACAGGCGCGGCCCAAGCCAACAGCGCGGCCCGAGCTGGACTCCCGCCTGAGCCTCAGCGGCTGACAAGGCGGACCCGCTCGTCAGTGAGCGAAACAGGGGAGGAGCGACGGCCGGTGGCGTAGCTCGCCGCCGGTGGCTTCTCCGGCGAAGGTAAGGGTTTCTACGTGCTCGCCTCATCCTAGCGGACCTAGGGGAACCCTCATTCGTAGCTATTGATGCGACAAGGAGGGGTGGCGATGGCCACGGTGGCGCTCGGCCACGGCACGGCCGGCTCCGGCGACGATACGGCGTCGCAGCCCTAACGGTTGGCGCTATGGGCTTCGGTGGTGCTCACCGGACCTAGCTGCAGGCAGAGGAGGGGTGGAAAGGTCGCACGGACAGCTGGCCACGTGGAGCGCCAACTCCGGCGAACTTCCGCCATGGCTGTGGTGGAAGGAAATGACGGATTCGTCCTTACCAAGGCACAATCGACCTTGCTGAGGGGTGGGGGTGACAGAGGGGGTCACGACGAGGCTACGAGTGGGAGGGCCGGCGTGTTTTTGTAGTGGCGAGCTTGAACGGCAACGGCGGAAGGCCTTGGCTCGGCGCAGCGAGCTGTGCGAGGTGAGAAATGCGAACTGGAGCGGTGAAGGCGTCGGGCAGGCGCTGGCTTGAAGTGGAGGGCAACGGCAGCGGCGTCAGGCCAGCCTCGGCGCGTGGCCGCGCGATCAGAGACCCGGCGACAGGTGGCGGACACGCGGCGTCAGGCCTCTGCGCCGGTCGGCCATGACGGTCACTGACCGTTTTCTGAAAAACGCGAACCGCGATTCAGTGCTCATCAACGGTGACTGACAGCGCCATATAATCGCGTCGACACGGCTTAACCAGTGATCCTTAGCAAAAACTGTGTACATGGAAAACGTAGACCTACCATCCATCTACAATTTCACTTCAAGGACCATTCCCTAATTCGCCATGGATCAGAAGTTACATCAAGCCAAAGTTGGCTTGATCTAACTGAAATGCACCATGACTTAGAATATTTTTCTAAGTGTTGAAAACAGCATGTATTTCTGACTTGTGGGCCATGTTTGACCATGTTCTAGACCTTTTCATGAGTTGACCATAAAACAACTTTTGTTCCTTACTAAATTAGCTACAAGTTTGGTAAAGAGTGCACATTCATACAAAGTTTCTAAGTTGGACTTTTTAAGCAGTCAAACTATGACACTCCTAGGGTCAATTCAAGTCAAACATGCAATTAAGGGCATTTTGGTCATTTTGATCTACATGAACAATGTCCAAACAAGTAACCTAAGTGTAGTTAAGGTGTAATAGACCATGATCAACCATTTTACAAAATTGTTATACCACTTCTAATGATCACATGTGATAAAGAAAGTAAAACAAGCAATTCATTCATATGTTGCAATGAAATGTCTCACATGTTTCAAGACCTTGTTGTCATTTTATAATTGCCACATTACTACCATATTGCCATGTTTCCATGTATGAGAGTTTCATGTTACATTCACAGGTTTCACTACTTCCACTCTAAGCAATCAAGCATGAAACACATACAATTTAAAAATGTTGCATATGTATGTTTCAATGATAATGACATGATGACATAGCTAATGCACATGTTTATGAAATGACATGCAATTTAGTGGAAGCCTAAACACCTAGGGTGTCACAGGTACGATTCAGGAGTCACGAGTCCGAACAGATCGGCATCCTCAGAGAACCACTCTACCAAGGTTGTTCGGGACTCTAACCCGCCTTGGACTTATGCTAATGGCTCTCAACACATCCTTACTACCTCCAGAATGCACGCCACAGCTCGCGTCCCCGGCCTGAGTCGAGCTACTAGGCTTCGCGGTCGGAACGACTTATCCGGCCAGCTAAGTGTTAGGCTGCGTTCAACATGACATGAGGACGTACAGCGTGTCGGTCCTTAAACGACTCAGACGGAGTCACTATGTTCAAACCTACACAAGACCCTGTCCAGTCTTAATTCATTATTCACATGGTTCTTTTCCACGATAGCAAATATAGCCAACCGTGATCCACCTCATCCTAAAGCTCGCAGGTGACAGGAAATCACCTGACTTCTACCGCACTAAGCATGGCTAAGCATTTAACCCGTTCCTGAACTTAAATAGGATTCCAGTGCGATATCTGGACAAGGAAGGATATATAATGCAGCAATTGGTTCCAACCAATTCCTATACTTAATGCATCATCAACAATAAAAGATACTCAATGTATTTGTAAAAACATGGGAGGCTTAATATGCTTCGGGGCTTGCCTTTCAGGAACGAGGAAGGCTGGTGGTCAGGGCACTCGGGCAATTCCTCCGCGGCGACTGCTTCGTCGTCTTCCTGCACCTCGGGCTCCTCCTCCTGGTTGGCTCCCTCGAACTTCAGCAACGTCACTCCCTCCGGCACACCTATTGCATGAATGTGCAAGATAAATATCATGGATGCACATGAACGAATGTCAGGGATGCTCGGGGAATGCACATGTTCGCTGTAGTTTGCATATTCCAACTTAAGCCCTATTCAAATCACTTTACTTACCAAGTTTATACAACCTAATGTATAATTGCTCATCTTCAGTTAATGACCTAGCACCTGCACCTAAGCATATTCTCAAGTTAGGCTAACCCCTAAACAATCAACGAGAACATTACACAAGCATACACTCAAGCATTTGTATTTCAACCAATGGGAGACTATGTAGGGGTACAGTAAACTAGCCCTAACTGGAGATTTATAAATCCAAATGATATGCAACAAGACAATCTGGAAAGCTTATAAAATTGTCTACAATACATTTTCAGACCTCAAAGCATGATTCAACACTTTACCAAGACGAATTCATAAATCAACAGAATTCTATCCTCACAAGGCAGAGAATAAGCAAAAACTGAAACCTAACTTTAAACAGCTGTAGTTTCTAAACTACTGGGCCAAATGCCCTCAAATTTTGATAGGAGCTAGATACCTAAATTATCTACAACTGTTGTATTCATCTCATTCACAGAAAACCAAAATATCATGGGGAACTTTCCAAAGTCCCCAGATCTGTCCAGAGGGACATAATGCAAACAACTAATTATTAACTTATGATATAAACACTTAATTGGACAAAACCAACTTTACTGACATATCACGCATATCACAAGAACACCAGAAAGTAGGGTGTTCATCACCAAAACATTTCTTTTAATACCTTTCTTAATTTATTTAATTAATTAGAGGAAATAGTAAACATATATGAAAACTACACCATTAAATCTACACAAATTACAGTAGATACTACATGCCCTAAGTAGACTACCATAAAAATTTCACATCATTTGAGTAAGTATAACAACCTACACAAAAATGGTAAGGCAGAATAGCTTAAAATGGCATAATTAGGAAACCTTAGTGAAAAGTGTCAAGCAACAGATTTCATATTTTTCCTAGCATTCTTAGGGTACTAGGATACTCTCCAACAAATTTCATGGTCAATGGATTCATGAATAATTTACTAAAATTCCCCCAAGTATCTACCAATGATAAAAGGAAAATCTATAACTCAAAAACTACACATGCAATGACTCTCAAATTTTAACCAGAGCTTCTACCATACAAGACTAGCTTACCCACAAAATTTCATAATTTTTGGATCAAATTAACTCAAGATATGATTTAAACAAGTTTGCATGCATTCAAAAACACTTTTCAAGTTCCTATTTAATTCATCCAAAATTTCTACATAATGTGTTCAAGACATATTTTTCTTAAATACTAGACCTAACTGTGAGTCTAACAAAATTGGAACCATCCAATTTGGATCTACAAAACAGGAGATACAAAAATATCAAATCAGCATTCAAAACTGCATTTTTGAGCTATCCTTAGAAACAAGCAGTCATTGACGAGTGGGACCCGGCTGTCAGCCGGACCCACCGGTCAGCGAGACGAAACAGAGGAGGCGCACGCGACGGCGCGGCACACGGCGAGGCTCGCCGGCGGCAGCTCCTCCGGTGAAATCAAGTGTACCAACGTGATCTCCGTGCTGAGGGGGTTCGATTGGTGCTACAAGCTAGAGCTATGACCTAGCGGAGGGAGCTTGTCGTCGGTGATGGCGGCACGGCAAAGCTCCGCGCGTGAGCTGCCGGTGGTGGCAAGCCACGGCTGGCTCAACCGAGCATGGCACAAGCAACAGGAAGTCGCCACCGTGCTATCTCAGCAAAGAGAAGAGGCAGGGAGGGTTCCTAGCTACCCCGACCACGGCGGCCTCAGCTCCGGTGAGGGTGCAATGGCGCGGAAACGCTGACTGCGGCCTCACCTGAGGTCGATTGACCGCGCGGAGATGATGACGAGCAAGAGGAGATCTCGGCAGAGCTTCGGTGAAGGTGTAGTGCGCGTTTTTGCGGTGGTGAGTGCGCGGGAGCTTGACGAAGCTCTCGGCGGCAATGGAGGAGCGGTGGTTCCGCTGCTTCGGCTGCAGAGGAGAGGCAAGGAAGCAAGGAAATGAATGAGGCACAGGGGGGGCTCTCGGTGGCGTGCTGTGGTTTCAAATGCCGAGCTCAGGCCCAACGTGGCCTGGCCGGTCAGGCCATCGGCGACGCGCGGCGCCACGCGGCGGTCGACCTCTGTTGCCAGTCGGCCATGACCGAACTGGACCTTTCGTTTCAGTGTTCATCGAGTTCGACTGACAGGCGAATTTTGACGACGATTAGCTTCTAATCCGTTGGTTATCAGCGAAATCAGTCAAGATACAAATTGTAGCCCTAAGTACCAGCTACATTTTATGTTAAATGACCAAGACCTAATTCTCAATGGATCATGAGTAAAATCATCCCCAAAGTCGAGCCAATGAAACTAAAAACTGGTTTTTGACTTAGAAATTTTTTGAGTTTCCAAATAGCCCTAAAAACTGACTTGTGGGCCCTTTTGGAGCATGTTGTGCACATTTTCATGACTTGGCTTCTAAACAAAGTTTGTTGCTTATAAAATTTGCTACAACTTTGTTTTAGGTTGCTCAGACATGCAAACATCCTAAGCCACACTTTTTAAATAGTCAAACAAAAGGGTTCAGGGGTCAAATTTGGTCAAACCATGACTTGAGAACCTAATTAGTTAAAGTGATCAACATGAACAATGTCCTAAATGACATTCTAGGTGTAACTAAGTTTCTTAAAAGAGTTTTTAGCCACACCATACATTGGTCACACAATAATCAAGCAAGGTATGTACTGAAACAATGAAAACACATGAAATGTTACAACTGTTTCATAGTCATGTTTCACTTGTTTCATGAGTGTGTTGCATAGTACTAACTAACCTTGTTTCACTAAGTGAGTGACACATGTTGCACTTAAGTGTTGCACACTTTACATTTCATAAAAGAAACAACACACATGAAATATAACGATATGTTGCAATGTTTCAAAGATATGTTTCATGTGATATAAGCTTGTGAATGAATGAATGATGCTCATGTCCATGAAATGCAAGTGCAAATGTGGAAGGCAAACACCTGGGGTGTTACAGCCCTCCCCCCTTATAAAAATCTCGTCCCGAGATTTGAAAAGCGTACCATTGTTGATAGAATTCCTTATAACCATCCCTCAAATAATCTTCCCTTTCCCACGTTGCATCGCGTTCACTACCCTGATTACTCCACATGACTTTGTAGAACTTGACTACTCGACTCCGAGTCACTCACTCACGAGTGTCAATCACTCGAACCGGCTTTTCTTCAAAGGTCAAATTAGATTTTAACTCGATATCCCCCAATGGAACTCTCTCTTCAGGGACGCGAAGACAGTTCTTCAATTGGGATACATGAAAGACATTGAAGATAGCACTCATCTCAGGAGGTAATTGAATCTTGTACGCCACTTTACCACTTTGTCCAATGATTTCAAACGGACCAACATATCTCGGCGCAAGCTTTCGCTTCACCCCAAAGCGTTGGACACTTTTCATAGGTGAGACCTTCAGATAAACGAAGTCTCCAACTTCAAATTCAATAGGTTTTCTACGTTGATCAGCATAACTTTTCTGCCTTGCTTGAGCTACGGCCATGTGGGTTTGGATAGTACGGACTTGTTCTTTGGCTTCTTGAACAAAATCAATTCCATAATATCTCCTTTCATCGGCTTCTACCCAGTTCAACGGGGTTCTACACTTCCGGCCATACAAAGCTTCAAACGGTGCCATCTTTATGCTCTCTTGATAACTATTATTGTACGGGAATTCAGCTAGGGGTAACCATTTTTCCCATGAGCCCTTAGCCAAGATGACACATGCTCTCAACATATCTTCTAAGATTTGATTCACTCGTTCAGTTTGCCCATTGGTTTGCGGATGATAGGCAGAACTTCTTACTATCTTAGTCCCTAATAATCCGTGTAAGTGCTCCCAAAAGCGAGCAGTGAACTGTGGTCCTCTATCTGAGACAATAGTACGAGGGATCCCATGAAGTCGGACTATCTGGTTGAAGTACAACTCCACATAGTCGGTTGGATGAAAGTCTATGCAGACCGGAATGAAGTGTGCCGACTTGGTCAATCGGTCCACAATTACCCAAATTGAGTTAAAATTCCTCTGAGTAGTAGGGAGTCCAACTATAAAATCCATACTTATCTCTTCCCATTTCCAACCTGGAATAGAGAGTAGCTGAAGTAATCCAGCTTTCATGTGTACAGCCTTGACCCGACAACAAGTGTCACACCTAGCCACATAAGCAGCTATCTCTTTCTTCATTTTGGTCCACCAAAATCGAGGCTTCAAATCATGATACATTTTACTACTACCAGGATGAATAGATAATTTAGAGGAATGAGCTTCGGATATGATTTGATTTCTAAGCTCTCTATCCTTCGGAACTACCAACCTGTCCTTGAACCATAACACGCCTTCCTCATCTACTCAAAAATGTTTGGTTTCTTGCTCTTTCATCTTGCGCTTGATGTGAAACACACCTGCATCTGTCTTCTGTAGCTCGATAATTTGACTCTGTAGAGTACAACTGATAGTGATGTTGTGAAGGACTGCAGGATGAAGGAGCTTTGACAATTGGACATCACTCTCAATCAATGAGTGGCAATGAGACTTTCTGCTTAAGGCATCCGCGACGACGTTTGCCTTGCCAGGGTGATAGTGCACTTGGAGGTTATAATCCTTGATCAACTCGAGCCATCTTCTCTGACGCATATTTAACTCTGGTTGAGTGAAGATGTACTTGAGACTTTTATGATCAGTGTAGATGTTGCACACATTGCCAAGTAAATAATGTCTCCAGGCTTTCAAAGCATGAACAACTGCAGCGAGTTCCAAGTCATGCGTTGGATAATTCACTTCATGCTTCCGAAGTTGGTGAGAGGTATAAGCGATGACTCTACGCTCTTGCATAAGAACACCTCCTAACCCAATACCTGATGCATCATAGAACACATCAAAAGGTTTCTCGATATCCGGTTGCGCCAAAACCGGAGCCGATGTTAGAGGAGTTCGCAGGGTATGGAAAGCCGCATCACACTCAGGAGTCTAGACAAACTTCATGTCTTTTTGCAGCAATCGAGTCATAGGCTTGGCTATTTTAGAGAAATCCGGGATGAAGCGACGATAATAGCCAGCCAACCCCAGAAAACTCTGAACCTCGTGCACCGAGATGGGAGCCTTCCAGTTCAATACTTCTTGCACCTTGGTGGGATCAACCATAATTCCACCATCGGACAACACGTGTCCAAGAAAAGGTACCTCACGAAGCCAGAATTCACATTTGCTGAACTTTGCATACAGCTGGTGTTCCCGCAATCTAGTGAGAACCACCCGTAAATGTTCAACATGATCTTCTTCATTCTCAGAATAGACCAGGATATCATCTATAAATACCACCATAAATTTGTCCAACTCGAGCATAAACACTGAATTCATCAGATACATAAAATGTGCGGGGGCATTGGTCAATCCAAAAGACATAACAAGGTACTCATACAGACCATATCTTGTAGAGAATGCGGTTTTTGGGACATCCTCAGGCCGAATTTTGATTTGATGATACCCAGATCTCAAATCTATCTTGGAAAAGACTTTTGCTTTAGACAACTGATCAAACAAGATATCTATGCGTGGCAGAGGGTACTTATTCTTGATTGTAACTGCATTCAAGGGTCTATAATCTACACACATGCATAGAGATTGATCCTTCTTCTTCACAAACATGGCTGGGCACCCCCACGGAGATGAACTAGGGCGGATAAGGCCTTTCTTTAGCAGTTCATTCAACTGGGTCTTAAGTTCGGCTAGTTCATTGGGAGGCATTCTATATGGCCTTCTAGAGATGAGAGCTGTACCAGGAAGCAACTCTATCTTGAATTCTACTTCTCGATCCAAGGGCAATCCAGGCAAATCATCGGGAAAAACATCCGGAAAGTCACACACGACAGGGATATCTGCTAGAGACTTTGCTTGCACCGCATTGGTTGTGCAAGAAAGATTGATGTCTCGGGGTAACTGTACTAGAAAACCCTCCTGATTACTAGGATCTCTGAGCATGACTACCCTAGTCGATGTATCAATAAGCACTCCATGACGGCTCATCCAATTCATTCCCAATATCACATCGATACCTAGCCCCGGTAAAACTACCAGATCAACCTGATAACTTTGCCCCTCTATCTCAAATTGTACGTCCCCAACTACCAGCTTGGTTGGGATAATACCACTAGCAGCCCTAATACAATAACCCTCACCCTCAACAGTATATGTTTTCTGCATAAACTTGGATGCAAATGATGGACTAATGAAGGAATGCGAAGCACCTGAATCAAATAGTACTACTGCGGGGTGTTGGTCAATCAGAAACTTACCGGCAGTCACTACCTCTCCTAAAGGAATCTCAGTAATATTAGTGTGGTTCACTTGTCCCTGACGGCCACCCTGGTAATTATTCTTCTTAGGGTAAGGGCATTCCCTTGCCTAGTGGCATGTCATGTTGCAGTTCCAGCATGGTATGTTGCTTGGTGGAGCCCTGGAACTGCCCTGACTGGTAGTGCCATTGGGAAGAGCAACTGTAAATGCCTTGAGAAACCCAGTCTTGGCGGGATTCTTCTTCTACGGTGGGTGAAACTTGGCGGCTGATGCTGGAGGACGGAATGGAGCCCTTTGTGCGATGGGAGCCTTAGATTGTGAGGCACCCGCCTCATAGGCCCTCTTACGACTTTTCAAAGCCGCATATACATCATTGTTGTTCTATTGCGATAAGGCATCACTCACAAACTCATTAAAATGAGCACACTTGCAATTTCCCATGGTCTTCATCAGTTTGGGGCTAAGTCCCCGCTTGAAGCTAGCAATCTTCTTAGCATCGGTGTCCACAAACTCGGTAGCATACCTTGCAAGGTTGTTGAAAGCTTGCAGGTATTCATTCAGGCTCTTGTTCCCCTGAGTCAGCTTCATGAACTCTGTATGTTTGATCGCCATAAGACCAAGAGGAATGTAATTTCCCCTGAAAGTAGACTTGAACTGATCCCAAGTGATTTGGGCATTAGCAGGCATAGTGGACCGATGATGACTCCACCAAATGCCAGTAGGCCCATGCAGTTGGTGCGATGCGTACTCAGTTTTTAGCACTTCAGTCAAGCGGAGCAGACGGAACTTCTGCTCAAGAGTATTCAACCACTCATCAGCTTGTAGAGGCTCCTTAGCCTCCTTGAAGATTGGGGGTTTCGTGTCAAGGAAATCCTTGAAATCACTGTATTGATTTGGATCCGGTCCTTAGCGTGGACCACGGCCATCACGATTCGCAATCGTACGGAGGGCCTCGGCCATAGTGCGCTGTCCTTCCGCAAGCATTGCTATTAGTTCCATTGGTGTGGGTGGTGGTGGTGGAAGATCATCATCATCACTCGCACCGGTGGAACGAGTACGAGGCATCTGCACAATGCGCAACCAGTAATTATTGATAATGTCAGCACATTGGAGAGGAACAATATAATCGTGCCAAACTGTATTTACTGACGAGAATGAAAACTTCATACAATAAATAGAGGCAATAATTCATTCTCCAATCACCACATCATCAAGTAGATTACTAGCGCCATACGCAGTGCATTCCAACATGACAAGTTTTAAACTTCACCAAAACGTTACGCATCCCGAAGGGAGCGAATTAAAGTACATTACAAGTATGACTGCAAAAGCTTAACTAGTGAGACTTGCTAACGAACTACTCATCGAAGTGATCACTGTCCACATCGGAGACACCTTGGACTTCTTCTGGGTATTCTTCTTGTTCTAACTCTAAAGAAGCATCTCTATGATGGGTCACACGATCCAATTCTTGTGCAGCCTCATCTCTCGCGTGCGGTTTGATCCCACTGTTGCAGACGATAATTTGCAATACCGCGAATCTCCTCAACTTCATGCTGAGAGATTGCACTATATACTTGGGATAAGCAATTATAAGGGAGGGAGTAATGCAATATGAATGTCATGAGTGAATATGATGCATGCGCGTTCCGTACATCCTCACAAACCTATGAAAAATGTAAGCTTTAACAGGATATACGGTGGCATACATACGTTCTCTCAATTAGCGGTAACTAGTCGATCTACACGGTGCGTTGTTAGCGTACCTACAGAAAAACTTCATTGCAGCCCAACCCAACAAGATATAATGCTAATTACACAAGTAGTACTAAGATACTCTCCATATATACATCCCCCGATATATATACTTCGGTATCCAAACTACCCGACAAATGTACCCACAATTAAGTACCTTCATATATACATGTATGCAACATATAAATACTCTAGTAACCACAACTAGCTCTCCCCTAGACCGACGGTTGGACGGTCATGCTCTCGCAACTCACACTTACTTTAGCGTAGAGGCAATTGATCCATACATTACCATTCAACGAATGGCACCCATGCAATATCACGCCGCATGGATGACGAAATAGAAACAATCAATTCCCCCAAGTTAGTAATTAATTATATATAAGCCACCTAGAAGTCCTTAAGTGGGCTATAAGGGATGTGATCACCAGTATACCATAAAAATTTTGATTTTTGAACACTTATATATAACTATAAGTTTGAAAACCAATTTTTTACAACAAAAGCTTTTGTTTTAAATAGCCATAAGACATGTTTAATGTTGAATCTAGCTCTGATGCCAGCTGTCACGGAACCGACCAATTTATAAGAGCACAAGTACAAAAACAATCGCCAAAACGATCAAATTCTCGAACTTGAGCCCATATAAACCCGGTAGTCAACCGAAATCTCGAAGGATTTCAAACCAACTTGCATACAACCAAGATCACAGTAATCCAACATAACATATCGTACGTTACAACATTTCTCAGATGTTCGCAAATAAATTACATCATCACAGAGTCATTGTTATTACAAAACAAGTCTTGTAAAACAAGCGGAAGCAAATAGTTTAACTCACACACCGAGTTCAAATACACATACTGGTTTGCTGATCACAGACCGCAAAAGCATTCAGATAAGAGAACAGAGATCATGCCCATGATCTAGTCTTCATCACCCGCCGGGTGGAGACAATACTTGCAGAATCCCTGATATAGGAGGTCATCTACAACAAGAGGGAATAAACCCTGAGTACGGGAATGTACTCAGCTAGACTTACCCGTCGAAAACCAAACAAATGACACCAAGGATTATGCATAGCTTAATGTAGTGGAGCTGGCTGACACTTTCTTTTTGCAGAAAAGCATAAGTAATAATGATCAACTCTTAACCTGAACTAGCAGTGACTTTTTAGCCATTAACCTGTCATCTATATTAGCACCTGTACTAAGCAATCATTTTATTAGGGTGCAAACATTAATAACCATATCAGGTATTCATTGTGGCAACCTTATCATCATCCATTTAACCACGTCGTTAAATTAATTGAATCTACGTTGCCGCTGCTCAGTCAAGTTCTCACTATCCGGGAGAGACGGCGATTCGAATCGATTTCTATCTAGCTGGAGGGGTATTCCTAAACATAAACCTTCTTCCCCCGTCAGGGTCGCAAACAAGTCACCTTTGGTACGATTCAGGAGTCACGAGTCCGAACAGATCGGCATCCTTAGAGAACCACTCTGCCAAGGTTGTTCGGGACTCTAACCCGCCTTGGACTTATGCTAATGGCTCTCCACACATCCTTACTACCTCCAGAATGTACGCCACTGCTCGCGTCCCCGGCCTGAGTCGAGCTACTAGGCTTCGCGGTCGGAACGACTTATCCGGCCAGCTAAGTGTTAGGCTGCGTTCAACATGACATGAGGACGTACAGCGTGTCGGTCCTTAAACGACTCAGACGTAGTCACTATGTTCAAACCTACACAAGACCACGTCCGGTCTTAATTCATTATTCACATGGTTCTTTTCCACGATAGCAAATATAGCCAACCATGATCCACCTCATCCTAAAGCTCGCAGGTGACAGGAAATCACCTGACTTCTACCGCACTAAGCATGGCTAAGCATTTAACCCGTTCCTGAACTTAAATAGGATTCCAGTGCGATATCTGGACAAGAAAGGATATATAATGCAGCAATTGGTTCCAACCAATTCCTATACTTAATGCATCATCAACAATAAAAGATACTCAATGTATTTGTAAAAACATGGGAGGCTTAATATGCTCCGGGGCTTGCCTTTCAGGAATGAGGAAGGCTGTGGTCAGGGCACTCGGGCAATTCCTCCGCGGCGACTGCTTCGTCGTCTTCCTGCACCTCGGGCTCCTCCTCCTAGTTGGCTCCCTCGAACTCCAGCAACGTCACTCCCTCCGGCACACCTATTGCATGAATGCACAAGATAACTATCATGGATGCACATGAACGAATGTTAGGGATGCTCGGGGAATGCACATGTTCGCTGTAGTTTGCATATTCCAACTTAAGCCCTATTCAAATCACTTTACTTACCAAGTTTATACAACCTAATGTATAATTGCTCATCTTCAGTTAATGACCTAGCACCTGCACCTAAGCATATTCTCAAGTTAGGCTAACCCCTAAACAATCAACGAGAACATTACACAAGCATACACTCAAGCATTTGTATTTCAACCAATGGGAGACTATGTAGCGGTACAGTAAACTAGCCCTAACTGGAGATTTATAAATCCAAATGATATGCAACAAGACAATCTGGAAAGCTTATAAAATTGTCTACAATACATTTTCAGACCTCAAAGCATGATTCAACACTTTACCAAGTCGAATTCATAAATCAACAGAATTCTATCCTCACAAGGCAGAGAATAAGCAAAAACTGAAACCTAACTTTAAACAGCTGTAGTTTCTAAACTACTGGGCCAAATGCCCTCAAATTTTGACAGGAGCTAGCTACCTAAATTATCTACAACTCTTGTATTCATCTCATTCACAGAAAACCAAAATATCATGGGGAACTTTCCAAAGTCCCCAGATCTGTCTAGAGGGACATAATGCAAACAATTAATTATTAACTTATGATATAAACACTTAATTGGACAAAACCAACTTTACTGACATATCACACATATCACAAGAACACCAGAAAGTAGGGTGTTCATCACCAAAACATTTCTTTTAATACCTTTCTTAATTTATTTGATTAATTAGAGGAAAAAGTAAACATATATGAAAACTACACCATTAAATCTACACAAATTACAGTAGACACTACATGCCCTAAGTAGACTACCATAAAAATTTCACATCATTTGAATAAGTATAACAACCTACACAAAAATGGTAAGGCAGAATAGCTTAAAATGGCATAATTAGGAAACCTTAGTGAAAAGTGTCAAGCAACAGATTTCATATTTTTCCTAGCATTCTTAGGGTACTAGGATACTCTCCAACAAATTTCATGGTCAATGGATTCATGAATAATTTACTAAAATTCCCCCAAGTATCTACCAATGATAAAAGGAAAATCTATAACTCAAAAACTACACATGCAATGAATCTCAAATTTTAACCAGAGCTTCTACCATACAAGACTAGCTTACCCACAAAATTTCATAATTTTTGGATCACAGAAACTCAAGATATGATTTAAACAAGTTTGCATGCATTCAAAAACACTTTTCAAGTTCCTATTTAATTCATCCAAAATTTCTACATAATGTGTTCAAGACATATTTTTCTTAAATACTAGACCTAACTGTGAGTCTAACAAAATTGGAACCATCCAATTTGGATCAACAAAACAGGAGATACAAAAATATCAAATCAGCATTCAAAACTGCATTTTTGAGCTATCCTTAGAAACAAGCAGTCATTGACGAGTGGGACCCGGCTGTCAGCCGGACCCACCGGTCAGCGAGACGAAACAGAGGAGGCGCACGCGACGGCGCGGCACACGGCGAGGCTCGCCGGCGGCGGCTCCTCCAGCGAAATCAAGTGTACCAACATGATCTCTGTGCTGAGGGGGTTCGATTGGTGCTACAAGCTAGAGCTATGACCTAGCGGAGGGAGCTTGTTGCCGGTGATGGCGGCACGGCAAAGCTCCGGCGTGAGCTGCCGGCGACCGCAAGCCACGGCTGGCTCAACCGAGCACGGCACGAGCAACAGGAAGTCACCACCGTGCTATCTCAACAAAGAGAAGAGGCAGGGAGGGTTCCTAGCTACCCCGACCACGGCGGCCTCAGCTCTGGCGAGGGTGCGACGGCGCGGAAACGCCGACTGTGGCCTCACCTGAGGTCGATTGACCGCGCGGAGATGATGACGAGCAAGAGGTGATCTCGGCGGAGCTTCGGTGAAGGTGTAGAGCGCGTTTTTGCGGTGGTGAGTGCGTGGGAGCTTGACGAAGCTCTCGGCGGCAATGGAGGAGCGGTGGTTCCGCTGCTTCGGCTGTGGAGGAGAGGCAAGGAAGCAAGGAAATGAATGAGGCATAGGGGGGGCTCTCGGTGGCGTGCTGTGGTTTCAAATGCCGAGCTCAGGCCCGACGTGGCCTGGCCGGTCAGGCCGTCGACGACGCACGGCGCCACGCGGCGGTCGACCTCTGTTGCTGGTCGGCCATGACCAAACTGAACCTTTCGTTTCAGTGTTCATCGAGTCTGACTGACAGGCGAATTTTGACGACGATTAGCTTCTAATCCGTTGGTTATCAGCGAAATCAGTCAAGATACAAATTGTAGCCCTAAGTACCAGCTACATTTTATGTTAAATGACCAAGACCTAATTCTCAATGGATCATGAGTAAAATCATCCCCAAAGTCGAGCCAATGAAACTGAAAACTGGTTTTTGACTTAGAAATTTTCTGAGTTTCCAAATAGCCCTAAAAACTGACTTGTGGGCCCTTTTTGAGCATGTTGTGCACATTTTCATGACTTGGCTTCTAAACAAAGTTTGTTCCTTATAAAATTTGCTACAACTTTGTTTTAGGTTGCTCAGACATGCAAACATCCTAAGCCACACTTTTTAAACAGTCAAACAAAAGGGTTCAGGGGTCAAATTTGGTCAAACCATGACTTGAGAACCTAATTAGTCAAAGTGATCAACATGAACAATGTCCCAAATGACATTCTAGGTGTAACTAAGTTTCTTAAAAGAGTTTTTAGCCACACCATACATTGGTCACACAATAATCAAGCAAGGTATGTACTAAAACAATGAAAACACATGAAATGTTACAACTGTTTCATAGTCATGTTTCACTTGTTTCATGAGTGTGTTGCATAGTACTAACTAACCTTGTTTCACTAAGTGAGTGACACATGTTGCACTTAAGTGTTGCACACTTTACATTTCATAAAAGAAACAACACACATGAAACATAACGATATGTTGCAATGTTTCAAAGATATGTTTCATGTGATATAAGCTTGTGAATGAATGAATGATGCTCATGTCCATGAAATGCAAGTGCAAATGTGGAAGGCAAACACTTGGGGTGTTACAATATACACACGGTTCTCCCTGTTGCATCTGCACAGCGTGCCTGCTATCTAATAGGTGAGGATAGGTCCTAATCCCACCCGTGGATGCATAGATGAGGTTAGTTTCCATGCTCTACTCCGATCTGAGATAGAATTTCGGCAGCACCTCCCCGCTGTTCTCCCGATACACATCCTAGAAGGGAGAGTGTGTATCTAGAGAACAACAGGGAGGTGGTGCCGAAACTTCATCTCGGATCCGAGCAGAACATGGAAACTAATCCATCTACACATCCGTGGGCTGTCCAAAAAACGTGGACAATCCGAAACAGATAGGTCATAGATATGCAAAGATCCGCATACCTCCAACCGTATCTGTTTTGGACGGGAGACACCTAACTGGGTTACGTACGACAACTGTAAGCAAGAGAGGTCCATTATACCTAGGGTGGCGGTGGAGAAAGGCTAGCAGCACAGTGGCGAGTCGGTGCAGTGGCGAGACGAAGTAGTGCAGGCACGACCGCAGCGCCGACGAAGACGATCGGGATCGCCGAGGTGCTCCAGGTCCCCTCCGACAGCTCCTGCTCTGCAAAAGAAGAAACACATCACTATTACTTGAAAAATTCGGCAGAACCTCCCCTATACAGGGAGGTTTCCAAAACCTGTAAGAAAAAGCCGGCATGATGGCCAACGTCCACATTTGGGGCACGATGGCCCACACATACACAAACCCGGCACGAAGGCCGTCAACACATAAACGGCACCAAGGCCGACACCCCTAGATCCTTTACCTTTTCTCTGGCGAGGGACGGGGACGATGGCGTGGACGAACGGTGATGTGCGGGGACAACGGAGTGGACGAACGTCGTCGACGAACGGCGTGAACGGTCGTCGGACCGAGGTCTGTCTCCTCCTCCCCCTTCTCCTTCTCTTCCTCCTCCCCTTCTTCTTCCTCCCTTCCTCCCTTCTCCTTCTTCTTCTCCTCCTCCTCCTCCCTTCTCCTTCTTCCTCCTCCCTCCCTTCTCCTTCTCCTTCTCCTTCTCCTCCCCACCTCCCTTCTCCTCCTCCCCTTCTCTTTCTCCCCTCCTCCTCCTCTCTACAGGGACGACCGGGCCGAGGGCAGGGCACCGTGGCCGGGCTCCTCCTCCTCTCTACAGGGGGACGGGCGGAGGGGGGGCGGGGCATCGCCGGGCAGCAGCGGGGCGGGCGACGTGGGGTAGGGCTGGAGGGCGAGGGCGGCGGCGGGGGGCGGGGCTAGCCACCGAGGGGCGGCGTGGGCCAGGGCAGCGAGGCCGGACGAAGTGGGGCGCGGCGGCGTGGGCGGGGGACGGGGCGCGGGGCACGGGCCGGGGCAGCGTGGGGCGTGGCGGTCGGTGCGGCGGCGGGAGTGGCGGTGGCGGCGCTGGCGCGGGTGAGGGGCGGGCGTGAATGACGAAGGGTTGGAGGAGGATGGGCCGTGGGCCCTTATTCCAGAAGGGATTTTTTTTTGAAATATCCTTTGCCGAGTGCTGCGGCCTAGCACTCGGCAAAGGCCCTGCCATGGGCCCTTATTCCAGAAGGGATTTTTTTTTCGAAATATCCTTTGCCGAGTGCTGCGGCCTGGCACTCAGCAACGGCCCTCTTTGCCGAGTGTCAGGCATGGCACTCGGCAAAGTATTTTTGTTTTTTTGAATTTTGATTTCAAATTTTTTTTGTAGACCTTATCTATTGTTTACCAGCACATGTTAAAATTTGGAAGCTTTTTATAACTTTTTGCTATATTTCTTGAATTAATTTTGTTTACTTGCATTTTTTCTGAAAAAGTAAATTTGAACTACAGGTGCATGAAATAATGAAATATAGCCATTCAAAAAATGATAGTCATGTTGTAGAGTGTATTAACTCACCCAAAATTTTGAACACCTTGTTCGCCAAACATGACGACTCGCTTGTGGTCGGAGTGTATTTAAATTATAGAAAATGCAAACGAAGTCCAAAATTCACGAAACTTGTCGAGGTGTCGTGTGATCGCATGTGGAGGCTATGATAAAAATTTGAGACCTTCGACAAGTTTTGTGAATTTCGGACTTCGTTTGCATTTTCTATAATTTAAATACACTCCGACCACAAGCGGGTCGTCATGTTTGGCGAACAAGGCGTTCAAAATTTTGGGTGAGTTCCTGCATACGGCCTCAAAATACACTCTACAACATGACTATCATTTTTTGAATGGCTACATTTCATTATTTCATGTACCTGCAGTTCAAATTTACTTTTTTGGAAAAAATGCAAGTAAACAAAATTAATTCAAGAAATATAGCAAAACGTTATAAAAAGGTCCCAAATGTTAACATGTGCTTGTAAACAATAGATAAGGTCTACAAAAAAAATTTTGAAATCAAAATTCGAAAAAAAACAAAAATACTTTGCCGAGTGCCATGCCTGACACTCGGCAAAGAGGGCCTTTGCCGAGTGCTAGGCCGCAGCACTCGGCAAAGGGCCTCTTTGCCGAGTGTCAGGTTAAGCGCTCGGTAAACATTTTTTTTAAAGATGGTAACGGCGTGGGCGGGGTAGGCGGGCAACTGACGGGCATTTTGCCGAGTGCGCTCTTTGCCGAGTGTTGCACTCGGCAAAGAGTGCCTTTGCCGAGTGGCGTGCTTTGCCGAGCGCCGAGCACGCTGCGGCACTCGGCAAAGAGTGGCTTTGCCGAGTGCCCTATTTTCAGCACTCGGCAAAGCATGCGGCACTCGACAAATTTTGCTTCTCCCGTAGTGATTAAAGGTTTACGCGCATTTACGTACTGGTCTCCCAATATAGGTACCGCTCTCGTTCAGCCTTGTTAGGGTTGCATACATATAGTAGCATCGTGTACATATATATATTCACAAAGTGGGAGCTTAATTATATATGCTCATATATGGTGAGCAAATCGTAACTTCCAACGGAGATAATCGATTATACTAAATGAAGTTTAATTGCTCGATCCCAACCCACCATATGGACTGTGACATATATTTGCTAGCTAGACTGTCATTATCTTGTTATTAATAAATATTTGGGGTACATGGGCCATCCTAATATAGATCTATAGAAAGCACCATACTATGTACTCCTTTTGTTTCAAATTATATGTCATTCATTTAGTGAAGCTTCTCTAATTTGGACTGTATTTTTTTTAAAAATATATAAGAATATCAAAGAGTTCAAATAAATTAAGTGCACTATGAAGTCATTTCATTAGAATTTAATGAAAGCAATTTGATGTTCTAGATTTTGATACAATTTTCTATAAACTTGGTCAAAATTCATTTAAGAAATTTGACTTATGATAAAATAGAGTGTAACTGCACTCATCACTCGGTCGTTAGAAGACTCGTTACGCAGGAATATATGAGTTTTATTCTTCCCCAATTCATCTGTGTAATAGTTTAAACTAGACGAACAATGTGGCTTCTGTGTGCAAGGTGGGAGGGCATCTGCCTATTATATGATTTACACTTGCACTCTGAGACATGTTGCCAATCATCCCTGTAACTTAAAAGCTTGTAACCTCTTTTTCTTTTAATGAAGCATGTGCATTATTTGCATGCTCATGAAAAAAACTGAGTCTTAAAAAGAAGTATCAAATCCCCTTCTTACTTTTTTCCTTTACGCTTTTGTGCTGTGTGTTTCATGATTTTTGATAGAAATGTAGTTATATTAAATAGAAATAGAAAAAAGTATAAATCATCATAATAATCCCTTCAACAATTGTTAAGGTTAAAGTTTTCTGTTTATGCCATTTCAAACTACTAGATTTTAGACATGAAGCATGCAAATTCCTTTTCTTTTTCATGATTTTCCTACCACTTCCTCTGCAGTCCAATTAACCACCAATTAAGAGCACACATATTTTGTAAGACTCCGGTTCCAATTAAGCTACATTTCATTTTTGTTCATCGCACTGTTCTGCGCTGTACCAATAAAATGAAATGGAGGTAACCATTGTGTAGAACAAAGGGTTCCTATCTCATTTGATTTGAACTGATTATATACGAGTACTGTTCTGTAGCTGGCCATGGAATAATTGAGCATAGCTTAGTTAGTTTAATTTTTTTATGGTGAAATCTGTCCATCCAAGTTCAAATCCTAAATTTCACTAGAGTGCTCACATTTTTAGATGTATTTTCTGGATTTAATGGTGCTATTCTTTCAGTCATAGACATGCCCATCAACATTGAGATGACAGGGGCTACTAAAAGGGAGGGGGGGGGGGGGTGTTCCTCTAACTTTGCTATTTTCGGATTACACTCCTTAATGATCGCTAGATAATCTACTACTCCATCCGTTCCAAATTATAAGTCGTTTTGACTTTTTTGATACATCTATTTTGTTATACATCTAGATAAATAATATGTCTAGATATATAGTAAAATGGATGAAACAAAAAGGTCAAAGCGACTTCTAATTTAAAATGGAGGGTGTAACTAAAAGGTGTCTTGTTGCTATTTGTGGACCAATTTTAAATATTAGAAAATACTTATTTTATGGACGAAGGTAGTGTCTATACATATATTACGGTGTGGTCAACCCCACCATATATAGTACCGAGTTGAGCTCGTTTGGATGGCTTCAGTGTTATTCTAAGCTTTTGGCCGAATAATAACTGGAACAGCGAGAAGAGGCATTTCAAGAATCCTTTGTGATGGCAACATTTTGATCGACGCGTACAGATGGCCTGCGAATCATTTTCTTGTTTCAAAGCATGAGCGATGACAAAGTGGCAAATAAAATGGGAAGAAAAAAAAGCACAAATTGCCACACATGGATAACGATCGATGGCCCACTTGGCCTAGTGCTGCGCCAATAATGTAAAGGCAGTACAAAACTTTCTGGGTTGTGATGGACTGACGGTCGTTGGCTTTTTATATGAGCACGTTCTCATCCATCCTTTGATAAGTCCACAACTAAAATATTAGACCAAATTTTGTCTTCGAATGAAATAAATAGAAGTTAAAAAATTAAATCAGTGTGCCTATATAAAAAATATTTCATCTAAAGGCCATGCTAACGTACCGTTCGGTTGTTGTTAGTTTACATTTACACATATCTAGATTTCAATTTATCTATCTACTGTCTTTGCAATTGACCAACAAAAGATGCCACCACATTCTCTCTCAAGCCTAACAATTATCGCATTAATAAGGAAAAAAGAAATCTAACACTAGTAGAGAAATGACCTTTGATCCACTTCGAAATTTGGTTGTAGTCCCGGTATTTTTCACGCTCAGGACTAGAGAAACCTTTAGTCCCGGTTGGTAGCTCCAACCGGGACTAATGGTCCCTGCCCAACGGCTACTGCGTCAGGCTTTTGCTGGAGGGGACCTTTAGTCCCGGTTGGATCTACCAACCGGGACTAAAGGTTTACTTTTACTCCCGGTTTGTCCCTCCAACCGGGAGTAAAAGTCTACTCCCGTCTGGAGGATCCATCCGAGACTAGAAAGGGACCTTTAGTCTCGGTTTCTGTTTACAACCAGGACTAAAAGTCCCCTCCTATATACCCCTTGTTCCTCCCCGAGCCCGAGCCACTTCGAGCTCAGTGTTCTTGCTTCATCGCCGGCCTCTCTTCTTCCTCATCACCGGTGATCACAAGATTTCTTCCATTCCTCTATCGATTCTTCGGTTCTAAAAGTTACCAACTTTATACTCTCATGTTTCATCAATTGCTTATTTCATTTTGTGGACTAGATATATGTGGTTTTTTTTATGATAGATTTTTTTTATTTGTAAGCCATTTAAGCTCAAAATCACTTTAAAGTTTGCATATTTGGATGAAGGAAGGTTAAAGTAGTTATTCAAAACTAGTATTGAGCTTTCATTTCTAGCATGCATAGCACACTTCATGCTTTATAGATATAGAGAATTTTAGAGTTTTTTTAATTTTATTTGTTTATAAAATGAGAAATTTATATTATATTAAAAATGTGTATAGAGAGTAGATGGCAACTGCTTCCGGGTCCTCGGCCTCTCATCGGGTTACAAAGCGACTGAGGCCGGACCTCCCTCTCATTGCATGCGGCAAGTGTGAGGAGAAGATTGTGATGGAGTACTGGGTGAGGAAGGAGTGTCCCAACAAGGGCCGTATCTTCTACAAGTGTCCGGATCGCAATGTGAGTTATTTTGTCGCATTTGATGATTATGGTTAATTTATACTTATTTTCATGATGATTGTGATTAAAGTTCTAATTTTTTGTTTTAATTTCAGTGGGATGGCACTGGATGTTCAGGCTGGTACTGGGAGGAAGAGTATGTTGAACACATGCAAAACTCTCTTGCACAGGCAGCTACGGTGGCTGATGAGGCAGTGATCCTACGGAAGAAGCCCATAGATGTTGAACAAACGCATGATCTGTCTGTTTTAGTTGGGATTGGTCGCAAAATCCTTATGCTGCTGAAGTGCATTTTAGCTTTAGTTTTTTTAGTGGTAGTTGGGATTGTCTACATTGTAGCGAGACTTTCATAAATTAATACCTTGTGTGGTGGCATGCATGTCGTATAATTAACTAATTATGTTCTAGGTTTTAATATGGTATGTATGTCATGTAATGCAGATGAGCCGGCATTGGATGTACAATGCTGATCGCCGCTCCCAAGAGTTCATTGAGGGCGTGCATTCTTTCTTACGTGTGGCCGAGGCAAACAAACATGATGGTTTCATGTGATGCCCATGTGCCATATGTAAGAATTTGAAGAAATATGCTAGCTCAAGGAGTCTTCATTCACACTTGTTGAAGTCAGGTTTCATGCCAAACTATATTTGTTGGACGAAGCACGGAGAAACCGGGGTTGTAATGGAAGAAGGTGAAGAAGAACAATGGGACGATGATGACATTATTGTTGAATATGGGGCCTTCAATGATACTGCAATGGGGGAAGCTGAAGAAGAGGTAGGGGCAGAAGATGAGCCCGCTCATGATCTTGGTCAGGCCATTCGTGACGCACAAAGAGAATGCGAAAGTGAAAAGGATAAGATCAAGTTCGAGCGCATGCTAGAGGATCACAAGAAATTGCTATACCCAACTTGTGATGCATGGCAGAAAAAGTTGGGTACCACACTGAAATTGCTGCAATGGAAGGCAAAGAATGGTGTATCTGACAAGGGATTTGGGGAGTTACTGAAAATCCAAAAGAAGATGCTTCCGGAGGATAACGAATTGCCCGCCACTACGTACGAAGCAAAATAGGTAGTCTGCCCTTTGGGATTAGAAATCCAGAAGATACATGCATGTCCTAATGACTGCATCCTCTACCGTGGCGAGGAGTACGAGAAGTTAGATGCATGCCCGGTATGTCATGCATCGTGGTATAAGATCAGGCGAGATGACCCTGGTGATGTTGAGGGCGAACGTCCCACAAAGAAAATCCCTGCCAAGATTATGTGGTATGCTCCTATAATACCACGCTTGAAACGTCTATTCAGAAACAAAGACCATGCAAAGTTGTTGCGATGGCACAAAGAAGACCGTAAGGTAGACAATATGTTGAGACACCCTGCTGATGGGTCCCAGTGGAGAGCAATCAATAGAGAATTTCCGGAGTTTGCAAATGACACAAGAAACTTAAGGTTTGCTTTAAGTACGGATGGTATGAATCCTTTCGGGGAGCAGAGCAATAGTCATAGCACTTGGCCTGTTACTCTATGTATCTACAACCTTCCTCCCTGGTTATGCAAGAAGCGTAAGTTTATTATGATGCCAGTGTTCATCTAAGGCCCAAGGCAACCTGGCAAAGACATCGATGTGTACCTGTGGCCACTAGTTGAAGAACTTCTACTTTTATGGAACAGACCAGGTGTACGTGTGTGGGATGAGCACAAACAGGAGCACTTTGACCTGCAAGCATTGTTGTTTGTAACAATCAATGATTGGCTTGCTCTAAGTGATCTTTTAGGACAATCAAACAAGGGATATAATGCATGCACGCACTGTTTTGATGACATTAAAGGTATATTCTTGAAAAAATGTCGAAAGGTCATGTACCTTGGCCATCATCGATTTCTTCTTACGAATCACCCCCTAAGAAAGAAAGGCAAGCATTTTAAAGGTAAGGCAGACCCCCAGACCAAGCCGAGCAACCGAACTGGTGAGGATGTACTCAATATGGTCAAGGATGTGAAAGTAGTATTTGGAAAGGCACATGGCAGCGAACCTGTTCTGAACGATGCCGATGGTCACGCACCCATGTGGAAGAAGAAGTACATATTTTGGGAGCTACCATATTGGCAAGTCCTAGAGGTCCGTAGCACGATCGATGTGATGCACCTGACGAAGAATCTTTGTGTGAACCTGCTAGGCTTCTTGGGTGTGTATGGGAAGCTTAAGGACACACTTGAAGCATGATAGGACCTGCGGTGTTTGAAAGAATTAGACAACCTGCATCTAGAGAAGACAGATGATGGACGCCATTACTTAAGTCCTGCTAGCTACACTCTTAGCAAAGAAGAGAAGGAAAGCATGTTTGAATGCCTAGCAAGCATCAATGTAC
Source organism: Miscanthus floridulus (assembly GCF_019320115.1). NCBI lineage: Eukaryota > Viridiplantae > Streptophyta > Magnoliopsida > Poales > Poaceae > Miscanthus > Miscanthus floridulus. The sequence goes on along the minus strand of NC_089580.1, from coordinate 128,360,441 downwards.
CATCTGGATTCTCCTCAAATATAAAGGGTATAATAAATGTGCCAGAGAAGAAATTTCTAAACTTAAAGTCCCATGACTGCCACGTGCTCATGGCACAATTGCTTCCCATTGCATTAAGAGGAATTCTACCTCCAAATATACGTCTAGCCATCGTGAAGCTATGTGCATTCCTCAATGCAATTTCTCAGAAGGCAATTGATCCAATGGATCTAGCTAAACTACAGAATGATGTGGTTCAATGTCTTGTTAGCTTTGAGTTGGTGTTCCCTCCTTCCTTCTTTAATATCATGACACACCTCCTAGTTCACCTGGTCAAGGAGATTAGCATTCTCGGTTCTGTGTTCCTGCACAACATGTTCCCCTTTGAGAGGTTCATGGGAGTCCTAAAGAAATATGTTCACAACCATGCTCGACCAGAAGGAAGCATCGCCAAGGGCTATGGAACAGAGGAGGTCATTGAGTTTTGTGTTGACTTTATTCCTGACTTTGACCCGATTGGTGTTTCTCAATCGTGACACGAGGGGAGACTAAGTGGAAAGGGGACACTAGGGAAGAAACCATATATTGGTATGTAGGACAATTATTTTAATAAAGCACACTACACAGTTCTGTAAAACTCCTCTTTGGTGGATCCATATATCGAGACACATAAAGAGTTGCTCCGATCCGAGTTTCAAGGGAAGTCTGAAGCTTGGATTACGCGTCAGCACATGGAAACTTTCAGTGACTGGTTGCGAAAAGAATGTCAGGGTGATGAGCGTATTGATGAGCAACTTTATTTGTTGGCTAGGCAGCCATCGTGGCATATCCTCACATACAAAGGGTACGAGATAAATGGGAATACATTTTACACACTAGCCTAAGATAAAAGGAGCACCAACCAAAATAGTGGTGTCCGCATAGATGCCACCGACCCTAATGGAAATAAGCAAACATATTATGGCCGCATAGAGGAGATATGGGAACTAAACTATGCACCTACTTTTAAGGTACCTTTGTTCAAGTGCCAATGGGTAAAGGCGACTGGAGGCGGGGTAGCAGTCGACAACCAGTATGGAATGACAACCGTGGACCTCAACAATATTGGATACAAAGACGAACCGTTCGTCCTTGCAAAGGATGTGAATTAGGTGTTCTATGTCAAGGACATGTCTACAAAACCGAAGAGAGGGAAAAACAACAACGACCCAATCAATGAGCCAGAGCGCCACATAGTTCTTTCAGGGAGAAGAAACATCATCAGAATTGAAGACAAGTCAGACATATCAGAAGATTATGAAAAGGATGACCGAATTCCACCCTTCACAGTGAACAAAGACCCAAGCATCCAGCTAAATGATGAGGACACTACATGGTTACGGCGCGATCATAACCAAGGGATATATGTTAAGAAGAAGTTCACTACTATGCCCGCTTGATATATATAGTGATGTATTAGACCTATTATGTAATAATTGTGACTTTAGATTTTTTTGTCGTGTTTTCATATTTTCTAGGGTTTAAATGAATTTTCTGCTAGACGGTGGATTTCCCGTGGAGAATGTGTGATGAAAAACCAAATGATGAACGTTAATAAGATGTGAAAACTAATTTCCTGTCGAAAACAATAGTTTTAATGATTTTAATTAAGTAGTATATTTTTGCATGGTGCAAATTGTAATTATTATTTACACTATGTCAAAAATTTATACAGTAAAACAAAAGAGTTTAGTTTACAAATTTTTGTTATGTATAATAATGCAAAACCAAGTCCAAGAATTTTTTTGTAATTTTTTTGGATAATATTTTATTTATTAGGCAATTAATAACTCTCTGCATATTTATATAAAAGAAATATATAAAAAAGGAAAAAACTTATGGAAATTAGAGAAAGCCAACTGCATCTCCCCCTTTACTCCCGGGTGGATCAACCACCTGGGACTAAAGGTGGAGCTTTAGTCCCGGGTGTAGCCACGACCAGGGAGTAAAGGGCATTTTGGTGGGCTGCGAAAACTGCAGCCCCCCCTTTACTCCTGGGTGGATCAACCACCTAGGACTAAAGGTGGAGCTACAGTTTTCACGGTCCGCCCAAATGCCCTTTACTCCCGGGTCGTGGCTACACCCGGGACTAAAGCTCAGACCTTTAGTCCCGGTTCTAACCATAGCCCGGGACTAAAAAATCTTTAGTCCCGGTTGGTGGCTCCAACCGGGACTAAAGGTCTCCCTTTACAAACCACACCCTAGTTCTCTTCCTCTCTATCTCCGCCATGCCGTCACCTCATCTTCTCCACCAGATCGATCCAGCAGCGCCGCCGCTCCTAGGCGACCACCCTATCCTCGCCTCGTCACGCGCGCACGCTGTCACCGGCCCCACGTGCACACGCGCTTCTTCTCTGGCCAGCCAGCGCGCCTCGCTCGTCCTCACTAGAGCACGCGCCGTCCTCGTCCCTAGCCCCCACCTCGCTCGTGCTCACCGGAGCGCGCCGAGCCTTCCCTGCGCTTCCTCACCGGAGCTCGCCCGAGCCTTCCCCGTGCGCGCTGCCTCACCGGAGCGTGGCCGAGCCTTCCCCGCGCTGCCTCACCAGAGCTTGCTTGAGCCTTCCCCACGCACGCTGCCTCACCGGTGAGATGAATTCTGGTTGTTTAAAAGATGACATGGGAAGCTATAGTTATTATTTTCATGTTGTCCCAGATATGGAGAAAATATCAAAGTCAAGATTAGGATGGTAAATCCAGGTTTTTCTCGACGTGCTGCATACCGAACTCATTCGGACAGCTTCCTTCAGTGTTATGCCAGCTATTTGCTCTTCAGTGTTATGCCTGCTATTTTCTCTTGTATGTGCTTCCTTCATTCGGACGTGCTGCATACCGAACCAAGGAAAGATTATGTGAAACAATAATAAATTTGTTGGAGAAAGGACGATGCAACATCAGCTTGGTGGGAAATGTGCAGAGGAGACGAGATTTTTTGTTTACACGCTATCACAAGTATGACATGTATATGCACACATACACACCTCATAGGCACACCACGAGTACGCAACACCAACTATAAAAAACCAAGACAGCATCGCAAGCCCAGGATTTGCATCCTCTATATATAATGTACTATATATTCATTGAACCTTGAAGGAAATAAGGTGATCGAGTAGCGTGAATCGATCATGAATGAACCATCAAACAAGGCAACCTAAACGACGCTCAACGCTTGTGAAACCCCGTCGGATCGGATCGACAAAGCGGTGGCTTACGTGATCTTAGAATTAATTTTTCCATGAAATGAAAAACTTAGAAAATAGTTAGAAAATTGTAGAAAATCCGTACTAGTTGAACTTGCGGACCGTGTTCATCTCGGCGAGCATGTTCTCTGCCGAGCGGTAACGGACGTCAAGGAGGAGCTTTGATTCTACTAGGGAGAGCGGCAACGATCGTGGAAGACCATGTTCCCTTCCTTGTAGAATCGGAGCTCTTCCTTGGCCAAGTACGCACGTCCGGTGGAGAAATGCTCGCCGAGATGATCACGTAAGCAAGGTCAACTAGTACGGATGGTTATTTATTGAAACATGTTTTTTCCATGAAATTTGATGGATATTTGATAACTTCACACCTACAAATGTCATCTACAAATGTTACTATCCTTGACAACCTAAACGCCCGCGAGCTCACCGATATCGAGCAGGTCACTTAGAATTATTTTTCCATGAAATGAAATACTTAGAAATCATGCCTTTTATTTTAAAGCTGGTTCATGGTCCAAAACTCGAAAGAGCAACACAAAGATTATCTTATGCTCTACAAGCTAAAGCTATTGGTGCGTTCAGGCCCAATAGAGAGAAGGATGAACTAACGTATGCCATCGGGACTGCTGAACACAGTGGCCGAACGAGAGGTTTAGGACGGAACATTTCTTAGGAGCATGATTTCCCTAACGACAGAGATACCTACAGAAGCTGACAGAGAAGGAAGGATGAGGAAGCAGCGTGGATCAGTAGGTTGGAGGAATATGTTCGTGAGTCACGGGAGGCGTTGCTTCAAGCACAAGAGCGCAAAAAACATGCAAGCTAGAATGCAGGACGAAATCATAAAGCAAGTGCAAATAGCAATGAGTGCCCAAAGGCAGGCATCAGATCTAGGAATCAACATTAATATTAGCCCCCCTGATCAGTTGAAAAGTAGCTGCGCTTCCACGGAGTTGCCAAATCAAGATGACGCAATGCTACGTTTCCCTGTGGATGACATCACTGCACCGTTTACATCATGTGAGCTACATATTCCAAAAGAGAATGCCACAATCATGGTGGCTCTCGGTGTTTTTTCTCCTCCAGATCCTACCAAGACACCAAGAATCTATAGGGCAATAATACCACCTGGATATGTTAACGTCTCAGTGGATAGAGTTAACAAAGGTTTTAGTAATCTGGCTCTTGACATTCCAGGAGGTGATGGGGAGAAGACTCTAGGAGAAGCAGAGAAGACATTCATACTATGGCGCAAGCGCTACATCATTATTCCCGGGGTCTCTAGTCCACCGCCGCTTCCTCAATTGCCAGATAATAGGTGCGGACAAAAGTGAACGAATTTTTTTTACTAATTTTCTATTGACATGCATGATTAAAAATAATAATTTCTTATACCTAATTATTCTTTTTTGAACTCACACAGCAGGGTCTCCGCCAACCTAAGTCCAATTATCCAATCTCTAGATCATCATAGTGCTCCGAGCAATCAGGTGGCAACGCCGCCACCGCCGCCACCTCCAAGGAGGTCTCCAACGCCTCCAAGGAGGTCTCCAACGGCTTCCCCACCTCCCTTGATGACTAAGAAGAAGCCAACTCCTAAGAGGTCCGCCCCGCAAACGAAGCCGTTGGCCCACCAACCAGCAAAGAAGAAAGCCTCATCTAATCCAGTTATTCCCCAAAAATTGTCTTATGAGAAAAGTGAAAAGGAATTAAATGCTGCAGTACAAAAAGATGTGGACAGTTTCTTCGAAAAAGTGAAAAAGCAACAAGAAGCGAGGGAGAACCCGGAGAAATCGTACTTCTACCTACCTCCAGATCTTCTAAGAAAGAAGGTGGACCAGAAAAAGCGGGAATCTAAAAAGACCCTGCCAAAATTGGACTACGGCCGCTCTCTCACCAAGTCATTTAAGGCGGCGCAGAAAAAGACTAGACCAGGGAAAGGTGTTGCACAACTCAGACAACAATCGCAATAATCAGTCCCCCCTCTTGTCGTTCGTAATGAATATGGTTCGAACTTAGACTTAGACGTTGATTTTGAGGAGTTGGCTCGGTTTAACGAGGAAACTGGTTTGGACCTTGCCCAAGTGCTCGCTGAAGGACCATGTGCTCCGAAAGTGGATCCTTGGAAGAAATTTGAACATGGAAAGAGTCTATACAACCCTGAGGCCTTAGGTGAACTGGGTATGCAAATGTACCTGCTAAACAAGTGGTACATGGCGGCGTGTGAACGGGGAGAGGCCTTTGTTCCTGTTAGAGTTAGAAACCAATATTACTTCCGTGGCGATGACGTTATATATGTCGAGTTTGTAGAATTACACCAACTATGCCACCTGGACTCTCTCGACAAAAGTCTCATTAGCTGCTATTGTCTGTAAGTGTGATTATTTTCTACTAGTAAAGTGTATATATATAAAGCTACATGTATATATATAAATTATATATCCTCACACTATATTTTTATATATGCAGATATGAGATGACAGAACTCAGAAAGAGAAAGGATAATGATGTTGGTTTCGTTGATCCAAATGTCGTATTCAAACACCCTAACCCCCCGCCTCAATGGAAAGCTAAACTCGAGAAAAATCTCATGAGGTTCTTAGTGAACCAACAAAACAAGAACATACTCTTCCCCTACAACTTCAAGTGAGTGTTAAATAATTAATGTCGATCATATGGACATTTGTTCAATTATTTGCTTACTAGCTAAGCTATCTCCCATATATATATATATATATTGACTCTAGTTAATGTCGATCATATTTGTGTATAAAAACATATGCAACAATCACTGGATATTGATGGTCATCGATATGGCCAATAGTCGGTTGAGCATCTTAGACTCGTTAAGAAAAGAGCAAACAGAGTACCAAGACATGATAGATATTATCCAAGGGTAATTTGGTCTCTCTAGCAACTATATATACTCCGATCTCTTAACTGTAACAATTATTAAAGGCTAAATTAGTTTTTTATTTTATTGGGCGCAATGTTTGGAAAAGTTTCATTGAGGAACACCACATGAAACATTGCAAAGCATCACTGGATGTAATCGCACACAAAGTAAGTACTAGCTACATTTATATATATATAATTCAATTAACACCATGCATGTTTTCAATTCACCGGATCTTTTTTCTCGTAAAAATGGGTTCTGAGGCAAGAACAGGGGAACAACTACTGCGGATACTATGTTTGCGAGTTCATCATGGCATACGCAAAAAGAACTCCTGAAGAGATCCTCAAAGTACATTATATAAATATATTCATATATTCACAATTTCTTTTGTTGCTCATATATATAAGTAATCACGTGACCAACACACACATATATATATATATATATATATATATTAATACTTTTCCTTTAACTTTTATTGAAGACTCAATGGTTGAAGGAAAAAGTCATACGACGTGACCAACTGAAAGCAATTCAAGAGACCATAGCAGGATTTCTTAATGACCAGGTCCTCAACCCCGCCGGCGAGTTCTACAATGACGTCAACGAAACATGGAAGCCAAACCAGATGGAGTGAATTTGTTATCCCAAGGATATGATAGAATATACAATGCAAGCTTTATTTGTAATATATATATATATATTATATGTACATAAAATAACATACAATATATGTATATGCATGTAATATATACGTTAGTTTCATACTTTAGTTTGTACAAAATGTTCGAACATTATAAACGTGTAGAATACGTATATTACTAGCAACGTAGAATGCGTATTCGAAAACCTATTCGAAAACCAAAATGAATCATCAATTAAAAATAGAAACAAAAAAAGAAAAAAAGGAAACATTTAGTCCCGGTTGGTAATACCAACCGGGACTAAAGGGCCGCCCCACGTGGCTAGGCCGGGAGGCCTCTTTAGTCCCGGGCGAGAAGCCGGGACTAAAGGAGGGGCCCTTTAGTCCCGGATTCGTGCTCCCGGTTGGGAAACCGGGACTGAAGGGGTTTCCCAACCGGGAGTAAAGCCCGTTTCTGTACTAGTGTAAGTGTTCGGATATGTCTATTTACAAATTAACCATCTCCGCCATTATGAAAAGTATAAATAAAATATATCCAAAACTATTTATAGATTATTCACCATAGCTATTATGAAAAAGTAAACCCATGATACTCCTACATCTATTTATAAATTACACACATACCTATATCTATACTAAAAATGATGAGTGAATAAAAATCTTACTATTACTAATTGGAGGCCTACCAATGGAGTCCTTATGTTAATCCTCTTGAGGCATGTTAGAAAAAAATAATAAATCCAAAAAAAACTCCAGAAAAAATATAAACATTTAGCCATCAATTTTGATTGACTCTGATGATCATTAACAACAATAGCCACAACTATAGCCACTTGATATGTTCTATTTTCTAGCAATTTTCCCACATTTTCATTATGTAAAATAACATAAAGTTACCCTTAAATATGCATATAAATTACCCACCTATGTATTATGAAAGATAATATAAAATTATCCCCAAATATGCATCCAAATTACCCACATGTGCTATTAGTAACCTCCTAATTTGCATCTAATCTACATCTACCATTATGAAGAAAGATAATATGAAAGGAAACCCATACACTTAAATCTAAATTACCCTCCGCTGTTATGATAGTGGATAGTCTAAGTAACCTCTTACATTTGCATTTAAGTTACTCTTCTTGTTGAGTACCTATACCATCGGTACCCTCATCAATATACACTAGCATAATATGACTCTGCGGAAGACTAAGCCCCTATCTGACTCAGACCCATAGGATAAGGGCTCGAGGGCTACACCCACCACATGCGTTCACACAGGCCCGGTGGGAACGACCCTCAATGAGCTTGAGACCCATATCCGACCTCTCGAGAGCCTCTTCGACCCACACGCCTGTGTCTGGCTCGAGGAGTCCACCTCCAATGCCTTGGAAGAAGAATAGGAGTGGCCACATGGAGCTCTAACTGGGGTTTCGACTAGTTAGTCAAGAGGCTAGGCATGGACATCACGTCTCGAGACGAAGGGTCCCACCCATCAAATAGCATACAAGGCAATGACACACATAGGTTACACCACCACTTCGACTGTGGTTACCAAGTGTGAAATAGGTGACGATGACATCCACTACGGATGACTCCAGTGATATTTCACCACCAACCCATGTGTGGGTGAACCGTTGTGGTAGGTCTCTCTCCTCGCTAGTGGATTTGATGGGGGTGGACCAATACATTATGCCATTCCTCTACACAGTAGAACGCCAATGGTGAGGAGGACGAGCGATGTCAGCAAACAGACCCCCTCTCCAATTGACATGCAAGCCTCAACACATATTGTAATAACCTTTGCCTCCCGTTTATATAAGGCGAGGCAGGGGTTACGACCATAGACGAGCACATACGCCTCTCACATGTACACTTAAACTCTCTCTCTCTCTCTCTCTCTCTCTCTCTCTCTCTCTCTCTCTCTCTCTCCATTCATTTGTAACCCCTAGTGCAATCTTTGAGCTCTCGTGCTTAGGAACACCACTAAACTTCCTCTAGACGTAGGGCTCGTTATTTGAACCATAGTATAATCCCTTGAGTCTCTTGGTGCTAAACCATCCGAACTAACATGGGATGCTAAATTCACTATTTGATGGTACAAAACATCGATGCACCTCTGTAATTATGAAAAGTAAACTATCTTGTGGTGGACCACACACCTTATACATGTATTTTTCGAGTAAAGAGGAAAAGCATAATTTGCTAGTTGACAAGCGATCACCTTTGACCATCTAGGTTGAAAAGACTAGCTAGCAACTTGGTGCTTTTTATGTATGTCTATTGCTGGCCGGGTAACCAGACGAGGAACTGTGAATTTGAGCACAATTCAAACTAGCTTCCCGTACTGTTTTCGCATGTAGTTCTGAGCACAATTCTTGTCATGCACATGCAGTACTACGGTATATATGGCAGAGCGATGTTCTAAGGTCCAGGGCTCCAGGCCAGCAGCAGACGTACGTGGTCCCATCTGGCAGCGGCAGCACGCTCAGTAGCAGGCATGCAGTGGAGGGCAGACGTGGCAGCGGCAGCGCAGGCTCTCATTCCCTTTTACGTACACCCACCTGTCACCTGTGAGACGCCATTAATTCCGCCGCTATGCGAAGGGAAGCTGCCTCCGTCTCACTGACATGTATGCCCAGCAAAGATTTGGTCCCACATGTCATTGTTCATGGATGTACTAGACTTGGATTTTAGTGGAGACAAAACTAGGCGCCGTTACGCAGAGAGCAGAGCGGGAGCGGGAGCGGGAGCGGATGTGATTCGGATCCCTACGACCTTGCTTGTCATTACTACTACTGCACACCACGCGATCGATCGACGTGGGCTCGAATTCCCCCCGGACCACATGTCAGAGACCCACCGGCCTGCTGCCTGCATCGGCTCACACCCCGAGACGGGAAAAATTCTACGTGCATCGCTGCGCTCAGCAGCCTGCATGGCATGCTTGTTTGTTCCCCACAGGCATACGAAAGGCGACCGGCGCATATGCTTGCATGATAGCATTGCTATAGCGGTTGTCCCCCAAAATGGTTGCCGAGAGAGACTCTTAGAGGTGGTCATACAACAGTTATATCTTCTTCATCCCACGGCTTTGCCCTAGAGGTTGAGGCGTGGGGGATGCATCTATCCGCCACTGGGATGATATGCTATGATTCATCACAAGTGGTCAATTATGATTATATAACCAATCTCGTCGGTGCGCCATAGTGGTTCGTAGGTAGTTCACGTGAGCCTACTAAAATAGTTCACGTGTTATCTGTGTCGAGGTGACTAGGGGATTAGGTCTGACCACAATACTGACGTTACGTGGAGGTCAGGGCATTCGCTACTCATTATGAATTCCAACCCTATCGGTGCGGATACCGGAGATATGCTATCGACTATCTTAGGGTTTTCATTGGATTTTTTCCTAAAATAATTATGAAGGTACATATAGTTTTTCTAATTTTACTCCCTTTACCTCCATGAAATTAGTTTGGTCATGATTATGTTGCACATTATTACTCACTCAGTCCTGGAATGGTAAGCATATTTTGAATAGAAACAAGTCATATAAAATAGATTTTGTTCCTTAATTTGTCTTCCAATATGTTGTTATTTGCTAAATAAACAATAATACCACCTCAAGAGGCACTCTAAGTGTAGAAGTTTAGTTATGCAAGTTTTGTGTCCTAATAAAGTTATATATGATTTGACTAGTTGTTGTCAAATTTTGTAAAATTCAACTTTAGTTTTCCTATACAAAATAATACACCTATCATTAAGGGAAGGAACGGATATAAATTAAACAAATCTAACAGAGGAATGGGGTATTTCGATTCCTTAATGGAGGGATGACCGCATGATATATATATATATATATATATATATATATATATATATATATATATATATATATATATATATATATATATCCACCATATGCATCGTTCGTATATCTTAATTAGCAGTCACGATTTACAAATAATTACAACGGTTTCGTGCATCTATATAACTAGCTAGCTAGCTGGTTGTGAGTATCGTGTGCACTTCTTCATCCTTGCAAGTAGAGAAGCTTACCTATATGTCGGTTTTGATGGAAGAGAGACCACACTATATATATAGACTGAGCCAATGAAAATTTAAGTCTCTGCACGCCAACAACAATAAGGAAGCAAGCATGCATGACAGGCATATGCATCATTAAAAGGCTGCAGGATCTATCTTTACCGTTCCTTATGACGCATGCATGCAATAGACATGACCCGGTACATATGTCTACGCCCCTGCCATCAAGGCACCAACCATCAGCCGAAAGCGATCCTATAGATGTTGTCTGAATCCTGCAGAGAACTCTCTAAACCTTATTGTCCGCGTCCGGAAGCCTACAATACAATCGAATAATGGCAGGTAAAAAAACCTTATTGACAAACCCGAACTCTAAACCTTATTTCCTTGTGATACAAACTTCTAATCATATGGGCATATGGCAGGTATATGTAACAGCCCGAGAAGAAAATTTTGGACTTTCTATTGAGCATTGATATGACGATGATGCCTACAAAAGTTTGTACATACGTATATGGACCGATCGGTGCCATCCTATATATGTTTCCGTAGCCAGCTCGAGCCCAGGTTTTCACATATACATTACGGTACTTATGATGAGTACCTATATATATAGTACACACTAGACTACTAGTTGCCACTGTAATGCACAGTATGCATTTTGGCAAGACATGACGACAAAACTGCGGCCACAAAAGGGGGGAGCGAACTCTGGTTATTGCGTGCGTGGTACCTCACATATGGGTGGTACGTTGTGACACGCGTGGTTTCGCACTTTCACTATTGCACAGGACTTCTGTCTGGAAGGCCCGTACATGACAATAATATAAGAACAAAAGAAAACTGACATATAAGAAACCGGTGACGACGTCGTTGCATCATGGTCTTAGTTTAAAGTTATTCCCTCCGTTCCAAGTTATACGTCGCTTTGACTTTTTTTTATATCGAATTTGCTATATATCTTAACCAACGTACGTAACAGATTCGATGAATCGAACAAGTCTAAGCGACTTATAATTTAAAATGGATGGAGTATTTTGGTAATTTATGGTAACTATAAATTTCACAGTTGGTTTATTGGCCTAATGGTGGAAAACTAGAAATGGTGACTTGCACATTTAGTTCGTTTGGAATCAAAGGTTGAAATTTTCTACTCAATATACTACTGGAACCATTTTTGGAGGTGGGCGTTTTGGGTTTTGAGAGGCAGGCACCATATCTGCCCCTAGCAAATGGTCATTGCTAAGCAGTCGTTTCCACAGGTAGACGCCATGCCCGAGTAACAGAGGCGACAGTTCTAAGACACTCGCCTTCGTTAACTCTTAACAAAGGTGGGCCCGACTCTCGCCTCTGTTATTATTTAGCAGAGGCGACCATCGTCCCAATAGTGTCGCCTTTGTTGATATTTTGCATATTTGAATTTTTTTGTTTCTCGTTATCTCATTTGAATTCTATTTCACTATTGTAAGATTAATTCTTGTAAACTGAATAAGATGTACTTAGAACCGCCACTGCCAGCCCAAACGATATGCATGCAAAATACACACGCTCGTGCACATACACACGTACATCATACATTTGTCTCATCATCATAGCACAAGCATTTTGTAATTGAACTAAACTATAAAGGAAGCCAGAATTTCAAATGTTGTAGAGTCATGTTTAGTTCCATTGTCTAACTAAAAGAGGCCTGGTATCTTGTAGTATGGCATATATAGTTTCTCCCACCTTATGATATTCCCGGACTTTGTTTGACGGCAAAAATGTCACACTTTCATATATCCAAAACACCGTCAACAAGCCTCGAAATAAAACAAAGATGAACATATCATGAGCATATTTTATCAAATAACAAGTTCCACATGTATATGGAGTATTTATATAGAGCTTGTGGGCCCACCATACAGGGTCGACCGATGGCCAACCACCCCTATGGGCCCCATAGACCCTCCCCAATCCTGTGTGTGAATCCAAGAAACACACTATGTCGGGTTCATAAACCCGGGGTCCCTCGGGGACCGGCTTCCACGACAGGGCTCGGCCCAGGAGGATGGCCTTTCTTTTCTTCTGGACCGGCCCGAGAGTCTAAGTTCAACAGACCGGAGCACTCGCTTCAGGCCCTAGCCGCCTTCGGCCCATCTTTTCGACCGGAGCACTAGCTCAGGCTCAGGCCAGCTCCGAACGGCTTCTCCGATCGGAGCGCTAGCGTCAGGCCCCGGCCGCCTTCGCACGGCCTCTACTCGGAAAGCCTGACCCGAGGACCGCCGCCGACTCCGACCCCGAGTCTCCGACCGGGGTTCATAGAAAACCCTGCCCATCGCTATTTTCCGACTGGCGCGTCAAAACCGACTGGGGCCATCCGACCGGGGACGCACGCTCGGAAAGAACCAGAAGGCGTACGAAGGAAGGCAAGACGGGGCTCGCAAGTCAAACCACGGCACCAGGGACCATACCCTGTGGAACAGTACTTTACAACCACCCTGCCACAAACAGTATTGTAGGCACCAACCTTTACCTCTACAGTATTGTAGGCGCCGGTCAAAACACCCGTACGGTAAGACCCCCCATGTGCCTCTAGGCATCAACAATATTATGGGCGCCGGAATTCACCGTACCAGGTGAACGTGGTAAAGCCATGCCTCCAGTCGGCGAAGATAGCATTTTTGCATGTACCAACGTCCTCCAGTCTTGAAGAAAACAACTCAAACCTCCCACATGTACATGACATTCTGCAATGACATCAACAGTATTGCGGACGCCCACCATTATACCATCCCCATCGGCGTGGGCAACAAGGCTTAAAAACGTCCGTACTCACTCTCCCTCTCACTTGTAAAGCCATCCCCTTCTTCTATAAAAGGGGATGTGCTCCCTCCAAACACAAGCAGTTAACCCAAGTCGACCTCTTCAAGTTCAGGTTCATTAGATCGATAGCTGACAACCCCTCAAGCACACGCTAGGACACTTCGTTCATAGCATAGCTCCTATCGATCTCAGCCCTTCTGACTGGACCGACCGGACACCCCGTCTCTCTCTCTCTCTCATTTGTAACTCCACTACAGACTTCGAGCACCTGGGCTCGGAAATAAAGTCACCGACCGACCCACACTGGACGTAGGGCACGTTGCCTGAACCAGTATAAATCCCGTGTCATTGAGTGCTAGGCCACCTCCGATCACAACGTGCAGTAAAACTACAAATATTTACTAGTTGGTCACTTTCTGTACCGACAGTTGGCGTCGTCCATGGGGAAGACGCTGTACGTTCAACACTTTTTTGGTAATCGGATGGCCCATTTCTCCGCCACCCCCACCGTGGTGGGCTCGGGCGATACGATTCGCTTCGGCTCGATGGAATTTCCCGCACTCTCACCCACCGAGACACGGGTTCCACCCGTCTTCGAGCCTTCCCAGGCCTTCTGCTTTGGAAGCCTGGACTTCGCCGTCGACCGACTCGGCGTACTCCACCTCCGCGAGGAGACTCGTGACCCGGCACCCATCGGAGGGACGTCCTCCATCGACTCCGAGACGTGCGACTCCAACGGCTCGGCATCTGCGCTTCATTCCGAGCAAACTCTCTGCTCAAACCCCGCTGTGAGTAATATACATGCTGTTATTTACTTACTACGTTCTATCTTCCGCCGAATACCCGGTGGGTTACCGTTGTCCCTGTCGCAGCCGCCATACGGGCGGTCCCCCTATGGCCTCGTGTCTCCCGCGGACACGTACGCCCGGGGGCTCCAGCGGATGCCGGCGCCGCCCCCTCTCACGTCTGAACTCGTGGGGATGGCGGACTATGGTCCCAGCGGTCTCGACTTCATGGACGACGACGTCGGGAGTGATGACTCCAGCATCGGCGACGTGGCACCAAGCCACTGTCCGTCCCGCGAGTGCGCTATGACGGACGCTCTAGAACGGCCGCTAGGGGTAACGGAGTCCGCACGAACTCACGCCCCTCCGAGCCCTCATGCGGAGACCCCCGAGCTCACGCGCGAGCACGGGGAGGATCTACAACGACAGTGGCCGCATCGGCCACCAATTGCGCCAGCGTGCTCGGCGCACCACGCTGCGCCCCACGCGCATAGACCGGCAAACGGCGCCCGGGGTCGCTCCCGTCGGGTCCAGCGCAACACCCCGAATAGGGGAACCGATCCCGCGTAGTTCGCTCGGGCCAGCCAGAACATTGCCGCCACGGCAATGCTCCTGCACAACCTGTCCGAGCCGAACGACCCTCACAAACAGGCGATCCACCAGAACCTCTGGGCACTAGTGGAGACCACCGCCATTCAACAAGCGAAGAGCTCCGTATCGCGACGCTGAGTCGTGACCTCGCTCCCCATCCGGGGAACAGAGACGCAGCAGATGGGGCACTACGCCCTATCACCGCCACAACCACCAAGTATGGCACAGGAAGCCGCAACGGCCCCTTGTCTTGACTTAACAACCACTCCGTGCCAACTGCCCGTCTACGCACGCCTTGGACCGAACCGAGGCACGCGCGGCATCGACCGGAGTCCCAGCCCTGACAGCCCAGGGCCACCAACCTTCGCCCAACACCTCCAGCAAGCGTCGTTCCCACCATGCTTCAATGGAGGCCACGACAAAGGAAAGGCCAAGCGCCAGGATCAAAATGAGGGCCCCTCCACTCAGAGGGGAAAAAAGAATAGGAAGAATCGCCGCCAACCGACCAACTCTGCGTTGGTCGCCACGGCTGATCATGCGGGCACGTCGCCCCAGCAGGGGCCCTCCGGCCACTTCCACGAGCTCGTGGAGAGTCCATGCACCAACCACAACTACCCCATGAACCACCTCTACAAGGACTACCTGCTCCTCAAGCGCCTGCTGAGGTAGGCTGGCAGGCCAAGAGAAAGGAAAAGAGGCAGCGGCCGAAGAAGGGGGCGCAGCGGACAGGGATCTAGAACGACTGAAGGGCGAAGTGGTCTGATCGGACGAAGGATAACGATGACGACGCTCTCACCAAACACCTTGGAACAGTTATGTTGTTTTTCTTTTCCCCTAAGTTTCAGTCTTACCATTATTTACTTACCGTACGCTCCTGTAAGAGCACCCCGACCTGAACGTTTTTCGGCTCGGGGTGCTCGGGGGCTCCACTAGGGGGCACTACTACCTCTCTTTTTTGTTTACTGTTGTATGGAGAAATTCCTTCATACCCTAACGAAGGGGTAGTTCATTCCTTTAATTTACCTTACGTAGCTTTGCTTTAAAAATTCCGACTGATCGCACCCCGCTCTTTCCTATGCTTACGAACAGCCGAGCCTCGCGGGCCACGCCCCGGGCTCACAAGGTCGCAACCCACGGAACAAACGGGCAGGTACGAGAAAGAAAGAACTAAAAAACAAAATTATGCTAAGGGAAAAACTAAGGAACGAAAGGGAACAAGCTTCCTCGAACGGAGTGACTCCATCACAGAAAACAAAATACCATTATAGTTGTTAAGCACACGAACGTTTCATACGGGGGCCTCCCCCACAAACTTAAAACTATCTACTTCCACTAAACTACTATTATTTTTACATGCTACTGAGCCAGCCCGGCAACATTCGACGACGGTGCAACCGACGAAGGCGCGAGCTGCTCACTTCCCGATGCCACGGAATCCGGCTCGGCCAAGACCGGGGCAACATTCACCTCCGACCTAGGCTCTTCGCCATCTAAGAGCTCTGCAGCATCCTCTCCACGTGCGCTTTTGGCTAGGTCTTCATGGCGGATGTCCATCACCCACTCGGCGGAGACTTGGTCTGCCACCGACCGTGCGTACGGCAGTAAGCTCTCCCCAATGGACTGAATATCCACCATGCTCATGCCTTCAGCGTATCCGCTACAGATGGTGGCGAAGTCCAGGTGCGGATGGTGCGTCCCCACCACGGTCAGCACCCCCGATGCTCCGTAGAATAGCCCGGACCTGATAAGATCACGGACCTCCCTCGGGACCTCCGCCAGCTAGACAACGAGTGCGCTGGTGCTCGGCACCGACCCAAAGATCTCCGAAATGACGTGTTGGGCAATGTTGTGGATCTAGTCAAGATCCCCCTCAAGAGCACGACGCCCCTCACGGGACTTGGCCAGCTCCTCCGTATTCCGGCCAAGCGTCGCCTTGGTCGTCTCCAGGTCCCGCTCCAGCACCTTCACTTTTCTGCCCAGCACTGCGAGAAGAGCGACATGCTCAGAAATAGGCTGAGGGAAAAGCCAACACAACAAAAAACAAAAAGGGTACGTACCAACGTGAGAAGCCTCAAGGGTGGAGAGATCCTCTGCTTGCCGAGCCACCTGCTCACGCAGCTGGGCCACCTGCTCACGCAGTCGGGCACTCACGTCCTCCATCTCCATCACCCGGCCCCGGAGCGCGAGCACCTCTCGATCCTCCTCCGACCGGGCCCTCCGCTCCACCTCTAGGGCCTTCTCCGCCGACTCCAGGGCAGCGCGCTCCAGATTAAGGGCCGCCAAAGCCTCCCGAAGCGCCACCTCGGTGTTCACCAGGGACGCCCGCAACTCCGCCTCAGTCTCCGCATGACGGGCCCTTGCCGCCTCGAGCCCTTGCTCGGCCGTAGTCGCCCGCTCATCCACACGCTGCCCCTCCGCCCGTGCCGCAGCCGCCTCGGCAGCCCGGTCCTGGGACTCGCGGTAGGCGGACTCCGCCCGATGCTCGAGCTCAGCCACCCGGGCGTATTCCGACCGGAGGAAGTGGGACTTGCGGGACGATGTCTTCCTTATCTCCTACGAAAGGTAAGCACGCTAAAAACAACCGACAAGGGATTCAAAGGGTAAAGGACAAGTACCAGAAACTCACCTCCGCCGCGAGCTGCATGTCGCCCTCAACCAACTGCCAGGCAAACAGAGCCTGCTTCCGGATGCTTTCAAGCTGCGCGGTCAGCTTGGTGAGTTCTGATACCGTGATGTGCCCTTGCCCCCCAAAGATGTCCCAGAGCTGACGCTCCCGGGAGTCTCGGAGGACGAACCGCGCGTTCATGGGGTGCTCAGGGCAGGGCCACTCTAGGTCAGCATCCGGCACCTCGCTGGAGGGCCTAGCCTCCAATCGTGCTATCGCCAGATCCCGCGGCGACACCACCGGCCCGCCAGAGGTTTTAGCCACCGACTGGACCATTGCCAGGCCCCGCGACGGCGCCGATGGCTCCGCCGTGACTTCACCAGTGGGTTGCCACAACGGCACCAACGGCTCCGCCGTGACGTCCGCCTCATCATCAGACAGGATCTCTACCACCTCGTTGGCCTAGGCCGCCACCGGGTGTCCCAACCTTGGCCCGGCCACGTCTTCCCCCGACGCCTTCGGCTTCGACGTCAAGGGTGAGCCATGCGACCCTCCACCTGGCGAGACAGGGAGCTCGGTATCCCTCGCCTCCTCCACCACAACCGGTGGAGGGGAAGCCGCGAGAGTCACCTCCGACACCACCGTCGCCATCAGCACCGGGATCACCGCCAACACCGACGCCACAGCTGCCGCCTCATCAACAGCCGAACCTTGGGGCACCATCGCCGGAACAGAGGGTCTTGCCGCCGCGACACGCTGCAGAACGGGCTTCCAGGTCTCCTGCACGGTGGATGGGGCAATACTCATCTCGGGCATCCCCAGGCCACTGATGGAAGGTACGGGTCAGTCACACTCCCACAAAAAGCTCAAACTAGCAAAAAACCAAAAGGAAAACAGAGAAAGACATACCGGGTGGCGAGCGGCACAACTCTGAAGGCCGACCTCAACGTTGATGGGCCTACACGTCGAGGACCGCTTTCGGACCACGACCCACGATCCTTTACTTCGGCAAGGGGCAAAGACGTCCCTACCGGCTCCTGCCCGGCCTACGGGTCATCCCGACCCCTGGCTCAAGAATCCTCGACCAGAGCAACAGGCGCACTATCCTCCGACTACGGCTCACGCGGCACACATGCTCTAGTCCGCTCCTCAGACCACCCACCTTGCTCCGCCACATCCACAATAGGTGGGGATAGGGCCAGCGACGCTGTCAAGTGGCGCGGTGACCACGTCCGCTTCAATGCCCGCTCACCGATGACATCCACGCCCGCTGCACGCTTCCTCGATGAGGGATCTGCCGCGCGATGCGCGGCCACCAGCTCGTCACTGGCGGACGACGTCGTGGTATCGCAACGGTCCACCGAGGTCGCAACGACCCCTCCGCTCTCCTCCTCATCGGAGAAGACCATATCATCCAGATCTGTAGGATCGTCTGACGCGAGTTCTGACTCGATGTCACTCCTACGTTCCCTGGCCCTCGTGCGCCGAACGATCTCCTACTCCTTCTCCTGCTTCCGTAGGATCTCCTTATTCTTTTTCTTCTTCTGGGCCTCGGCCGCCTTCTTCTGAGCGGTCTGCGGAGCCATGCCTTCCGGGCCCTTGGGAAGGTGCGGTCGGGACTTATACTTCCCAAGCCCCTACGAAATGAATGCACCAGATCAAAGAAATAGGAAAGAGCAGAGAAGAAGCACTAACAAAACAAGGAAACACACCAATGTGGACGCGATCGAGGCATTGAGCGGTATGGGTTTTCCCGCGACCGTCTCCCTGGGCCTCGGCTGCAACACCCGACCGATGCGACTCCAGACCTCATTGTCCGGCAGCTCCTCTAGTGACGTGCGGTTCGGGTCCGACTGGCCACCATACTCCCACATCGGCTGTGTCCTTTCCGCCAACGGCGCGATTTGGCAGTGGTAGAGGGTGTAGAACACCTGCACTTCATCAAGGCCGCGCCTCACGAGCTTCTGGAGCTCCTCTTCGATGGCCTCCACCTTGTGCCTCTCCTTACGGCCGCAACCCCACGACCAGCTTTCCTGCTCCTCCGGCCTCCTGCCGGTAAACGCCGGGAACGGCACCGCCGCTGGGTTCCTGATGTAGAACCACTCCCCGTGCCACCCCCGATTGGAACTACAAGGAGTGTATGCAGGGTACAAACCTCCTATGCTCGGCTTCCTCTGAAGGGCGAAACCCCCCATTGGCGCGACCTCAACCAAGCTCCCCGCCGTTAAGGTCCTCCCAGAGAAGAACTACTGGAAGAGATCCACGTGCGGCTCCATCCCGAGGAAAGCCTCACAGATGGTGATGAAACCAGTGATATGCAGCACCCCCATCGGATTGAGGTGTTGCAGCTCCAAATCCCACTCATTGAGGAGCCCGCGCAGAAACCAGTGCGCGGGGTATCCTAACCCGCGCTCATGAAAGGTAAGGAAGGACACCACCTCGCTAGGATGAGGTCGTGGGAACTCCTCTCGCTCAGGGACCCTCCAGTGCGCCACCTCCTATGGTGGCAAAAAACCCTTCTTGACGAAAGACTCCAGCACCGACTTCCTCACGGTGGATGACCTCCAGTCTGACATCTTGCTCCGGCTTGCAAAAAGGATCAGTGAGTTCTCCTCTTCTCCCTCGCTCTCTCCCCCTTCCTTTCCTAGAGGCCTCCGCAGCTCTCAGGGACACTCTAGACAAGGAGGAAAAAGAAAGGCGACGGCAGCAGATGACGAACAGGCAAAAGAACGAGACGAACACCCTCTTTCTTCTCCTACTTAAAGGAAGGGGAGTAGCGGTTAGGAAAGCACGTACCGATCGGGAAGGCAAAGCGGCGGGACGAGAAACTCTCTCTCTCTCTCTCTTTCCATTTAATGCAGATGGGACGCCCCCTGATCGACGAGACATGCCCAGCGCGATGAAATGGCTCCTAATTAGGCGGGACGTGACCAGGACATGGCCCACCACTACCGCACGTCGGGCACAAAAACCGAAGCACCATCGCACACAGAAATCTCCCCGTCTCCCTAGGCCAGACCTAGAGAGATCCAACAGCGAAATCTCCGCCGGGAGAAATCAACCGGCCTCCTGAGTCGATCGATTCACTCAGGATAAGCACCTGAGATACAGGTCCCGGTCGGACATTTCTGAACTGAAGCTATCCAAACCCTGTCTCTCAGGTCACCAAGGTGAGCATGTGTTCATTAAAACAAAATTGTTCACACAAGGGCTAACCCATGATTGACAAGCACAGGTCCCGGTTGGACGTCTCCGACTGGAGCTCTCCGAACCCCGTCACTCCAGTCGTCAAGGCCGGACCTGGAGAGATCCAACAGCAAGATCTCCACCAAGAGAGATCAACCGACCTCCTAAGTCGATCAATTCACTCAGGATAAGCACCGGGACACAGGTAGGAAGCGAAGGGACGCCCATGTGGGCCACGCCGACTCCGTCACGAATGATGAGCTCAGGTCCCGGTCAGACATTTCTGACTGAAGCTCTCCGAGCCCTGTCACTCCAGTCGTCAAGGTAAAACACTATCAAAGCCCCTCTATTTCAATTTAAAACATTCATACATCCATACGTGCATTTCATTCCATACGCCTAAACCCCCCGGACGATTAGGGCATGAACCGCCCGGGGGCTCGGGAATAAAGCATCGCACGTGCAGCGAAATGCATCAGAACGCTCAGTGTTGCGTCATGAAGCGGCGGTTGCCTCATTCGATATGAGTAACCAACAGAGCCAGGGGAGAAAACCATAGATGAGCACCGTGCGGCCCTAGCCCGGTCTGGCAGACCGGGTCAGCTCAACCTTCTCGTTCGATCCTGAACCTCTCGCCAAGCCCACAGAATCTCCATCAAGGGGAGGCCAAAAGGCCACCTAGGTTGGTCTCCAGAATGACCTAGGCATCTGTCGGGTTGTAGGTAAAGGAGTAGTGGAATGTCACAAGAGGGCTATGCCGACCCCGTCGTGAACGATGGACCCAGATTCCACTCGATCACACCCATTAGCGAACTCACCGAGCTAGTCGTTCGAGCCCGAGCGATCGAGACAGGCGACGAAACTCAGCCCCCCTGGTTTGTGAGGAACCAGATAGGGTAACGCACATAAACTCACATCGACCCCTGCGAAGGCCCGATAGGGCTCGGGGGCTCAAGAAAAATGCCAAGGACGGCGACCTCGAACTTGCTAGATCCACGACTATGACTCACCCGGTCCCCGGCGCGCACCGACGCCAGGACCCGCGAGCAACACCTTGTCTGATCTTTAACTAAACTAACAACATATTTGTAACGGCTTCATTGCGCTCCAAAGAAACCCTAGGACCGTGACCCTGAACTCGCATCGACAGGATCGGCGACATCCGGCTACGGCTCTGGGGACCGCGACTCCTAAACTCGTGTTGACAGAATCGGCGACATCCGGCTATGGCTCCTGGGACCGCAACTCCTAAACTCGCGTAATGGCTTCAAACGGCTTCACTGCACTCCAATAAAACCTAGGACCGCGACTCCTAAACTCGCGTAACGGCTTCCTGAACTAACTAAACTAACTCTCTCGATCCACGGCGTGCACCGACGCCTGGGTCCGTTCATGGCTCCGCCTCACCCGATCCCACAGCGTGCATCGACACCAAAGATCAGTGAGCTCTGTCGCATCCGAACTAAGCTGTCCCCATCCACGGCGCGCACCGACACCATGGTCCGTTCACAAAATCCGACTCACCCGATCCCAAGGCGCGCATCGACACCTAAGATCGGTGAGTTTTGCTTTTTTATCCTTTCCCCCACACCTAACCGCCTTGGCTGCATAACGATGCCTTGGTTAAAAAACATGCACACGCGCCTGCTGAGACAACACCCCCAGCCGGTTCGGCCCAAACCACCTGGGGCTCAGGGGCTACACCCACGGGTGCGCTCGCGTGCACCCGCCGACAAAATAGAAAAGCATCCCCCGTTGACAAACTCAGAAACACCCCCCAGCCGGTTCAGCACGAACCGCCCGGGGGCTCAGGGGCTACACCTGTGGGTGCGCTCACGTGCACCCACCGACAAGACAAAAATCCCCCGAACGATTTTGCTCGAATTGTTCGGGGGCTCGGGGGCTCCTGTCGGGTTCATATACCCGGGGTCCCTCGGGGACCGGCTTCCATGCCAGGGCTCGGCCCAGGAGGATGGTCTTTTTTCTTTTGGACTGGCCCAAGAGTCTAAGTTCAATAGACCGGAGCACTCGCTTCAGGCCCTGGCCGCCTTCGGCCCATCTTTCTGACCGAAGCACTAGCTCAGGCTCAGGCCAGCTCCGAACGACCTCTCCGATCAGAGCGCTAGCGTCAGGCCCTGGCCGCCTTCGCATGGCCTCCACTCAGAAAGCCTGACCCGAGGACCGCCTCCGAGTCCGACCCCGAGTCTCCGACCGGGGTTCATAGAAAATCATGCCCATCGCTATTTTCTGACTGGCGCGCCAGAACCGACTGGGGCCATCTGACCGAGGATGCCCGCTCGGAAAGAACCAGAAGGCGTACGAAGGAAGGCAAGACGGGACTCGCAAGTCAAACCATGGCACTAGGGACCATACCCTATGGAACAGTACTTTACAACCGCCCTGCCACAAACAGTATTGTAGGCGCCAACCTTTACCTCTATAGTATTGTAGGCGCCGGTCAAAACACCCGTACGGTAAGACCCCCTATGTGCCTCTAGGCATCAACAGTATTATGGGCGCTGGAATTCACCGTACCAGGTGAACGTGTAAAGCCATGCCTCTAGTCGGCGAAGACAGCATTTTTGCAGGTACCGACGTCCTCCAGTCTTGAAGAAAGCAACTCAAACCTCCCACATGTACCTGACATTCTGCAGTGACATCAACAGTATTGCGGGCGCCCACCATTATCCCATCCCCATCGGCGTGGGCAACAAGGCTTAGAAACGTCCGTACTCACTCTCCCTCTCACTTGTAAAGCCATCCCCTTCTTCTATAAAAGGGGACGTGCTCCCTCCAAACACAAGCAGTTAACCCAAGTCGACCTCTTCAAGTTCAGGTTCATTAGATCGATAGCTAGCAACCCCTCAAGCACACGCTAGGACACTTCG
This sequence comes from Miscanthus floridulus, assembly GCF_019320115.1. Taxonomy (NCBI): domain Eukaryota; kingdom Viridiplantae; phylum Streptophyta; class Magnoliopsida; order Poales; family Poaceae; genus Miscanthus; species Miscanthus floridulus. The sequence continues at coordinate 128,336,768 of NC_089580.1, read as the reverse complement.
TTCATAGCATAGCTCCTGTCGATCTCGGCCCTTCCGACTGGACCGACCGGACACCCCGTCTCTCTCTCTCTCTCGTTTGTAACCCCACTACAGACTTCGAGCACCTAGGCTCGGGAATAAAGTCACCGACCAACCCACACTGAATGTAGGGCACGTTGCCTGAACCAGTATAAATCCCATGTCATTGAGTGCTAGGCCACCTCCGATCACAACGTGCAGTAAAACTATAAATATTTACTAGTTGGTCACTTTCTGTACCGACACACTCCCAAGCATACCTAGCCCTTGGATGCAATGTGTGTTTTCTCTAGACGGCTCAAGATCAAAGCACATGGACTGGATGGCCCACAATTCAACAAACCGACGTCCGAGCAAGGGCCTTTGTGTGCATGGGCTCTTGTTGTTGCTGTGGACTAGCGCGTTTGGCCTGTGTGGGCACTCGTGTGGGGGAGCTGTTTGGACTATGGACCAGCTGCCTCTACCCATGCCAGAAATTCCATGGGGAGCACTCCCTCCCCCCGGTCCGAAGTGGGTTTCCTTTGGCTCACGCGAGCATGCACATGTGAGGTCGAGTGTGCATGTGGGGTCCACCTATCCATAAGAGAGAGAGAGAGAGAAACGCACGCTCACGGGCGGTGCTACGTTGACCCACGTGGCCATGTGGGCCCGCTCGACTGCTTGCAGGGAGAAGGATAGCAAGGGCGTGTGCAAGTGGGTGAGTGGAGCGCACGCGTACGGGGCCTTGATGCGCTAGGCGTGTTGCAGCATGCCAGGCCTACGGGCGGTTGGCACGCATAGGTGCGCAGGGGTCCGATCTCCTGTTGACCGTTGGGCCTTTTTTGGCCGTTGGTGGGCTGCTCCTGCCTCAAAAATTTTGGGCTACTCCGAGCAGAATTTCCGGCGTGGGAGGGAATGTTGGGCCAAGCCGCTCAGTAGGCTCTCTGGCTGGCTTAGGGGTTTTTTGCCCCCTTTCCTCTCTCACTCACTCACCTCTCCCCATTGTTGTTTTTCTAGACATCCAAAAATTGCAAGAAAGCTCTATCTTCTCTCCTCTCTCTCCCAAGCTTTGTGCTAACCCTAAGAGAGAATTTGAGAGCACGAATTGTTGATCTTGTGAGCTTCAAGGGCATCTTCTCCATCTCCTCTCCCTCTCAAAGCTTGGTGCTAATTCATTAGAGGTTGGGGAAACCCTAGTGTGTGCATTTGAGGCTGCATTTGGTGGCACTAGGTAATCTTTGTGATTGGGATTTCATGCTATTCTTGGTGATTGTCATCACCTAGCTGGCTTGGTGCTTTGTGCTAGATTGTGGAGAATTTATTGGTGATTGTTGTGTCTCCGGTCTTTGGCTATTATGAGGGGCTTTGTGCTCATCCCCATGGGAGATTCGCCAAGAGCAACAATAGTGAAATCAATCGAGGTTTGGAGAGGTCCCTAGTGTTATACCGTCATTCTAAGTGAAGCGGTGAACTTAGGATCCACCTCAACGGGGACGTAGGTTGCCGCAAGCAACTGAATCTTAGGGAAAAATTCATTGTGTCACTTGCCCCCGTTGGTATTGTAATCACATCACTTGTAGTTTCATTTCGTATATATTGTGCTTGTGTTGTTGCTTGGTAGCTCTAGTTGTTGTTATAGCTGGCTCTCTTGTTTAGTAGTGCAACCTAGTTGTTCTTAGTGCTAGCTCTTTAGTTGTTTAGTAGAGCCTCTAGTTGCTTGGTTGTGTGCTTAATTGTTATTCTTGCAACTTGAACTGTGTAGGGGGCTAGTGTTGTATTGCATAGGCTAGGTAAATAGTGACTACTAGGGTCATGTCTATTACTACCACCTTTTGCCTAGTGTTTGTGAGTTGTAGAAAACTTAATTAGGCTATTCATCCCCTGTAGCCATTCATAGATCTTTTCAGAACCCTAGACGGCAAAAAGGGCGATGGTCGTCACGCGCACTCGTGTCAACAATCATGTTTATTTTGCTTTATATATTATACAAAAGCAATGGCTAATTTAAGAGTACTCATTTACAAGATTTCACATAAAAAAGATTTGATAACAGTGGATCGCTACTACAGAAAAACTTTTGCACGATGTTTGGCTTTGCAGCTCCGAGGCGGGCAGGCTGGTTGCCCACCTCCGTTAATCGATGGCAAGGTCGTAGGCCAAGCGTCTGCCTCGGTTAATCATTAAAGGAGGTAGGCCACATAACGTGCCCGCCTAGGCGGTTGCCTTACGACAACCACCTCTGTTAATGGATTAACCGAGGCGAGCAGCGTAAGCCAACCGCCTCGGTTAATCAATTATTTTTGGAGGCGGTCGTTATAAGCATCTGCCACCGTAAATCGATTTACAGAGGCAGACGTCTTAAGATGTCTACCTCGGTTAATGGTTGTAATAAAAAATAATTCATAACTTTTCATATGAACGAAGATGAAGACAAACTTTATATCAAAATTATAGCTCTCGATGAGATCTACAACTTTGTAGTTGAAAAGTTTTTAAATTAAAACTGTTTAGGGTTCCAAAATATTGTTGTAAATGTATAGATTTTGAAATTTAAAATTTAAAATTAACAAACGATCTTGGATGTTGACATGGTGTATACAAAAGTTATAGTTCTCAATAAAATCTACAACTTCGTAATTGAAAAGTTTTTAATTTGAAGATGTTTAGAGTCCCAAATATGTGTTCGAAGGTTATAGATTTTGAAATTTAAAATTTAGAATTCCTAAACGATCTCAAATGTTCACATAGTTAATACCAAAGTTCTAGTGGCCGACCTGATCTACATGTTTGATATTGACAAGTTTCTGATTTAAAGTCATTTAGAGTGTCAAATATGTATTTGAATTTCAAATATTTTGAGACTCAATTTTTTTTTATTTTTTCAAACTATCTCTGATGGAGATACATCATATACCAAAATTGTAGTACTTGACAAGATTTAAAACTTTGTTGTTAAAAGATTTTTCATTTGAGTTCATTTAGTAGCCAATATATCTAATATAATATTACAAAATATTGATATAAAAAGATAGCATATTATATGTAAACATGAACGAGTGTGCGGTGCAGTGGTAGAGACACAGTAGTGTTGAATGGTAGGTCCTGGGCTTGACTCCCCAAAGTTATAAGTTTTTTGGTTTTTTAGGTTTTCTGGATAACATTAACGGAGGCGGGCATATTAAGACGTCCACCTCGATTAATGGATTAACCGAGGGGCAACCGCCTCCGTAGGTCTGGGTTAACCATGATCTTTGGACGGAGGCGGATGGTTTACCAACCGACGTTAATCCATTTTGCCTGCCTCAATTAAGTTTTATGTAGCAGTGGATCTGAGGGGGGTTTCTTCAATGTGAGATGCTTGTCATTTCTCTAACCTATGCCTAATTCCCAAAACGTTGCCACTTACACATAACATTAGTTCCTACAAATTCAATAGATTGACAGCTATAAGCTGATAGTAGTCATATTCCATAAAGAGACCTCCACTAATTTTCACTAAAAACATGGGAATATGCATGTAAAAAGTAACTGGTGATATCAATACACATAAGTTGCTAGTGATATTTGTACCATCAGATCAGAGATAGCCACTACATTCCCCAGTAATACACCTAAAACTGCTAAAGTATACCAACTAAAATAGTAACACTATATGGCCAAGGAGATTTTGATCTGAATATCTGGCATGATTATCATCACCAAAATCCCCCACCTCTCCACAGATCCTCTGCAAACAATGGGGGGTGCGGGGGGGGGGGGGGGGGGGGGGGATGGAATCACACAGCATGGGGATCTTCATAACACCACAAAAACCGTGTAAGAAAAACCAAGATCTAGGATCCGCGGTTCGAATCCATGTTCATAGGGCGAGAGAGCTAAGTGTGGGGCTAGGTCCTCGCCTTCCACTGAAGTGGGAATCGAAGGCCCGGCTAATGCACCTAGTCCTCGGAGTAAACCCCACGCAATGGCCGCGTCGCCACTTGCCCCCACCATCGCCACCCTCTCGGAGCACCGCACCTTAGCCTCCCGAGTTGTTCGATAAAGAACAACCGGCGCGCCCCCCGCAAAATCGATTGGGGTACCCACTACTTTAAATGTGCCACAAAATCGGTGGTTAGTGGATAGTAAATCAGCGGTTTCCCGAACCAAAATCATGAAAATCGCATGGGGGAGGGGGCGCGGAGAAGTGGGGAGGCGATTGGCAGCAGGCGGAGGAAGGGGGAGCCGGTCGGAAGGCGGAGGGCATAGGGCAGAGGGGAAGAGGGCCGAGGCGGAAGGGGGGGTGCGCTGGCCACGTGCGGGAGGGAGCTGGTCTGTGGTGCAAAGAAGGCCCGAGGCAGGCCAGCGTGCAGTCACGCGCTCACGCGTGAGCGCGACTGGTCGCCAAAGATAGTTTTCAAATTCATCCTGTAAACCATAGGCGGCCCAAAGAAGTTGTGGCGAGTCAATGACCCAATCTAACAGCTTAGGCCAAAACCAGCCGGCCCAAAAGGGACCGAAGGCTATCAGACCCAATGTATAAAGAAAGAGTGGTAAAACCCTAGTGGCAGAGCCACACCCCCCAGTTCCTCGCCCGTCCCAGCAGCCACCGCCATTGTAGCTGCCATCACCACCGCCATCGCCGCTGCTGCGGCTACCTACCCCTCGTTGCACACCGTTGCCGCCTCCTAACCACGCAACCGTGGATTCAGTGAAGGCTGTCGTCTTGGCTTGTCTTCCACATCCCTCTCCACGAGATGTCTCAGACTTCCCGTCCCACGGCAAAGACCCTTCCCGCATAGTCCCAAACGCCGTGGGATCCTCCGGCTGCTACGCCGCCGAAGATCCTCTGGCTACTCCGTCAGCAAAGATCTTCTGGTCTGGGATCCATCGTCCACTCCGCCGTTGAGGGACCCCCCCCCCCCCCCCCCTCGCAGCCATAGACGTAGTAGCTGGATCTGATGTTCACTCCAACCGCGAAGATCGTCTCTACTTCCTCCCTTCCAATCTCAAGTGGTAAATCCTTGGCTATGTCATCATCAAGGAAGCACTACGCACCAGCACGCTATCTCGCATTTGGTACAACTTTTTCTTTGCTGATTTGTATGACATAGGCATGGAGAAGTTTCTGTTAAGAGACATAGGCATGGAGGATACATTTCTGTTGAGAGAGGTGGCGCTGTTGAGAGAGAACATAGGCATGGAGGAGACATTTTTGTTGAGAGAGGTGGCGCTGTTGAGAGAGCATTTGGGTCTAGTGGTCACCTAGGTTAGCCCTTGGCCGACCTACCACAGAGCAGTGTATGGACATTGCTCCCACAGAGAAGCGTCTCATTCCTCTCGTGTACTATATATGCATTCCTCGTCTTGTTGTCAAAGCTCACTATTGCCGAGGTATACCCCATCTTTAGCCACTTCCGTATCCAGAGCCTTATCCCTGCCATTGCCTAGCAGATCTTTTATTTCTCGAGGCGCCCCAGGCATCGGACCGTCATCAGTGCTTTGGGTGTTCTGTAAGGTCAGGATCAAGATGGCGTTTGGGAAGACCATACTGTTTTTCTGGGGAGTCAGACCAGGATCAGTGATGACGGTCAGGATGGTGAGTCTAAATGCAAGACTGGTGATGCGGTGAATCTGGGACAAGTGATGGTGGCCAGGACCAGCTCAGCTCTCTGCTAGAATAGCTTTGCTCAAACATTATCGCTCGTCTGCAACTACGAGATGCCCTGGGTACTAGGGAAATCTCTAAACACTGGCTTAGCGTGTGGCCATCCACGCCGTTGTCCCTGGATGACTTAGACCTTGCCGGTTGTAGACTGGATCACCGCATCAGGGCAATAACCCGCATTCTACACATGCACCTAGGACCTTTCTACTCTATTAGGCTCTTATTGACATGCTTTGAGCAAGCAAAGCCCATGGTTCACGTCTGGACAAGGATTCTTGCCAATAAGGGCATCAAAGAACTATGCTTGGTCAACCAGCCACCTCCAATTGACATGGACCTCCCCTTGGAAGCCTTGAGTTGCGCAACCCTGAGGCGCCTGTGGGTTCCATTCTTCAGGTTCCCATGCACCAGTGGATATTTTGAAGCCTACCCTTCTCTGAGAGAGCTTGGTCTGTGTGCCACAGCCGTTGAAGCATCGGACCTTGAACACATACTGCAGTCTAATCCTATTCTAGAGATGCTTCCTCTTGTTGCAAGCTACAATGAGCCGATGCATATTAGTGTCCACAACCATTGATCCCTCTGCTGCATAGTGTTGTGGATGTCCATTGCTGATGAAATTGATAATTAGTTACTTCAAAAGTAGCTTTACAATGCAACTGCTACTATCTTGAACCTTTAAGTTTCTTGACTTGTTGCATTGTCTATTTATATTATCTATTTCAATGCAAAATATGTTTACAATGAGAAAGTTTAAAAACTTTGCAGCACAACTCTTTATTTTATCATGGGATTTTGGTGTATGACTCATTGCATTGTTCTGTTAGTATCTATACAGCTATTTATTTTATCGTGGGATTTCAGTGTATGACACTACAAGAGGTTAGGCCTTCTATGACTAACTGATTGTGACAATTACAGACTTTTCTTATCATTATACCCCTTCTATGACACAACGATGACGATATGGCTGTGGTCATAGAAGGTGGGTCATAATCTCCCTTCTCTGACTAATAGACCCAATTATCATTAATATTAGTGACAATTGCACGTTTGTCATCAGGTTAGGACCATAGTATTTGTCACTATATTTGTCATAATATATTAGATTGGATGATGACAAGTGTCTAGGGATCTGACATGGCGTGTGATGTGGCACAGGTAGTATGATGAAAATAATTGCCACAAAAGCAAATTTGGCATAGTTGGCCCATATAGCATGGGCTGGTTTTTATAAATATAATTCAACTAAGCCTAGCTGGCCCATGTGCAGGCCAACCATTTTTTGGCGCAATTGTTGTCAACATTTTTAGTTTTTTTGCCGTACTAGCCCAGTAGTATTCCAGCCCAATTTGCATAGCCCAAGCCCATATAAAGAATCATCACAAATAATAAACCACATTCAATTTAATAACAATGATCATTAGACATCCAAACAAATCGTATTCTCAATAAGGAACCGATTGTGTAACAGTATATAATTGACTTTGATTAGTATACACTCAATATAGTCTAGTAGCCTATCCTTTATAGTCACCGCAGGAATGTTCTGGTAGAGCAATAGCACATTTCTTCTTAATGTTCTTGATATGTTCCCTTTGAGCACGAGGGGGTAGGAATCTGTTACACGGCACCTACTCCTGTAAGAAAGTTCAGTGCATGTGCTAAATTGGATTGACGTAATTCAAATCATATAGAGTAGTGTTTACTATTTAATAGATGATGAACATTCCTTTTACCAGCCAAAAATATTAACTTTCATAGATACAGAACAAATTATCATTTGAAATACCATACAGATCTCAAGTTCTCAACTCCTGAAATGAACATGTCTTTTACTTTTTCAATTTTTGCATGTAAAATAAAAGGAAATTGGTCTCAAGAATAGTAGCATTCAACCAGTGAATACGGACAAGTAACATAGCATCCAATTATCAAGTATATATAATGCTGGCTCACAGAAGCATTTAACTATTTTATTGTTTTGTTTGTGTCTATGCAACTATTTTATTTTATCGTGGGATTTCGGTATATGACTTGTTGCATTGTGTTGTTTGTATCTATTAATCCAGTGCAAGAGTTTTTTACCCAATCCTTAGAAAGTAGCTTAGCATATGCATTTTAGCTAGTTAAGTTGTCTGAGCTGCTTCCTTTCCTCTCTTTTTTACAGTCTACTGAATCTGAAAAGCCGATGGGCAAGCTTAATCAGAGTTATTGGCAGAGGCAAGCTGGTTCTATTAAGTGTCTCTCGAGACATGTCAGGAAAGTATATTTCTGTTAGAAATCATGTTCTCGGCACACATACAATCACACAGATGAACATAGGCACAAGAACAGAGTGGAGAGGGAAGGGAGCTCTTTATTTCATTGTATCTGTTCTATACCTGTACATATATGTTGTGTGTGTTCTCTTCGGCTCTCCATCACCTCCTTTTATAGTGGGGGAGAGGCTGATGCTGTTCATAGTCTCCCAAGCAATTTTTTGGAAACATCCCTCTCATAAATTGGCCACCATAAAAGTTATGTTCTCACATTGCTTTTGACTTTGGTTTTACAACACTCCCCCTTGGCCAATTCTAGCTATATGTATGCCTCATTAAAAACCAGCCCAAAACTAATGGGAAAAAGGGTAGGAGAAAAGAGTACATCACATGCATTGCTTATGCTGCACCTGTTGCCTCGTTAAAAACCTTGCATGAGAAAATCCAGTGGAAAAAACTCACCGAGGAAAAAAGAGTACAACAGTTTGATCTTCAGGTCTGGTCTTCAGGCCCTACTGGTCTTCAAGACCAAATTATGATCTTCTGAATCACAATTGTGGACTATGATTCAGGGAGCCATCTCCCCCTGAACCCTGCAACTCTCTAATTAGAAAATGAGTTGCTGGATTGAGTTGCTGATTCAGGGAGCCTTCTGGATCTTATGTGTTGCTGGATTGAGTTTATGTAATCGAAAATGAGTTGTTTGTCTTATGGGTTGTATGTTTGTTGTATGTGCTATAATAATGGGGTGTATGTTGTATGTGCTATAATAATGGGCTGGAAACAAATTAAAAAATGGGCTGAAATAGGATGTAAATGGGCTGAAAATATATTGCAAATGGGCTAAAAACTGATTGAAAATGGGCTGAAAACAGGCAAAATAAAATAGCCCATCTTTGTTGTTGGGCTGTTTATAAATAGGCCAGGATGCCCACGTCATCATCCACGTAAGCAGCCATGTAAGCAGCTATAATGATGTGGCAATTCATCCATGACGGTTATTTTTCGTCACAGAAAATGGATTTGGGCTAGGCTTACTAGGCGTCGGGCTCTACCGTGATGGTTTAAGACCGTCACCGATTTCGTTAATCCGTGATGGTTTTCAGTAAACCGTCACGGAGGTTAATCCATGACGATCCCTAAAACCATCAGAGATGCTGCATAGTGACGGTTTTTTGATGATCCGTAACGAAAATTTTTCATCATGGATTAATAGGTTCCTTGTAGTGTAAGTCGTCTCATGCCCTTTCCACATACACGTCTATGGAAGCTAGAGGCTGGCAGAGCCTTCCTCAACAAATCTGCTAGATTTTCATAGGACTTAGTTTGCTAGATATTTATTTCCTTGCTCTTCTAGAGCTCATGCGGATAAAAGTACTTTGGAGCAACATGTTTTGTGAGATAGCTTTTCACATAGCCCATATGCATTTGTGCAATACAAGCAGCGTTATCTTCATAGATAACGGTGGGGGAGAGCTATCAAAGCTCAGGCCACATGACTTCTGGATGTGGCTGATCATTCATCTAAGCCAACCCAATGTCTTGTGGTTGGGGCACTCAGAGATAAATATGAAACTAGTCTAGGATCTTGGCATTATGCAGGTGAGACATATAGCCAGCATCCACATACCATGATTGGGACATGGTTCTTCGGGAACCATAGACCAAGGTCTTGGGTACCTTGTAGGTACCTAAGGACAGAATTGGCGCCAACCCAATGTCTTATGTTTGGGGCAACATTATACCTTGTCAACAGGGAACGCAATATCATGCGTTGTGCAGTTCGCTAGGTACATTAGTGCTTCAATGGCGCACAAGTAAGGAACTTCAGGCAGATCCAATATTTCCTCATCATCACCCTTAGGTCTAAACAAGTCCTTATCCACTTCTAGGGATCAGACCACCATGGGGGTTCTTAGAGGCTGGCATTTGCCCTATTTAATTTCTCAAGTACCCTCTTTGTAGACTGGTGTACAAACACTCCTTCAGGGAGGTGTTTGAGCTGCAAGCCCAAGCAGAGCTTGGCCTTACCCAAGTCTTTCATCTCGAATTCTTTCTTGAGTGAAGCCATTGCTTTCTCAATGTCCTCTGCGGTGCCAATTTTTTCAGATCATTGGCATAGACTGAGATGATGCATAAACCCTTTAAGGATTTCTTGATAAATACAAAGGGACGACCATCATTGTTTGTGTAACGCCTCTTCAAGAGGAAATTACGCAAACGGTTGAACCACATCCTTTCATATTGTTTCAACCCATATGACGACAGCTGCAGGCGGACACTATGTATGTTGTGGTTTTGATTCGGTCCAGGGATCTTTAGTCCTTTAGGGACTCTCATTTGGATCTCTAAATCAAGTGACCCATATAAGTATGCGGTCACGACGTTTACCAACTGTATTTTTAGATTTAAGTTAGTTGCCATATATATTAAGTATCAGAACTTTTGTGCCACTCATGATTGGAGAGTAAATTTCATCGTAATCGATGTCGAGTCTCTGCGTGAACCCTGGTGCCAGTAGTCTCAATTTGTGCCATGTTTATTCCTCTTCAGGAGGAAGACCCATTTGCATCCTTCTGGGTTGACTTTTGGAGGTGTTGTGACTGCAGGCCCAAAAACCTCTCTTTCATAAAGCGAGCGCAACTCTGCCTCAATTGTGGCTTTTATTTGTCCCAATCTAAGTGCTTCTGACACTCTGCCATAGACTTTGGTTCTGGATCCAAATCCATTGAGCTAGCAATTTTTGGGGCAAAGAATATACATGTCGACAATCAGTGGTCTTTCTATTATACAACTCCCCAAACTTAACATAGTTAGTGGCGATCTCATCATGCATGTCCTCTAGCTCATAGTGATTTCCCATAACGACAGAGTTAGGGCGTTCTATTTTTCCCATATGATATTATACGTGCGATGCAATGGGATTTTCATTTTCAGGATGGGGTCCTTCACGGACCATCTCAACTTCAGGTTGAGTTGCGACTTCAGGGGCTCTATCTTTAGGATGTTCTCAACTGCAGGTTGAGCTTCTTCAACTGAATCCTTAAGTGATGCAAGTGGCTCGCGGCTTTGACTACGCGGACGTCTCCGCGGAACCTTGTCTCGAGCACCCGGAGGTCTCCCCCTCTTCTAGGATCGGAGGAGACAATAGAGTTGGTAACCTTCTGGGTTACCTATACTCTCTTCAGCACATTTACTACAGGTAAATGCGACCTTGTCACTCTTTTATGATTAGTGAAGGTATTTGGCAGATCATTTGAAAGACTTTGCAATTGTATTATCCTCTCAACTTCTAGTTCAGATTTACTAGTGCGTGGGTCTAAGGCTAGATGCATTCCACACAATTTTCTAGCATTCTTCTAGATGCTTATCTTCCCCTAATGCTGGGAAATGTGTTCAGCGTACCGAGCCATATGAAGATCCCAGTCATAAGCTCTAAATATGAGATCTCATAACCAACATATATCCCCAGTTTCTAGTGCGGTCCCGTCGATGTACGTTGGGGTGGCGGTACTGGCATGTATACCGCACAACTAAATATACGCAGATAGGAAATACTTGGTTCTTTCCCACGCACTAGTTGTAAGGGGGATGTGCAGTTGGCCTGAGTTGGATTAGTGCTACAGCGTGCAGTATAGCATGGCTCCAACTGCTAGTCGGCGGCCTAAAATTCTGCAGCAATGGTCGTGCAATCCACTTGATCCTTTTGATCAAGGGTTCAGCTAGACCATTTTATGTGGCTCATCCCTAATCTTCAGGAGGGATGGCCTAATGACTAGCTTCCCCTTTGCACATGTGGTGCAAATAAAATCTTCAGGATTAGGGAAGTCTCTATATTCAGCAGAATTGTCGATGATTTTTCTCATCATACCCAACTCAGGATGACCCAATCGGTCAATGCCATATTTTTCTGAAAATGGCTTTCATCACAACATATCCCTCAGTGGGTTCTATGTAGTACAAATCCGTTGGCAATGAGAGGAATCTTTGGACCACATATTTTTGAGTACCCATGGGGAGAACCAGTGTGGTACTTCTTGTGCCCACGACATGAGCATTGCTTTTGGCAAAGGTCATAATATCTCCATTTTTCTTAGTCAATGTTTGGAAATATCTAGTTTCCCTTAATATTGGTGGTGTCGTTGTCTACAGGACAGATCTTTGCTTCAGCCATTTGGGCTCCCACGCGTTATGAGAATTAGGGGATTTAGCATATATTGCAAAAGGAAAAACCAACATTTAAGGGTGATAAGTGATCTTTAGGAGCATGCCTGGCCATTCAGCATGTTACAGATGCTCTTTAGGAGCATGTATGGCTAAATCCTACTGGTACATGTGGACATTGCATTACGACTAACATTATATCTTAGGGATTACTGCAGGTCCCTAAATATATGAAAGTCATCCACAAGGTCCTCCTCATCTTCGTCCATTTGAACGTCTTCACCATTTCTTTTTGCGTCGACTAACATGTCACCGTGTTTCGTAGGGTCAGGCTCAGCAGTGAAGTAGGGCTCATGTTGACTCTCCTTGTCCTTGCTTTTGGAAGAACTTTGGTAGAGCTCAACTAGGTGTTTTGGGCATGACAATTTTGGGACGACTGCCCCGTGCCTCCGCATCTACTGTACATTTTTTACAGATGTTATTCCCTGCTTTTATAGGAAACAACAGAAGTAACACAACCTCAATGCGCACCAACTCTGTTGGGAATTCTAGCTTACAGGACAATATAAGACTATGGACGATGGAACAACTTGAGATAAAAAAAACCAGACCTTGTCTATAGAGACTAGCTGCTACCATCCTCATAGCGAGCCTTCCATGTTCATGATCGATTAGGACACTTTTGTGCTCATGCATATCACTTGGTGTTTCTTAATATATGCCAATATTTATGTTTTATAAGAATTAAAATTAGGTTTTTTTAGCAGACTTAAATTTAGGTAGAACCAAGGGTGGACCCAGGGCCTGACAACTCTAGGCCCTTGGCCAGCCTCCTCCTTTGCGAAGCCCACTAAGGGCATGTACAATAGAGAGACAGCGGTTGTCTGTAAGTTCTTGAAATTTACAACACAGACAACTATACCGACAGCTCGTACAACCCACAGACAGTTGTTGTCTGTTTGGCTATCTACAAATCATTTAATGCTTGCATGTAGCCATATGATCAATCATGAATATTATTTCTATATATCATTGTGTTGCTAATTGATGCAAAACACAAGAGACATGCAGACATTTGACAGATTCACACAAGGAGATAGGTTGACATACAGGTCACATCTCACAAGCAAACCAAAAAGATAGGTCACAAGATAAACCATATAAGTTCCATACATTCCAAAAAAACGGCAGGTTACATACAGGTTTAAGTGGAAAGATTGCCCAGTATAGAACTGAACCTGGGAGGCTTTGGCCATCAGGTCATGAACACTATGCATGAATACTAAACATGAACGAATAGCCATGACATTTTGCAAGAACACGCACATCAGACACGACCAGGCCAAGCAGAACTTCCACAGTACATAATGGATTGCACATGGGTTGCCTTCTCCATAAACTTAAGTTCTAAAAATAGGTCTTAAAACTCCAACCAAGTCAAGCACTGAAACACGACAAAAGGGGACGCCTGATCAGCCACCTGGAGGCTCAGTCTCACACATTCTTTAGACAAGTTGTCAAACCTGATCAGTAACTAAAAATAATAGTGTGAACATCTCCAATTTGTGTGCGCAAATAATATATACACTGTGAAAGGATCAAGATGCCCAAGAGGGGAGTGAATTGGGCTAATTATAAAATTCTTTACAATAATTAAACCCTACGGTTAGCCCACTTCACCCCTTGTGCCTAGAAAGTGTTTCTATTATTCTACCACACAAAAGTTTAGCAACCTATGTTCCAATCCTACTCTAGCATGGCAATTCTATGAATGTAAAGACAATAATTGAATTGCTCAAAATAAATGTTCAAAGTAAAGAGAGAAGGAGGAACGCGGTGATGTTTTGCCGAGGTATCGGAGAGTCATCACTCCCCACTAGTCCTCGTTGGAGCACCCACACAAGGGTGTAGCTCCCCCTTGATCCGTGCAAGGATCAAGTGCTCTCTATGGGTTGATTCTTCGACACTCCATCATGGTGAATCACCCACAACCGCTCACAACTTAAGTTGGGTCATCCACAAACTCCATCGGATGATCACCAAGCTCCCAATCACCACCAAGCCATCTAGGTGATGGCAATCACCAAGAGTAACAAGCACGAACTCTCACTTGACCACGACAAGCCTAATGAGAAGGGTGGATGCACACTTTGCTACTCTTGATTTCACTAATGAGGTCTCTCTCTTGGATTCTCAAATCTCAATCACCTCACTAGGACCTTACTCTTCTTGGCACTCTCAAGGGTGTTTCTTAGCTGTTGGAATGAGCAAAAGTGATCCCTTGAGTGAATAGAGGAAGTATTTATAACCCCTCATTCAAAATGAACCGTTATGTGCCACTGCGGGGTGACCGGATGCTCCGGTCAGTTCTCCCCTCCTCCAAGCAGTTAAGTTGTGACCGGACATAGACCAGCGTCCGGTCAGCACTAGCCGGACGCGTCTGGTCACAGAAACTGCCCTCTAGAACCTTACTAATGTTGACCGGACTCTAGAACCCAGCATCCGGTCACTTTGCTGCTCAGCGTTCGGTCAATAGTCAGAACCTGACCAGCGTCCAGTCACACTGACCGGACACGTCTGATCAGGATTCTTTCTCTCTAGAACTTTACTGGAGTTGACCGGACTCTGGCACCCAGCATTCGGTCACATTTCACTCAGCGTCTGGTCGCATCCAGACGACTTCACCTTGACCAAATAAACTGACCAGACTCTGCGCCAGTGTCCGATCACATCGAAACTAGTGTTCGGTCAGCATTTGACCCTCCATTCACTACCAACTCGCAATCATATGTGAATGAAGTTTGCTCCAATTGATCTAAGGGCTTTTTAGGAGCTACCTAGTGCTAGATTAGACAAGTGTGCACCACACCTAACCCACTAGACTCACCTAGGTCAAGCTACCCATCCATACCCCCTTAATAGTACGGCCAAAGGAAAAACAAAGTCCTAAACTACTCTAAGTGTCTCTTCAACACTAAACGACACTTAGAACTAGTCCATCCTTAACCTTGTCGTCCATCCTTTGAAAACCAAAATGATTTCCATCGTAGGGGCATGACAACCATGATTGTCCAATCAATTATCATTACCATGACCTAACTTAATTGCATCTGCAAAACACACGTTAGTCACAGTAATCTCGTATTGTCATTAATCACCGAAACCCAACTAGGGGCCTAGATGCTTTCAATCTCCCCCTTTTTAGTGATTGATGACAATACAACCTCGAGTATGTAAAAGAGATGAGGTTTTCAACATGCTTGGTTCATATAAGCTTTTGACAATAAGAACAAAAGAGTTAGGCAAGCTTATATGACCCAAGCCAACATGATGTACTCAATAGATATGAAATAAGCATGAGTACAAATAATAAAGCTCATTTGCATCGGAGTAAAACTCAGAAGCAAAACAAATGAGCATAACCAAGTGATATGACATATAAATAATTCAAGTAGAGAGCACACATGTCACATATCACATAAATATCATGATCACGTAGATATCACTATCACATAGATATAGTTCCATGCATGAAAGTAAACACATGAATGCATAATAGTGTATCACACATAAAAAACCAAATATAATAGATAAGCTAAGCTCCCCCTAGATATGTCGCTCCCCCTAAGTCTACCATACTCGATCCCTCTCCCCCTTTGGCGTCAAACACCAAAACCTAAGGGTCGGTCGGCGGGGCTACAGCGGACGAGTCGGGCACTAAGGTGCGAGGAGCGAGCTAGAACTGTGTGTCATCATCATCTGATCCTAAGCTCTAAGTTGTATGACCCTCTGTAGCTAGAAGCGATGCAGAAGCGGTCTGGGTCGGATCAGAGACTGGTGTGGCCTGTGACTCTGCATGTATGACTGTAGCAGGTGGCTTTGATGATGCAACTGAAGAAGGAAGCATCTTTGTAGTCCTAGTAATAGGTGCAACTATGGAAGGACTAGGGACATGTAGATATGGTGGAGTAGGCTGCCCTATCAACTCATTGAAGGTAGCACCAAGGCTCCTAGAGGCTGAGGTATCTAGCATAAGCAACGAGGAAGTCTAAGCTGATGTGAAGCCCGTCTATAGAGGTGTGAACTATGGGGCTAGCACTGGCGAGGCAAACCATTAGGACACCTACTCTGTAGGTGAAAGAAACTATGCTACTGGCTGTCCCTAACTCTGAAGCCCACTGGGCTATAAAGCTGGAGTCATAGAAGTGGTGGTAGGCTGGCCGATCTGGGGTGAAGGTTGTGGCGGTAGAGCCCCAATAGCAGTAACTACATGCTGCATAAATCCGAGTAACTATTGCTGCATGAGGAGCTGCTGTTGATGCATGGCCTGCTGCTGCTGTATAACCTGCTGCTGCTGTCTCTGGAACTCATCCTGTCTAGGCTAAAACTATGCAGATGTAGTAGTAGTCTCCTAGGCCTGGCGAGCCTGATCCTTCCTCATCTGCTCAAGTATAGCAAGTAGAGCGGGATTTGTCTGTGGTGCAGGTAGAGCTGAACTGGAGCTACTGGCCTCAAGATCATGTCATCAAGGAGGCATCTGAGGGATATCATGATAGTCGTCATCTGAACTATCACTGGGGTCGCTCTTGACTATCCCCTCCTGTTGAGCATCTAATTGCTCCTCCTCTGTAGCTGCAATGCCCCTAATAGTCTTATCCTGCTGGGCTGCAGTCTCTGGCACCTCTTGACGACGACGCGGCTAGCTAGGTGTCCTCACTGCACTGTGGCGGAGCATCTGAGTCATGTTATATGTAGGGAACTCTATAGTAGCACCACTATACTCTGCCAGCATCTCAGGAGGCCTCACTGTAACTGCCCCGTGAATCAAGAATGTAATCTAGTGAGCATATGACAGCTGCCTGTGACCTCTGAACCCCTCTGCAAGAGTGTCCTCCATCTCTGATAAAATAAGATCCCAAATATCAAACACAGTCTGCTGCATCAGAGAGTTTAGGAGCCATAACTAAATGCGAGTTAAGCCCTCGCGATATCCCATCCTCGAGAGCAGGGTCCTCCTCATGATAGCATCTAGTAGTCTGGCTATAGGAGTAAGGTCCCTGGGTGTCCTGCTCGACCCCTCGCCGAAAGGCTCTATGAAGCAATGGCGGACCAAATCTGTAGGCGGCACAAGACCGCCGTGAGGGCATCTAGGAGGCGTTGTCTGACCATAGCAAACCTCATATAGCTGGATGGGTTGCTCCTGGAGCCTGAGAATCTCCCTGGCCCTAAAGCTCATCAGCCTATAATCTCTGTCTCTAAATGCAAAGTGAATGAATCTATGTTGCAGGTCAATCCAAAGTGTAGCATAGAACTCACAGACCTAAGATGGAACATATCTGCCTATCCACCAGAGTAAGTCTGTCAGCCCTGGCAAGTAAGATAGGTAAGGGTGAATCTGCTCTCCAGCTGCAGCTACAATGGCCTCAATAGAACAAACCTTCTGAGACCTGAATGTTGCCTCACTGTTAAGATATGCATTATAAAAATCCTCCTACAGTGGTGTGTAAAAGCTCTCTAATGCACGCTCATCCCTCCTAGGTGGGAACCACTCCTCGAACTGCATAAATCTGAGCTGCTGCACCTGCTTGGCCGTGGCGGCCCTCAAATCTAGATGAGTCACAGGAGGCGGACCCTATGGTCAGGGAGGTGGACGAGAACCCCTCCGCTATGTCTCTGCCCTCGGTGTCACCTAGGTACGGGTATGACTAGAGCGGCGAAGCTGTGGCTGAGATGCCGGCTCTGTCTCCTCGGCCTACTCTCCCTCCTGAGTCTGCTCTACTAGCTGTGGCTCCCCCTAAGGCTAAGGCTCCTCCAAAGCAACACGGCATCCCTCAAGCATGATAGTCCTAGCTGCACTACCATGACGACGCTCAACCTGCTCAATAGCTGCCCTCTATGCTGGTGAAAGCTGATCTGCAATCTGTACTCCACTCCTAGCACCTCCTCTCTCTGCATGGTCTATGGCGGCTGCAACTACTGCTGCTCTCTCTGTGTCAGCATCTGCATACTTCCTCTTCTTTGTCGCAAGCTTCTTCGTCGCCTTGCCTTTCACATCAGTAGGCAAGCGAGGCAGAGGCCTCAGATCCTCATCACCTGGACCACCTCCGGTGTTCTTGACACATGCCATCTGGAACGATCTACTGCCTCGGATAAGAACCAACTGTCACTAACACTTCCGAGGCTTGGCTTTGATCCGTACTCGTGAGTTTGGCCCCGAGTTGACTGACAACTGCCAATGAGACCTTAGAAACACCAACTCACTGCACGTTAGAATAGATCAGATATATGAATAATTTCAATATACATCTAGAGATATGAAACCCTAAGAAAGCAAGCAATAGATACAAAATTGGAAACGAGGACTTGCTACCTGATGAACCGGCAAACCGAAGAATAAGGAACGAATCACGAGGGACCACCGGGATGGCAATTAGGGTTAGGGTTGAACTGCACTGTGAATCGACTGTTGGTGATGTAGCTAGGGTTCCGGTGAGGCTCTGGTGGAGCTATTGCGGCAAAGTAGGCACAAAGGGCGGCTCTGGTGGTGCTGGCGTGGACGTCAGAAGCAGCGTAGGCATGGCGGCATGGGATGCGACGGCGGTGCTGGCGCAGCTGCGCGGGAGATAGCGCGGGCATGGCATGAGCAAGGCGCGGCGGCACGACTATGGGCTGGCGGTGTAGGGCAGGTGGCGTGGGCAGGGAGCACGGCAGCGTGGGCTGCAATGGCGCGATGCGGTGAGGATGCGGTGAAGTCGGCGGCTCAGGAACAATGGATGAGCAGCAGATTTGTGGCGGTTGCTGCTTTAGGTCAACCGGTGGCTCAATTTTATGGTGGCCCCCAACGTGATAGAAAAGGAAACAAGATAAGAGTTGGAATCCCACATGATTTCTACTAACCGGACGCTCCGGTGGCAATGACCGGACGCTGCCACCTAGAGTCCGATCGACTCCAGAGGGGTCCAAATCCCCTCGAGTCGTGACCGGACGCGTCCGATCCCAACTGACCGGACGCAGCCAGAGTCTGATCGATCCTGACTTCTTATTCGCTTGACTGGACACAGGATCACCTTCTGACCGGATGCAGGGAGAACACTGTTCCAGCGTCCAGTCACTCCTTCACAGCAATGGTTCACCACCTATGAACTGACCGGACGCAGGGGAGCAGAGTCTGGTCCAGCGTCCGGTCATTCCTTTTCAGCAATTCTTCAAAGTCTTTTGAGCTGCCTGTTCCCAATCAAGTCCTAACTTCAATAAGACCCAAATAAACACCAATTGAGACTGATGTGAGCGACCTCTCTCAAACCCTCAAAAATTTTCAAAATATTTTGCCTTAGGCTATAATTCCTTTTAAGAAAATAGGCATTAAAAGGGTGATTGAAGAGAAACGACAAAACAACATTCATGCATATGCAATGCAATACTTGAAAGCAATTCTAGTTGCTTGTCAAGTTTGATCCAAGGTTAAGCTTTTTCACATGTTTTTCGGTGGTTATCTTAACCATGTTAGACAAGCCCTAAGTGCATTACCATAAAGTAAACATGTTGTATATTACAATGCAATGCAAGGGACAACACAAGATTATTTTCTAGTGAAGTTGCTAAAATCAAGCACATTGAGCTCATTCCTCAACCGACAAAATGTTGCCTCATCTAGCGGTTCAGTGAAGATATCCGTCAATTGATCCTCAGTCCTTACACCTTCTAATGAAATATCATTCTTTGCAACATGATCTCTAATAAAGTGATGGTAGATATCTATGTGCTTGGTGCGAGAGTATTGAACCAGATTATTTGCAAGTTTTACCGCACTCTCATTGTCACACAAAAGAGGTACTTTTTCTAGAACTACACTATAGTCTAGCAAAGTTTGATTCATGTAAAGTATTTGTGCACAACAAGCACCCACGACAATGTATTCCGCTTCGGCGGTGGACAAAGCCACACTATTTTGCTTCTTGGAGGACCAAGACACAAGTGATCTACCAAGCAAATGGCATCCTTTGGATGTGCTTTTTCTATACACTTTGCAACCAGCATAATCCAAATCGGAATAGCCAACTAATTAAATATAGCTCCTTTGGGATACCAAAGGCCAATGCTTGGTGTGTGCTTAAGATACCTAAGGATTCTTTTAACGGCAATCAAATGGGTTTCCTTAGGATTAGCTTGAAATCTAGCACACATACACACACTAAACATGATGTCGGGCCTAGATGCGGTTAAATATAACAAGCTACCAATCATAGAGCGGTAGAGAGTTTGATCAACCATGTTACCTCCCTCATCTAGGTCGAGATGTCCATTAGTTGGCATTGGTGTCTTGATTGGCTTACATTCATCCATTTTGAATCTCTTGAGAAGATCATTAGTATATTTCTCTTGAGAGATGAAAATTCCTTCTCTCATTTGCTTGACTTAAAAACCAAGAAAGAATGTAAGCTCTCCAATCATTGATATCTCAAACTCCTTCGACATCAATTCACCAAACTCTTTGCAAGAATCTTCATTTGATGATCCAAAGATGATATCATCAACATACACTTGACAAATGAAGATATATCCATCAAGCTTCTTGATGAATAGTGTGGTGTCGAACTTCCCAATGGTGAAGCCCTTCTCTATGAGGAAGTCCTGAAGGCGCTCATACCAAGCTCTTGGGGCTTGCTTAAGCCCATATAGTGCCTTAGACAACCTATAAACATGATTAGGATATCTAGGGTCTTCAAACCTAGGAGATTGATCAACATAGACTAGTTCATTAATAAAGCCATTTCAAAATACACTTTTCACATCCATTTGATATAGTTTCATTTCATGATGTGATGCATATGCAAGTAGGATACGAATGGCTTCTAGTCTTGCAACCGGTGCAAAGGTCTCTCCAAAATCCAACCCTTCAACTTGAGAGAACCCCTTTGCAACTAGTCTTGCCTTGTTCCTCACAACAACGCCTTGATCATATTGCTTGTTGCGGAACACCCACTTTGTTCCAATGACTCTTGCACCTTGTGGTCGCTCTTCAAGAGTCCAAACTTCATTGCGGGTGAAGTTGTTCAACTCTTCATGCATGGCGTTTATCCAATCTGGATCTTGAAGAGCTTCTTCTACCTTAGTAGGCTCAAAACAAGAGACAAAAGAGTGATGTTCAATAAACGAAGCAAACTTTTGAGAGCGAGTCATTACTTCCCTTTGATGGACTCCCTATGATGAGATCTTCTGGATGAGCTTGTAGTAGAGGTGAATTTCTTCTATCAATCACTTGAGGGGGAGGTTGTGGAGCATCAACATCATGTGCTTGTGTCACCATTTGCTCATGGGAGACATGAGTGTCTTTATTTTCTACTCTCCCATCTTTATCACCATCTTGTGGCACATTTGATGAAGAAGGTGGATTAATCACTTACACATCATCTTCATCATCATTAGGCTTGATGTCTCCAACCAGAATGTTCTTCATAGCCTCCCTCAATGGTTCATCACCTACATCATCAAGATTCTCATGTGCTCCTTGGGAGCCGTTAGATTCATCAAATTCCACATCATATGTTTCTTCAACCAAGCCGGTGGCATGATTAATACTCTATATGCTTTGGACTTTGATGAGTAACCAACAAGAAAACCAATATCACAACGTCTTTGAAACTTCCCTAGGTGTTGCCGCTTCTTGTAGATGTAGCATTTGCAACCAAACACCCTAAAGAAGGAGACGTCCGGCTTCTTCCCATTGAGCAACTCATAAGGTGTCTTGCCAAGAAACTTTTGAAGGAATAGGTGGTTGGATGCATAGCATGCGGTGTTGATAGCTTCCGCCCATAGAGCTTTGGGAGTGTTGTACTCATCAAGCATTGTTCTTGCTAGTGTGATCAATGTCTGGTTCTTTCTCTCAACTACACCATTTTGTTGAGGAGTATATGTTGCGGAGACCTCATGCTTGATCCCAACTTCATCACAATAAGCTTCAATGTTTGTGTTGTCAAATTCCTTTCCATTGTCACTTCTAATCTTCTTGAGCTTCACTTCAAACTCATTTTGTGCTCTCTTGGCAAACTTCTTGAAGCATGATGCAACTTTCGGATTTGTCATGAAGGAAGAATACCCATGTGTATCTTGAGTAGTCATCAACAATCACAAGACAATAAAGATTTCCTCCCAAACTCTTGTATGTTGTTGGTCCAAATAAATCCATGTGAAGGAGCTCTAGCACTCTTGTGGTTGACATGAAAGCTTTTGTAGGATGAGTATTTGCAACTTGCTTGCCGGCTTGACATGCACTACAAAGCTTGTCCTTCTCAAACTTCACATCCTTCAACCCTCTCACCAAATCATTCTTCATTAGCTTCTTGAGTGAGCTCATCCCAACATGAGCAAGTCTTCTATGCCATAGCCACCCAAGTGTTGTTTTGGTGAATAGGCAAGTCTTCAAATTTGCATCTTCGGAGGTGAAGTCCACTAGATAAAGGTTGTTGTATCTAAATCCCTTGAATATCACTTGATCATCATCTTTCTTGGATACAACCACTTCCTTCTCGGTAAATAGGCATTGAAAGCCAAGATCACACAATTGTCCAACGGATAGCAAGTTGAAGCTTAATGAAGCAACATATAGCACATTTGAGATTGAATGATCATTTGATATTGCCACTTTGCCCAATCCTTTAACTTTGCCCTTTGAATTATCTCCAAATGTGATTCTTTCTTGTCCATCTACTTCTTCATCTAGTGAGGTGAACATACGAGGATCACCGATCATATGTTGTGTGCAACCACTATCAATTACCCAATAACTTTCACTGGTCTTAGTAGTTCACCTACACACAAGAGATCAAGCTTTAGGAACCCAAACTTGTTGAGGGCCCTTGACTTTCTCAACAAGTGACTTTGCAACCCAAATTTTCTTAGGCCTATTCTTGTTGGGAGGTCCTAAGAACATAACTTTCATCTTTCCACTAGAGTCCTTTCTAAGCATATAATGAGCATTGAAAGCAAAGGGTCTAGCATGCTTGGGCAAGGGTTGTGGCGGTGGAGTTTGACACTCATGGGAAAAGTGGCCTTCTTGTCTATACTCAAAACACCTCTTTGGCTTTGGTTTTGACTTGTGTTGTTGTTGTTGAGCTTGAGCCTTCTTCTCTTGGTTTGCCAAATACCCAATGCTACTTCTATCCATCTTTATGACGGTGTTCATTAGTAGCTCACTTTGAAGATGCTTGCCTCTTGTGAACTTGCTCAATCCAATCTTGAGATGCTCTTTCTCCAACTTGAGCTTCTTGTTCTCTTCCTTGAGTGCATCATTATTTTTCTCTTCCTTGAGTTTCTTGCTCTCTTCTTTGAGCTTCTTATTTTCAAGAATCAAATCACCATCATGATCAAGAGTTTCTAGCACTATAGTGTTGGTGGTTTTGAGCTCTTCAAGATCTTTCTTGAGCTTTTCATTATCATGCTTGAGCTTGACATACTCATCATAGTTGTTGGTTTCAACCACTTGCTTGCCTTTGCTACTAGATCCTTGCTCAATGCTCTCAACAATTAAATCATCACATGATGTAGCTATATCAATCTTAACAACATCGTTAGTAGCATCATGTGGCTCATTGGATAAAAATTCTTGAGCAATAACAAGATTATCATGATTGATCTTGAGAGTTGTATATTCTTCTTTTAGCATATTGTGGCTAGTGATGAGCTCATTATGTATCCTCTCAAGTTTATCATGTTTTTCTTTAAGCTCTTTCTTAGAAGATTTGAGCTCCTTGAGTTTGGATGACATAGCTTCATTTGCTTCTCTAAGCTCAACACTAGCCTTTTCGGCTATATCACATTTAGCTAAAAGAGAATCATTCTTAGCTTCTAGCTTGTCATTCTTAGCTCTAGTCTTTCTAATGATCTTAGTATATTGATTTAGCAATTTAACAAGATCATCGTATGAAGGTGATTCATATTCATCATCATCACTATCACTATCACTAGCATCATTGTTAGCATGATCATCACCACTACTATCATCATCATTTGATACCTTCTGTTCACCCTTGGCCATAAGGCATAGGTGTGTAGAGGATGATGGCGGTGGTGTCGGTGAAGATGATGAAGAGTCAATCACAATTGTGGCCACCTTCTTATTATCACTATCATCATCGGATGAGCAACTAGATGAATCAATGTTCCTGAGCCAATCACCGACGATGTATGCCTTCTCATTTTTCTTCTTCTTGTGGAAGTCCTTCTTGCCATCTTTCTTCTTGTTTGTCTTGTTTTTCTTCTTCTCATCTTCATCTTCATTACTTGAGTCATCTTTCTTGCCCTTGTACTTGTTCTTGTACTTATCTTTCTTGGGCTTAGTGCATTGATGTGCTAGATAACCAAGTTCTCTACAATTGTAGCAATCCATCTCGGAGATTGGCTTCCTTCTTGTGCTAGTGAAGAACTTCTTTTTCTTGCCATCAAACTTGATGCCACACTTGTTGAGCTTCTTTAGCATCTTGGTGGTTCTTCTCACCATGAGAGCAAGACTTGCATCATCAACTTCATCATCACTTGAGCTCTCATACTCAATTCTTGCTTTGCCCTTCTCTTTTTTAGCTAGCCTTGAATGCTAAGTCTTTGTCTTTCTTCTTGGTAGAGGATGAGCCATCTTGTGGTGTGATATGCATGTACATCTCATGAGCATTGATCTTTCCTAAGATTTGAGTCGGTGTAGTAGGTGGAAAGATCAGCTTGATGAAGCATGATCACAATATGCCCATATTTATCAATGGGGAGGACACTCAAAATTTTTCTCACAACATCGGATGGTTGCATTTGAGTAAGTCCAAGCACATTGACTTCCTCTACAAGAACATTCAAGCGTGAGTACATTTCATTAGCACTCTCTTTAGGAAGCATCTCAAAAGAATTAAGCTTTTTCATTACGAGATGATAGCGTTCCTCACGCTCAGCTCTTAGTTTCCTCATGGAGCGCACAAATGTCTGACCATAGTAGCATAGGCGTCCTTGTGGTTCCTCACCCGGTTAAACACATCTTTGCAAAGGCCTCTAAAGATGGTGTTTCGAGCCTTTCCATTTCATTTCTCATAGTTCACTTCATCGCCTTGAAGGTGTGTGGGATCCCAAGGTTTTGGGAATCCTTATGAGGCGGCTCTAAGTATTTCAACATCTAGAGCTTCTAAATATGCCTCCATGTGGATTTTCCAATAAGGAAAATCATCCCCCACAAAGATAGGAGGAGGTCCATCCCCGTGAGACATCTTTCTCAAGGCGGTTAAGCCTAAATATGTGAGCACGAAGTTCTGATACCAATTGAAAGGATCAAGATGCCCAAGAGGGAGGTTAATTGGGCTAATTCTAATTTTTTTTGCAATAATTAAACCCTACGGTTAGCCCACTTCATCCCTTGTGCCTAGAAAGTGTTTCTATTATTCTACCACACAAAAGTTTAGCAACCTATGTTCCAATCCTACTCTAGCATGGCAATTCTATGAATGTAAAGACAATAATTGAATTGCTCAAAAGTAAATGTTCAAAGTAAAGAGAGAAGGAGGAACGCGGTGATGTTTTGCCGAGGTATCGGAGAGTCATCACTCCCCACTAGTCCTCGTTGGAGCACCCACGCAAGGGTGTAGCTCCCCCTTGATCCGTGCAAGGATCAAGTGCTCTCTATGGGTTGATTCTTCGACACTCCGTCACGGTGAATCATCCACAACCGCTCACAACTTAAGTTGGGTCATCCACAAGCTCCACCGGATGATCACCAAGCTCCCAATCACCACCAAGCCATCTAGGTGATGGCAATCACCAAGAGTAACAAGCACGAACTCTCACTTGACCACGACAAGCCTAATGAGAAGGGTGGATGCACACTTTGCTACTCTTGCTTTCACTAATGAGGTCTCTCTCTTGGATTCTCAAATCTCAATCACCTCACTACGACCTTGCTCTTCTTGGCACTCTCAAGGGTATTTCTCAGCTATTGGAATGAGCAAAAGTGATCCCTTGAGTGAATAGAGGAAGTATTTATAACCCCTCATTCAAAATAAACCGTTATGTGCCACTGCGGGGTGACCGAACGCTTCGGTCAAGGTGACCGGACGCTCCGGTCAGTTCTCCCTGCCTCCAAGCAGTTAAGTTGTGACCGGACACAGACCAGCGTCCGGTCAGCACTGACCGGACGCGTCCGGTCACAAAAACTACCCTCTAGAATCTTACTGATGTTGACCGGACTCTGGAACCCAGCGTCCGGCCACTTTCCTGCTCAGCGTCCGGTCAGTAGCCGAAACCTGACCAGCGTCCGGTCAGCACTGACCGGACGCGTCCGATCAGGATTCTTCCTCACTGGAACCTTACTGGAGTTGACCGGACTCAGGCACCCAGCGTCCGGTCACATTTCACTCAGTGTCCGGTCGCATCCAGACGACTTCACCTTGATCAAATGAACTGACCGGACTCTACGCCAGCGTCCGGTCACACCGGAACCAGCGTTCGGTCAGCATTTGATCCTCCATTCACTATCAACTCGTAATCATATGTGAATGAAGTTTGCTCCAATTGATCTAAAGGCTTTTTAGGAGCTACCTAGTGCTAGATTAGACAAGTGTGCACCACACCTAACCTACTAGACTCACCTAGGTCAATTTACCCGTCCATACCCCCCTTAATAGTACGGCCAAAGGAAAAACAAAGTCCTAAACTACTCTAAGTGTTTCTTCAACACCAAACGACACTTAGAACTAGTCCACCTTAACCTTGTCGTCCATCCTTTGAAAACCGAAACGATTTCCATCGTAGGGGCATGACAACTATGATTGCCCAATCAATTGTCATTACCATGACCTAACTTAATTGCATCTGCAAAACACACGTTAGTTACAGTAATCTCGTATTGTCATTAATCACCGAAACCCAACTAGGGGCCTAGATGCTTTCACACTGATAATGATCAGTAAACAGTAACTGACAATAATGATCTTCGAAAACATTTTGTAGCTAGAAAAAATTCAGAACTAGCATAGTGTCGTTGACTATAAGTGAAAACATTCAGAGTTGGACTAAGTGATAACATTCAGTTATCAATTCTAGTGAACTGAAATATTCAGTAGCTACAAAAAAAATTCAGGGTTCAATGACTGTACACATTCAATTATCAGTGACTATCCCGAGATATATTTTCCAACTGAATCAAATCATCAGACAATATTGATAGATTTCCAACCGAATCAAATTAGCACCATCATTAAGTGAAAAATGGGGTTGGTTGTTGAATAAACCCATAAAACCACCATAGGGATGTGTGTTGTTGTCCCTGCAAAAGTTTATACATGAACTCAGTAATTCTCAGTAGTACTCTTATCAAATTTCTTACTGAACTTGTAATTCTTAGTAATACTTAGTAGAAAGCAGTAGTAATTTTTAGTAGTACTCAGTATTACTCTTATTAAATTGCTCATTAATACTCAATAATTCTCAGTGAATTGACTGCAACAAGCAGAAATGCAGACTACAAATTCAAGAAAATCAAGAGTTACCATGCTGGATCCCAACTTGATTGATGCCCAAACTGAGGAGAACTTGGACTAATGGAGCCAAATCCGACTAGGTAGCCTCGTCTGCCATGGATTGGTGAAGAATCGATGCCATCTGCTAGGGATTGAGGATGAATCGTACCAGGCGAGGGGATGGGTGTTGGGGACGAGCTGCTTCCACGGTCGACGAAAGGCGCTGCCATGCCGTTGCTGAAACCGGCTAGATTGGGTGCTGGGCTGAGCCGCTTCTGCGAGGAAGTCTGCTCGCAGCCGCCCCGGCCGCCGTCGCTGCTGGTGGCACTGCCATCGTCTTGCTCTCGAAGGATCCGCGGCTAAGAGATACGGAGTATATGTGAGGATTTTTGGCGCGATTTTTTCCATTGCGCGCGCAGCTGGATCCGTGCGGCATCGGCTCAAGAAGACGGCACCGTACAACGCAAAGCTGGCTGTCGAGTTCGCCTGGGAGCACGAGTCCTCGCCGTCGTCTCACGACGCGACGGCTTGGCTCTCTCTCCTCATTTACTGCAGCGAACCAGGAGGGATTTTGCAAAACTTCCATTATGAGACAACTGGCAGCACGCCCTAAGGCCTAGTCCTCGGTCCAGCTACTGAAGGTGAATGCAGGGGAACTGAGAGGTATAGGGAGTCAATGCTCGGCCGTCGGCTCTGTTCCTTGCCCAGGCTGTCGAAATTTCCTGGGTCCGCCAAACCAACGGGCCTTCGTCAATTGTGCACGACTTGCCAATGAGATGGATGATAGAGCTTGCTACAGTAGTTTCCAGGCTTCCAGTGTACTGTAATGTTCTGACAGATGGACCTGTATGCAAACCACCGTCCAGACTCCAAAGGCTACTCCGGCGCAGACATGCAGGTTCCCAGCCCTCAGTCAGTGATGTGGTGGCGTGATTGAGTGGCACAATCACCATGCCGCGTTCTTGCCTTCTTGGGCGCGCGCGGTGATGGTCGTGACACGCAGAGACCGGTTGATTCCAGACCAACATACAGAGTCGCGATTTGCGAACTGCGAAGTCCTCCTTGCTCTGCTCTCTCTCTAGGTTTTGCCTAGACAGCATTTCTAGGGCTGAGACAGGCTCGGATCGGGCCAACGCCTTAGGTTGTTTGGGCCTAAAAATAGTATCCATGACCATCCTAATTCCTACGAGCTGCGCCGAGCCCATCTGCTTTCAAACAAATACATCGGGATGGGCTGGAGCAGGTGGGCCAGGTTTGGGGCTAGCTGCCCAACATTGACGACTTCAGCATCACACTCACATTGCCGCTCCCCAACCCTGCCTAGTACAGATAGATAATTTTTTTGAGAATAGTGCAGATAGATAAATTGATTTCACGGTTTAGATCCTTTATATTAGACGAAAAGGCTCATAAATACATGATTGCATGGTTCGGCAATATATATTGCCGATTCAGGCTTGTTGATTAAAAGTATAATGCTCCAGTTAAGACGTCAGGACGCCTCACTCACTCACTCCCACACTCAGTCCCTCGCTTCTTCCTCCCTTCCACGCTCGCGCCCTGCGCCTATCCCGACGTGCGGCCATGGCTGTTTCCTTGGCCGACGGCGGCGCGCTCCCCCACCCCAACGGCACCCCTCCCCCCACCCCGGCGTCCTCACCACCGGGAGCACCCAACGCCCGTGGATCTGGTGGCCCTCTACCCCACCCCGGCGAGATCCAAGCAAGCCGCTGACCCTCCCCTACCCCGGGCGACGGCGCCCTCTCCTGATTCGGCAGCGTCTCCTCTCCCTCTGTCGAATGAAGGCGGGCATGGCGGGCGTGCGGGCGCGCATCATCCAGCGAGCCTGCGCCACCGCAGTGACCCACCAGGTATGTTATGGCTGTGCGGCAATGCTGTGTTTCTAGACGCTTTTTCAGACACGCTGCAAGCCCATGTTTCAAATGTTTCAGTTGTTTCATATGCGTGTTTCAATTATTTCATGCGTATGTTGCAAAAGTAGATCGGGATGTTGCATATGTTGCAATGGTTGTACACAATGTTGCAAGTGTCTATTGTAACACATTTGGTGTTTTGACCTAGCACTAAAATTTGACATGTCATCATGTGCATTGCAAAGCATTCATAAAGTAGAAAATTTTGAATGCATTCACTAAATAAGCTTTATTTCATAATGTTGTTATTTTATGTGATGTGATTCAAAACCCTAAATAAAGATCATGACCATAAGGGTCAAATTTCATGTGATCATATGAGGCCATGTGTCATTTGACTCAAATAACCCTAATGGGCCATGTTACTGGACAAAAATCAAAGTTTAAGTAAAAAGGTAAACAAATCAAATTTGAATTCAAATTCAAATCATAAAGGTACTTTTTGCCCCTTTTGTCTAATTCAAAATCCAATTGGAATTTGGGGTTGTGACAAAAAGCAAAGTTGAAGATTATTTTATAAGGATCAACTTTGGTATTCAAAGTTTTTCAAGTTTACATATAAAATTTGGAGTAATTTTGAAATGATTCAAATGCTCAAATGTACCCCAAATTCAAATTTCAAAATGGAGGCAGAATTTGAAAATGTTCCTTGAAGCAAAGTTGTAGAGTTTGAAAAGTTGAGCAACTTTCATTTTTGGAGATTTTCAACTTCTTTAGAAAATTTGTGAGTAATTTGCAAAATGGACTCAGTGGCAAATCTGTAATTACTTCAAAAATCAAGATAACCACAGGACGCTACCGCCTCACCGCCGGCGTCCTTTCTTCGGCCTTCCAGGCGCGCCTGCGACCGCCCTTGGCTTCGCGCTGGCATGGGGAGCACGCTACGTGTCGAGTTCGCGCGCTCCTGGCCGAGCTATAAGACCCAGACGACGTCGTTGGCTTTTCTTTCCTTCCCTCTGTTTTCCCGACGCCGCCGTCTCAACTCCGGCGAGCTTCTCTCGTCTCCTCAGCGCAAGTTAGCCCCGGAAAAGCTGTGTTCCAGTTCCGCCTGCTCCTTGCACATCCGACCGAGCTATTGCTACCACTTGATTTCGCCGAGAGCTCGCTGTCCACGTTCATCTTCCTCGCGGCCGGCAACCTCAACGGAAACATCGATTCACCGTGGCTAGCGTCATCCGGTGAGCCGTTGCCCTTGCTTGTTGACTCTATGGCTTCGTCTCGATGCTGTAGTGCTTATTCCACTCTTGCCTGCTCGTTTTGCCCACTACAGTCGCCGGAACGTTGTCGTCGACGAGGTCCGCTCCGCCGTGATCCCGGTCAGCGTCGAAACGCATCACCATAGCTTCTCCGGTCTCGCTTGTTGCTTCAACACGATCGGGGTGAGCCACTGAAGCTTCCTGAACTCTCTGTTTCACCGTTACCGGCCTTGTTTTGCCAGCGTAATGCTGCCGTGCCACTGCGTCCGCCATGGCCGGTGTCAGCCTTGTTCCATGTCATAATCAACCTCCAAAGTATCACTAATCGATGCGCCTAGCTCTTGTGAACATGTTACTATCTTGGCCGTCGCTGTTGGGCTCACCGTCGGCAAGTTAGCGCCGGTCAGCGCCGTCGATGCCACGGTCAATGCCCGAGGTTGGGGATGACATGTGGGGGCCGGCTGTCAGTGATGAGAGAGAGAGAATAGTGTATTTTGATATTTTCTGATTTTGAATAGTGCTGAATCTTTGGAAATTTGTAGGAAAATAATCATAGCTCCAAAAATTCTGAAAATTGTGTGTAGCTTCTGTACATGTTCTAGTATGGTTCAAAAATTTGAAACTTGAAATTTGAATAAATTTTTAATGTTCAAATATTCAGTCCATTAATTGATAAATGCAATTTCCATGATTTTTGTAGGCCACTGTATAATTCCAAAAATTATGAAATTTGTTTTGGTACACTAATTTGTCATGAGGAAGCTTACATAAAATTTTGAGGTCATTTGGAACAAGTTTATTTTGGGCTTATTTCCAAATTAATTCAAAAATAAACAAAGCAAACCCTAAGTGTTTGATTAGTGTTTGATCTTGTTTTGATCATGTTTTGTGACTAGTAGGGTTTCAAGATTAGTTTGGTCAAGTCACATGTGTGATCCTTGATGGTAGATTTACAAGTTGGTTTTGTTGGCTTGCAACTGTACCGTGAAGAACAGTTGTATTCGAAGTGTTGTTATAATTCATGTACCATGACGGCATCATGTTTACATTACCATCATGTTAAAGCATATGTTATCATTTCATGTAGAATCCGAGAGTGAAATGATTCTAGTTGAGCAAGTTCTGGAAGAAATCCCGGTTGTCACAGGATTCGATAATTGTGGTACTAATCCGGAACCTGAGATCGTCAACTGAAGGCAAGCCCCGGTTTATGCATTAAACCCTTACCTTGTTACTTTGAAAAGTTTATCACCTATGTTACTTATTGCATTAAGTTGATTAATTCAAATGTTACCTACTTGATGCATTGCCTATCTTGTTAATTGTTTATCATCCTTGAAGATGTTTTCACTTACAAAGGCGTAGAATGCTTAGTATGCTTTATGATAGGCTTTCAAAGTAAAAGTTTTGATACAATCAAAGATGGCATACTGGCCAAAGAAAGAAAGAAGGTAGAATGAACTAGAGACTAGTCGGGTGACTTATCTTGAATGTTGGGTAATGTTGCCGACTATGTCGCTTAAAGGCCACTCATTGTGGATCTTCTGAACGAGACACTTTGTAGTACTGGTCACATACTCCGGTAAGCCTACTTCGGCTAATCCGATACTAAGACGAATGCCCACGCACTGGGAGTGGAGAGATGGCGGGAGTAGCGTGTACCCTCGTGGCTGGAATGTGGCCGGATTTGAGGTGTGCTGTGCTCTCGGGTGGCGTGGAGACGGCTTAGTATAGGAGGATCTGGTAGCGAGGTTGATATATGCAAGATTAAGTTCTACATATGTCGTGTGATAAGGAATCCCCAGCTGGGACTTGAATCAATTCGAATTGCCGGTGCTCCGCCGATATAGGAGACTCGATTCATTACAGAAGCAATGCAGGACTGGTGAATTACTAAAATATGAGAAAAGAATGGAATGAGAAGGATTGGAATATGGGAAATGTACTTTTAGTTGAGATATTAAACTAAAAGGACTTAGGGGTAAAACTTGAAAATAGGATGAAGAATAGTAAGCTTTTGGCAAAGAACTTTTGAATCTTGCTACATCCTTACCTTGCCCCAGCCCCTGCATCTCTAAAAGTCTTACACCCCTTTACGTCGGGTTAGTCTTGTTGAGTACTTTTGTACTTAGGGTTTGTTAACCCTTGTTGCAGGTGAGTCGCATGCGCAGGCTTGTTTGGGTCCCTGCTGCATGTCTGTGTTCGAAGTCAATGACGATGAGGAGTGATGAATGGCCTTTGGACAAGGCACTAGTTTGTATGATAAATAAAGTTAATGTAATATTATTCTGCTACTATGGTTGTATGAAACTTATGGTATTGTAAGTTTGAAAACAACTAGTTTTGTAAATTATGTTATCTTAAGACTTCCGCTATCTTTACTCTGATGTATATATTTGAATAAACTGTTGTAATCTGCAATGTCTGTGATTGGGATCCTATTTGAAAAGAGAATCGTGGATGATTCGGGTTTCCCGAGGACACTCAACAGACCTATTGAGTTGTTGAGAACTCGTGTACGCTATCCGAGGTCTGTCAAGACAACGATAGGTGCATATGGACCCGATTTCTTAGGAGGTTCTGCCATAGCTGGTATCAGAGCAGTTCCTATCTAAGATCATTGTAGGTTACTTTGGAAAACCTTCAAATTGATTTGGATTAAAGAAAGTAAACTTGATATTTTGAAGTTCAAATTTCTTTCTTCTTACCTTTGATCTAGACTCAATCCTGTCTTATTTGAAAGTTCATGGCGGATAATATGATTAGGTTTGTCCTATGTATTAAAAATCTAGTACTTATGATTATATAAATCTTTTGTACCTAGATTCGTAAGATCGATTCATGCATCATGCTTGAACACCTTGCATAATAATTCCCCTTAAGAAGTGGTTGGGTAAGTAATGATCAATCCCATTCTTGCTAACCTCCTTATCCTCAAGCTATTCTTATAGTCCTACCCTAAATTCTACAGGCTATGGCAAAGACCAAGGTAACCGCACGCAAGTCCACCAGGACCTCATGGAGTCCCTCGTCACCTAGTTGGCACCAAGAAACCATGAGCTTGGTGAAGGAAGTTCCAAGAAACTAGGAGATGAAGGATCTTCAAGCAACCCCGCCAACATCGAGAACCTAACCAAGGAGCTCAACACTCTTCGTCGAGCTCATGCTAAAGATCAAGAGAAGCCTGGCGGAAATGCAAAGGGGCATCACCATGACCATGGAGCTGCGGAATGAAGCCTGGACACGAGAGGATGCGGCCAATGAACGCGTCCATGAGTTGGAGTTCTATGTAGAAGACCTGGAGATGGACAACTGCCATTCTTCATGAGAATGTTCACATGATGTACGCTCAACTTCATCCTCCTCATGGGGATGGTGAAGTTACAGATGAAGAAATGATTGTAGATCCAGGAGAAGGTCGAGAATGAAGAAGAGGAGGATCCTGAGGAGTTAGTGTACTTCTCAGATGAAGATGAGGTTTCGTCCGATATGGGCACGGATGCCGATGACTGAGAGCCCGGAGTAGTAGTTCCTTTACTGCTTTCCTAGTAAACTAGGGTTGTCTTGTGGGATACAAGACATGTAAATTAAATAAGTAACCCTTTATAGCATGGAATCTTTTAAATGCTTTCAATAAAGAATAATGTAAGTAAACGTGTTTCTATAACAGATGCCTCGTCCTATCACCCGAACTGGTGCTAGTGGCTCGCATGACGATGATGAGTGCCCAAATCCTCCACCAATGCCTTCGACTATGGCGGATGCCATCGCCGCACTCGTCAATGCAACGACAGAGAATGCTAGGC
Organism: Miscanthus floridulus; assembly: GCF_019320115.1. Taxonomy (NCBI): domain Eukaryota; kingdom Viridiplantae; phylum Streptophyta; class Magnoliopsida; order Poales; family Poaceae; genus Miscanthus; species Miscanthus floridulus. The sequence goes on along the minus strand of NC_089580.1, from coordinate 128,302,278 downwards.
TATTAAGGGAATTGGCGTAGAACCAACAGGCACCATACCCTAATCGCAGCCGTCGTAATAATGGAAATGACGAGTCAACCTATGTTGATTTTACTGACACACGTCCGCCTGTGTTCTCTAAGGCAGAAGAACCTTTAGAAGCAGACGATTGTCTTAGGACAATGGAGCAAAAGTTTGAGCTGATTCACTGTACCGAGGTTCAGAAACCTAGGTTTGCGGCACAGTAACTCCAAGGAGCTGCTGGTGCCTGGTGGGCAAATTTGGTAGCAGTACAGCCCGCTGGTCACCAAATCACCTAGAGGGAGTTTAAGGATGCCTTCAGGGCACACTATATTCCAGATGGTGTAATGACCATGATGTTAGAAGAGTTCTTGGCTCTTAAGCAAGGGGAGCACCCGGTGATGCACTATGTTGGGCGCTTCAATCACCTGTCGCAGTATGCTATAGAGTATGTGAATACTGACAGGAAGAAGAAGAATCATTTTCTTAGAGGCCTAAACACTAAACTTCAGACCATGATGGAAACTTGTGGTAACGCAACTTATCATGAGACAATCAACATTGCTATCGCTTCGGAGGAGAATTACCGCCGACACAAGGAGGCGAAGAAAAAGAAAATATCTGCTTCCAGATCATCAAGTGGCAAGCGTCAGAAGATAGTCTTCCATCCTTAGAATCATGGCCGTGCGCCATTCTGCCCACAACAAGGCCAAGGCAGGCAGCAAATCTTTATTCGCCCTGCAACTAATACGCCTTATCCTCATCAAGCACTGCAACAGCAAAATAATGCAAATAATGCAAACTACAATGCTACTCCCCAGAATCACAATTATCCATGCTATAATTGTGGTAAACCCGGACACTTTTTCTAAGAATGTCCATATCCCAGGAAGAATAATCCTGATGCACCCAAAGCCCCTGTTACTCAAGCTCAGAATCAGTACAAGGGCAATGCTCAGAATAGTCAGAAGGGTCAGGCTGAGAAGAAAATTGAAAGGGTCTTCTATACTCAGGTGGAATCTATTCCAGAAGGAGAACCAGTAATGATGGGTATGTTTCCCATTGCTAAGCATCCTGCAATTACCTTATTTGATTCTGGTGCATCCCATACATTCATCAATCGTACATTTGTTGTGAAGCATGGGATAACTATTGGGGAAACAAAAGAACCATATTATATACAGTCACCTAGGGGACGAATCTATACAAGGGAGGTAGTTTAGCATGTACCTATTGATTTGGGAGGTTATGAGTTCTCTACCAATATGCTGATATTAAAGGATCAAGATATAGATGTGATCCTTGGTATAACTGGTTAACTCAACACGGGGCTATCATAGATGTCCTGCGTAGAACCATAAGGGTAAATGCACCTGACAGCAAAACCCAACTTCTCATCCAACTTCCCTTTCCTAAGAGTACAGTGGAAATAGTCTGTGCAACTATTGTTGAAGAAGCCGAGAAAATTTTAGTGGTATGTGAGTTTACGGATGTCTTTCCCGATGATCTGCCTGGTCTACCACCAGACCGAGATGTAGAGTTTAGAATTGATCTAAAACCAGGAACAGCACCAGTATCCAGAAGAGCATATAGGATGCCATCCAAAGAACTAGCAGAATTAAAAATGCAACTACAAGAGTTGTTAGACAAGGGTTTCATTCAACCCAGTTCATCACCTTGGGGATACCCTGCTATCTTCGTGAAGAAGAAGGACCAAACCTTAAGGTTATGTGTTGACTATCGGCCGTTAAATGAAGTCACCATAAAGAACAAATACCCCTTACCCCGAATTGATTTGCTTTTTGATCAACTTGCGGGAGCTAAGGTGTTCTCAAATATAGACTTAAGATCAGGCTATCACCAGATTAAGATCAGACAAAAGATGTGCGGAAGACAATGTTTACTACCCGATACTGGTCTATATGAGTATCTAGTCATGTCTTTTGGGCTGACCAATGCCCTGGCTCATTTCATGTACCTGATGAACTCAGTTTTCATGCCTGAGTTGGATAAGTTTGTAGTGGTGTTCATTGATGACATTCCTTATCTATTCTAAAAGCAATGAGGAACACGCGGAACATGTCCATATTATTCTACAAAGATTAAGAGATCACGAACTATATGCCAAATTCAGTAAATGCTGCATTTTGGTTGGAGGAAGTACAATTTCTGGGTCATGTGCTATCTGCTGGTGGTATAGCTATTGATCCGAGCAAGGTAGAAGAAGTCCTTAACTGGAAAGCACCTACCTCTGTTCATCAAGTTCAGAGTTTTCTGGGGTTGGCAGGGTATTACCGTCGGTTCATCCCTGACTTCTCCAGAATAGCGAAGCCAATTACTGGATTGCTGAAAAATCAAACTAAGTTTGTATGGTCAACAAAATGTGAGAAGGCCTTTTAGACATTGAAGAAATTGCTGACAACTGCACCAGTATTATCACAACCGGATATTGAGAGGCCATTTGATATCTATTGTGATGCATCTGGAATTGGTATTGGCTATGTTCTTATGCAAGAAGGCAGAGTCATAGCGTACGCTTCCAGACAACTCAAGAAGCATGAAGAACATTATCCTACCCATGACCTTGAATTAGCTACTGTTGTTCATGCACTCAAGATTTGGCAACATTATTTATTGGGCAATATATGTCATATCTATACGGATCACAAGAGTTTGAAATATATCTTCACTTAGTCAGAGTTAAATATGAGGCAAAGAAGATGGTTAGAACTTATCAAAGATTATGACTTAGAAGTGCATTATCATCCGAGCAAGGCTAATGTGGTTGCCGATGCCCTGAGTCGCAAGAGTCATTGCCATTGTTTGACTGTAGAACCTATGCAACGAACATTATGTCAAGAGATGGAGCATCTGAATTTACAAATCATAGAACAAGGTTCCCTATCCAATATTGTAATTGAGTCCACTATCAAAGATCAGATCATTGCTGCTGAACAGAAAAGTAAGGGCATAGCCCATATCAAGGATAAAGTCGGATCTGGAAAACCAACATGTTTAAGATTGATGAATCAGATGTTGTATGGTTTAAGGATAGATTGGTAGTACCCAGAAATCCGGAGCTACGAAAGCAGATTCTTGATGAAGCTCATTCTACAAGATACTCCATTCATCCGGGTAGCAACAAAATGTATCATGATCTGAGAAAGAGATATTGGTGGACCAAAATGAAAATAGAAATAGCTCAATATGTGGCCAAGTGTGATATTTGTCAGAGAGTCAAAGCGGTTCATATGAAGACTGTAGGTCCATTACATTCTTTGCCAGTTCCATCTTGGAAGTGGGAAGATATCTGTATGGACTTCATTGTGGGATTGCCTAGGACATCTGCAGGCTACAATTCAATATGGGTTATTGTTGATCGCCTAACCAAGATAGCTCACTTCCTACCAGTCAGAGATAAATATCGAGCGGAATAGTATGCAAAGCTTTATCTTGATAGAATTTTCAGTCTGCATGGGGCACCCAAGACCATTGTCTTTGACAGAGGGTCGTTGTTCGTATCCAAGTTTTGGAAAAGTCTACATGAGTCTTTGGGAACCAAACTTATTCGTAGTTCTGCTTATCATCCGCAAACAGATGGACAGACTGAGAGGGTAAATCAAATTCTTGAAGATATGCTGAGAGCATGTGTCCTTTCCTATAGTGCTAAATGGGTTGAATGCCTTCCTTTAGCTGAATTCTCATATAACAATAGCCATCAAGAGAGTATTAAAATGGCACCATTCGAAGCACTGTATGGCCGTAGATGCCAGACACCTTTAAATTGGTCAGAAGCTGGAGAACGTTGGTCCTTTGGACCGGATGTGGTCAAGGAAGCTAAAGAGAAAGTTAAACTCATACAAGCCAATATGAAGGTAGCTCAATTCCGACAGAAAAGCTATGCTGATAAGAGGAGACGACCGCTAGAATTCAAAGTGGGAGATCATGTCTACCTCAAGGTATCGTCGATGAAAGGAGTTCATCATTTTGGGATTCAGGGAAAGTTGGCGCCCCGTTATGTCAGTCCTTTTTAGATCCAACAACGATGTGGACCGGTCACCTATCATGTCAAGCTACCAGATCACATGTCAGCTGTGCATGATATCTTCCATGTATCTCAGTTAAAGAAGTGTCTTCAAGTACCTGACCAAGTGGTCGACTTTGGTGATGTAGAACTAGAACCTGACTTGACTTACGCTGAGTACCCTATTAGAGTCTTAGATCAGAAAGATCGAGTCACTCGAAGACGTACAATCAAATTCTACAAAGTATAATAGAATCAACACACTGAAGATGAAGCTACTTGGGAGTCCGAGGATTACTTAGAAGAAAACTTTCCTGACTTCTTCGCTTCTATCTAGTTGCAATACCTTGTCTATACTATAACTTGTCTCGTTTGTCAACAGAATGGAAAACCCCCTCACTAGCCTTTTGAATAAAGTTGTAATGTGTTAGCTTGACACATTTCCTTTTCCATTACTTAGCTCTAGGTTTTAAATCTCGGGACAAGATTTCTTTAAGGGGGAAGGGTTGTAACACCTTTGGTGTTTTGACCTAGCACTAAAATTTGACTTGTCATCATGTGCATTGCAAAGCATTCATAAAGTAGAAAATTTTGAATGCATTCACTAAATAAGCTTTATTTCGTAATGTTGTTATTTTATGTGATGTGATTCAAAACCCTAAATAAAGATCATGACCACAAGGGTCAAATTTCATGTGATCATGTGAGGCCATGTGTCATTTGACTCAAATAACCCTAATGGGCCATGTTACTGGATCAAAAATCAAAGTTAAAGTAAAAAGGTAAACAAATCAAATTTGAATTCAAATTCAAATCATAAAGGTACTTTTTGCCCCTTTTGTCTAATTCAAAATCCAGTTGGAATTTGGGGTTGTGACAAAAAGCAAAGTTGAAGATTATTTTATAAGGATCAACTTTGGTATTCAAAGTTTTTCAAGTTTACATATAAAATTTGGAGTAATTTTGAAATGATTCAAATGCTCAAATGCACCCCAAATTCAAATTTCAAAATGGAGGTAGAATTTGAAAATGTTCCTTGAAGCAAAGTTGTAGAGTTTGAAAAGTTGAGCAACTTTCATTTTTGGAGATTTTCAACTTCTTTAGAAAATTTGTGAGTAATTTGCAAAATGGACTCAGTGGCAAATCTGTAATTACTTCAAAAATCAAGATAACCACAGGACGCCACCGCCTCACCGCCGGCGTCCTTTCTTCGGCCTTCTAGGCGCGCCTGCGACCGCCCTTGGCTTTGCGCTGGCACGGGGAGCACGCTGCGTGTCGAGTCCACGCGCTCCTCGCCGAGCTATAAGACCCAGACGACGTCGTTGGCTTTTCTTTCCTTCCCTCTATTTTCCTGACGCCGCCGTCTCAACTCCGGCGAGCTTCTCTTGTCTCCTCAGCGCAAGTTAGCCTCGGAAAAGCCGTGTTCCAGTTCTGCCTGCTCCTTGCGCATCCGACCGAGCTATTGCTACCGCTTGATTTTGCCGAGAGCTCGCTGTCCACGTTCATCTTCCTCGCGGCCGGCGACCTTAACGAAAACTTTGATTCACCGTGGCCAGCGTCATCCGGTGAGCCGTTGCCCTTGCTTGTTGACTCTATGGCTTCGTCTTGATGCTGTACTGCTTATTCCACTCTTGCCTGCTCATTTTGCCCACTGCAGTCGCCGGAATGTTGTCGTCGACGAGGTCCGCTCCGCCGTGATCCCAGTCACCATCGAAACGCGTCACCATAGCTTCTCCGGTCTCGCTTGTTGCTTCAACATGATCGGGGTGAGCCACTGATGCTTCCTGAACTCTCTGTTTCACCGTTACCGGCCTTGTTTCGTCGGCGTAACGCTGCTGTGCCACCGCGTCCGCCATGGCCGGTGTCAGCATTGTTCCATGTCGTAATCAACCTCCAAAGTATCACTAATCGATGCGCCTAGCTCTTGTGAACATGTTACTACCTTGGCCATCGCTGTTGGGCTCACCATCGACGAGTTAGCGCCGGTCAGCGCCGTCGATGCCACGGTCAATGCCCGAGGTTGGGGATGACATGTGGGGGCCGGCTGTCAGTGAGAGAGAGAGAGAATAGTGTATTTTGGTATTTTCTGATTTTGAATAGTGCTAAATCTTTGGAAATTTGTAGGAAAATAATCATAGCTCCAAAAATTCTGAAAAATTGTGTGTAGCTTCTATACATGTTCTAGTATGGTTCAAAAATTTGAAACTTGAAATTTGAATAAATTTTTAATGTTCAAATATTCAGTCCATTAATTGATAAATGCAATTTCCATGATTTTTGTAGGCCATTGTATAATTCCAAAAATTATGAAATTTGTTTCGGTACACTAATTTGTCATGAGGAAGCTTACATAAAATTTTGAGGTCATTTGGAACAAGTTTATTTTTGGGCTTATTTCCAAATTAATTCAAAAATAAACAAAGCAAACCCTAAGTGTTTGATCTTGTTTTGATCATATTTTGTGACTAGTAGGGTTTAAGCTTAGTTTGGTCAAGTCACATGTGTGATCCTTGATGGTAGATTTACAAGTTGGTTTTGTTGGCTTGCAACTGTACTGTGAAGAACAGTTGTATTCGAAGTGTTGTTATATTTCATGTACCATGACGGCATCATGTTTACATTACCATCATGTTAAAGCATATGTTATCATTTCGTGTAGAATCCGAGAGTGAAACGATTCTAGTTGAGCAAGTTCTGGAAGAAACCCCGGTTGTCACAGGATTCGATAATTGTGGTACTGATCCGGAACCTGAGATCGTCAACAAAGGCAAGCCCCGGTTTATGCATTAAACCCTTACCTTGTTACTTTGAAAAGTTTATCACCTATGTTACTTATTGCATTAAGTTGATTAATTCAAATGTTACCTACTTGATGCATTTCCTATCTTGTTAATTGTTTGTCATCCTTGAAGATGTTTTCACTTACAAAGGCGTAGAATGCTTAGTATGCTTTATGATAGGCTTTCAAAATAAAAGTTTTGATACAATCAAGGATGGCATACTGGCCAAAGAAAGAAAGAAGGTTGAATGAACTAGAGACTAGTCGGGTGACTTATCTTGAATGTTGGGTAATGTTGCCGACTATGTCGCTTAAAGGCCACTCATTGTGGATCTTCTGAACGAGACACTTTATAGTACTGGTCACATACTCCGGTAAGCCTACTTCGGCGAATCTGATACTAAGACAAATGCCCACGCACTGGGAGTGGAGAGATGGCAGGAGTAGCGTGTACCCTCGTGGCTGGAATGTGGCTAGATTTGAGGTGTGATGTGCTCTCGGGTGGCGTGGAGACGGCTTAGTATAGGAGGATCCGGTAGCGAGGTTGATGTGTGCAAGATTAAGTTCTACATATGTCGTGTGATAAGGAATCCCTAGCTGGGACTTGAATCAATTCGAATTGCCGGTGCTCCGCGGATATGGAGACTCGATTCATTACAGAAGTAATGCAGGACTGGTGAATTACTAAAATATGAGAAAAGAATGGAATGAGAAGGATTGGAATATGGGAAATGTACTTTTAGTTGAGATATTAAACAAAAAGGACTTAGGGGTAAAACTTGAAAATAGGATGAAGAATAGTAAGCTTTTGGCAAAGAACTTTTGAATCTTGCTACATCCTTACCTTGCCCCAACCCCTGCATCTCTAAAAGTCTTACACCCCTTTACGTCGGGTTAGTCTTGTTGAGTACTTTTGTACTCAGGGTTTGTTAACCCTTGTTGCAGGTGAGTCGCATGCACAGGCTTGTTTTGGTCCCTGCTGCATGTCTGTGTTCGAAGTCAATGACGATAAGGAGTGATGAATGGCCTTTGGACAAGGCACTAGTTTGTATGATAAATAAAGTTAATGTAATATTATCCCGCTACTATGGTTGTATGACACTTATGGTATTGTAAGTTTGAAAACAACTGGTTTGTAAATTATGTTATCTTAAGACTTCCGCTATCTTTACTCTGATGTATATATATTTGAATAAACTGTTATAATCTGCAATGTCTGTGATTGGGATCCTGTTTGAAAAGAGAATCGTGGATGATTCGGGTTTCCCGAGGACACCCGACAGACCTGTTGAGTTGTTGGGAACTCGTGTACGCTGTCCGAGGTCTGTCAAGACAACGATAGGTGCATGTGGGCCCGATTTCTTAGGAGATTCTGCCACATCTATCTCAATGTTTCATCTGTTTTTTGTACACATACGTTGCAAGTGTTTCAGACGCATGTCTAAAGTGTTTCATCTGTCTTCTTTTGTATGTTGCAAGCGTTGCATCTGGATGTTTTAAAAGTAGATCGGGATGTTACACATGTTGCAATGGTGTTTTAATTATATGTTCCAAATGTTTCATCTGTTTTAGGCGTATGTTGCAAATGTTTTATCTGGATGTTGCAAAAGTAGACCGGTGTGTTGCACGGCGTGACCGGTGGTTGTCGCTGCTGCTGGGGCGCAGCCATGGGTTCCTGTGCGGGGCGCAGGGGCGTGGGTCCCTGCGACGGACGCGGCGCTGCTGGGGCGGGATGCTGACGTGGGAGCGGCGTAGGTGTCGGAGCCGCGTCCGGACGTCCGGGCGCTAGGCGTTCCGTCATTAAATCATGTTAACAATCAGGATGGCCCATTTGCAATCAGGAATAAGCCTACATCTGGAAGGCCCATTAACAATCAGGTGGACGAGAACTTAGGCCCATACCGAGTTATATGCCTCATTCCCTTGTGTTCATAAAATCCCTGTTCTACGAGCAAACAAATCAGTTCTCCCTAGTTGATTGCGAAATACCATTCTCAATATTTTTTGTGTGTGTTGAAGTGATATTTCAATAAAAATGCATCATATTTTTGTTGCATCCACAGTACTTGTGCAGTACAGTTGATTCGAGATACTACCTTTTAGTATTACGGAACAATTAGGCCTTTATTAAGCACTATTTGGGTACATGAGCAGATTTTGTTGGTTACAGATTTTTCTCTCAGAACTCAGAAGCGACACACACCAACACACGACTCAATCAAGTGGGAAAGAAGAATAGAGATAATCAGCCATCGAATATAGCTATTGCAATTTGCACAGCCATACCCATACACGCACAAGTACAGGCATACATACATACAATTAAGTTTCAAGCACAACGAACCAGGCTATGCTATGCTATCACGTTCACAGCGTCCGGTCCAAATCAATATCAATGAATCTACAACGTAACTCCACACGACTGATGGGTCATCAGGCGACTCTGCAGTTTGCCCTGATCTTGCCGCTGGCTCCGGTGAGCACGCCGACAGTGCCCATCTTGACCATGGCCGCGGCGAAGTCGCTCTGGAACGTGGCCGGGTCGTTGGCGTAGGTGACCACCTGCACGGCGGTGTTCTTGTCGCTGAGCAGCGCCTGGTCCGAGGACAGCAGGCCGCGGTTGGCCATGACGCCCTTGTAGAAGCCCTCGTCGAAGGCGTTCGGAGAGACGTAGTCCATGGGCACGAGCGGGTCCCCGCCGGCCTGCGGGCACTGCCGCGCCAGCTGCGCCACGTACGCCGGGTCCATGGTCGGGTCCGCCTGCCCGCCCGCCGTCGTGGTCGACCTCGACAGCCGCCCGCTGAAGGAGCTGCAGTGCGAGGACCCGATGGTGTGCGCCCCCGAGAGGATGACCATCTCCTTCTGCGTCAGGCCCTTGGTGCCGAAGATCTGCGTAAGCTGGGCCACGTTCGCCGTCGGCGGCGGCAGGTTGCCGTTGGTGTCCGACGCGCGCGACACGTTCCCGTCGCGGCGCCCCGCCGGCACCTGGTACGCGTTCCCACCGGCCTACACGTACGTACGAATAATCCGTTAGAACGCGACAATGGCGTGCGTGCTAAGCGTGATACTAGTTGGGAGTTGGACCCATGCCGGGCTGCTGGCTGGCATCGAGTTCTTTCTGGCGTGCATGCAAGCTGAAGCTGCGCGCGGCATCATGTGGTGGGGGCAATGTGCGTCAAAAAAGATGGGGACACGAACATCAGATACTATGCTTTTCTGTCTAATCCTATGCCAGTCCAGCTTTGGATTCCAAATTCATGTAATCATGTCGGGTTAAAAAGAAAAAGTTTATTACCACCGTCCACTGACACTAAAGCAAGATGCAATTTAGTATTGACAAACGCATTCAGCTTTGCACTCTTAATAAATTAATAAAATGAATAACTTACCAGTGCGACGCTGTCCCTGGCGGCGAAGGCGAGTATGTCCGCGCAGGAGACGACGCCGAAGCAGGCCTGCTCGACGCGCGCCTTGATGCGGTCGATGACCTCGAAGCCCCGCAGGCTGGTGTTGGGCGCGGCGTCCTTCTCCGCGGTGCTGCCCTTGGTCGAGTCGATGAGCACCGACGCGTCGCACCCCTACAAGTGCAGCAAGCAGGCATCACAGTCAGTTCTGTTCTGTCACCCGGCCTGCTGCTGCATTTGCAGTCAGCCCGGCCATGTTTTCTTTCAAGTGATCGAGTATGGGTAGCTGTATGCGACGCGAGCTTGCGACTGAGGATGGACTGACCCAAACGAAGCAGTCGTGGAAGTGGAGGCGGAGCAGGCCGGCGGCGAGGCCCGGGTTGGCCGCCACCGCCTTGCTCACCTCCTGCTGCACGATGATCTCCGCCGCAGGGCACGAGTTGTCGTAGAAGCCCACCCGCAGCTGCGCGCGCAGCTCCGTCGCCATCAGCAGCGCCCCCACCGCCGCCACCTGCAAGTACAGTACCGTCCTCTGCACCACCGCCATCGCCACCAGCTGCCACTCGCTCTAACTCTCTTTATGGCACTAGCAGGCAGCTACCTGAGAGCTTTTATACTCGCACTCAGGCAGACATCAATCACTAGCTATATGCTTCTTGGTTAAGGAAGGCAAAGAAAGGCACCGAGCCGAGAGCGAAGTGAGTGTAATCTAATCTCTAGGACTAGGAGTATATAACAATGTGGATGAGTGGAGGGTTTAGGGGATTCTCGAACGATAGGGCCGGACCAGCAGTGAGTGTGCCATATGCCAGGTATGTGCAGAGGTGATCGGTTGGTAGAGACTAGAGTGCGAAGCTGTGGTGCCTGCCAATTGAGGGCGGGGCTTTTCTGCCATGATTGGGGGCGATGGAAAGGACAGAGAGACAACGCACTACTGGAAATGGGATCTTTACCGAGTGCAAACTGTTTTGCCAAGCGTTAAAAATTAGGCACTCGGCAAAGACCTTCTTTGCTGAGTGCCGGGCACTCAGTAAAAAAAAAAGGCTCTCGGCAAATGACTTTTTTGACGAGTGTCAGCCTCTCGGCACAAGCGCGGCACTCAGCATATGCTGCTCCGCGTAACGGTATTCGGCCACGTCCTTCTTTGTCGAGTGCCTGCTGTTAGGCACTCGACAAAGAATTTTTTTTTTAATTTCTTTGTCGAGTGTCCCAGATCTGGTACTCGGTAAAGATTTTTTTTTGAAAATACTTTGCCGAGTGCCCCTGACACGGCGCTCGGCAAAGAATTTTTTTTTCAAAATGTCTTTACCGAGTGCCCCTGTTAAGGCACTCGGCAAAGAGGATATTTAAAAAAAAATCCAAAACCCTCTTTGCCGAGTGCCTTATTCTTGGCACTCGGCAAAGACTCCCTTTGCCGAGTGCCATGCCCCGGCACTCGGCAAAGTTTTTTTTTGCCTTTAAATTTTTTGTGCAGCTCTTATAAAGTACTAGGAACTCCTAGTTAGAATTTGGGGATTTTTTGTGACTTTTTTATATATTTAGTTACTTTATTTCGTTTACTTGAATTTTTTCGAAAAATATAAATTTGAACTGCGCGTGGTACGAATAATGGAATTTAATGATTCAAAAAATGATAGTCATGTTACTGAGTGTAGTGTGAGGCCGTATCCAGGAACGGATCCGAAATTTCGGATATCTTGTTCACGAAACATGACCGCGAACTTGCGTGCGAAGTGTTTTTAAATTCTATAAAAAGCAAACGAAGTCCTAAAATCATGAAACTTGCTGAGATGTCGTGATATCGTATGTGGAGGCTATGATAAAAATCTGAGAAGGTTTGGTGCACGTTGTCACGTATGATGCTTACAAACCAGGCCAAAAACAAAAAAAAACTTTGCCGAGTGCCGGGGCATGGCACTTGGCAAAGGGAGTCTTTGCCGAGTGCCAAGAATAAGGCACTCGGCAAAGAGGGTTTTGGATTTTTTTTAAAATATCCTCTTTGCCGAGTACCTTAACAGGGGCACTCGGCAAAGATATTTCGAAAAAAAATTCTTTGCCGAGCGCCATATAGGGGCACTCGGCAAAGTATTTTCAAAAAAAATCTTTGCCGAGTGCCAGATCTGGGACACTCGGCAAAGAAATTTTAAAAAAATTAAAAAAAACCATTTGCCGAGTGCCAGATCAGGGGCACTCGGCAAAGGGGGGATTTAACCCCTCCCGCCTGGGCCGGCCACGCACCCCGCACACACGCCACGCGCACGCGCCACCACCCGTGCCCTGCCCCCGGCCGCGCTCTGCCCTGCCCCTGGCCGCGCCGGCCCTGCCCCCGACCGTGCCCTGCCCCGGGCCATGCCGGCCCTACTCCCGGCCGCGCCGGCCCTGCCGCCGGCCACACCCCGTGGACCGGCTGCCCCGACGCCACCCGTGCCCGACTCCGGCGACCCCGACTCCAACCCCGACGCCCGTCAGGTATGCCTTCTCTCTTGTTGCTGTCGTGGTAGTGATAGTTGTAGTAGTATTAGTTGTACTAGTAGTGCCAGTGGTAGTAGTAGTATTAGAAGTAGTGGTAGTAGTAGTACAACTAGTGGTAGTAGTAGTAGAATTAGTGGTAGTAGTAGTAGAAGTAGTGGTAGTAGTAGTAGTAGAACTAGTGGTAGTAGTAGTAGCAATAGTGGAAGTAGTAGTAGAAGTAGTGGTACTACTTGGATATATTCTTCTGCATGGATTGATATCCAAACTACATGGCTTCTCTTTAGACATATGTGCTTGTCGGCCATCGTGCCGTTGTTTTTTGTAGGTTTGGAAACCTCACCGTGCAGGGGAGGTTCTGCCGATTTTTTTTAAATGACAGTATTTTGTTCCATTTTTGTAGAGAAGAGCCCGTCGGAGACGAGTCGGAGTTCCCATCGCCGTGCCGGTCTGCATGCACCGCGTCGCCTCGACACTGCAACGACCCGCCATGGCCCCGCTAGCCTAACTCCACCGCCACCCTAGGTATAACCTCTCTTTCCGTATCATGGTCGTAGATCGCGTAACCCAGTTAGGCGTCTCCCGTTCGAAAGAGATACGGTTGGAGGTATGCAGATCTTTGCATATCTATGACCGTATCTGTTTTAGATTGTCCATATTTTTTGGACAGCCCATGGATGCGTAGATGGGTTAGTTTCCATGGTCTGCTCCGGTCCAAGATAGAGTTTTGACATCACCTACCTGTTGTTCTCCGGATACGCACTCTTCTTTGGCAGGACGTGTATCTAGAGAACAGCGGGGAGGTGCTACCGAAATTCTATCTCGGATAGGAGTAGAGCATGGAAACTAACCTCATCTACGCATCCAGGGTGGGATTAGGACCTATCCTCACCTATTAGATAGTAGGAACACCATGTAGATGTAATTGATGGTTACATTACTCGCTGATACATATGTTAGAGGATGGATGACCGTCAGTGGATGTACACGGGCTGGAGAAGTCAGAGTGATTACACCACGGAATGGATGAACAAGACCGATGCTTTCTTGAACAGTGCATTTGGCAAAGCTGCTTAAGGACATTACCTAGTTTTGTGTCCCTGCAGCAAATGTAAAAACAGGAGAAGGGTAAACAAGGTGGAAATGGGTAAACATCTTGTGAAGAATGGATTTACGCCGGACTACACCCGGTGGGTCCACCATGGTGAAGCCCATCGTATGAGAGAGGAGGTGGTGAGACCATGGGTGGAGGCTTTTGATGCTGATGCTGGGGTAGCAGACATGTTAGATGACTTTCACCAAGGACAGTTCGATGAGGGACGTGAGAAGGAGGAGATGGAGGCAGCCGCATAGGCGTTCTACGACATGATGGACTCGGCACAGAAACCCCTTCACGATCGGTCAACGGTGTCTCAACTGGATGCCATTGGACGCTTAATGGGGTTGAAGTCCGAGTTAAACTTGAGTGGAGCTAGCTTCGATAAGATGTTGGCCATGATTGGCACCCTGCTTTTGGAGGGCCACATTCTGCCAAAGAGCATGTACGAGTCACAGAAACTCCTTCATGCACTTAAGATGCTTTATGAGCAGATACATGCTTGTTTGAAGGGGTGCGTCCTATTTAGGAAAGAACACGAGCATGCAAAGTTCTATCCAAAGTGTAAATCCTCTAGGTACCATGAGGTAGACTCTGATGATGGCCAGAAGAGGCAACTTATGATCCCCGTGAAAATCCTACGGTACCTTCCGTTCCTACCGAGGATCCAACGGCTATATATGACCAAGGAATCCATGAAACAGATGACATGGCACAAAAATGGCAAACGGTACAATCCTGACAAGATGGTACATCCATCCGATGGTGAAGCTTAGATCCACTTTAATGACAAACATCGTGACAAAGCAGATGAGGCTCGTAATGTACGTGTCGTGCTAGAAACAGATGGGTTCAATCCTTATGGAATGATGGCTGCCCCATACACATGTTGGCTTATCTTCGTTATCCCCCTTAATCTCCCCCCTAGTGTCTCCTTTCAATGATATAATGTATTCTTGTCGTTGATAATTCCTGGACACCCAGGGAGTAATATGGGTGTATTCATGGAGCCCGTGTTTGATGAATTGGTCCATGCTTGGGACGAAAGGGTATGGACATACGATCGAGCTACAAAGACAACCTTCAAAATGCACGTTTGGTACCACTCCCTGCATGACTTCCTGGCGTATGGGATATTCTGCACCTGGTGTGTTCACGGGAAGTTCCCATGCCCAATATGTAAGGAAGGTGTGAGGTTCATTTGGTTGTAGAAGGGTGACAAGTATTCATCGTTCGACAGACATCGTCAATTCCTACCTCTTGACCATCCATTCAGACAAGACATCAAGAACTTTTATGAAAGGTGTCAAAGTGACAAACCCTGCACCGCGGATGATGACTGGTGCCGAGGTTCATGCTCAGATAGATGCTCTCGTGCCCAATGAAGAAGGTGGTTTTGTGGGATATGGTGAGCAACATATGTGGACTCATATCTCGGGCATGACGAGGCTCCCCTATTTCGATGACCTTCTTCTGCCACATAACATTGATGTAATGCACACTGAAAAGAATGTCGCCGAGGCACTTTGGTCAACACTCATGGACACTGAAAAGTCTAAGGACAACCCTAAGGCTAGAGTGGACCTGATAACGTTGTGCGATAGACCAAATCAAGAGATGCTGCCTCCTAGTCGTGGCAAGACCTGGAGAAGGCCTAAGGCCAATTTCATCTTGAAAAAGGACCAAAGGAGGGAAGTACTCGAATAGATCAAGACGCTAATGTTCCTTGATGGGTATGCAGCGAATCTAAAGAGGGGAGTGAACTTAGGCACTCTGCGAGTCAATAGGATGAAGAGTCATGACTACCACATATGGATTGAGCGGCTTCTTCCAACGATGGTTCGAGGCTATGTCCCGGAGCATATCTAGCAAGTGCTGGTAGAGTTGAGCTACTTATTCTACCAGCTTTGTGCCAAGGAGCTCTCTCGGACCGTCATTGATGACTTGGAAAAAGCGGCACTCGTGTTGCTCTGTAAGTTGGAGAAGATCTTTCCACCCTGCTTCTTCTTACCGATGCAGCATTTGATTGTGCACCTCCCATATGAGGCACGGATGGGGGGCCCGTGCAGAACCGTTGGTGCTATCCAATCAAGAGATGTCTGAAGACTCTTCACAAAAAATGTAGAAATAAAGCCAAAATTGAGGCTTCCATTGTAGAGGCATACATTCTAGAAGAGGTGTCGAACTTCACAGAGAAATACTACACTGAGAAACTTCCTAGCGTTTATAATCCACCCCCTCATTACAATGCTGGCGAAAATGAATCGAACCTCAGCCTTTTCCAAGGGCAACTTGGAAGCGCAAGTGCATCGACTACTAAGCAATTGAAAAATGAAGAGTGGCGTAGTATCATGCTATATGTGTTGACCAACCTTGTCGAGGTGCAGCCATTCATTGGGTAAGTTCTAAACAAACTTGTTTCATTTCGCCGTATGTCCTTGTTTCTTCGTCCAACCCCCTTGTTTCTCGTTGGTACAGGAAATTTCTTCGTCAATCCTAGCATGGATCAAGGCAACCTACCCCGCAAGAAAATGATACCCTTCTTTCACAGGGTGCGGGACTAGGGAGCCCCGATTTCATTTGTTGGTTCAAATAGAAAGCCCAAACTGATGCGCCTATAAGTGACGAGCTGAGACAGGTTGCAAACGACTGTGCCGTTAGGGTCAAGTCATTTACCGGTTATGACGTGAATGGATATCGTTTTCACACAACAAGCTACGAGCAGAGTCGGCCCAATCAAAATACCACAAACAGCGGAGTTGTTACGCCCGGCACTGATGGACTCGACTATTATGGAAGAATTGAAGAAATCTACGAACTATCATTCTATGGTTCTAAACCTCTTACTCCTGTCATATTCAAATGCCACTAGTTTCATCCAGGGGTAACGAGACGGACCCCTAAGCTTGGGCTAGTCGAGATTCGATAGGATTCCGTCTATCCAGGAAAAGATGTCTACATTGTGGCTCAACAGGCCGTCTAGGTTTATTATACGTCATACGCGTGCAAAGACGTCGAGCATCTTAAGGGTTGGTCTATTGTGCACAAGGTATCGCCACACAGTAAACTACCTATCCCAAACAATGAAGATTACAACTTCAACCCAAATACATATGATGGAGAGTTCTATCAAGAAGAGAGCCTACAAGGCAGGTTTGACATAGACTTAACCGAAGAGATAGGAATGAAAGTAGACAATGAAAGGGATAATGACGAGGACGCTGGAGACGAGGTGTAAAATATGAAGGACATACAAATGCTTGAGCGGTTATGTTTAGGCAATGACAATGAAGACAGCATTCCTCCTTCGGATAGTGTTGATGAGTTGGACAATGTTGATAGTGATGACGAGACCTATGATCCAGCTAATCTCAATCATGAAGATTATTTCTAATACATGGAATACTATGTTTTTTGCAATTATGTTTTGTTTATTTTTGCAAATATTTTTAATACATGTATTACTATGTTTTTTGTAATTATGTTTTGTTCAATTTTGCACCTATTTCTAATTACGTCTTGTTTTTCTTTTTTATTGCAGGTGATTGAACAAAGATGACGGCGCGACCGTCATAGGTCCGTGAACTCGATTTACCAAAGACGTAGCCGGCTGCAGGAGGAGACAGAGGGGGCGCCGGAGGGATCAGACAGGAGGAGGAGGAGGACCGCCAGATGTAGGAGGTGGCCGTCTCCTCCCACGCCGCGTGAGGAGGAGCCAAAGGAGGAGGTGGCACCCGTGGACGAGTCGGACAATGAGCTGGTTCGACAGACGGACGAGGAGGAGGGGCCGCATGAGGACGACGAGTTGGAGGCGGCAGGCACGGGTTCCGCTTCCTCTGACTCCTCTTTGAGTGTCTACTTGCAAGGTCCCGCGAGCCTCCCACAGGTTCCGCTTCCTCACCAACGCCCAGTGATTCGCCCCGAAGGGCAAAAGTAAGTAACTTTATATGTTATCACCACTACTTCATATGATATGACGAAAAAAACTAATAATTTTTCTTAATCACTTGTGCAGGAACTGGGTGGTTGTGTCAGGTGGTTGCGCATGTCTAGTCAATGGCATCCTGGGTCTTCTGTGTAGGCAACACTTTCCCGGCATTGTCACGTACGCATCGAAGACGGAGCCGTCCTACTCGTTCGACCACTACGCTATCGCCACCGATGCGGAGTACCCCAACAAGGCGGCGCGGGTGAAGGTAGAGGTTTGGGTAAGTCTCACTCGCACAACATTGCTCAATACATCGCATTCATTGGACTTTTCTTAAAATAATGAATGGATACATCGCTTTTGTATGCAGACTTATTACAGATGCGAGAATGGATTTGAGGCCAGGGCGGAGCAGGTAACTACCAAAGCCTGTAAAAAACTCGTCACCGACATGCATCACGAGGTGCGCATCTAGGCCATCGTAACCTACTACGGGTCAAAGCTTGGAGAGAGAAAACCCAAGAAAGACGCAAGAGAGATACAGCCGACCCAGGAACAGTACCTTGAGGTAAATGAAGAACATCAATATTAATTCGTTTTGAGATTAAGTTGGTTTAATTTGATCTTCTTATATGTCCAATACTTGATGACGTGTAGATGATTTCCTAGTGGTGCCAAGCGTATCCCGAGTGCTGGGCGATGATGGTGGAGAGGTGGTTCACGGAGGAGTACCTCAAGATGCACAAGGATGCCTGGGACCATCATTTGTAGATGCAAGGTCCAACACACCATCAAGGCAGCCGTAGCCTCGCCGGATACAAACAAGCATGGGTACGCAAATTTATTTATCTATTGTGACGCTCAGTTCTGCCTGATTTCTAATCATCGTGCTGTCTTTCTCGCAGTCGGCGTCACATAGTGGCCAGGCTTGCTCGGACTTTCAGGCATGGTGTATGGCCCACAAGGGCAAGGCGACGTCCGATGTCTCCTTCAACCTGGAGGACTCGCCCGAGGCATACACAAACCCGAACGTCCACTCCCGCATTAGTGAGTACATTGAGGTGGTGAGGTCGCTCCATGGGTCAGACCACGATCCGAGCACCCAGGACTTCGATGGAGAGGCCATCATAAGGGCGGGGCAAGGCAAGAAGCATGGGTGGTTCTAGCTTGGCGATGGCGTCATCGACACGGCCTCTACTCCCTCTCTCTCCAAGATCCGAGCACGGAGCACGAGCGAGGGCCCGGCCATTCGCACACGGCCGATCGCTGCACAGCACCGGGTCGACGCACTCGAGGTTATTCCTGTTTTACTCGTCATACATTGATCTTTATACACCTTAATTAGCTTTGCATTACTGAAATATTGGAGTGAAATATTGCAGGCCCGACTAGAACAAGAAATGAGACAACGTCAGGAGCTGGAGGCCGGGCACCAGAGGATGGTGGCCCAGCTGGAGGCCGAGCGGGCCAAGCGGCAGGCCTAGACGCAAAGGCTGACGGATATTACGTAGTTCCTATAAGGGCTTGGGCAACGTGTGGGCTTCTCTCTGCGAGCTGGGCTGTTGGTTCCACCTCTGTCTCCGCGTCCTGCAGCTGCAGCTACTCCTGTGAGAATGAAAGTTTTTTACTTTCGCTTGTGCTTTGCTTGTATGGCCTCTACCTTCCTAGATTAGCTATCCAAATAATCTTGTCTTACCTGCAATTTTTTCTTCTTTGTGCAGTCTCCATCAGACGGTGGTTCGAATAATCCACCTCATGCACCTCTGAATGATGGACCTTTACCACAGTCGCAGTGGGCGAGATGAGTGCACGTTGTATTTTTTTCATTTGTTGTTCACTTGGTGATGGACTTGTGATATACTTGTGATGCACTTGTGGACTTTGATGGACTTGTGGATTTATTTAGATGAACTTGAGCACTTATTATTATATATGTGATATATATTGTGATGAATATGATATGTGCGGATGGATGTGTGGATGGATGAGATATATATGTGATGGATGAGATATATATGTGATTAATGATATATATATATGTGATATATGTTTGTATGAATTTATTTGTCATGATGAAATTTAAAAAAAATAAAAATTGTCGTTTTGGGTCACTTTGCCAGTGTTGCACTTGGCAAATGACCCCATTGCCGAGTGCCATGGTCACAGCACTCGGCAAAGCTGGAAAAATGGGCGCTCGGAAAATTATTTTTCTAGCTTTGCCGAGTGCTATGATCATGGCACTCGGCAAATATTTTTTTTAAAAAAAATCAAACTTTGCCGAGTGCTGGCCAGAGGGCACTCGGCAAAGAATTTTTTTTTAAAAAAAATTCAAACTTTGTCGAGTGCCGGACAGAGGGCACTCGACAAAGAATTTAAAAAAAAAAATCAAACTTTGCCGAGTACTGGCCAGAGGGCACTCGGCAAAGAATTTTTTAAAAAAATTTAAACTTTGCCGAGTGCCGACCCGAGGGCACTCGACAAAGATTTTTTTAAAAAAAAAATCAAACTTTGCCGAGCGCCGGTCAGGGGTACTCGGCAAAGAATTTAAAAAAAAATAAAAAAAATCTTTGCCGAGTGCCTGCAGGGTTGGCACTCGGCAAAGCCACCGTGAACGGGGCCGGTGCCATGACGATCGCTTTTCTTTGCCGAGTGTCCCCGGGGCTCTCGGCAAAGTCTTTGTCGATCAATTTTTTGTCGTATGTTCTTTGTCGAGTGCTGCACTTAGCAAAGGCTTTGCCAAGTGTAATTTGACTTTTGCCAAGTGCCTCAGACACTCAGCAAAGAACCTGAATCTAGTGACGAGATCCGCAGAGGCAGGGCTCCAATGCGTTTAATTTACCACCTTCGGTACATGGAGCGGCGGACAAGTGGACACTGTAGAGCGCGGAACTCTGAAAGACTGAAACTGCATCCATGAGGTGTTTGGCAGGCAGGGCCGCCATTTGTGATGAGGTCATGGTTGCATCTTGCGTTTTCATTCACCCAGAGTCCCAGACCCAGCCGCAGCGTTGTTGTCGTCCGTCTCGCGCTTGAGCATGTGGTGATATGATACAGATACAGGCCGATGCTGACAAGATGGACTGTGATGTTTCCCTTTTCTACATTAAATTGACCATGTTCTGCTATGACTCTAAGGGCGCGTTTAGTTGCCCCAAATTTGGCGCTGCCTGAATTCCCGTAGACACTGTAGTGTACTGTAGCATTTCGTTTGTATTTAGTAATAATTGTCCAATCGTTGACTAATTAGGCTCAAAACGTTCGTCTCGCAAAGTACAACCAAACTGTGCAATTAGTTTTTGATTTCGTCAACATTTAGTACTCCATACATGTACCGCAAGTTTGATGTGACGGAGAATCTTCTTTTTACATAGTGTCAAAGTTTGCATTTTGAGGTAACTAAACAAGGGCTAAAGTGTGACTTGTGCCTCGTTCAGTTACAGTTGCTGCCACCTGGTAGTCTTGTTTTTTCCACTAAAGAAATGCGAAGTTGTCACCTCTAGTCTGAATCTGAGTTGATCCAGCTGATGGATGCTACATGAACTGTAGAATGATCCAATTAGCACCTTTACTCTGCTTACAGTTTCCGATATGTTTATTCTCAAGGGAGCGAAGCATCAGATACTTGAGGAATAGCACAGCCCGATTCCTGACAACTAACTACGTATGTTCCCTAGCTGCAAATGCTTCACAGCTTGAAAGAATCAAGGGAGGATAGGACTGCAGAACATGCATGATTGACCCCCCCATGCTTGGTTCATGAACGTACGCTGGCTCGTTACTGATTCGAAATGATCTCTCCCATGACATCCACAGCCAAAGCAAAGATGCTGCCGCTCATCGCTCAACACTGACAACGGGGCATGAAAAGGCTTGGTATGGTATGGTTAGGCTGGCAGGGCGGCATAAGTCAAGTAAGATTCCTCGCCACATTGCTGCAGAGCTGGGGCATGTTTTAGCCGCTGGCGACGTCCATGAGTTCAGACTAGCTCGAGAAAGATAAAGCAGAAAGATAGTTAAGTTTTACCTGCAAATGCAGAAAGATAACGCAGTTATTGAGTCAAGTGGGAGTAAATTGTGCTTGAGAACAAACTACTACAGAATTGCACATCATTGTCGGCATCACTGTCGAATTTTAAAAAATCGACAGTGATAGACAGTGATAGACCATCACTTGATAGAACCAACCGACATTGATATTCGGTATTCACTGTCGGTTCATATCACTGTCAGTTTTAGCCAAAAACCGACAGTGATATTGGGTCAACAATGCCGATTTTCGCCAAGAACCGACACTAATTCTATCACTGTCGGTTCGTGGCTTGAACCGACAGTGATATGCTGCAAGAAAACTTTATAAGTTTCTCATATGATGTCCGATGAAGACGAACTTTATATCAAAGTTGTAGTACTCGACGATATCTACAACTTTGTAGTTCAATTTTTTTTAAATTTCAGGTAGTTTGGATGTCCAAATTTTTTTATTTGAAATAATCTATGTAACGAAAATTACGTTTGATTTCTAAAATTTAAAATTTGAATTTTTCAAACGGCCTCAGATGGAGAAACGTCCAAAACAAAAGTTGTAGATCTCGAAAAGTTATGCAACTTTGTAGTTGAAAACTTTTTTATTTGAGATCATTTACTACTTGAAACTGTTGTTTAAAATTAAAATTTAAAACTCTGATTTCTCATTTTAATATCTGGCTAAAAC
This sequence comes from Miscanthus floridulus, assembly GCF_019320115.1. Taxonomy (NCBI): domain Eukaryota; kingdom Viridiplantae; phylum Streptophyta; class Magnoliopsida; order Poales; family Poaceae; genus Miscanthus; species Miscanthus floridulus. Next base: position 128,279,867 of record NC_089580.1, on the reverse strand, counting down.
ATATAACTAGTCTTTATCTTTCGTACTAACTTCAAATTTGATGATTTTTTTTTCTAAAAATTTCTAAAATTATGCTTTATCAATTTATTATGTTCTTACCACTATTATTTTATTCATCTTTTCATGTGACTGTATTTTATCTATTTGAATTTTGAATTTTAAAAAATGACAACTTCAAATATCATTTTAGAACACTAAATAATTTCAGCTGAAAAAAATCATGAACATGAAAGTTGTAGAACTTATCAAGATCTATAACTTTTATTTTGGTTATTTCTTCATTCGATAAAGTAGTAATAACATTCAGCTTGTTCACTTGTTGATTTCAGCCAGGGCTTATTAGCCAGCCAACAGTATTTTTCTCTCATAACAAACCAGCACCAGCCGGGCTTATCAGCCCCGAAATCAACCAGCGAACAGACCAATTGTTTACAAAATTTACATATCTCTCTTATAATTTCATAAACAATAAGAGGGATATGTAACATTTGTGAACAATGTTATTACCATTATGTCGGATGAATAAATGAACAAAATAGAAGTTGTAGATCTTGAAAAGTTATGAAACTTTGTAGTTAACTTTTTGATTTAAAATCATCTTGTCAAGGAAAATTACGTTCGAATTTATAAAATTTGAAATTTAAATTTTGTAAACAGCCTCGGATGGAGAAACTACTAAAATGAAAGTTGTAGATCCCAAAAAGTTACAAAACTTTGTAGTTGAAAACTTTTTAATTTGAAACCGTCTTCTTAAGAAAAACTATGTTTAAATTTCAAAAAATTTAAAATTTGAATATTTTAAATGACTTCGGATGGACGAACAGAAAAAACGAAATTTGTAAATCTCAAAAAGTTATGAAACTTTGTAGTTGATAACTTTTTAATTTGAAATCATTTTGTCATAGAAAATTACGTTTGAATTTATCAAATTTGGAATTTAAATTTTGTAAACGACCTCGGATGGAGAAACTACCAAAATGAAAGTTGTAGATCTCGAAAAGTTATAAAACTTTATAGTTGACAACTTTTTCATTTGAATTTTTTTAGGGCCCCGAATACATATTTTAAAATTAGATGAATATAAAATGGCTACGACGAAAATCTTATTTGAATACAAACAGTTTGCAGGTGGAGTGGTTAGGGGCCGAAGACGCGAAGCAGGACGACAGGGGTTCGAGCACCGGTGGCCGCGAAGCACGTGTTTTTCAGGTAAAAAATCGTGTTGCTTGTGACGCGTGACTATGTAGCTATCTAGTGGGGCCTCTCCCGGTATTATAAAAAAAATTCTATTTTTTCAATGAAGTTTTTTGTTTTCCTAGAAACCACATCCCTGATGTTAATACCATATTACTGCCGATATATCACCGTCGGTTTAAAATTCAATAGTGAAGGAGTTTTTTTAAACCAGTAGTAATGTTAAGATATGAGGCAGTGACAGGTGCAGTTCCAGGATTAACCGCTAAAGGGCCTGTTAGCTGGTTGGTGTTGGTGCTGGTTTAGACTGGCTGGTGCTAGTTTTTTGTGAGAAAAAAATACTGTTAGCTGGCTGGTTTGGGCTGACTGAAACCAACGAGCGAACAGGTTGAAAGTATCTACTGACCCTGGGCACCGGGGCGAGTGGCGTCTGAAGTCTGAACAGACTCTCAGAAGCACTGAGCTGCACATGGAGCTCGTGTTTGGTACAGCTCAAGTCGTGACAAGATTGGTTGGTGCTGTGGACTGCTGTCGTCTGAGTTTGACCTCGAGATGAAGGTAGGGAATCAATCGTTGTGAGAAGATGGATCAGAGGGATCCGATCCACTGCAATGAACAGGCCATCCTGCATATATAATTTGAACACTGTGGTCACCTACCCTTTGTAGTAGTCGTCGGAAGAAATGGCACAATTTGCACGGTGAATTGCCCGTCATTGCCCCCGAAAAATCCACTGTCAGATGCAGTTAGCTTGCAGCCTTGCTGGTCCAAATCGAAAAGCAGTATGAACGTTTTTTGCTCGTTTGATTGGTCCTCTAGCTTAGCTTGCAGCCTTGCTGTTCCATGGGGTCCCGTAATCTTCTTGCAGTACAGCTAGGGATCCCTCTGGTCAATCACCATCCTCTCCCTTTTTTTTCGCCCACCTTTCGAACTGAGGCCTTGTTTAGTTGACGAAATTTTCTAGGAAATGGTACTGTAGCATTTTTGTTGTTATTTGGCAATTAGTGTCAATCGTAGTCTAATTTGGCTTAAAAAATTCGTCTCGTGAATTTCGTCTAAACTATGTAATTAGTTTTATTTTTTATTTATATTTAATGCTTCATGCATGCGTCCAAAGATTCGATGTGACGAAAAATCTTGAAAAATTTTACAAAATTTTAGGAACTAAACACTACCTGAGTAGCAACGGCTTCTCTTTTTTAATCTCTCCTTCCAGAACACCTCACCTCGCAAACTGACATCAGCTCTGCTTTGTACTGTACGCATGCCTCATTGGATGGACGGAGGGTAGGCCGTGTTCGGCTGCTGTGTTGCTGGCTGATGGACATGAGGTTCACATATGTCGGTGTGGGCAGGGCCGAATCTAGCCTACGTTACCGGGTCGTCTGACCCGATGACTTCGGCAAAATTAGTGGAGAATTACTATTTATCATAATCCATCAACGACGATGATTCCACTGTATAAATGTGATGACCCCGGTGAACTTCATGGCTAGATTTGCCCTTGGGTGCAGGGAGGGTGGGGGCCAGTCATGACATGTCGTTGCTGACAGAGTGTTTGGAGACACCAACTTATCCGGACCCACCAGAATGTTAGTTTTTTAGCTGTACGTGATTGCTTGATACTTGCTGTGATATGTGTCTAAGATTGCTTGATACTTGTTGTGATATGTGTCTAAGTAATGGTGGAGATATATGTTGTTTTGTAGGAAAGTACTATCTGGTCGACTCGGGATACGTCGTGAAAAAAGGATATTTGGGCCCTTATCGAAATACAAGGTACCATCTTGATGAGTTCAGGGACAGCGCAACTCCTACAGGTTATGAGGAGCAATTTAACTTCCGCCATTAAAGTCTGCGCAATGTCATCGAACGGGCATTTGGGTGACTCAAAGGCAAGTGGCACATTCTCGCCCTAGTTCCGTATTTTGAGAGAGTGAAGCAAACAAAGCTTATCGTTGCATGCTTTGCGCTGCACAATTAGGAGTTGGAACATGGCGAAGGAAGGGCTTCACAGAGGATCTAGCAAAGAGATGCAGATTACGACGCCAATGCATGGGTGTCAGCAAATGCTAGTGATGCTATGTCTGATGTGCGAGATTGGATCGCCTTTGGTATCTTGGCAGGGTAGTTGGCAGGTATGGCAGTTTTGGGTGTTGCATTGTTGAAGGTGTGATACAAGTTCAACAGTATGTGTGCATAGATTTCATTGCTATTTGATTGCGTGATAACGCAGGTGACGGTGTAGTAGTATGGCCATGGTGTGGTTGGAGTTGACGATGTCACGAAGAGAAGGGTGCAGATGGAGGTTTTGGTATATGCCTCTCTTCTTCTTGCTGTTCTATATGTAACTTGTTCGAATGGCTACAATTTTTATACATGTTCCAGTCATGCCTATGTAGAGAATGTTGTAATGGTACTGTAATCTGCACTGCACGACCTTGGACCCATGTAGTATGTGATGTCTGTACATGTAATTCGGAACTTTGTATGGGACTGTGATTGTAATGGCTTGTATGGACCTCTTAGGTGTAATGTAATAGTGATTTGTAGTTGTAATCCACTGTTAATAGCTCTTAAGAAAATACTAGTGGAGGTTGTGTGTTGGAACTGTCATTTACTGTTGTTTGACTTGGTTGTCATTTGGCGCCAACTTTTGTATTTATGTTGGGTTGGCGCCAAAATTTGAATTGCTTGACTGTCATTTAAATCTTGGTTCTGATCACCAGCTGGCTGGATGCTGCTGCTGCTGGCCGGTAGCTTATTGGTTGGATGATTCAGTCACGCAGTTCAGCCAAAAAAAAGTGCCAGCCGAACACGGCCCTAGTCCTGGGATGGAGGAGGAAGATGAGGTGGAAGTTCTCTGTTCGATGCCCTGCATCTAGCACTCCCATCCTTTTAGCTGCACATTTCTGTAATTTGAGCTCACTTGGCAGCCCAATCCACGATAGGCCCATTTGGAAGCCCAGTCCATGACAGGGTTGCTCATTGCGGGCTTGTGAGTCTACCGCTAACAAATGATTCGCACGAGAAATACATATCCAGTTTGCCAACCAAGCAAGTTCGAGGCATTCTTTGATTCCTCAAAGAATGATTACACATACGTAGATAGAAGGTACACGCGCTAATTAGCAAAATTTGAAAAAGAAGAAGAAGAAAATGACGATTGTTACATGCCGAGAGTTAGCAAGAACACAAGAAAAAGATCACCGAACAAAAAATATTTGGACGCAATCGTGCGTGCTATCGGCGCACGGCGCTCCTCATGTCGACGCCCATGCATGGCCACCATCACATCCTGACCCTGGTGCAGTTGAGGCGGACCTTGCCGGGGTTGGTGCCGGGGATGCTGCCCATCTTGACCATGGCGGCCACGAAGCTGCTCCTGAACCCGCCCGGGTTGTCCTTCCACTGCCTCACCTTGCCCGCGGTGCGCGGCGAGGCGGCGAGCGCCGCGTCGGACTCGAGCACGGTGCGGTTGGCGAGCACGTTGGCGAAGTAGCCGGTGTCGAGCGCGTACGGGCTGCCGGCGTCGAAGGGCACGTAGTTGCTGGCGTTGTACCGGCACTGGCTCCGCAAGCTGTTCCAGAACGCCGCGTCCATGCCCTTGTCCTGGTCGCTCGTCAGCTGGTAGTCGAACGTGCCGCAGCGCGCGACGCCCAGCGAGTGCGCGCCCAAGAGGACCGGTTAGGATCACAGTGTACCTCTGTAACCGTACATCCGGGGTAAGCCTTCTCGTCTTTGCGTAGTTGCACCGCAGCAGGGTAGACGCCGGTACCGTGGGGTTGTTAGTGTCGTGGTGGCGATGCAGTGGACCGGTGGTGACGCTGCGAGGGCGATGGCGGTGCGGTGGGGCATCTCGTCGCTGGCAGCACTCCTTTAGATCGGATTAGGTTTCTCTGTGGTGGGATTGCGGCGGCTCCGGTCAATTTCGCTCGTCGAGCCCAGTTCCCCACTCCTCTATTTATAGTGCTGTGCGACAGGGGCCCACCAACCACATTAGGGTTGGGCGCCCCCGATCAGGACACAGATCCAAGGGCCCAATAGGCCGTTGGGCCTATTGGTGGAGATCAACTAACATTCTCCCCCTTGATCTCATTACTATCTTTTAATTTCATATCATTTACTTTTATTCATTCCATTACAGATTAGCACATAGAGCATGTCTCATCGTCACGGTCCATTGCCGATAGATTTAACAGCTACAACACACTACTCTGTTCTAAAATAGATACTTATCTTTGGGCCTTCTTTTGTCCAGAAATTTTAGGCTTTTCCTTAAATCTATGCTAGCTACACGTTGGGTGGTAAGGCTTTTGTAAGCGGATCCGCGAGCATATTTTCTGTACTTATATGCTCAAGACTTTATGACATGATCCCGGACTTTATCTTTCACAACAATATACTTTATGTCAATGTGTTTGGCAGTATCACTTGACTTATTGTTGTGAGCATACTGTACTGCCTGATTATTATCGCAGTATAACTTTAGTGGTCTATAGATGTTGTCAACCACCTTCAAACCGGGTATGAACTTCTTTAGCCAGTTCACCTGCCCCGTTGCCTCATAACACGCTACAAACCTAACATACATTGTAGACGATGTAGTGACGGTTTGCTTTGAGCTTTTTCATGAAATAGCTCCCCCTGCGAGAGTGAATTCATATCCAGCCATAAATTTTCTATCATCTCCCGCATAATCAGAATCTGAATATCCCACTGTATGGCGTGAATCAGATCTTCTATACGTCATTATGAGGCCTTTCGTTCCTTGCAAATAATGCAAGACTTTCTTTACTAATTTACAGTGTTCTGTTCCAGAATTACTCTAGAATCTGCCAAGTAACCCGGTAACAAATGCCAAGTCAGGGCGCGTACATACTTGAGCATATTGCAAGCTTCCGACAACTGAAGCATATGGAACCACTTTCATTTGATCGATCTCATATGGGTTCCTGGGGCATTGAAAATCTCCATATCTGTCGCCCTTGACTATAGGAGCAGGTGAGTGACTACATTTGTGCATACTGAATTTTTTTAAGATTCTTTCTATGTATGCCTTTTGTGAGAGTCCTAATACCCCTTTACTTCTATCTCGGTGAATCTCAATCCCTAAAACGAACGAGGCTTCACCAAGATCTTTCATATCAAATTTTGAGGACAAAAACTTCTTTGTCTCCAGTAGTAGACTGACATCACTACTAGCAAGTAAGATATCATCCACATACAGGACAAGAAAGATTAACTTCTCATTCTTAAACTTTGTATAGACACAATTGTCCTCTACATTCTCTTTAAACGCAAAATTCTTTATTATCTAATCAAACTTCAAGAAGCACTGTCTTGAAGCTTGTTTTAATCCTTAAATGGATTTTTTAGGCGGCATCCCATTCGTTCTTTTACTTCCATGACAAAACCTTTCGATTGTGCCATGTAAACATTTTCCTCCAAGTCCCCTATCGATAGATTATCGTCGGCAGTCCTCCGAGGGGTATCCCACGAAGGTAGATTGATCGGTAGAGGAGCGTGAGATCAAGAACAAGAAGGCAACAGAGACACACGAGTTAGACAGGTTCAGGCCGTCAGTATGACGTAATACCTTACTCCTATGGTCTGTTGGTTTGTATTAGCTATCGTATGATATACCGTGATTTTAGAGGGGGCCCCTACCCGCCTTATATAGTCCGAGAGGCAGGGTTACAAGTCGGTTAGATCTGAGAGATAATCGGAAAGTAATAACTAATTACAGGAAACTTGGGATCATACATATCCTAACAGAACTCGTAGTATCTTCAGGATATCTTCCCGATGTCTTGCGGAAGGCGCCGAGCAGAGTTGTGCCCCGCAAGGCTTCTTCTTGTGGGCTGGGCCACCCCAAGGGGCGCAACCCTTGTGGTCTGCCATGGGTATCCGGGGTCATACACCCCATAGCTAGTCCTCGAGCACCTTGTACCTGTTGTGCAACGCCGCCTTGAGCTTGTCCGAGCAGTTGCAAATGATGCCGAGTAGTTAAGCTTATGGTCCAACCACCATGCTTAACTGCCGAGCAGTGTGAACCGACACCGAGTAGTGCAAAACGTTGCAGAGCAACGTGACCTGTCGCCGAGCAGAGTGAACCGTCGCCGAGCAGTGTGAACCATTGCAGAGCAGCACGACCTGTCGCCAAGCAGAGTGAACCGTCGCCGAGCAGTGTGAACCGTTGCAGAGCAGCACAACCTGAGTACGGCTTGCCATAAGGGTGTAAGGAGCTCAAGTATAGAATCGAAAATTTCTCCATAGTGAACCAAGTGTGCCCACTTAGAGTCCGAACAAAATTGTAGGATTCAATCTTCCTCTATAGTCACGCAGTCTTCGAGAAAAATTCCCACACACTCACCACGAGGTGAAGTGTGCCCACTTAGTCCCCGAGCCTGACAGCAGATGATATAGTCATGTGGTGCCAGGGTCAGAAACTAGAAGAAAAGTAAAAAACCAGTCGAGCAGGCAGCCAGTCCCTAGGCGTGACCCAAAAAGTCACACAGCACATTCACCGCAAGGTGAAGTGTGCCCACTTAGTCCCTGAGCCTGACAGTAGGTGACGCAGTCACGTGGTGCTAGGGTCAGAAAAAGAGAAATAACCTAAAACCAACGAAAAAAACCACCAGTCCCCGAGCTGCAGGCGGAGTTATAGGAGTAATCCAACCGTGGAGGAAAAATCGAAGTAACAGCTGGACAGTGTCAGTTACTGAGCCTCAATAATTGGCGGAGAAGTCGGCGATAAATGGAGGAAAAATCGGAGCAACTGAATGCAGTGATAAATGAGCGCCGTGGGCTGCAGTTTGCACAGAAGCCCATGTAACGGCCCATTTGGCACATCAGAGAAATCGCAGTGGCGTAGTTCGTGGGAACGGTTTCCCAAAAACCCTTGAGTCATAAAAGTGGGGAAAGTGATTTGTAACAGTACCGCCGCCCCCCATTCTCCCACCTTTGCCACTTCGCCATTTCATCTTCCATCTCAGCCACCACACCTCCAGATTCACAACCACAAACGCTATCGTCGCTAGACCGTATCCAGATCTAAGCGATGGCGCCAAAGAGGAGAGCCGCGAACCCGAAGAAAACAAGCCCAAAGAAGGCAGGAAGCGGAGCCAGCCGCGACGAAGAGTGGACGCCATCGCGCACTAGAGAAGCGGAGCTCGAAAGAATGGTGACGGCGGGCGTGCTTCCTGATCGCGTCACCGGCAGATGGCATCCAGCCATTGGTGAGCCCTTTCCAATGCCTAACTCCGACGAAGTTGTAGTCTTTGAAGATTATTTTTGACATGGATTGGGGTTCCCTGCTCATCCTTTCTTGCGAGATCTGTTGGTATTTTGGTCGATCAGTCTGTGCAATCTCCACCCCAACACTATACTACACATCTCGATCTTTATTCACTTCTGTGAGGCATTTCTTGGGATTCTTCTGCACTTCAACCTCTTTAGACATTTATTTTGGTTAAAGAAGAAAGGCAGCGGTGGCTCCAAGGTGGTCGACAGCGTATATCTGCATCTCTGGGACGGAATGGCCAGCGATTATATCAGTGTTCCACTGAACACTTCCTTGAAAGGGTGGAATGCCAAGTGGTTTTACATTAAATAGAACCACCTGGCCGTCCGCTGCGACGTCCACCATATCTCGGAGAACCTAAGAAGCTGGTCGGAGAGACCAAGGAGTGTCGATATGGAGCAAGTGAAGGAGCTCCTTGACTTGATTCAAAGGGTGCAGTTGAGAGGTGAACTTGTGGCGGCAAGCTTCATAGTACGCTGTGTCCAGCCTTGCAAGGAAAGGGCCTACCCTGCTTTTGACTACAAGGGCGACGACAACGGAACCTGGGAGAGACCTGAACGGCTATCAAGGAAAGAAGTAATATGCCGCGCCACAGAACTATTCAGCTCCAGCGCCTCATTTAGCTGGCTGAAAGAAACAAAGGCCTTCAACTGTACCAACCCACGTCCTCAGGTAATAATCTTGCCCTGCATTGTTCAATGGTCGATTTGCTGAGCAGGGAACTGACTTACTTATGTAAAGATCTATTCGTAGGACAGAGCAGTATACTTTTTTGACGTGCCGAGAGCTAAATGGCCGCCAGTGGTGGATGTTCGACCAACAGAAAACCCTGAAGATAGTTCCATTGGTATCTCATCAGAATCTAGAGATTCGGATGTTGATCATACGGCGCGTCCCCCCATTATTGGAGAAATCTCAGGGAAAACGGGCAGCGGCAAACGAGCCAGCCCGGAAGAAGAGGAAAACAACGACGATCGCTCCTCGCAAACTGGGCGGTATATCACTGGTCGGCGACCAGACCAACCGTCCACGGAGGGCCATGGTGATGGAATGGTCGGATGATGACGACAATACAGCTCCTCCTCCCCCAAGCATGCAAACAACTTCACGTAGAACACACGTGGAGGAGCAACCAAGGGGAAGCGACGAAGTCCTCGAGCAGCAGGCGATGGGAGTCCCCGAGCATCAGACGGAGCTAAACCCGGTGGTACAGACAGAGCAAACACCGAAACAACAAGCGGAGCAGAGGCCAACTGTAGAGGAGGATAGACCTCCACCCAATACTATGGAGGTCGAACCCACAACCGCACCCGGGGGCTCGAATAGGCCTCGCCGATTCAAAAAAGCATAGCGGCAGACCAAACGGTAAGTAACCTTGCATTGCTATTGTTTTGCTATTTGACGTCTGTTTTTTGGGCGATTGACCAAATGTTCTGATGTAGCGCAAGGCACATGGAGAATCCGAAGTCACCCGCCTAGACTGACAAGCAGTCTCAAGCTGATCCTGAGGCCGAGGTAGCGCCTGCCGCCCCCGTGTTAGGGTCCCCCAATGCTCGGCGACTGGCGGAACAAACAACAACCGCTACGGGTGGAACTGGAGATGGTGAGGGACCGATGTCAGTAAAGGCCGGCTTGGCAACAATGCCCAAAACAACGTCAGGTAGCGCCAGACCCTCAGGAACTGAAACTATAGTGGCCAGTGAGGCAGCAGAGTCTAGGTCGGCGAGACCAGGGGCACCCGAGGAGCTAACAGTGCCCCCTAAGGGGTCGCAAGTCATGCTCGAACCCACTGTCCGGCCACAGAGCCGCCCTACGGTGAGCCCTACTGCTGTGGAAGAGGAGGTCGAGGTGATCGTTCGTGATGAGCCTCGAACCCAATGCGTCCGGATCCTTCGCAAGCGCGGTGATGAAGTGGTAGTTGTCGAGGAAGAGGACACCCCTAGAGAAATGAGGAGGCTAAAATCCACCCTTGGTGGAGTAGTAAAACAAATCGAGGTTGATACTGAATCCCGAAAATTCTTTGTTGTCATTATTTATTTCCTTCTGTCATTGTCATTGTGCATTTCCAGGGGATAACTTGAACTGCCAAGCACCGTTACCAGTTGATTAAGAGGATGGAGCCCCTCGCCGAGGAGAACAAAAAACTCAAAGAGGCAATGAACCTTTTGGACAAGAATATTCAAAGGGCCCAACGCGAGCGAGACCTTGCCGAGTCCAACGCGCGGGACCTAGAATACCAGAAGGGGGTCCTATCTGGACAACTGGCGACTACGAAAGAACAACTTTGAAGACAGTCCGAGCAGCTGATCACTGCCTCTACACAACTTAAAGATGCTTCCGAGCAATTGGAAAAGCTGCAAAAAGTCTCTGAGAAGAGAGGTACGTTCGATCCACAAAAATGCCTCACATAGTTGGATACAATTACTTTTGTTGATGAATGACGTACTTGTAGAACAAGACGTGGAGCTCGGTCAACTACGCCAGGCCCTCGAGCAACTTCGGTAGGAGAAAGCGAAGGAGACAGAGCGAGCGAACAAACTGACCGAGGAGCTAGACGGTGAGTACCTCATGGTCGGGTTTTCTGCTGAGGTTAATGTCTTCCCTGACGGAACTTCAAAATGCATGCATACTACCGTTGGAGGGTCAAGGCACAATTCGATGTGTTGGAGCAAGACGCCCATACCCAGAGGAACAAATTTGATGCCGTAGTTGCCGGAATCAAACCAGTGCTTGACTGCGTCGACCCAGAAACGACACCCCGACTTGAAGGTAGGAGGCAAGGGTCAGATACCATCATCCAGAGGTGCAAAGCAGCGTGGGAGAATTTCAAGATCTTCAACCACGATGCCATTGTAACCATTGCTACTCATGTCCTTGCGGTTGCTCGGTCCCACTACCCAACCATGGACATTCAGTCGATAGGGGGCGGTTTCGCCGAAGGACTGAGCGATGCGGAGACCCAGAAGCTGGAGGATGAGGTGGAGGATGCAGCTAAGAAACTAGCCGGCAACATAGATCTGTTTGGTGAGACGGATGGCAGTGACGTAGCCCAATGATCTGCTTGGCTGACATCATCTGTAATTTCTGCACATTGCAATTAGAACGCGCGAAAGCGCAAGAACACTTATATACGATAAATGTTATAAAGTGCATGGGTATGCAGTTAGATTGTATTTTGGCGAAAAAATCTTCGTAGTTATGACCATAAGATATTTATACGGAGTATAAGTAGAGTCCGAGCAGTTAGTTTGCTACTAACCCCCATGGCCTCAGCTAGCCCATAGTCCATGACGTCGAGCGCGGAGCCCAAGCACGTGTACGGGGAACATGCGTGACCAAGGAACCATAGCCGACCACCCATAACGCAGAGCGCGGAGCCCGTTGCACTTGTAGGGAGAGATAAAAAACTGGGCCTTCTCCATAGAGAAAAGAGCGAAACGTATGCTGCTAGGCAGTTATCGAAATGACTATAGATGGCATAAACGTCAATCGAGCAATAAATTCTGCTCTGAGCTCTCGGCCTCGGATAGCCCATAATCTATAACATCGAGTGCAGAGCCCGTGCACGTGAAGGAAAAATAGGCGTGACCAAGGAACCACAGCCGACCACCCATAACATAGAGCACAGAGCCCGTGGCGCGTGTAGGGAGAGATCGTAGGCTGGGTCTTCTCCAAAGAGAACAGAAAAGAAAGTAGGCTGCTCGCTGATCGGCGAAATATCTTTAAAGGTTCACAGCGAATTATTCGACGTGTTTGGAGAAAATTATTCGGTGTTTTTTTGGCGAAAATGTGTCGGCGTTTTAGAGAAAACGTTCGGCATTTTTTGGAGAAAACCGTTCGGAGATTTTCGAGATTTGGAGAACTTTATTCGGCGAAATCGTGGTCGGCGATTTGGAGAAATCGCTCGGTGATTTTGGAGAAAACCGTTCGGCGATTTTGGAGAAAACTGTTCGGCGATTTTGGAGAAAACTGTTCGGCGATTTTGGAGAAAACTGTTCGGCAATTTTGGAGATCGTTATGGAGTATCGTAATGCTTCGGCGACCGTACGCGGAGATCAAAAGTTAAAGGAAAAATGGAGACAAATCATGGAGACAAAAACTTTATTCATCATAAAATGGAGAGTACATATCTGGAGCGTTTCAAGGGTAGAAACGTATGAGGTGCTCAATGTGCCATGAGTTTGGAACATCAATCCCATCTAAGTCGCATAAGCGATAAGATCCTAGTCGGGTGACCTCTTTGACGACGTAGGGCCCTTCCCAAGGGGAAGAAAGCTTGTGCAACCCCTCGGTCTTTTGTTTTCTGCGGAGAACGAGGTCGCCGACGGTGAATGAACGACCTTTTATGTTGCGGTTATAGTACATTCGCAGATCTTCTAGATACTTGGCTGTGCAGACGCAGGTGATCAGGCGAGCTTCCTCGGCCCGGTCAACGTCCTCTATCCGACCAGCCGTGGCCTGCTCTTCAACATAATTTTCCACCCTGGGTGCTCGGAAGGCAACATCTGCTGGTAGTATGGCCTCTGAGCCATAGACCAAAAAAATATGGAGACACACCGATACTGCGACTAGCTTGAGTATGTAGTCCCCAGACCACAGCCGGAAGCTCTTTGAGCCATCTGCCCGGATGCTTTTCTTCTTTCTGATATAGCCTCTTTTTGAGGGCGTCAAGGATCATACCATTAGCCTGCTCAACCTGGCCATTAGCTCTAGGATGAGCAACGGAAATGTATTTAATGGAGATGCACCAGCCTTCACAGAAGTCCCAAAAATGATGGCCAGTAAATGTGGTTCCGAGGTCGGTGATAATGCTGTTCGGGAGACCGAACCTGCGTATGATATCTTCAAAGAGGTCGATTGCTTTCTTTGTAGTAGCTGAAACAAGCGGTTTGTACTCGATCCACTTGGAGAACTTATCAATGGTGACGTATACATACCTGAAACCTCCTGGCGCTGGCTTGAAGGGCCCAATCATGTCCATTCCCCAGCATGCGACAGGCCAAGAAGCTGGGATGGTCTGCAATTCCTATGCCAGTACGTGTATTTGCTTGGCGAAGAATTGACATCCTTCACAACGCTAGACGAGGTCTTCTACGTCAGAGATGGCCGTGGGCCAGTAGAAGCCAGCTCGGAAAGCTTTGCCGACCAGGTTTCTCGAGGCCGCGTGATTGCCACAGGAACCAGAATGAATTTCGTGAAGCAGCTTCACTCCTTCATCTTGAGGGACGCACTTCTGCAATATCCCTTCCTTAGCACTCTTCCTCATCAAGTTACCGTCTACCAACACGTAGTGCTTACTTCGGCGGATTAGGCATTTGGTGTAGGTCTTGTCGGCGGGTACTTCAAAGTTGGTGAGGTACATGATGAATTGCTCTCTCCAATCGGCGACCGGAGAAGGCACCGCAAGTACCAACTGCTCGGCAGGGGGAACCTCCTCAACTTCCTTTTCTTCTTTAATGGATGGAACTAGGAGATCTTGCATGAAGACCCCTGGTGGAACCACGGCGCGAGATCAACCTATTTTTGAGAGCTGGTCGGCTGGTAGATTTTGATCTCGTACCACGTGGTGGTACTCGATACCTTAGAACTTCCCTTCAAGCTTCCTAATTTCGGAGCAGTATGCGTCCATCTTCTCACTGGAACAAGACCAGTCTTTGTTGAGCTGGTTGATAACCAGCGCGGAGTCTCCGTACACCATGAGACGTTTGACGCCGAGCGTGATGGCTATACAAAGACCATGGAGACATGCTTCGTATTCCACGGCATTGTTGGAGGCCAGGAAGTGTATCCGAAGAATGTAACATAGCTTATCCTTGGTCAGCGTAATGAACAGAATGCCCGCACCAATACCGTTGATGTTAAGGGCACTGTCAAAGTACATCACCTAGTGCTCGAGGCAAGCGGCGGCGATGGGCTCTTAGATCTCGGTCCATTCAGCGACGAAGTCAGCGAGCACCTGTGACTTAATGGTAGGTCTGCTTCTGAATTCAATGGAATAGGTGCAGCTCAACAGCCCATTTAATGATGTGGCCAGTGGCTTCTTTGTTGCGAAGAATGTCCCCCAGGGGAAACTCTGTGACCACGGCAATCTTGTAGTATTCGAAGTAATGCTGGAGCTTGTGCAACATAATCAGAATTGCGTATAATAGCTTTTGTACCTAAGGATAATGAGTTTTTAGCTCATTGAGTACTTCACTGATAAAGTAGACCAGACGTTGCACCCTGTAAGCGTGCCCGGCTTCCTCGCGTTCGACGATGATAGCTATACTCACGACGCGAGAGGTGGTGGCAATGTATATGAGCAGAGTCTCATCTAGCCTTGGCGCTATCATGATCGACGGCTTCGTTAAGAACAACTTGAGATGCTCAAAAGCTGAGTCTGCCTCCTCCGACCAGGAAAAGTGCTCGGAGGCCTTGAGGAGTTTGAAGAAAGGTAGCCCTTTTTCGCTGAGGCGTGATATGAAGCAGCTTAAAGCAGCCATACAACCTGTAAGCTTTTGTATATCCTTGACACATGTCGGCCATTTCATATTGGTGATGGTGGAGACCTTGTTCGGATTAGGCTCGATGCCTCGAGCACTGATGATGTATCCCAGCAGTATACCGGATGGAACTCCAAAGATGCACTTTGAAGGGTTCAACTTCTATCGGTACTTATTCAAATTGGCAAAAGTTTCTTCGAGGTCGGTGATAAGGTTGTCGACTGTCTTGGTTTTGACGACCATGTCATCGATTTAGGCTTCGACGTTGTGGCCGATCTACTAGTTGAGGCACATCTGAATGGCCCTTTGATAGGTAGCCCCAGCATTCTTGAGTTCAAAGGACATAGTTTTGTAGCAGTATGCACCGAAAGGTGTAATGAACAACGTCTTTATCTGGTCTTCTTCCTTGAGGGAGATCTAATGATAGCCGGAGTAATAGTCAAGGAAAGAGAGTAGTTCACAGCCGACGGTAGAGTCTACAACCTCATCTATCCGAGGCAAGCCGAAGGGGTCTTTAGGGTTTGCTAACCAATCTGGATGACACACTTCTTTTATAAACCCAGCAGCTAAGAGCCATTTTATTTCTACCCTAATAGCCTCCTCTTGTCTGACGCGAATCGGCGAAGTTTATGCTTGATCGGTTTGGCGGTCGGCGAGACATTCAAGGAGTGCTCAATCTTCTCCCGTGGTACCCCCGGCATGTCTGTAGGGTTCCAAGCAAACACATCAGCATTGGCACATAGGAAGGAGACGAGCGTGCTTTCCTATTTGGGGTCAAGGTGAGCCCCAATCTTCATGGTCTTGGAAGCGTCATTGAGGCCGAGGCCGACCTCCTTGATTTCCTTAGACTTGGCGGAGGCACGGGGAAGCTCCAGCTCTAGAATCTCCATGTCTTTGGCGGGTACCGTCTTGGCTTTGGTGACCACGCTAGCCATCTGGATGGAGAGGTTGGTGGCTTCGGCGAGGGCAAGACTCTCTGTCTCACAGGCATAGGCGACAGAAAGGTTGGCCCGTAGGGCTAGGACTCCTATAGGCAAAGGCATCTTCAACACCAGATAAGCGTAGTGTGGTACGGCCATGAATTTGGCCAGAGCTGGCCAACCAAGTATGGCGTGGTAGGCTATGTCGAAGTCGGCAACATAGAAGTTGATATGCTCGATGTGGTAGTTGCTTGCCATGCTGAACTGTATGGGTAGGGTGATCTCTCCAAGTGGCCTAGATGCCCTTCCAGGTACCACACCCTAGAAGGAGGAGTTCGAGGGTGTGAGATCTAATATCACAAGGCCCAACTCTCTTAGGGCTTCGGCAAAAAGTAGGTTCAAAGCACTGCCACCATCAACATGGACTTTTCTGAATAGCACCTTCTGGATGGTTGCATCAAGGACAAGGGGGAAACGCCTTGTATATGGTATGTCTGCCCACTGGTTGGCCTTGTTGAAGGTGATGGGGATCTCGGACCATGGGCGATAACTGGGGTCGGTGGTAGTTTCTTCTGAAGCAACGGCGAGCACTCATCGAGCGGCAAGCTTCTGTTCCCTTTGACTCTTAGTGGAGGCGAGGCCCCTGAAGATGGTGGCGACCACCTTATCGTGGTCTTGAAAGGCGTTGTTGTTGTTCCCAGGCGGTCGGTGACCTCCTGTTCCATTGTTGGCGTCGTCGTCGAGCCTCTTGTCCTGGAACTCCCTGGCTAGACCAATGCAGTCCTTCATCTTGTGTTTGGCATTCTTGTGAAGAGGGCACAGGCCGTCGAGTATCTTTTGGTACTGCTCGTCATAGTTACGCTTGGCGCGAGGTTGACTAGCGGCGATGAAGATGTCTTCTGGCCGGCGGCGGCGATTTTGGCCAGGCCTGTGTCCTCCTGTTCGATCACGGCCGCTATCACGATGATAGCTACGGTCGTCGGGGCGGCAGTCATTGTGACGTCGGTCATCGAGGTGATCGTCGTATCGGTGAGGTGGTCGCTGAGTGCCCGCATCCTCGTTGAAGTGCACCTCGGCTTCCTCTGCATCGGCGTACTGGTTGGCGATAGTTATCATCTCACCAATACCGGTCGGCGGCTTATGGTTGAATTTGGAGCGAAGCTCGCGATGGTGGAGTCCTCGGATAAAGGTGGTGATGACTTCAGCTTCCGTGATGTTGGGGATAGAGTTCCTCATCTCAGAGAAACGCCGGATGTAGCTACGGAGGAGCTCGGATGGCTTCTGGTTGATGCGGCTGAGATCATGCTTCGTGCCGGGTCGAGTACACATGGCCATATTGTTGTTGGTGAAGACTTTCTTCAACTCTTCCCATGAGCCGATGGAGTTTGGCACAAGGCTGGTCAACCAGCTCATGGCGGGTGGCATGAGCATGACGGTGAGGTAATTTGCCATAACGCTGGTGTCTCTTCCGGCGGCACGGACGACAGTGGCATAAGCCTGCAGCCATTGAGTTGGGTTCATTCTTCCTTCGTAGGGCTCGACCCCGGTGATCTTAAATCCACGGGGCCATCAAAGCGTTTAGAGTGCCCTTGTGAAAGCCGAAGGCCCCTCAGGATTGTCGACACCGTAATCTACAGCATTGTGGTCGGGGATAGGCTCGAGGGCTGAGTCCAGGTTGTCGTACTCCCTTTCGGAATCCTAGTGGCGACATACTTCATCTTCATGGCAACCAAAGCGACGGTGCTCGATACGCCACTGCGCATCCCAGAGGTTGCTAAGATGTACTCTAGCATCCTGTTCGACCTCCTGGTCATGTTGGCGATGGTGTTCGGTGCGATGCCCCCCGGGCCCTCCTTGGAGAGGTAATGACTGGTCGGCAAAATGGCTTTGACTTGGGCGGCGATTGGACCTCGGCGCAGCTGATCGGTGAATCACGCTCATAGAGCACGAAGGTCTCTTATCCTCGCGGATCTCATTGACCTAACAGTGAGCCTCTTTAAGCATGGCAGAAAAAGCCATCTTGTTCGACAAGGAAATAACACGCAGACCCCTACTTAGCGCGCTAACTGTGGATAGATTATCGTCGGTAGTCCTCCAAGGGGTATCCCACGAAGGTAGATTGATCGGTAGAGGAGCGTGAGATCAAGAACAAGAAGGCAACAGAGACACACGAGTTAGACAGGTTCAGGCCGTCAGTATGACGTAATACCTTACTCCTGTGGTCTATTGGTTTGTATTAGCTATCGTATGATATGCCGTGATTTTAGAGGGGGTCCCTACCCACCTTATATAGTCCAGGAGGCAGGGTTACAAGTCGGTTAGATCTAAGAGATAATTGGAAAGTAATAACTGATTACAGGAAACTTGGGATCATACATATCCTAACAGAACTCGTAGTATCTTCAGGATATCTTCCCGATGTCTTGCGGAAGGCGCTGAGCAGAGTCGTGCCCTGCAAGGCTTCTTCTTGTGGGCTAGGCCACCCTAAGGGGCGCAGCCCATGTGGTCTACCATGGGTATCCGGGGTCGTACACCCCACATCCCTGTTGAGAAATGTCGTCTTTACATCCATCTGATGTAATTCTAAATCATAATGTGCCACTAATGCCATTATGATTCTAAAGGAATCCTTGCATAAGACTAGAGAAAACGTCTTATTGTAATCAATCCCTTCTCTTTGCGTAAAGACTTTTGCCACAAGTCATGCTTTATATCTCTCTATATTCCCTTGAGAGTCAAGCTTTGTTTTGTAGACCTATTTACAGCCTACTGTTTTGGCTCCTTTAGAAATTATCTTCAAGTTCCAAACTTTATTGGCATTCATAGATTTCATTTCATCTTTCATGGCCTCAAGCCACTTTGATGAATGATCACTTTTCATGGCTTATTCAAATGAGGTGGGATCATCCTCCATTTGAAATTCCTCAGTGTTGTGTACTTCATTATCAGTAGGAATAGCTGATTTTCTAACTCTTTGAGACCTTCTAAGGGCCTCCACATTTGGCACATCTTTTGTTTGAGGCTGTTGTTGCTCCCCCTCATGTGTGGCAATAGATTCTATAGGATCCTGAAGAACAGGTTCTTTATCATCATTCATTGTTGCCACAAGCGGAATAACAACAGGTGCTGGCACCACAGTATCTGACACTATCGGTGCAGTGACAGCAAGTAGTGAGAAAAATAACTCATGAATCATTGGAGTGAGCGCATACACCCGTTTCTATTCAAGGTCAATTTCTCGAGCTACCATGCTCCCCCTCATCAATTCATCCTCTAGGAAGACAGCGTGTCTCGTTTCCACAAACTTTGTATGTCTCTCTGGACAATACAAATGAAAAACTTTTGACTTTTCTGGGTAGCTAATGAAATAGCAACTTACTGTTTTCGAATCTCACTTCCTAATGTTTGGGTTAAATACTTTAGCCTCAGTAGGGCTCCCCCACACACTTAAGTGTTTTAGTGAGGGTACTCTTCCTGTCCACAACTCATATGGTGTTTTGGGCACCGATTTACTTGGTACTCTATTGAGAATATGAATGGCGGTTTTTAACGCCTCCATCCATAGGCTTAACTATAAGGTGGAGTAACTTATCATACTGCGCGCCATATTCATCAGGGTACAATTCCGTCTCTCAGCTATTCCATTCTACTGAGGTTCACCCGGTATAGAATACTGGGCTACTATGCCATTCTCCTGTAAGAACCTTGCAAAAGGTCTAGGAACTTGGCCATATGGGGTATGCTGACCATAGTACTCCCCCACGGTCGGACCTGACTATCTTAATCTTTAAATTGTGTTGATTTTCAACTTTTGCCTTAAATATCTTAAATTTATCCAATACTTCTTTTCTTTCTTTGATTGGATAAATGTAGCCATAATAGGAGTAATCATCTATGAATGTTATGAACGAAACATAACCATCCACACTCTTTACAGGAAACTGACCACAGATGTCTGTGTGAATAATCTATTAAATTCCTACACTTTGTTTGACATCTTTCTTAATTTTCTTTACATACTTTCCTTTTATGCATTCTGAGAGCTCTAATGGAGGAAGAATATTATTCTTAACTAGACTTTCTATTCTTCCCCTCGAAATATGGCCTAAACGATAGTGCCATAATTTCGACAACGCATTGTTAGCTCTCTTATGCCACCATTATCAGAGTAACTCTCTGTCACCAGCTGCTTTATCAACTGGGTGGCATATGTCTTTCAAGAGCCAGTGAACTGACTCTTTATTCTATCGTGGTACTCGGTGACCGTATCACACTCTGGGATTGAGCCCACAATTGTAGACTCAATCGTGTTCTTTATCATAGCCAAACATTTATTGTTGGCAGTGACCCACTTCCTATGCACAAGGGTATAGGACATCTTTCGGGATTTCAAAATCCCTCTCTTTAGTTGCCCAAACGGCATCATCCTCATTTGTCTCCCTCACCGGTGCCACAGACTCTGTGGAACACGGCGAGGTGACTGCCCAGTCCACCTTAGACAAGATGAAAACCAGGTTAAACCTTTTCTTAACATAAAAATAACACCATTTGCATGCCTTGATTCCAATGTTGGTCAAAATCAAAACATGCAACTGTTTGTATACACTAATTCTACATCACCGTTGGGCAAAAATAGAATTGATGTATAAAATCATTAAAATTCACAACTATTCTTACACACTAATTCTACATCAGCGTTGGGCAGAAATAGAATTAATGCATAAATCATTAAAATTTACAACTGTTCTTATACACTAATTCTACATCACCGTTGGGCAGAAATAGAATTAATGCATAAATCATTAAAATTACGATATTGTTATTAACAACGTTGGTTAGAAAATAACAACATCATAATCATGTCAAACTCTCTTTTTCTCCAATTAAATATCACATTGGTTCAAAATAACTAGAGAATAAACAATTTCTTTAGCAGCGGAAAACGTATACTCATTTCTTGAATTTTACCCACAGGGAAAAATTACTTTTTGTATTTTCTTTAAGCCATTAATCAATTTCTAGAAAATAAACATTTACTAGAAAAAGAAAAACAAAATATTGATTCATTTCAACGCTGTGCATTCAGCCTAGCCGACAAAACGGCCCGGCCCATCTCCTCTCCGAGCGCGCTGCCCGCACCCAGGCCACAACCTAGGCCTGGGCCGGCAAAGTCACACGGTGCGCTCGCTCGCCTGGGCCATGAGTTGTCCCGGTCAACCGGCGCTGTTCATTTTGATCCAACGGCTGCGCGGTGAGATCGGCCAATCAAAAAGGGTGACGGGTGCCCTCCCCTAAAACCCTAATTCATTCGCTGCCTTCCCTTTCCCTCTCTTCGCTCTCTCTCTTCTCTCCGCACATAGCAGCGAGGCGAGCGGCGACCGAGCGGACGTAGCGAGCGAGCAGGCAGCCATGGCACCGTCGCCGGCGCCCTTGCCGGCGTGCGCGCTCCCTAGCGGGTGAGCATGTCACCGTCGAGCGGCCTGGCCATGGCGCCCCTTTGGCTGGAGCCCGGCGAGCAGCACCCTGACTCGGCCTTCTTCTCCCGGCGTGCCGGCGAGGCCAATAGCGCGGCGCAGCGGTGGGGTAGGCCACCTCTTCCCCTTCTTCCCCCATCCCCTTCTTCTTTTGGGATTAACCCAATTTGGGGATTGGGTTAAAAATTAGGGTTAGGGTTTCGACATTTGCACTGTTCTTCTTCCCTAGAGGATCTGCGCGGGTTTAGGATTTGGCTTTGACTCTTTTGTAGGTCGAATCCCTCTTTTCTTTTGGATCTTGTTTCTCTTTTTGGTTGAGTCCAATTGGGATGAGGATTCGTTCTAGGGTTAGGGTTTCGCTTTTCTTTTGATTTCTTTCTTTTCGGAGTTCATCCGAATTGGGATTTGGTGTTCGGGTTCACTGTTGTTCTTCCCCACGGTCTGCTCTTCTTCCTCACGGTGCGTCATGGGTTAGGGTTTGGCTTTGTGAGCCGAGGGCCCTTCCTCTTCACCCAGTTAGGGTTAGGGTTGGGGAACCACTGTTCTTTCTTTTTTTTTACTCCTTTCCTCAGATCCGAACTGGGTCTGTTCTTTTCTTGCCGTGCACCTATGAGGACGGTGGTGTGGCACTTTTCCCCATGCTATGGCGGTGGTGACCAGGGTTCCAGTGACGTCCACCACCCCCGGTCTCTTTTCAATTTGCTTTTACCCAGTTAGGGTTAGGGTTTCAATCCAAAATGGATTTAACCCTTGTTCTTTATTTTCTATGCTCTACCCCATACTTTAAACCGGCTCTGATACTAATGTTAGGATCATAGTGTACCTCTGTAACCATACATCTGGGGTAAGCCTCCTCGCCTTTGCGTAGTTGCACCACAGCAGGGTAGACACCGGTACTGTGGGGTTGTTGGCGTTGTGGTGGTGATGCAGTGGACCGATGGTGACGCTGCAAGGGCGATGGCGGTGCGGTGGGGCATCCCGTCATTGGCAGCACTCCTTTAGATTGGATTAGGTTTCTCTGTGGTGGGATTGCGGCGGCTCCGATCAACTTCGTTCGTCGAGCCTAGTTCCCCACTCCTCTATTTATAGTGCTGTGCGACAGGGGCCCACCAACCACATTAGGGTTGGGCGCCCCTGATCAGGGCACAGATCCAAGGGCCCAATAGGCCGTTGGGCCTATTAGCGGAGATCAACTAACAGGACCATGTCATCCAGCATCAGACCAAGAGAAGTACGGGGTGAGTAGGCCCATGTTCCGCTGGTTAAGAGGCAGGAGGTCATCGGTCATGCTCGCCCACGACACCGTGCCATCCTACCACCCGTCGGGGACGGTGTACCCAACACCACTGCTCTGTGCTCATGATTTTTTATTAGTTAAATCCTGTTTAATTTTATGATGATCAATAGTAGTATTATCAGTAGTAAGTAAGATTGAAATAAAGCAAGCAATCTGGTAAGTACGTACGTACCAGCTTAACGTTGTCCCTGGCGGCGAAGGCCACGATGTCGGCGTAGGATATCGTCAGTGTGCACGTGGCCTCCAACCTCTCTGCCTGATCCTCTCGATGACGTCGAAACCTCGCAGGCTCAGGTTGGGCTTCACGTTCTTCTCCGCTTGCTCGCCGCTGGACTCTAGCAGCACCGACCCGTTGCAGCCCTGAAATGAAATGAAAAACCGTGCATGCACGGCCACCGCCGTTTCGGTGAGCAAATCGGCATGGCAACATGCATACTCCATCGTCTAACTACATATTAAGAGAACAGGTGCGTGCGTGCATGTGCGTTCATGAGCTACTGATCGATTAGGTACTGGTACTGCTGCCTAGTGTCTCTTTACATTGACGAAGCAGTCGTGGAAGTGCAGCCGGATGAGGCTGGCTAGGACGCCCTTATCCCTGTACGATGCCTTTAGGACCTCATTGGCCACGATGGACTCGGTGTTGCGGCATGTCTGGTTGTAGTAGCCAACCCAGAGAGTCTGTGCATCGGCAACACGGGTGTCGTGCAGGAGCAGGCCTGCAACAACGAGGACCAGCAGGCCTGCTCCCTGCTTCCCTATCGCCATCGTGAACTCACCAACGTCTCTCCAGTCCTAACTGTTAGTTTGATCTCCACCGGTCAATTGGTTCCTTGGATTCGTGTTCTGATCGGGGGCACCCAACCACTCCATGGTTGGTGGCTCCCTGTCGCACAGCACCATAAGAAGAGAGGTAGGGGCAGGGCACATAGTAAGAGGTTCCCCTGAGCTACCAGACGCCCCACCGACCATTCCCTAACGCTAACCGATCTAGAGAGACGGTGCTGCCAGTGATGGGAAGCCGCCACCGACTTCATTGTCGCCTCTACATCGGCACCACTACGCTGGACTTCACCACCAGCACTGCGTACCTGCTGCTGTGGTGGCTACTTTCTCCTCTACCTCCTCTTCCAAGGCCAAAGGTATGGTTCCCCAACTCTCTCTGTCTCCTTGTCCAAAGTTAACTGCTACTAGATTTGAATCAACCAGTAAGCAAATCACCCTTAGTACTACACTTGGATGAAACCTAAGAACCTAACAATGGTACTAGAGCCAGGCTTTCTAGGATGTAGATCTAGTTTGGGGTAGAAAACTAAAAAGAAATCAAAGAGAAAGAGGAACAGAGGGTTTGATCCGTTTTGGATTGAAACCCTAACCTTAATCGGGGGAAGAAATAGAGATGCAGAGGGTTCAACCGAACCCTAACCCATCGGGGAAGAAGAACAGTGACTCAACTGTACCCTAACTAGTCGGGGAAGATAAACAGTAACCCTAACCCTAACCCCAAATTGGATCAGCTCTGAGAAGAAAAGAAAGAAGATCCAAAAGAGAAGAAGGGGAAAGGAGAAGAGCTAGGAAGGCGGCTTATCTAACGAAACCCAAACCCTAACTCGTGACGAGGAAGGGGAAGAGAATGAACGGACAAGGGGAATGAGCTCCTACTTGGGATCCACCCACTCCGTCTCCACCGTCGGCCGTCGCATGGACGTCGTGTGGGAAGTCAACCCCAGCCACCGGGGTGAGAGAAGCGCTGCCGCATGATCTCCGCCTCGGGCTCAGGCCAAAAGGGCACCACCGTGGTGCCGCTTGACGGTGCTGCGCGTGGCTCTAGCCGCATTCATGCGCCGGCGAGGGGTGCCATGGCGGAGCCGCCATCCCCTGTGTCGCGTCCGCCTTGAGCTCGGCTACGCTCTATTGCTCGGGGGTCTGAGAAAGAGAAAGGGGAGAAGAGAAGTGAGCTAGGGTTTTCTAGGGGATAGTGCCATCGCGGTTTTGATTCTCCAAAGCGCGCGCTCAGCCGCCTATTTGCATCGACGGTGCAGAAGCCACGTGCTGGAGGCCAGCCCAGGCGGGCGCGAGTGGGCGAGTCACTTTCTCGGCCCAGGCCCAAGTTGCGGCCTAGGAGGGAGCCGCGCGCACACGCAAGGCAGGCGGGCCGCTTTCTTGGTCGGGCCGAAGAAACAGTATTGATTTGAATCCATTTTTTCTTTTCTTTTTCTAGTAAATCGTTATTTCCTAGAAAATGATTAATGGCTCAAAGAAAATTAGTAAAGAGAATTTCCCTGTGGGTAAAATTCACAAATTCCGCTGCAAAGTTTAATGTTTATCATCCTCCAATTAAATTCAAACTAATGGGAGAATTTAATTTGAAGAGCAGTTGTATTTAGTAAATTATGATTATATTGATCCTCTAGTTAAACTAGAACCAACAGAAAAATTTAATTAGAGGAGTAGTCTGTTTTTATTTATGTTAAATTATGGTATTATTATTTTCTGACCAACGTTGATGATAACAATATTATAATGAGTTTAAGTTTGAGTTTTAAATCTCTGATAAATTTCACACCAACATGGTCAATTTTTCACAGAGTAGATAAGGACCAAGAAATGCTCTTGAACTAATAGAATGTATTTTATTATCAAGTTTCGCTGCAATGATGTAGATTATCTTCCAATTAAATTCGAACCAACGGCAGAATTTAACTTTGAAGAGTAGTTATATGGATTTTAAATTAATTTCTGAGTTTCATGCATTAATTTTATTTTCTGCCCAACGGTGATGTAGAATTGATGCAGAAGCATATTGTTTGTGTCAGGTTCATAAACCCGAGGTCCCTCGAGGATCGGCTTCCACGCCCGGGCTCGGCCCCGACGAACAACATATAGTTCATGGGCCAACCCAAGAGTCTAAAACACAATGGGCCAGAAGGGCAGTGCGGTCGCCGACCGGAAGGTCTACCCAAAAGAACAAGTGCCCGTTCGTCAGCTTCTTCGGCCCACCTCTCCGACCGGAGCACTCGCTTTAGGCACTAGCTGTCTCCAAGCGGTCTCTCCAATCGGAAGGCCTGGCCCAAAACGTTGCTTCCTACTTCGACCCCACGACCGGGGCTCGTGGGAACCCTGCTCACCGCTCTTCTCCGACCGGCGCACTGAGAGCCGACTGGAGCCATCCGACCGGGGGCACCCCATTTGGAAGGAACCAGAAGACGTGCGGAGAAAGGCAAGGCATGGCTCACAAGTCAAAACCACTATACAAGGGACCCTACCCTGCACGAAACAGTGCTCTATAGCCACCCTGGCACAAAGTATTGTAGGGGCCGCTAAAAACTCCCATACGGTAAGCCCCCCGCGTGTCTCTGGACATCGATTGCAGTATGGGCTCCAGGATTTGCCATACCGGGTGAACATAGCGTGGCTCCTCACATGCCACTAGGCATCAAGAAGTATTTGTAGGTACCGGCGTCCATCCTTCCTGAAGAAGAGAGCTCGACCTCTCGTGCACATCTGACATTCTATAGCGACATCGACAGTATTGGGGGGCGTCAACCATTATCTAGTTTTCATCAGCGTAGGCAACAAGGCTTAGAAACATCCGTACTCTCTCCCTCTCACTTGTAAAGCCATCCTCTTCATCTATAAAAGGGGATGCGCTCCCTCCAATGAGAGGAGGTTGACTTCTTAAAGCTCAGACTCACTAGATCAACATCAACACCTTACAACCGCAGGACCACCAAGTTCCGACCGCAACCCTTCCGGTCGGAGCCAATCGAACCTCTTGTACACCCCCTCCTTTCTCCTACTCGTTTGTAACCCCACTACAGACTTCGAGCACCTAGGCTCAGGAATAAAGACACCGACCGACCCCGACTGGACATAGGGCACGTTGCCTAAACCAGTATAAATCCTATGTCATTGAGTGCTAGGCCACCTCCGATCACAATGTACAGCAAAACTACAAATATTTACTAATTGGTCACTTTCTGCACCGATAGTTGGCACCGTCCGTGGGGAAGACGTTGTACGTTCAACACTTTTTGGTCATCGGATGACCCATTTTGCCGCCACCCTCGCCATGGCGGGCTCGGGTGATATGATTCGTTTCGGCTCGCTGGAGTTCCCCACACTCTCGCCCGCCGGGATGCGGGTTCCACCCATCTTCGAGCCATCCCAGGCCTTCCGCTTCGGGAGCCTAGACTTCATCGCCGACCGACTCGGTGTACTCCACCTCCACGAGGAGGCTCACGACCCGGCACCTATCGGAGGGATATCCTCCATTGACTCCGGGACGCGTGACTTCGACGACGCGGCATCTGCGCTTCATTCCGAGCAAACTCTCTGCTCAAACCCCGCTGTGAGTAATATACATGCTGTTATTTACTTACTACGCTCTATCTTCCGCCAAATACCCGGTGGGTTACCATTGTCCCCGTCGCAGCCGCCATACGGCTAGTTCCCCAATGGCCTCGCGTCTTCCATGGACGCATACGCCCGGGGACTCCAAAAGGTGCTGGCGCCGCACCCTCTCATGTCTGAGTTCGTGGGGATGGCGAGCTATGCTCCCACCTATTTCCTCAACATCATGGATGACGACATCGGGAGTGACGGCTCCAGCATCGGTGACGTGGCACCTAGCCACCGTCGGTCCTAGGAGTACGCTATGGCGGACACCCCGGAACAGCCGCTAGGGGTAACAGAGTCCTTCCGGACCCACGCCCCGCCGGGCCCTCACGCAGAGACCCCCAAGCTCACACATGAGCACGGGGAAGATCTGCGACGACAATGGCTGCATCAGCCATCAACTGCACCAGCGCGCTCGATGCACCACACTACGCCCCATGCGCATAGACCAGTGAACGGCGCTTGGGGTCACGCCCGTTAGCCCCAGCGCAATGCCCCGGTTCAGGGGACCGACCCCCACAGTTTGCTCGGGCCAATTAGAACATTGCCACCACGGCAATGCTTGTGCGTAGCCTGCCCGAGCTGGATGACCCTCGTGAACAAGCGATCCACCAGAACCTCTAGGCACTGGTGGAGACCGCCGCCATTCAACAAGCGGAGTGCTCTGTATCACGACACTGACTCGCGACCTCGCTCCCCGTTCAGGGAACAGGGATGCAGCAGATGGGGCACTACACCCTATCACCGCCACAACCATCGATTGCAGCACAAGAAGCCGCAACCGCACCTCATCTTGACTTGACGACCCCCTCATGCTGACCACCTATCTACGCGCGGCTCGGGCCGAACTGATACGCGCACAGCGTCGACCAGAGTCCCAGCCCTGACAGCCTGGAACCACAGACCTTTGTCCAACACCCCCAGCAAGCACCTTTTCCTCCACGCTTTAGCGGGGGCCATGACAAAGGTAAGGCCAAGTGCCAGGATCAAGACGAGGGCCCCTCCACACAGAGGGGAAAAAAGAACAAAAAGGATTGCCGCCAACCGGCTAACTTCGTGTTAGTCGCCGCGGCCGATCACGCGGGCACGCAGCCCTAGCAAGACCCTCCGGGCCACTTCCATGATCTCATGGAGAGCCCGTGCACCAACCACGACTACCCTATCAAGCACCTCTACAAGGACTGCCAGCTCCCCAAGCGTCTGCTGAGGTAGGCTGGCAGGCCAAGGGAAGAAGAATGCGAGGAAGCAGCAGCCAAGGGCAGGGGCGTAGCGGGCAAGGATCTAGATGACTGAAGTGATCCGACCAGAAGCCTACTGACTAAAGGACAATGACGACGATGCTCTCTCCGAGGACCTTGGAACAGCTATGTCTTTTCTTCTTTTCCTAAGTTTTAGTCTTACATTTACTTAGCGAACGCTCCTATAAGAGCACCCCAACCCGAACACTTTTCAGCTCGGGGCACTCAGGGGCTCCACTAGGGGGCTCTACTACCCCTCTGTTTTTGTTTTTACCTTAAGTACTCTTTTACTTTTGTATGAAGAAACTCCTTCCTACCCGAACAAAAGGGTAGTTTGTTCCTTTGATTTACCTTACGTAACTTTGCTTTAGAACATTCCGACTGATCGCACCCCGCCTTTTCCTATGGCTATGACCGGCCGAGCCTCACGGGCCACACCCCGGGCTCGCAAAGTTGCAGCCTACGGAACAAACAG
The DNA here is from genome assembly GCF_019320115.1 of Miscanthus floridulus. Classification (NCBI taxonomy): domain Eukaryota; kingdom Viridiplantae; phylum Streptophyta; class Magnoliopsida; order Poales; family Poaceae; genus Miscanthus; species Miscanthus floridulus. The sequence continues at coordinate 128,251,083 of NC_089580.1, read as the reverse complement.
GCAGGTATGAGAAAGAAATTTAAAACAAAATTATGCTAAGGGAGGACTAAGGAACGAAAGCGAACAAGCTTCCCTGAATGGAGCAACTCCATCACAAAAACAAAAACCGATTACAGTCATTAAAACACACATGAACGTTTTACACAGGGGTTCCCCCCCATGAACTTAAACTTCTTACATTTACTAACTACTTATATTTAAAAAGGTATTAAACCGATCCGGCGGCATCTACTGACGGCACGACCAACGAAGGTGCAGGCTGCTCGCTCCCCGGCAGCACGACGTTCGGCTCGATCAGGGCCGAGGCGATGTTCCCCCCCGAACCAGGCTCTGTGCTATCTGTAGGCTCGGAGGCATCCTCTCCACACATGCTTTGGGCCATGTCTTAATAGCGAGCATCTATCACCCACTCAACGGAGACTTGCTCTGACCCGACCGCGCATGCAGCAGCAGGCTCACCCCGATGGACTGGATGTCCTCTATGCTTAGGCTTTCAGCATACCCACCGCAGATAGTGGCGAAGTCCAAATTCGGGTGGTACATCGCCACCAAGGTCAGCACCCTTGATGCTCCATAAAACAGCCCGCTCCTGACAAGGTCCTTGACCGTGTTCGGGACCTCCGCCAGCTGAACTACGAGCGTGCTGGTACTTGGCGCTGACCCAAAGACTTCCGAGACGACGAGCTGGGCAGCATTACAGATCTGGCCGAGCTCCCCTTTGAGAGCATGTCGCTCTTCACGGGACTTGACCAACTCCTCGACATTCCGGCTGAAGTTCACCTTGGTCGTCTCCAGGTCTCGCTCCAGCGCCTGCACCTTTTCACCCAGCTCTGCAAGAAGGGCGACAAGCTCAGAAACAGGCTGGGGGGAAAAGAAATCAACACCATGAGAAAACAAAAAGGTATGCACCGATGTGAGAGGCCTCAAGGGTGGAGAGATCCTCTGCCTGCTGAGCCGCCTGCTCACACAACCGGGCACTCGCGTCCTCCATCCCCATCACCTGGTCCCGGAGCGAGAACACCTCCCGATCCGCTTCCGACCGGGCCCTCTGCTCTGCCTCCAGGGCCTTTTGTGCCGACTCCAGGGCGGCTCACTCCGGCTCAAGGGCTGCTAAGGCCTATTAGAGTGCCGCCTCAGTGTTTGCTAGGGATGTTTGTAGCCCCACCTCCATCTCCACCTGGTGGACCTTTGCTGCCTTGAGCCCTCGCTCGGCAGTAGTCGCCTGCTCTGCCACACGCTGCTCCTCCGCCCGTGTCGTGGCCACCTCGGCCGCTCGGACCTAGGACTCATGGCAAGCAGACTCCATCTGGCGCTCAAGCTCGGCCATCCGGGCATGTTCCGCCCGGAGGAAGTAGGACTTGCGGGACGACACCTTCCTTATTTCCTGTGGAAAACAGGCATTATAAAAACAACCAACGAAAGATTCAAAGGGCAAGGAGAAGTATCAGAAACTCACCTCTGTGACGAGCTACAGGTCGACCTCAACCAGCTGCTGGGCAAACTGAGCCTACTTTCGGGTGCTCTCCAGCTTCGCGGACAACTCGGTGAGCTCGGACACCGCGACATGCCTTGCCCCCCAAAAATGTCCCAGAGCCGGTGCTCCCAGGAATCTCGGAGGACAAACCTCGCCTTTGATGGGTCCTCGGGGAAGGGCCACTCTAGGTCACCCTCTGATGAACCACCGGAGGGCCCAGCCTCCAACCAGACCACCGCCAGCTCTCACGGCGACATTGGTGGACCCGCCACGGTATCTGCCTCGTCGTCAGATGGGATCTCCACCACCATGTTCACATGGGACGCCGCCTAGCGTCCCAACTCTGTTCCGGCCACGCTTCCCTCCTGCGACTTCGGCTCCAACGGCAAGGATGGGTCGTGCAGCCCTCCACCAGGCGAGGTGGGGAGCTCGCCCCCCCTCGTCTCCTCCACCGTGACCGACAGAGGAGGGGCCGCAAGAGTTACCTCCGACGCCACCTCCACCATCGGCATCGGGATCGCTGCCAACAACGTTGTCGCCGCTGTCATGTTACCAGCTGCTGCCTCGGGAGACACCACCCCTAGGAGGGAAGGCTTCACCGCCGCCCTGCTGCACCCCTCTCTTGCTGCAATGCGCTGTAGAGTGGGCCTCTAAACCTCCTGCACGGAGGCCGGGGTGATGCTCAACCCCGGCGTCCCCCGGCCGCTGACAAAAATCGTGGGTAAGCCGCACTCCAAAAAGACTCGACCACCAAAAGTCGAAGAAGCAACAAAAGGAAACATACTGGGTGGCGAGCGGCACTACTCTGAAGACCGGCTCCTACGACGATGGGCCCACAGGATGAGGACCGCTCCTAGACTGTGACCCATGCCCCCTCACTTCAGACGGGGTCGGAGTTGTCCCAACCCGCTCCTGCCTGGTCTACGGGTCGCTACGACCTCTGACTCAGGGCTCCTCGACCGGAGCAGCAGGAGGGGCGTCCCCCGACTGCGAGTCACGCATTGACCGGGCGTCAGCCCACCCCTCAGACCACCTAGACTATTCGGCCACACCCACGGCAGGCGGGGCCTCCTCCGGCCGCAAGTTCAGCGTTGGCACCGACCCTATCGCCGCACAGTCACCGAGCCGCTCCTTGGACCGCCCGGCTCGTCCAGTCGCGTCCGCCACAGGTGACGACAGAGCTGGCAATGCCGCCAAGGGGCACGGTGACCGCGTCCGCTTCACTGCCCGCTCGCCAATGGCGCCTGCACTAGCCGCACGCTTCCTCGACGTAGGAACCTCCGCGTGCCGTGTGGCCTCCTGCTCCTCACCAGCAGACGTCGCCGCGGGGTCACAATGCACCGCCGAGGTCGCAACGACCTCCCGACTCTCCTCCTCATTAGAGAAGACCATGTCGTCCAGATCCATAAGATCATCCAACGTGAGTTCCAACTCGACGTCGCTTGCACGTTCCCTGGCTCTCACGCGTCGGGCGACCTCCTTCTTCTTCTCTTCTTTCCGATAAACCTCCTTGGTTTTCTTCTTCTTCCGGACATCTGCCGCCTCCTTCTGGGTGGCCTACTGGGCCTGGCCCACCGGCCCCTTGGGAAGGTGCGATCAGGAGTTGTACCTCCCAAGCCCCTATGGAACGAATGAACCAAAATCAAAAAAGAAGAGGGATAGAGGAAAAAGCACGAGCAAAGTAAGGGAGCATATCGGCGTGGACACGATCGAGGCATTAAACGGTATGGGTTTTCCCACCACCGTCTCTTTAGGCCTCAGCTGCAGCACTCGGTCGACGTGACTCTAGATCTCGTCATCTGGTAGCTCCTCCAGCGATGCACGGTCTGGGTCCGACCGGCCGTCATACTTCCACATCGGGTGCGTCATCTCCACCAACGACGTGACCTGGCGGTGGTAAAGGGTGTGGAACACCCGCACCCCATCGAGGCCACCCCTTATGAGCTTCCGGAGCTCCTCCACAATGGCCTCCACCTTGTGCTTCTCTGCGTGGGCGCAGCCCCATGACCAACTCTTCTGCTTCACCGACCTCCCACCGGTAAATGCCAGAAACGACGCCCCCATCGGATTCCTAATGTAGAACCACTCCCCATGCCATCCTTGGTTGGAGTCACATGGGGAGTACGCAGGATATGAGCCTCCTGCGCGCGGCTTCCTCTACAGGGCGAAGCCTCAGACCAGAGCGATCTCGGCCGAACTCCAGTCCGCCATAGCTATCCCAGAGAAGAAGAGCCAGAAGAGGTCCACGTGCGGCTCCATCCCGAGGAAAGCCTCATAGATGGTGACGAAGCCAGCAATGTGCAGCACCCCCGTCGGATTGAGGTGCTGTAGTTCTAGACCCCACTCGTTGAGGAGCCCACGCAGGAACCAGTGTGTGGGGTATCCTAATCCACGCTAGTGGAAGGTAAGGAAAGAAACCACCTCATCAGGACAAGGTTGTGGGAACTCCTCCTCCTTCCCGGGGACCCTCCAGTGCGCCACCTCCTGCGGCGGCAGGAACCCCTTCGCGATGAACGCCTCCAGCACCGATGCGCTCATGGTGGACGACCTCTAGTCTGACATTTTGGAATGCTCATGGCAAAGAGGAGGAGAGAAGGCAGCGGTAGACGAAGAACAGGCAAGAGAGCGAAATAAAAACCCTCTCCCCTCTCCTACTTAAGGAAAAGGGAGTGGCGGTTATGGAGGGACGCGCCGATCGGGGAAGCCCGAACGGCGGGGCGAGATTTTCTCTTTCTTTCATTTAATGCAGATAAGACACACTCTACTCAATGGAATGGCTCCTGATCGAACGGGACGTGGCCTGGCTATGGCCCACCACTACCGCACGATCAACCACTACCACACGATGGGCATAGGAACCGAAGCGCCACCACACGCGGGTGGCTCCCCACTTCCCTAGGCCAGACCTAATGGAACCAGAATGATAGGTAAGGATAGACACCGACTGATAGGTAAAGAAGCGAAGGGGCACCCCATGTAGGCCACGCCAACTCCGTCACGGCCGATGAGCACGGGTCCCGATCAAACATTTTCGACTGAAGCTCTCCGAACCCCGTCACTCAGGTCGTCAGGGTCCCAGTCGGACTTTTCTGACTGAGGCTCTTCGAGCCCTATCACTCCAGTCGTCAAGGTAAACATTACCAAAACCCCCTCTATTTCATTACAAATCATTCATACATCCATACGCGCATTCATCTCATACGCCTGGACCCCCTAGACGGTTAGGGCATGAACCGCTCGGGGGCTTAGGAACTAAGCATCGCACGTGCAACAAAATGCACCAGAATGCTCCGTGTTGTGCCACGAAGCGGCGGCTTGCCTCATTCGACATGAGCAACCAAATAGAGCCAGGGGAGAAAACCATAGATGAGCACCATGCGGCCTTCGCCCGGTCTGGCAAACCGGGTCATCTCAACCTTATCCTGAACCTCTCGCCAAGCCCACAAAATCTCCATCGAGGGGAGGCCTTTAGGCCACCTGGGTCGGTCTTCAGAACGACCTAGGCATCTGCCGAACTGTAGGTAGAGTAGTGGAATGCCACAAGAGGGCTATGCCGACCCCGTCACGAATGACAGATCCGGATTCCGCTCGATCACACCCGTTAGCGAGCCCACCGAGCTAGTCTTCGAGCCCGACCGATCGGGAAAGGCGACGAAACTCAGCCCCTCCGGTTGTGAGGAACCGGATGGGGTAGCACAAAATGACTCACACCAACCCCCATGAAGGCCCAACAAGGCTCGGGGGCTCCAATGCCAAGGGACTGTGACTCCGAACTCGCGTCGACTGGATCGATAACATCCGACTATGGCTCTTGGGACCGCGACTCCGAACTCGCATCGACTAGATCTACGACATCCGGCTACGGCTCTTGGGACCATGACTCTGAACTCGCGTCGACTGGATCGGTGACATCTGGCTATGGCTCTTGGGACCGCGACTCTAAACTCGCATAACGGTTTCACTCACTAAAACTAACTCTCTCAATCCATGGCGAGCACCGACGCCTGGGTCTACTCACGACTCCACCTTACCTGATCCCACGGCGCGCATCGACGCCAAAGATCAGTAAGCTCTATCACGTCCGAACTAAGCTATCTCCATTCATGGCACGCACCGACGCCAGGGTTTGTCTCAAACTAAACTTCCTCGCCCGATCCCCAGCGCGCACCGACACCGGGATCAGTAAGTTCTGTCTCAATCCAATCCCCGCGCTTAAAAACACCTCGGCTGCACAACGACGCCATGGGTAAATAAAATTCTGTCTCAAAACTAAAAACACGCACACCACGAGTGCGCTCGCGCGCACCTATCGACACAACACAAAAACCCCCCAGCCGGTTCCGCCTGAACCACCCGAGGGCTCAGGGGCTACACCAGCGGGTGCGCGCAAGACAAAAAAATCCCTCGGACGATTCGGCTCAAATTGCCCGAGGGCTCAGGGGCTCCTGTCGGGTTCATAAACCTGGGGTCCCTCGAGGACCGGCTTCCACGCCCGGGCTTGGCCTAGGCGAACAACATATAGTTCATGGGCTGACCCAAGAGTCTAAAACACAACGGGCCAGAAGGGCAGTCCGGTCGCCGACCGGAAGGTCTACCCAAAAGAACAAGTGCTCGTTCGTCAGCTTCTTTGGCCCACCTCTTCGACCAGAGCACTCGCTTCAGGCACCAGCCATCTCCAAGCGGTCTCTCCAATCGGAAGGCCTGGCCCAAAATGCTGCTTCCTACTCTGACCCCATGACTCTGACCCCACGACCGGGGCTCGTGGGAACCCTGCTCATCGCTTTTCTCCGATCGGCGCACTGAGAGCCGACTGGAGCCATCCGACCAGGGGCACCCCATTCGGAAGGAACCAGAAGACGTGCGGAGAAAGGCAAGGCATGGCTCACAAGTCAAAACCACTGTACCAGGGACCATACCCTGCATGAAACAGTGCTCTGCAGCCACCCTGATACAAAGTATTGTAGGGGCCGCTAAAAACTACCATATAGTAAGCCCCCCGCGTGTCTCTGGACATTGATCGCAGTATGGGCTCCAGGATTTGCCATACCGGGTAAACATAGCGTGACTCCTCACATGCCACTAGGCATCAAGAAGTATTTACAGGCACTGGCGTCCATCCTTCCTGAAGAAGATAGCTCGACCTCCCGTGCACATCTGACATTCTACAGCGACATCGACAGTATTGGGGGGCGTCAACCATTATCCAGTTTTCATCAGCGTAGGCAACAAGGCTTAGAAACATCCGTACTCTCTCCCTCTCACATGTAAAGCCATCCCCTTCATCTATAAAAGGGGATGCGCTCCCTCCAACGAGAGGAGGTCGACTTCTTCAAGCTCAGACTCACTAGATCGACATCAACACCTTACAACCGCAGGACCACTAAGTTCCGACCGCAACCCTTCTGGTCGGAGCCAACCGAACCTCTTGTACACCCCCTCCTTTCTCCTTCTTGTTTGTAACCCCACTACAGACTTCGAGCACCTGGGCTCAGGAATATAAGTCACCGACTGCCCCCGACTGGACGTAGGGCACGTTGCCCGAACCAGTATAAATCCTGTGTCATTGAGTGCTAGGCCACCTCCAATCACAACGTACAACAAAACTACAAATATTTACTAGTTGGTCACTTTCTGCATGGACAGTATGTTTTATATTAACCGATGAGATCACTCGGCTGCATGCCAACGGGTTGCAATGTTGGGGTATGTGAAAGGAAAGGCTTGAGTCAAGCCAGTTTCGAACAGTTTTTTTGTTAGTTTACTAATTTTCTGATTAAATTGGAACCAACGGGAAGATTTAATTGAAAAATAAAGTATAAGTGAAGTTTTAGTCGTCATGACTAAGTTTTCGTATAGATGTATCCCGCATGGGGAGAAGTTTTGGCATAGTACTTATACTAGTCAATCCTGCATGGCAGGAGAAGTTTTCTGATGAATCACATGTTTTTGTATCCCATATAGCGAGAGAAGTTTGGGTAGCTCTTGTGTTGTCCTAGTATTGACCTTGGCACAATAGAAATACATCGTCATGGTCAATACTAACCAAAAGATAAGAAAAGATACAAGTGTGACTTACAAAAGCAATGCTAATGAAAGACCTCGTTGAGTTCTTAAAGTGAATTAAGGAAAGTGTACTCCTAAATGGATCAAGAAATAACTTTGTTTACATGACACAATCATGTGAATAAAGTAAGTTAAAAGTGTCTCCTCGTTTGCAGGCTTTTTAAATAGCTATCGAAATTATGGCAGTAAAGTTCATGCCATATTTCGAGGGCGAGAATATCAAGTTTAATTAAGAAAGATACTCTTCATTAAGAGTGAGATAAAGATTAATTAAGATGTATGCGACCGTTGTAGGAATACAACGATCATAATAATTATACCCCTAAGCAGAGAAATAGCTAAATTTCTGGACCTTTTAAAGTTCCGACAGGAAGATAGCGTAGTCAGCGTCAAAGGTGTTAAGGTGGTGCTTAAAGCGTCATATGAGAGTTTAACGGATTAAACCCAAAATAAGATATTTGAAGATACACTATCTTTAAAAAAGATGGGAAGATCTGGAGGAGCATGGTATGTAGAGGTATGTAGAGACCTAAGACTTGAAGAGGAGAGGGACTGTGTGTCCACTCCAGTGACTTAGGAGCAACAAGTTTCTCAATACCTGTTGATATTGTATGACCAATACAACACCTGTTGTTAGCTCTTCGAAGAAGATGAATAATAAGGACCTTGTTATACAGGAACATGTAGAATCAATTGTCTCTTGGTAATGAAGAGCAACGACAGGTGTTGTATTTCCAAGGCCGAAGGTATGGTTACCCAACTCTCTCTGTCTCCTTGTTCCAAGTTAACTGCTACTCGATTTGTCAATTTGAATCCATCGGTAAGCAATTCACCCTCAGTGCTACACCTGGATGACACTAACCACTGTGAGAGACAGATGGCCGGTGCAACGGTTAGCAAATTAGCGTGCGGCCGGTGGTCGACGGAGTTGCACGCTTATTTGCACGTATATATGCACCTCAGCACCCCTGGCAGGAAACGCTTTCCCAAAATGTTTAAAGATCCATTTGTGGGGAGCACGTATCTGGAGGTGACTACTTCTGAATTTCTGATGGTCGTGTCGGTCAGATTCCGTAGAGGTACGACGTGAGACCGTGTAAGGCATGAGCTAGTACTGTGAGTTGGTCTTTTGTCAAGAGTCAAGACGTGCTTACATGCTCCGTGCATGTCAAATGATCAAAGGAGTAATCATTACGGCCCAAGATCAAAATAAATCGCCTAAACTCGACACGGAGAGAAATGCTGCGGAACTCCTAAATATGATTGAGGCATAAATAAATGGTTTAATCTATTATATGGATTTATATGGCACAGTCCACCCGACACCATGATCGTCCCGATAGTCTCGTTGTGAATGTTACCCCATCATTGTTCATAGAACCCCCGCCGTGGTCTATAGCGTAGCATACATATTATCGCGAAGGTATGCTTTCAAAAGAAAAAACTAAACTAAACATATTTGGTTCTTGATTCTGAAAAGTTGATACGGAGTAACGGTATGGAAGAAGTTTAATTTTTTGCCATCGAACTGTTACCCGAGTCTGATTTCAGCCATCAAACTTCAAAACTAAATAATTTTAGCCATCCAACTATTGCCGGACAACTTTGTCCATCCACTTGTTCCAAAGGTTGTTTTGCCTATATACATGTTATTATAGAAATCATAAAAACATGGTTAAATCTATAAACATTCATAGCTAATTTATTTCAAATAAAAAACAGAAAACTATTACTATTTTTAAAAGTATAATGTATCTATTGGTGCTCTATTTAGAGTTATTTGGACAAAACTTATTCCTATCGCTAATGTTTTATTGCTCGTGGTCATGATCGTTATTCATTTAAATTATCGTTTTGCACTATATCAAATCAGGAGCTCAACCAAAAGGATATAAAGGATTCTGAGTTATGGAGTATCTCAAAGGTGATGTCAACTTTAAGCCATGCTCCAACAGATACGTATCCTATTTACACATTGCGTGGCTTATGCTTAACTTATTTTTTATTGCTTGATTAGGCAGTAGGTTTCAAATAAGACACGGGCTCAAACATCATGAAATCAATATAAAGTAAACCACAAAATGATAGTTCCAATAAATAATGACCACGACTATAAGCAAGAAAACACTAGAATCCGGAAAACTAAGAAGAAAAACTCTAAACGGAGTATCAATAGATAGATTATTTTTTTAGAAAATATTTGATACTGGTCTCATCTTTTATTTTATTATATATGCGGGTAAACCATATTTGAAACCAAATTGAGGACTAAAGTTGTCTGGTTTTGATAGTTTGATGGCTAACTATATCAGTTTTTGGAGTTTAACAAAATCGGACTGGAGCAATAGTTCAATAGCTACAAATTGACTTCTTCCTATCAGGATAATAGTTTAGTTGTACTCAAACTGTGGTAGTAGCAACAAAACATAAATATTGGACCAGTTGTAGTAGCTTATTTTTTGTGTGAACCAAATTTTATTGGGTTAGATAACTAAATTTAACCAGAGAAGAAATTACTCATAATTGAAAAGTGTTGTAAACTATAAAGTATCACCTACTGTGACCATGACGTGTAGGATCAGGTTCTAAAAGTTATGTCCAGATTTAATTTCTTGACGATTATGAAAATCTTATTATTAGAAAATGAATTAACTTGCCTTTTCCTAAACGTTACATATATATTTTAAACCAGAGGGAGCACATTTTGATATGATTTTCAACTTGCGAACTGAGGTAGCTTAGCTGGTTTAGGTTCTTTGTACCTATGTTTAAGTCACTGACTTGACGTGGGTGCTCATATTTTTTTAGATTTATTTTAGGATTTAAGGACATTATTCTTTAAGTGGTAAGCGACGTGTACCAGTGCTCATATGTTTTTTTAGATTTATTTTAGGATATAACTACGTTATTTTGCTTTCAGTGCTAATCGACGCACCTCGTTGATTTTTTGTGATGGGAGATGGGAATCTGAGATACAGTTTTACTCGGAATAGATGACCACTTAATTATTCCGCAGGTACATTGGTGAGGTTCCTCGGCATCGCGAATTAAAGAAGTGTACTATTTTTCAACGAATTCAAGTAAGTATACTTGATCATCTGGAGGAGATACAAATGAGTAAGGCCAATCTCAATAGGAGTTTCAAGGGCATTAAATATACTAATATGACACTGTATTCATGAATAGAGATGATAAAAGTTTTATGGAGGTATAGAGAGTTTCATGTCTGCACTGTTTCTAAAATATAGGTGTATTGGAAACTTGGACATGAAACTCCCACTAACCTAAAGAGATCAAATGTTATTTATGAGTAACATCCAAATTATTAATCCATACATGCATTGAGTGATGATCAAATTAGATGCTATACTGAAATATATTACAGCAAAAGCAACTGAACAGCAGCAAACTAGAATGATCTCTTAAAGTGAACTTCATAAATTTGGATGAGCTTGCATTAGTGCTCCATCTGTTAACTTCTGATTATATCCTCGTAGACCTCCCGGACCTTTGCAAAGAAAGCATCCCTGAAATACATTGCAGTCATTTGAGCGCCTAACATCTTTAACCAAAGGAACGAAATCAAAGAAATTTATGCATGATAGGCAAAACCTACAATATAAACGTGTCAAATATATGTAGAGCAACTGATTGATACAGCCAGCTTGGAAGTCGTTACAGAACTCTTTGTTACAGGGGCATGCAGCATGCTGGATAAAATTATTTGGATCATTTTATCCGATGGCTGACATGATTATTCTGGAGCTAGAAATGTTCAGGGCAGGCTATACATATTGCTTGCTGGCAAATAATTAGTTGATTAGCATTTTCTGTCTGGCAAATAATTAGTTAATTAGCGTTTTCTGTCTTTGCATATGCAAAATTTTGCACACTGAATAAAATAGTCGTACTGTTTCATTACCTGTCAGACTTGAATAGCAAGTTCTGGTACGCGAACCACTGCATCATCAGAAAAGCATATATGTCAAAAGGTGGAAATTCAGTAGATAAACGGTAGAAAATTCAGGCATGACAACCCAAAGATTCTGAACATTGTAGTGAGGCCTCAATGCGAAATCCATCTATGGTCTGAAGTTTTACTCAGGTGTGGTGGATCCTCTTACCCCACTGTATCCAATTCCAACAGCCTCCATCAGACCTGGAATCACGGGGAGCCTATCGATTGCCTGCGAGGTAAAGGTAACACCAAATACAAAACACTGCTCGTTATCCACGCAGACAGAGGATTCAGGAAGTTCAGTCGAAAAGGATGAGAACGTTCAGTACCGACACTACTCCACCGGCGCTCCACATGCCGAGCGTGGCGGCGACGGCGAGCGTGGTCACCGCGTACTTGTCCTCGATCCTGTCCCACTGCACCACGCACGCAGGCAGCAACGAGAGAAGACGTGTCATCGTGCTGCGACCAACCTACGAACGAGTACATACAGATTGAAAGGCACGACGTGCCATGTCGCCTACCTCCTGTTTCAACGCGTTGACGAACTCGGTGAGCTCCTCGTTGGCATCCACAGGCGCCGCGGTCGGCTCCCCAGCGGCCATGGCCATCACGTTCCTCGCCAGCCGCTTGCCTGTACAGACAGAGATGCGCGTCCGCCGTCCGTGCACGCAGGTAAGAACAACGACGAGGCGTGCTACGAATCGAAAGAACTAACCAACATCGTGCTACACTCACAGAAGGACGCGGCCCGGGTCTGGCCCTGCGCCGCAAGTCTGAGGCCGGGCACTGGCGGCAGCGCGGGCAGCCCAAGCCAGACGGAGCGTGCGGCGGCCTTGCTGTGGCCCTTCGCGACGGGCGCGGCGGCGGGGCTCCACACGCCCGTGGCAGCAGGGACCATGGCGGTGTGGGTCGGTCTTGCACGGCGCGCGCAGTGAACTGTGGACTGGTCGGTGTCACCCGGCCGGGGGTGACGTCGCTGCGCGCTGCGGAAGGCGTTAGGCGTGGGGCACGTCGGCGGCAGCAGCGGGCGGCTGTGCTGGGGGCTGGGGCGCGCGCGGATAAAGTTGGGCAGGCGCCACACGTTCCCCGGGGGAAATGATAAGATGGGGTTGGGCCGGTACGCGTGTGGTGTGGCGTGGCCGTCCGCCGTCTCCGTCGACCTGCGTCGCGGTGCCGGATACGAGGTACGGGCAATGCCTGACCAATCGCGCGGCTGCCGCGTGTAAATGTCCTTCACCTTTTACTCCGCGTCTTTTGTCCGCCTGGCCCTGGCGCCGCCGGCTTTGTGCTGCGGACGGCAACGAATGAATTGTGAAACAACGGTGATTTGGGAGGGGAAGCGAGAGACTGGGCCACATCCTAGTTCGGAGAAGAAATGATCTGCTCGGCCCCTTCTTCTGGAAAAAAATTGCGTGCAGTCTGGCTGCACCCAAACTCCCTGCCGTCAGTGTGGCGGCCATCCGATCTCCACGTGGCAAGCATCGGGATGAGGTGAGCAGGGAGCGTGGGAGACTGCACCAAATTTTTTTCCCTGCTTGGGGCTTCGAGAGAAAGTTGCACAGAGTAGCTCCCGAACTAGCTAGGAGCAACTTGAGCGGATCTCTCTCTCATCTGGACTTGTGGATCAAGATGTAAACGGCCCATTCCCGATTCCCTGCCGGGAATTCATCAATTAGGGGATGGGATGGGATGGTACAAATCTTCTTCCATGGAAAATTAAATGTGAAAAATCATCCCCATCGGGTATGACGGGGGCGGGGATGGTATACATGCCCTAGTCCCCGTTCCCCGCGGGGACCCGAAATATTTAAGGCCCATCTGAGAAGGCTTAATTCCTGCGTACCCAATCCCCTCCCCCCCACCCCCCCAGCCGCCGCTGCCGCTCCCTGTCGTGAGTCGCGACTCACAGAGATGCAGATCTGGCGCCGCGGCCACTCCACCTCCAGCAGCCGACCACTTATAGTCACCGGAGACGAGAAAGAGGACCAGACGCTCACCGAAGATGGGGGCTGGCTAGCTTGTAGCTGCTTCTTACGGTCGCGCTCGCGCCTCACCAACAGCTCACCATCGGACCCACACCACTAGGGCCGCGCCGCCTACAGAGCATCACGGGAGACGCACCTGCACAGCCTTCACCGCCGGCCACCATGGCTTCGCCCTCCCCGCCTCCAAGCTCGGACGATGATGAAGTAAGGTGAGAAACTAAGACTCCATGTAGCCTGCACTCCTGCACTTTGCACAAGCGTGTCTTAGTCCTCCTTCGAGATTTTTCCTATGGGGCATGGGCTATGGTTGCGTGCCTGCATCGTTCTCGTTCACTCACTAACCCACGTCCGGCGGTCCTCGTGAAGGGACGCCATGGATTTGGATCGGCCACCAAATGCTATGGCGGCTACTAGATCCACCGTGTTGACGCCTACTACAGCCATTGTCGCTTCTGCAAAGGGACGACCTCCGAAGCCTCAAATGAAAAAGTCCACAACCAAGACGCCAAGCTGTCCCATTTGTGATATACTCCATACATTCTACAAGTGTCATGGTTCTAAATTAATTCTTCTAATGCTTTTCTGTAGGTGAAGACAATGTTGAAACTGCTAGCTTTTGGAGTTGTCTTCAAGAGATCTAAGATGGGATTGAGGTAGTGTAAAACTGAAATTGATAAATACTTTAGTCTCTTTGTTGACTCATACTTGACTAATTGTATTTATTTTGCTGGTTATTGGATATAGGGATTGGCACTTGTTTGAACTTTGAAGACAAGAGTTGGTTGCTGCTGGGCTGTTGTATCACTCTTTAGTGTTTGCTTCCAAGATTGTTATGAACTTGTCATTTTGTGTTGTAATGCCTATTTGTGATGAGCCCATGAACTTGTAAACTTATGGTGCTACTTTTGTGTTGTTGTGCCAAGCAAACTATGTTGGATTCCTAGTTGGTGACGCACTGATGGTGAAATTGAAATCTATTGTCTTGCTTTGCTAAGTGCCTATTTTGTTGTCATGTATACTGGTGATGCGGGGATAGGGATCCCCGTGGGGATTAAATCCCCGAGCGGGGATGAGGATGGGGAAGAAGTGCTCCCCACGAGCCTTCACGGCGACGATGACGGGGGAAATTTGCCCCCACAGAGACGGGGATGGGGCAGTAACCCCCGACGGGGAATTCCCCGTTGACATTTCAACTTGTGGACCTCGACTTTTTTTTGAGAGTCCAAACTACAAAAGTCTTTTTAACCAGGTGTGTGGGCTATGCGCCAGCATAAGTGGACACCAAAAAAGATGGGCTTGGGAGCACTTGGAATATATAGCCTTTGAAATAGAGCATTTGGAAAATAGCCAACACAACCATAGCCATTGGAAAGTGGCCACTGAAAAAGACACGTTGAAAAATATTGCCATAAAATGACCGCTCGAAATGTAACATTTGAGAATAACATAGTTTACACTTAAAGTATATATGGGCATGCAACCCGTGGCACGATGGCCCCGCATGAAGCCTGCATTTTTTGCCTGGCCCAAGCACAGCTTGCCCCGATATTGTGCGGGCTCGGGCCAGCACGACCCGATGCAACAGGCCGTGCCTAGGCCGCACCTTAGGCACGCAGGCTGGCATGGCATGGCCCATATTTTAGTGGGCGGCCCAGTGGCTACTGTATCCTAATGGCCTGCTAACAGCCCACTGCCTACTCCTTTCCTATATCCTAACCCTAACTATATTCCCCACCCGACCACACGAAGACCATACCTCCGTGAGTTCCTCCCTCCTCCGCGCCTCCTCCCTACCCTCCACCTCCGCTCTTCTGAGGCCAAGAGCTCTACGGCTCCTCCTCCCTTCTTCGATGTGGAAGGCGGCAGCGCTCCCTCTTGGCTCTACGCTCCTAGCCCCTAGTAGGCCAGCACTGTCGGCGTCCTCCCTCTCTGCTCCACGCCCCCAGCAAGCAGCTGTAGACCTCTCGGATGGCCAGATCTCAGGCAAGCACGGCATCATCGAGTTCGTTGTCTGTTACCGCCAGCTACGAGCATGCCGGCGAGGCCGCCATCGCCAGCTCCCACAGTCGAAGCCAAATGCTTCCTCTCCCCCCTCTCTGTGCTGCCATTTGGTGGGCCTCGGGCTAGCCTGGCCTGCTAAAAAGACCGTGCTTATTGGGCCGGGCCGGCATGAAAAGTGGCCTGGCAGGCCGTGCTTGGGTCGTCGGCCAGGCATGATGGACTAGTGCGGCATGGCCCGGTGGCTCGGCGGGCCCTTCTATGTCATGCCCTATCGGGCCATGCCTGGCACAGGCCCGTGCCGTGCCGTGCTGGGTGTTGGTATAATTTAATGCACATAGATAAATCCATAAGCGCACGGATATCGCTGTAGCTTTCACCCAAAAGTATTTCAAGTATCGTATCCATAGGAAAACGTGTGAGACTAACTACGGTCTAACTTAACGAGGGGTAGTGAATAGGTTAAAGGTTAATTTATCTAGGAGTAGCAACAAGGTTAGGATAAACAGGAGCGCAGAGAGGACAACTGTGGTTCTCTAGTTCTGACTTGGGTAAGCTTATGTCTTCTACTGTTCAACTGGGGACATTACTAGGGAAAGACACCAGCAAAGGATGCTTTCCTTCGCAACCACGTCCTATGTGCGCCTACAGACGGGAGGTGGACTACAGAGGATTCAATGGCCCTGTTCGCGTGCCCTTAAACCCAGCTTGATTCACTTCTTTTTTCATCTAGAACAGTGTTTTTCTCCCATAAATTCCTCCAAATTCATCCAAAACCATCCAGATTCCTCCAAATTCCTCCCAGCGAACGGGGGGGCCCGTTCGCTGGGAGGAATTTGGAGGAATCTGGATGGTTTTGGATGAATTTGGAGGAATTTGTGGGAGAAAAACACTGTTCCAGATGAAAAAAAAGCGAATCAAGCTGGGTTTAAGGGCACACGAACGGGGCCTTGAATGAGTCTATAAGAGTCACCCTCGTGAGCTACCACCGATCTGGAATGTAGGGTGCATCCACAATTAACCTAAGTCTAAACACCACGCTTATACTTATAATTAATACTCTACTCCCTCTAGTGCAGGAATAAAGCACTCAAAAGAGTCGTGAACCTAAAGAACAATATAAACAATTAATACTCTACTCCCTCTAGTGCAGGAACTAAGGCTTATGTGGAGTTCATAGGTAGAGAGAAAGCTAGAGCATACATGCAAATGCATATATTGTAAAGTCAAACAACGAATCCAAAGAGAGTTGAGTCATACAATTAAATCAAGATGTGCATGTGTGTGGATATATGGTGGATATATATAGTGGTTAACCTAATTCTACTATGCTCCTTAAAAACATATCTCTCCTTTGAAACTTAGAAACATTTGCTAGAGAACAGGGGCTATCTTATTCATCTCTTCTTCTTCTTTTTAGGAGGCCATCTAAGTACCCATTATTTTAAATATCTCAGACACTTTTGTATCCATTTTTTTCATCATCATTGTTTTTTATTTTCTCTCTTTTTTATGAATAACTTTTGCATAGCCTCATGTCTCTTTTCTGTAACAAAACTTTGAGAGATAGCAACAAGAACTTGGAGCATTTATTTAGTGAATGGAAAACCTAACAAACATGTTTTTATGTTTACCCCTAGTGTAGGAGTAGAATATTTTTGGGTGGTTCTAGATGGAAGGCATATTTTTATGTACTTCCAGTGTAGGAGCAGCAAGTATATGTGGTATGTACGTGATCTTGATTTTAAGAGCATGATAAACCTCTCATAAGGGTCAACAAAGCTCGACAAAACTCAATACAATACAAGCAGCATATATGTGAAAATTTTCCTACCCTAAATAACATGTATGGCTCTAGTAGGAATTCAAGCTTTGTCATACAGGAACTCATCATATAGTATTTTTCTATTTTTCAAAGTTAAATCTCTAGAACTTTAGTGTCACTAGGAACAAGATAAACAACAGCTCAGACCTTCTCATATCATATATATCCATCAATTAGCTAGACTTAGATCAAACATTCTATACCCACGAGTTTCAAGTTTAGAGTAAATGTTTATATCAAATCAGTCGTATCGAAAACTCAGGAGAATTCAAGGCTGAAAACTAGGTACTTGAAAGGAATTACAATAGAGCAACTATTCATTATTTCCATTTAAGAGATTATTCTGAGTCCTCTTTATTTTATTCAGCTTTTAAAAACAAATTAAAACAAACTAGACACACCTTTTTATTTTGTTTTCAATTTTACTAGATCATACATTATTACTATAACTATATATATTTATTATATAGATAACTTTTTATTTTGTTTTTTTCATTCACCATTTTTTTAAATATGAAAGAAACTAAAAACTAAAACAAAGGGGAAAGAAGACTTACCTAGATACGCGGAGGTGCTTCTCCCCCAAGCTAGCTCTTTCGGTGAAGGTTCAGTATTGTAAGTCCTTCGAACCAGACTTCTTCTTGTGAAGTCATTGATCAAGTTTCTCGGTTTGCTCTGAAGATGAGGATTCTTGTGATGGTGCCTCCAATGGCAATGTTACCTTTTTCCGCCAAACCTATCTTGATTCTGAGTTTTTATTTTGGTTTGATAGGTTTAGAACACTTGTAGAAATTTAAAGAATCAACTGACTCTCCCATAATTTGCTTGAAGCGTGTCCTGCTCAAAAGACAAGGTAGAGATCAAGTGAATGGACTCTATTGGTGGGAAAACACCAACAAAACCAAAACTTTATTTATCCTTCTCTATCCTTAGGCACATTGAACAAGATGAAGTTGATGTTATGTGCTTTGTTCATTTATATCATGGGTGATAAGATCAGAAGATTGTTCATGAATGTAGCATTTAAGTATATTTGGCAGAAAAGACTGAGTTGCTTAACCTACAGAAGGATTGTCTATCTTTTCATAATGTATCGAACTTTATATGATTATGACTATCATTTTTCAAAGATAGGATGTGCAATATTTAGCTTATTTGGTTAAGATTATGAGCTCAAGAAAGTGGTGCTAGGAACAAGTTTAAAGAATTAAATATATTGAGTTAATCAGATTAGATCAAGTAAATTTGTAACTCAAACATGTCTGTTTCTTATTTATGTGCCTACCAAAATCAAGGAAAAACTTTTTAAATAATGACCATTTACCTTAGGATGTTACTTTTGTCATTGGAGCGTGATGACACCATGTGACAAAGGGTAGATGACTCGTGATGGTTCTTCCTTTTTCCTTGAAGTTTTCCTTGTTCGGCTAGTCTCGCAGCTTGAGCTGTTCATAAGCTTCTTGTTTCCTAGTTCACACCTTTTCTTTCCCATCCTTCTGTCATGCTATCTTTCTGCTCTTCGATCTTTTGACACCTTGTTAGACCTTTTGCCTCAATCATTGTTTTATGTCTGCAAAGGATTAGTGGACAATACATACCCGAAGGAATATACAATCTTGAAACACAGGTTATTTGTCTAGAATTTTATAATTTCCATCTATGCTAATGAAAAGATAGTGTTAGAATTACTTTAGCATAGTTTTTGTTTATCATGGTCTATACTGGCATGGCTCAAGGCAAAGGTAACTTGCAGCAGAAGACAGTGAATGACCTTTGATACTTATAGTTATTTCATCCATGATTAATGAGTTGTGTCTTCTTTGCGTAAAGTTATTGGAGTTCACCATGTGCCTTGCTTCATCTTTGATTTGAATTCATCTCGTGACTTAACCAAATTGAATTAAGAGTTTCCTACAGGGGTTAGTCTAGCAAAATGACCTATATCTACTATAGCATATTCTTGGTTCAAAAATCAAACTAGACACCTTGTCTAATTTAATCTAGGAAAGCATTTTAACCTAATCACCACGCTTAATTTAAAAAGCCTTCTGAAGTAGGATCAACACTCCTAAACTAAGCACCATGCTTAATTTAAAAGATGTATAAACATACTCCAAACCTTAAGCATACTATAGCAAACAAAGGTAGCATGAAAACATTATAGAGTTTTATTCAAATAGAGATGAAGAGCATGATTGTTATTTAACAAATTGAGTGTGGTTTAAAGGTAGAGACAACCAAGATAAATTTAGCAACATGGCAAGAGATTTTTCAGAGAAGTCCAACCCTCATGCTTGAATTTTGCAAATGCAAAATTAAGTTTGGATGGATGTGATTAAGTGTTGCATGATAATGGGTTGGACATACCTTGTGTCGTCATCCTTCATTCTTTTTACTTCAAACCTAGAATGGTTAGTGACAAAAATACCCAAAGGAATATTTTCACAATTATATTTCTATGCTCACTTCACAAGGGTATCACAACAGAAGGTGAAAACTCATATTATCTTCTAAAAGTGCTTGCTTTAGGGCAACAGCTCATTTTTAGGAAACCTTCAAATTGTGTTTTAAGTTGGTGAAGTGGTTTCCCCTCCAATACCAACCTTTGTGTGCCTATCTCAAGATTCACATAGCGAGATCTACAATATTTATGATAAACGTATGCATCTACAACTAGCCTTTTAAAGTTTTTATAAATAGAGAGTATGAGGGGGCCAAAGATCTCGTGTATGGCAATGTTGGAGAGATCAATTGATTCAGGAAATTTCTCATGTGAGCATTGATTTGATGAGGTATTCATACAATAACTTCCATGCTCATTGATGTTATCTTCCTTTTCAAGTTCTAAGGGTGTTTCTTCATGAATGTCTATAGGTAGAAACATTGTCTCCATCATTCCATGCCTATGACATTCTTTGGACGTTTCGTTGTCTAAGATTTTCCTTGGATTAGTGACTCTCGGGTTGATCTTGTCTAAAGCCTCGTCCATCAATTCAATAGCAACGGCACATAAGTTCTTAATATCCTCCAACCATTGATGTTGCTCTTCTTGGTCTTCCTTGTGGCCTTCATGATTTTTATGCTTTGGGTGTCCTGGTGGATTTCTAGGATCATCATGAGACTTAGGAGAGAGAGCATAAGAGGGTTTATCGGGGTCAAGGATGGGTTGAGAGATGGGTTTAGATGAGACATCTAATATGGGCATAGAAGGGGAAGATAGGAATTGCTTCTAAATGACTAGGCTCTCCTTCTATGGCATCACTAGACATGCCATCCTTAAATTCTTCCCAATGTCCCACATGGAAATAAGGGCGCTTTCTAAGAGATCCCTTCTTAAGAGAATTTGAATTATATTCGCTAGAAGGTTTCTTATGAGAATTTAATGCTCTCCCAAAATAAGCACCAAAGAGGTCATCCTTAATCTCAACAGGGATTTCCAAAGGTGGAATTCCTTTTTCTTTTGGAGGATTTTGGGGTATTGATGGTTTAGGATTGATAGCCAAACCTTGGGATTAGAGTGGTTGTGATTTGGCTATCAAAACTTACTCTTCTTGTTTGGGAGATAATTTCTTCTCTTCCTCGAGGAGTTTATTAGGAATGCTAGTGTAGGGAGTCCTTCCACTAATTCTATCAAGCATAACCCTTGCTTCACTAGCAAAAAAATGAAGAAAAGCTCCTCTAGAGGCTGCATCAAGGGTTTGCGCAGAATCCTTGCTAAGACCCATATAAAAATGTTGAAGGAGCATTGTACCTGGAATAGCAAGGGCTGGGCAAGTGATGATGAGTTCATTAAAATGATCCCACGATGTGCCAAGAGATTCTTCTTCTAGCTGTCTAAAATTTAGAACTTCTTTCCGAAGGCTAACCACTTTAGAGATGGGAAAGAAATGTAGATAAAATTTAGAGCATAACATTTCCCAATCTCCTTGCATACTTCCTACGGTTTGACTATACCAATGTTTAGCTCTTTTAGTCAAAGAGAACGGAAACAACTTCCATCTTAAGGTCTTGTCAGACATGTCAGCGATATGCAAGCATGTACAGATCTGCTCAAACTCTCGTAGGTGTGAGTATATGTTTTCATCGTCTTCTCCCAAGAAGGATTTATCCTGAATCCATTTTATTAAATACGGGCGCAACTCATAACCAGGTGTTATGATAGGCTCTGAGGATTCTGGTGGCTTTAGGCTTGCGCTCATGGGTTTAGCATATTGATAAATAGGAGTGGAATCTATGCTAAAAATGTTAAGCTATGTTTGAAGTTAATTTAGCAACCGTTTTATAACACCTCTGGTGTTATGCGCTCGCTAAGCACTAAGATTATGGCCTGAGAGATAATCTAATAATATAGTGAGTTCATTTAGTTAGCGTAAAGAGGTGCTGATGAAAATAATTTCTATGAACAATGACCAATTATAATAGGAGTATAGTGTGGAAATAAAGATTTGAGGGCAAGTTACGTAGCTAGGCATGTAATTTTAAATCTTGGAGAATAATAATATCAGCTAGTATTTTTGGGAAGCTCCGAAATCAAATTGAAATTAAATCCACTCCTCACGGTTATGTCGGTAAACAAACGATTTAAGTTTAAAGTGCTATCTTTGGTAAATTATATAGTGGAACAAACTTAAATAGTGCTTTAATATTTTGTTCCTATGAGTTAGTACAAAGTATGGACTAGGTCATGGTATGTTAGTCAGTTGAAATTAACAAGGTTTGGACCTTTTGGAAATTATGGCAAAAGTGTAAAAAGTTGTAGATTAAACTAAACCCTTAATTTTTCTAAGTGGGAAATGATAGACAGTGTCATTTTTTGTGGTTAAATTCCAACAAAAATGGAGTAAGCAGTATGTCTATGTTTTTGCACGATCGATTGCACCACGGCGAGGATATCAGCGTAGTATGAGTAGTTCTGGTGTGGGTAGAACGTTGTTCTCACAAAAATTAACCGAAACTCGTCAGAATGTGCCGTGAACTACGTCGTGGATGTTCTGTTCGTGAACCCATGATTGGGCAATGAGCTCATGTTGGCGGGCTTGTATCTTCGTCTCTAGTCGCTCTTAGGGCGTAGGGATTACTTCACTGGCTAGCCGATAGTCCCAGTTGCGAGTTGGGATAGCTGGTCGGTCTCGGGTCGGGTTAGGCACAATTTTTTTGTTCACTTTAAAACTCGTGCACGTCACCCTTGTCACTTTCTGGTCTAGGCTCGTGGTCACCATGTGCACGCGCGTGGCGGGCGCCAGGCTCGGCTGTTGTCGACCGCAGCTTTCTCCTTGGGCCTATGCGTGTGTCGGCCGACGCCGCAGCGCGCCCCTCGCCTTCCTACGCCCTCGTGTTGTCCTAGTTGCGTCGTGCCGCTATGCCACGCGCAGGGCCAAGCTAGTGCCTTGGTGGCTGCCATTGGATCGACGTGGTGCTCTTCTCGCCATCCAATCCATCTACCGTCGAGTCACTAGTAGTTTTCTCTGCCTCGTCGCGTGCCTATCCTTATCGAGATGTCGTCGCTCCTCTCGCGTCGTGTCACACCTTGACTCCGCATGGCGGCTTGCGCTTGGCTCTATTTTGCTGCCACAGACATTGTCTACCCGGATGAGCCATCCCATCCCGATAGCTCACGACCGTTCCCTATGAGCCGCATCGTGAGCTTGTCCTCGCTTATTTATCATGGCCTCGGCCAGGTTTGGCTGGGTCAAGCATAGCCATCGCTGCCTACCTTGATTAGAAGAGCTACACCATTTTCACCTTGCTCGTGGTCTATTGCACGCCACCCTGGATCAACGCTCCAGCAGCTAATTAAGAGCGATCGCCTACCGGCCGACTCGTATAAGGGCACAGGTGCGCCTCGTAGGCGGCCAATTTGGCAATTTGGTCGTTGCTGGCCATAGGTGCTGCCACAGCCATAGGTTTGGGGTAAGTCCCATGCCGTGGGAAAAGAATCAAATTGAGGGTGTTTCTGAGCTCATGTTAACCTCCTCTATCCGGTGCTCATTTCCTTTTGGCTAGGGCGTGCGTCGTCGACGTGCTGACGCCACCTTGTTCGCACCAGAGCACCATCGCGCCCGCCGGGCGCACGTGGCTAGCTCGGCTCGAACTCCCTCCAACTCAACCATCACCACAGCACGAACCATGGTGAGCTCCTAATGCCTCCCCGCCATCTTGACCTTCTTGTTTGAGCTCTAGATCATAGGAACAGCAGCACCTCGCGCGATTCTGCCCGCCGTCATGGATAGCATTCGGTGGTGCACTGTGGAGCTCCGTTTCGCTCCTCGTCGTTGCGTGTTGGCTTGTAGTGCCCTGTCGGCCCGCTTATTGCGCCAAGTCAGTCCTTGGGTGGCTGGCGTGGCCGCGCAGCATCGTCCGGAGCGGCGCCGACGAGCAGCGGGTGTCTCGAGGACCAGCTTAGTGTGAGGATGGGTTTGTTAGCGGTGCTGGATGAAAAATACGCCTCTTATGCAATAGTGAGCAAAGGCACCAGGAATTAACCGTGTAGTTCGGGGACTTTTCTGCAAAAGCACGGGCACATGCGTGGGCTCCCCACCATGGGCCGCTTGCTTGGCCGACCTGCTGCACGCGTGACCGCTCCGCGCGGTCCGCGTTGGATTGCTGGGCCAAAGTGGTTGCCGTCGGCCCGTTTCGAATTCTAAAATATTTTCTAATTTAGTTTCTAAGGCAACTTGTAAATTCAATATAAATTTGTGTAGTGGACCATAAATTGTAAAACTAATCTTGTTAGGTTCCTAAAATCATGCTCCATTCACCAGTATATCTTATCCACAAAGTTCTATAATATTTGCATGAGTTCTTAAATTAAACTAAGATGCTTAATATTATTAAGATACAAATATGTGGGAATTTTTGTGATAGAATGATGGTAGTGTTAGTTTTGAAAATTTTATAGTAGCTCCATAGTATTATTATGTGCCATCTATAATTTTTGTAGCTTCAGAATAATTAGTTTGTTGAGGTAACTAATGAGCCCTAGTTTATATATATAGTAAATAAAAGGAAATAAAGAAACACCTAGGGATTTTATAACTAAAACATTGTGGGAAATTAGCGCCTAGCTCGACAACTTGGATACGTGGTCTAGTACGTTAGTCGTCAGAGCTAGCTCATTAGCTTGAGAGGCGTAATCGTATTTTAAGAGTTGCGATCGCCGTTGATTATTTACGTCTCTGCATTGCATCCACGAATATCATAATAGGGACAACGATGGATCATGGACTCGACCAAAGTAGCAGAGAAGATGGTGCCTTGACAATCGTGTCATCATGATGGAACGTTAACTTTGGTTATATCTTACCCAGACAAGCCCCGGTGTATAACCCCTATTATTCTGCACTTTATCTTATGCTTGTGCATTAAGTTTTAAGGAGTTGAATGAAAACCACTTGCATATATATATCATTATCCTATAAGTCCTACTAGTATGTCAAGATCATGTAGATTGCTATGCTATAGGGCCCGGTAGAAGTCGAGTGATTACCTATCACTCACGAGAGATAGGAAATATATTAGTGTTGTTATTATATTACTATCACATGAAATATATATGAATGATAATTGGAGACCGGGCGGAATGGTACTTTGGATCTGGACTTGGTTAGGCATTCGAGCGAGGCTCGGATTGCACTTGTTCCACCTGTATCGATTGAGGACCATCCGTTGCTGTGGATGGTAGTCAGGTCACAGACTTATTATCCTGAGCACATACTTGCTTATGGGAGCGGAAAGGCTCATTGCTCTCTTGTCGTGGGTTCTGGTTCTTTTCGGACCGACTGATTGGAGGCGGGATGGTGGAGGTCTAAGCACCACACTGAGTCCGGGACTCAGGAGTGGGGGCTTGGAGTCCAAGTTTGGATGGGGACCTAGACCCCTTGACAGGAGAGTGGTGGGTTGGTCTTGCTTGTATCTAGGGTACAAGCGGGCATGTGTTTTAAGGTACCTAGCTAGGATACATCGGTTCATGAATCATCGTGTGATACAGTACGACTTGGCTATGGTCTAGCACCGTAGTAAGAACAGGAACTTGAAAGGTGATAAAATGGTTCTGATTGCTTACCACCTGCTTGAAAGTAGCATAGGTGCTTACATAGAATGGTTAGTTAATGAACTAATGATGACTGCTAATAAAATTGAATATAAGGATGTTGTCGACGAAATATGGTTGGTAGTCTACCTAGGGGTATGCTCAAGGTAGTAGATTATCGGCAGACAGGTGCGCAAGCTATGAACGGGATGGTGACGCAAGACAGACATGAGGTTTTATCCAGGTTCGGCCGCTGTGAAGGCATAATACCTACGTCCTGCGTCTGATTGTATTGATGTGTGTCAATGAGATGATTTTTGAGAGGGGTCCCCTGCCTGCCTTATATAGTCTGGGGGTAGGGTTATAGATCTGAAAACTAATCCCAACCAGTTACAATTGCCATAGGTGGCCGGATAAGGATTCCTATTCTAACTGACTAGGATCTTGCTTGATCTCCAAGTCTGCCTTGATTCCTTGCGCAGGACTCCGAGCAGATCGGCTGGGCCGTGCGTTGTCTTCTAGTGGATCGGACCCCCTGGTTGGGCCGGCCCAAACCTAGCCGTAAGGGTATAGGGGTTAATACCCCCACAGCTAGTCCCCGAGCACCATGTATTATGTTACGACATGCCGTTTGATCTTCTTCGGCTAATGCGGTCTGTCTTCATATCATCTCCAACTGGTTGAAACATTGACCAAGCAAATGTGCTGGTATTCTGGTCAGCACAGAGAGCAGTAGACCACGATTATAGCCGAAGATTCCGGTTGTCCGAAGAATGCATGGTGCTCTAAAGAAAAAAGAAAAAGATTTCTTTCCTGATCAAGTGTGCCCACTTGTATTTCTGAAAAGAAATGTAAGTGACCCTTGTACAGTAGTAGTTATGGCCAATGGTCAGAGCGTAGGGGTCGATAAAATAAGCACATTCACCACAAGGTGAAGTGTGCCCACTTAGTCCCCAAGCCTAGTAGTAGGTGATGTAGACACGTGGTGCCAGGGTCTAAAAAGAATTCCCAGTTAAGTTGAGAATCCAATCGTCGTACAAGCGATACGAGCTGCATCGGCAGGTGCATCGTACTGATGGAGTCCCCAAGCTTGCTGGAAGGCGAGGTATCAGCCTTGTAGCAAGGTCTAAGTGAGAAAAAATAAATGCCTCTCAACTGTATGTGAGTACAAATCACATGTAGCTAAGGAGAGAGGTCCCTGAGCAATGGTCGGAGAGTGGTCGGGGCAGTCCCCAAGCGCAGCATGGGGAAAACGATGAATCCCCGAGAATAACCGTAGTTGGGATAGTCCCCAAGCACAAAGGTATTCGGGATAGTCCCCGAGCACGAGGGCGGTCGAGACAGTCCCGAGCACGAGAGTGGTCGGAAAAGTCGTCGAGCACGATGGTGGTCAGGACAGCCCCCGAGCACAAGGATAGTCATGACAGTCCCTGAGCCAACCGGTGAAGCCTATGGTCTCGACCAGCCAGGTATCGGCAGGGCCATCTTCTTTAGCTTGATCAATGCCAGAGTCCTCAAGACCCGAGCACGATGTCAGGCCCAGCGAGCAGCAGGCGCCGCGTGCCCCAACCAGCCAATAGTGTAGGCTATAGCTGTAGAAGAAGATGTAGTTAGGTTATTGTAAACTTGGACCTTTTTAGGCAAGCTTGTAATAACGTACTTGTATATCAAGCCGCTTCTCTTCTGCACTATTCACTTCTAGCTCCCTCACTTTATTGGCCTTGTCTTTGTTGAAGTTTTCTACCCATGCTGATCTAAAGGCTATATCTGCTGGGAGCACTGCCTCAGCGCCATAAACCATAAAGTATGGTGATACGCCGGTATTGCGACTGGGCTGGGTTCTGAGACCCCAGACCACGGCTGGTAACTCTTTGAGCCATCTTCCAGGAGCTTTGTCATTCTCTCTGTACATCCTCTTCTTAAGTGCGTCCAAGATCATACCATTTGCCCGCTCAACCTGTCCATTAGCTCTAGGGTGTGCCATCGAGATGTATTTTACTACTATGCTCCTTTCATCGCAGAAGTCCTAAAAAGTGTTCCCGGTGAACTGAGTACCCAGATCAGTGATGATGCTGTTGGGTATGCCAAAGTGGTGGATGACCTAGTCAAGCAACGCGATAGCCTTTTTTGAAGATGCCTTGACCAGGGGCATGTACTCTATCCACTTAGAGAATTTGTCGATCAGCACAAAGACGCATGTAAATTTTCCAGGGGCCGATTTGAAAGGCCCGATCATATCCAGTCCCCAACATGCGAAGGGCCAAGAGGCTGGTATAGTCTGAATCTCGTGTGCTGGTACATGGATTCTCTTGGCGAAAAACTGACAACCTTCACAATGGCGGACTAACTTCTCTGCATCGGCTACGGCTGACGACCAATAGAACCCTACTCGGAAAGCCTTGCCGACTAGCGTTCTTGAGGCCACATGGTTGCTACAGGAGCTAGAGTGGATTTTGTCTAGGAGATGTTCACCATCCTCCTGGGTTATACACTTCATCAAGATTTCCTCCTTCACATTCTTGCGCCACAATTTGCCATCGACGAGCAGATACTACTTACTGCGACGCATCAGGCATTCATTTTCTATCCGATCGGTGTAACCGCTACCATCTGTCAGGTACTTGATGAAAGGTACTCTCTAGTTGGGCTTCATAGTGGTTAGAGGTGGTTTGGTGGTGTTTGACGCCGGAACCATAGCCACCAATGGCTGGTCTGGAGGCTTGTCGACCGCGGGATCTTCTTCTTTGATGGAGGGCGTGAGCAAGTCTTGAACAAATATGCCATGTGGCACTTTAGCTCGAGATGATCCTAACTTCGACAGCGCATCTGCTGCTTGATTTTTGTCCTAGACCACATGTGTGTATTCGATGCCATAGAACCTGCCTTCTAGCTTTCTGATCGCTTTGTAGTATGCGTCCATCTTTTCATTGGTCGTATCATAGTCCTTGTTGAGTTGGTTGATGACCAGAGCCGAGTCTCCATAGACATAGAGACGCTTAACACCGAGCTTGACCGCAATGCGCAGACCATGTAGGCATGCTTCATACTCGATGGCGTTATTAGACGCCGGGAAATAAATCCCAAGGACATATCGGAGCTGCTCCTTGGATGGTGATATGAAAAGGACTCCTGCTCCTGCATCGTCGATGTTGAGAGAGCCATTGAAGTACATCTTCCAATACTCAGCGGGCCCCTAAGATGCAGGTGTGCTTAAGTCTATCCATTCGACGATGAAATTGACAAGTGCCTGAGACTTGATTGTAGTATGGCTTGCAAATTCCAAGGAGAAAGGGCATAGCTCCATTGCCCATTTGACGATGCGTCCATTTGCATCCTTGTTGCGAATGATATCTCCCAGAGGGTACTTGGTCATGACCACCACACAATATCTGTCAAAGTAGTGTTTCAACTTTTGGGATGTAATTAGTATGGCATAGATCAGTTTCTGAATCTGTGGGTACCTAGTCTTGGATTCACTAAGCACCTCACTGATGAAATAAATTGGTCGCTATACCTTGTAGATGTGGTCGGGCTCATCGTGCTCGACCACCATGGCAGTGAAGACCACTCGATTAGTTGCCGCAATGTAAAGCAGGAGGGTTTCATCTTCTCTAGGAGCAGTGAGGACCGGAGGTGATGTAAGGAATTGTTTTAGCTGTGTAAAGGCAGCGTCTACTTCCTTCGACCACTCAAACTTCTCGGATGCTTTGAGTAGTTGGAAAAACAGTAGTCCTTTTTGCCTAATCTAGATATGAAATGACTGAGGGTAGCCATGCATCCGATAAGCTTCTGAACATACTTCACCTTTTTGGGCAGCTTCATGTCCAAGATAGCTTTTACTTTCTTTGGGTTAGGGCATATGCCGTCGTGACTGACAACGTTGCTGAGCAGTATACCAGATGGAACACCAAAGATGCACTTCTTTGGGTTTAATTTCCATTGGAATGTGTTAAGGGCTGCAAAGGTATGTTCTAGGTTGTCGACAGGGGTGTATGCTTCCTTGGTTTTAACAACTACATCGTCAACATAAGCCTTGATGAGGTCATCTTTTATCTCGTCTTTGAGGCAGGCCTATATGGCGCGTTGGTAGGTAGCCCTAGCGTTCTTGAGCCCGAATGACATAGTCATGTAGCAGTAGGCGCCGAAGGGCGTGATGAAGGATGTCTTGATCTGGTCGTCCTTTTTGAGAGTGATATGGTGATAACCAGAGTAGCAATCGAGAAAGGAAAGCAGCTCACAACTGGTAGTTGAATCTATGACCTCGTCTATGCGAGGTAAGCCGAAGGTGTCTTTAGGGCAGTGTTTGTTGAGATTAGTGTAATCAACGCACATTCTCCATTCCTTATTCTTTTTGCATACAAGAACCGAGTTGGCTAACCACTCCAGATGATACACTTCTTTGATAAATCTGACTGCTAAAAGCCATGTAACTTCTGCTCTAATAGCCTCCTTTTTGTCACGAGCGAACTGTCATAGCTTCTGCTTGATGGGTTTGGCCTTGCCATCGACATTTAAGGAGTGCTCGATCAAGTTCTGAGGTACACCGAGCATGTCAGTGGGTTTCCATACGAACACACTCATGT
Organism: Miscanthus floridulus; assembly: GCF_019320115.1. Classification (NCBI taxonomy): domain Eukaryota; kingdom Viridiplantae; phylum Streptophyta; class Magnoliopsida; order Poales; family Poaceae; genus Miscanthus; species Miscanthus floridulus. The sequence continues at coordinate 128,221,165 of NC_089580.1, read as the reverse complement.
TGCTCCTCAAGAACCTGATGAGCGCGTCTTCCTATTTAGGATCCAGGTTGGCCCCGATAAGGGCCATTTTGCTGGGATCACCGTCGACCAGCTGGATCTCTTTGTGCTCTTTGGACTTGACGTTCTTGTGTGGGGCCTCAAGCTCTGGGATCTCCAGGTGGTCGGCTGGGGTCTGCTTGGCATCGAGCGTGGTCTTGGCCATGCTAATAGAGAGGTCGTGAGCCTCTGCTATTTTGAAGTTGTCATCCTCGTAGGTGTAAGCTGCGTATACATTGCCCCTGAGAGTTAGAACCCCCTTCTCAGTAGGCATCTTGACCACCAAATACCTATAGTGAGGTACGGCAATGAACTTGGTGAGCGCTGGTCAGCCAAGGATAGCATGGTAGGTTCCTTCAAAGTCGGCGACCACGAAGTTGACGTAGTCAGTGCGGAAGTGGTCTAGGGTACCAAATTGCACTGCTAGCGTGATCTACTCGAGAGGTGTGGAGCTCTGTCTGGGGAGAACACCCTAGAACAGTGCCTCGTATGGCTTGAGATCAGCCTGGGTTATCTTCAGGGCTAGCAAACTATTCTTGAACAGTATATCGATGGAACTACCGCCGTCAATCAGCACTCTATCGAACTGAACCTTATTGATACAAGGATCAAGAACCAGAGGAAAACGCCCTAGCTCAGGTATTGTAGCCCATTGGTCCTTTCGGCTGAAGGAGATCTCACGGTGAGACTAAGGAGGGAGCCATGGATCGGCGATGAGGTTGTCAGCATTGGCCATGTTCAAGCAAGCACATACGAGTAGCTTATGCTCTCGTTTGGTCTCGATGGACACTCTACCCCCAATGATGGTGTGGACGCGGTCAGTTGGCTTGACGTACTTATGACAGGGATCTATGTCTTCATCATCATTGTCCTCGTTACGCTGCTCCCCTGCGTCGTTAGGCTTGTTGGATTTATCCGGAGTCTGTTGGTGCGTGTAAATGGATTTGAGAACACGGTAATTCTCCATGGTATGGTTTGACTTGGGATAGAGCTGGCAGGGTCCTTTCAATGCTTTGGCGTAGTCTTCTTCGTAGTTGCGACGTCCGCCACCTTTTTTAATGATGTTGACTTCGCCGTCATCTTCCCGAGCACGCTTGCCCCTGTAATCGTCACGGTGATTATGCCACTGATTACGCTAGTCATGGTGGTCGCGAAAATCATTGCGCTGGTTGTGGCGATAAAAATTGTCATTCCAACCACGGTTGTCGCGGTAGTCGTCACGGTGTAAGGGGTGGTCGGAGCGTGGAACCCTTGCTGCTTCTTCGATGATTATCTTTTTAGCATCATCGGCGTCTGCATATTTTTTAGCAGTAGCTAGGAGTGCTGTGACCGATTCAGGTCTTTTGTGGAGGAGCTTGTCCCATAGGGCATCATGGAAGCGGAGACCACTGATGAAAGCTTCGATTGCCTCGTTGTTGGAGATTGATGGGACCTTGATGCGCATCTCCGAGAAGCATCGGACGTACTCGCGTAGTGGCTCATCTTTGCGATCTCAAATCCACTGCAGATCATATTTATTGCCGGGTTGTTCGCAAGTAGCAATGAAGTTGTCGATGAATGCTTGCTTGAGCTCTTGCCAAGAATCAAAGTAGTTTGCCGGCAAGCTGACCAGCCCGCCTCCGCTGGCCTCACAGACTCACTTCCCCCCATGTGGAACGGGAAGGGTCCCTGTGTGGACAATTGGGTGCCTGTCAGCGAATCTTTGCCCTCCAGGACATCCCAATCCACGTCGACAACTACCTCATCAAACTCGTCATCGTCATCGTTGTCGTCACTACCTGTCTCCTCTCCTCGATCCCATGCTTGCTGCTTCTATATCATCTTCTTCTTGAGCTCCGTCATCCTCTTATCCCACTCGGCCGCGATACGATTCGCTGCCGCCAAGATCTGGTCCTTCGGCAGTGGAACCGAGCTATCCTCGAGGACGAGTCTCTTTAGCTAGTCCCGCTATCCCGAGGTTAGCATCAAGGGGTTAGAAATTCAAGTGAAGAGAAGGCACAGGAAAGGGGAACTTATGAAATCGATGAACCCCAGTTCCGGCCACATTGGAGGATGTCCCGACACCGGATATACGAAGTCAAGGACAATGCCGGCGGTGTCCTTTGAAGGCTCCATCGCCTGCTTGATCCAATGCGCCACTTCGGTGGGGGGAGCGCTTCGTCGGCGAGCGTCGTCCCTTCAGGAGACACCCCGGGCACCATCAGGTACAGGGGGAGCGCGTGGCTCATCAGTGGCACCACCCTCCGCGTGTGGTAGGCACCGATGATCCCCGACCCCCTCCCACCCCTCTCCTTTAGAATTTGGAGGGCGGTGAGATGGTCCTTGATCCTCTTCTTATCTTTGTTCGGGACACCCCACTTCCACGACCCCAGGACCTCTTCGATGAGGCATCCAGAGAACACCGGCAAGGGGGCGGCCACGTCGTCCTTGATGTAAAACCACTGTGAATGCCACCCCTTGTTGGAGGTCGACAGATGCATCAACGGGTAGTCGTTCGCCCGGTTGTTGCGCAGATGAATGCTAGCACATCCCATCAGCATGCTCAGCTCTTGCTTCCCAACCCGCTTCTTCGACAGGTTGACGGCAAAGAAATACCACCACAGATCGAAGTGGGGACTAATCCCTAGGAACCCCTCACACAGGGCAACGAATGTTGCAATATGCTAGACCCCATTGGGATGAAGGTGTTGCAACTCCACCTGTAGTAATCCAATAGCCCCCGAAGGAACTTATGAGCAAGTACGGTGAATCCCCGCTCATGGAAGAGAGCAAAGGACACGACGTATCCTTCGGGCGGCGATGGCTCGTCCTCATCACCAGGTAGCCACCACTCCTTGACGGTGGACAATGAGCGAAGGAGGCCATGGCAGACGAGGCCCTCTAGGCGCTGAGGGGTAATGTTGGATCTGCACCATGGCTCCATTGAAACAATGGGAAAGGGGGTGGATGTGAGCTCGACGGGGGCTGCGATGCGGATGCGAGCTTGACAGCGGCAGCAATATGGGTGCGAGAGGCTTAGGCAATTGGTGGTGGAGGTTGTAGATACAAAGGCGAGGAGGCAAAGTATGAAACCCTGGGGGCGAACCCCATGGTTTTATAGGGGCGACAGATGTGAGAAAAGCAACCGTCTGCCTCGATCTCCAAGCCTACCATGACACACCACCGCATCACGTCGCGGGATACGCGCCCACGATCCCTATCCTTTCCCACCAAAACTATGCCGGACGGTTTGCCTTCCCAAGCAGACCAGACTCTTCTCCCATAGAAGGGGCATGGGTCAAAAAGCTTCTTCTCCGACTGAAAGGTCCTAATGGCTAGAGGGGGAGTGAATACCTATTAAAAATTTCTACAACAACACTTAACAAACCGGTTAGACAATTATGAGGCGAAGCAAGTGTTGTGCTAGCCTACTAAAATAGCAAGCCATCTACCACAATTCTAGTTTATATAGTTTCTATCCATACAATAGCTATGACACTACACTAAGTTAGTGTGCTCTCAAAAACTAACTAAAGAGCCACACTAACCAAACTAACAAGCTCTCACAACTAGCTACACTAAAGAGCTTGACAACTAGTTTACGGTAATGTAATGAGAGTTAGCAAAAAGGTTATACCGCTGAGTCGAGGAAGAAGCCAATCAATCACAAGAATGAATAACAATGAAGACCAATCACCTCGGAATCAAATGATGACACAATGATTTTTACCGAGGTTCACTTGCTTACCGGCAAGCTACTCCTTGTTGTGGCGATTCACTCATTTGGAGGTTCACGAGCTAATTTGCATCACATGCCAAACCCTCAATAGGGTGCCGCACAACCAACACAAGATGAGGATCACAACAAGCCACGAGCAATCCACTAGAGTACCTTTTGGCTCTCCGTCGAGGAAAGGTCAAGAACCCCTCACAATCATCACGATCAGAGCCGAAGACAATCACCACCATCCACTCGATGATCCTTGCTGCTCCAAGCCATCTAGGTGGCGGCAACCACCAAGAGTAACAAGCGAATCCCGTAGTGAAACACAAACACCAAGTGCCTCTAGATGCAATCACTCAAGCAATGCACTTGGATTCTCTCCCAATCTCACAAAGATGATGGATCAATGATGGAGATGAGTGGGAGGGCTTTGGCTAAGCTCACAAGGTTGCTATGTCAATGCAAATGGCCAAGAGAGTGAGCTTGAGCCGGCCATAGGGCTTAAATAGAAGCCCCACGAAATAGAGCTATTGTACCCCTTCACTAGGCACAACACGGGGTGACCGAACGCTTCGGTCAAATCGACCGGATGCTGGACCTCAGCATCTGGTCATGTGATGCGTGCCACGTGTCCCCTCTCTTCAAATGTTGATCGCCCGATCTCAATGGTCAAGTGATAACCAGACGTTGCAACTCAAAGTGACCGGACGCTAAACCACAGCGTCTAGTCGTTTCTAGTAAGCATCCAGAGATGACTTTTCACGACCGGACGCGTCCGGTCGTTTCAGCGCCAACGTCCGGTCAATGACCGACACTGCGTTTTTTTTGTTGCTACTGACCAGACACGTCGGTCCTTCAGAGACTAGTGTCCGATCACTTACAGTGACCTCCATCTTTTCTATCTAGAGCGCCGGTGGCACCGTCGGACTGTCCGCACTCTATGGGTGGACACTCCACCGGTGAAGTTTCTAACCCTTGCTCAAATGTGCCAACCACCAAGTGTATCACCTTGTGCACATGTGTTAGCATATTTTCACAAACATTTTCAAGGGTGTTAGCACTCCATTAGATCCTAAATGCATATGCAATGAGTTAGAGCATCTAGTGGCACTTTGATAACCGTATTTCGATACGAGTTTCACCCCTCTTAATAGTACAGCTATCGAACCTAAATGTGATCACACTCTCTAAGTGTCTTGATCACCAAAACAAAATAGCTCCTACTATTTATACCTTTGTCTTGAGCCTTTTGTTTTTCTCTTTCTTCTTTTCAAGTCCAATCACTTGATCATCACCATGGCATCACCATCATCATGTCATGATCTTCATTTGCTTCACCACTTGGAATGTGCTACCTATCTCATGATCACTTGATAAACTAGGTTAGCACTTTGGGTTTCATCAATTCACCAAAACCAAACTAGAGCTTTCAATCTCCACCTTTTTGGTAATTGATGACAACCCTTACATAAATATATGAATTGAAATTCAATCGAATCCATATTGCTTGTCCAAGCATATTTACCATGTGTAAAGGATATGGACAAGTTTCATGAACTCCAAATGGTAGCAATTGCTCCCCCTACATATGTGCTAAGAGTTTGGATTGTAGCTTGCACATATGCTTAGATAGGAAATATAGGAGACAATGTCTAACAAATGATGCTAAGGTATAAGAGATGGACCTTTGAAGCGTGATACCAATCGGTGTGCACCATTATACCATCCTTAGCACCATGGTTAGCTTGATACCACTTGGAAACATTTGGAAATGAAATCACTAGATAACCTATGCATGCTAGATTTTTATTTCATCATTCAAACCTATAACTAGCATACACCACAACAGCATAGATATTGAAATTTAAAACTTGTGCCATGCAAGCAAACATATGAAATGCACATTCAAATGCATCATACAAGTTCATGAGCTTGCTCCCCCTACTTGTGTGCTCAAAATTGTAATTGATCCCTTTCCTTTGTCATATCTCTTGCCATATCTCTCCCCCTATGTCAAGTTCTCCCCCTATCACTTATATCTTTATTTCTTTCCCCCTTTGTTGTCTTTTCACCATCTTAGTACATTAATATCTTTGTTTTTCTCCCCATGTACTAATATCACTAATATCTTTGTTTTTCTCCCCCTTTGTCATCAATGACCACAAAGGTTCAACAAGTAGATAGGTTGAGATTATCAATGTCAATCGATGGGGTGAGGATCATTTTCCCAAATTTGGTTCAATCTAGAATACTTGCCAAAAACATTTAACTTGGTTTGATCCAAGGACAAGCTTCTTCACACCTCCAAATAAGGGTTATCTTGTACCATGTTGAGTTAAACACTTATAGCTCATTTTCTAAACTAAACACTAGGTTTACAAGCCCATGAACATTTTATATACTACCACTAGATCAAAATAAGCATAGAAGCAATAGTGGTACCATATAATTATCAAATCCATTTGATTTTCATGAATGAGCCTATTAAATGTGAAAGATGTCTAGATGCACTAAACATGTCCTTAGCAAGGATGTATGCCATGCCAATCAACTTTTACCTTGGATTGCTCAAAGGAGAGGCATGTCATATAAGTGGGGGGTGCATCAACACATATTTGAGAAATCCAATATGTTCAACTCATTCCTTAGGTTGCAAAACCTTTTCTCATCCAATGGCTTGGTGAATATATTGGCAAGTTGATCTTCGGTGCCAACACTCTCAATGCAAATATCCCCTTTTTGTTGGTGATCTCTTATGAAATGGTGGCGGACATCAATGTGCTTTGTTCTTGCATGTTGAACCGGATTGTTGGTCAACTTGATTGCACTCTCATTGTCACATAGCAATGGCACTTTCTTGAACTTGATTCCAAAATCACTCAAAGTGGCCTTCATCCAAAGCACTTGTGCACAACAACTATCAGCGGATATGTATTCGGCTTTGGCAGTTGATAATGCAACACTATTTTGCTTCTTTGATGACCATGAAACAAGTGATCTTTCCAACAATTGACATATTCTCGAGGTGCTCTTCCTTTCAACCTTGCATCCCACATAATCTAAGTCGGAGTAACCAACTAGCTCAAACTTTGATCCTTTGGGATACCACAAACCAACATTTGGTGTATGCTTCAAGTACCTCAATATTCTCTTTGTAGCCTTCAAATGACTTTCTCTTGGTGAGGCTTGAAATCTTGCACACATGCATACACTAAACATGACATCTGGCCTTGATACGGTCACATAGAGTAGGCTTCTAATCATAGACTGATATAATTTTTGATCCACCATGTTGCCACTTGCATCACTATCCAAGTTACCATTTGTTCCCATTGGTGTGCTAATGACTTTGCTATCACTCATGCCAAACTTCTTGATCATGTCCTTGATATACTTGCCTTGACTCACAAAAGTACTATTCTTCAATTGCTTGATTTGAAGACCAAGGAAGTAACTCAACTCTCCAATCATGGGAATCTCAAACTCATTAGCCATCATCTTTCCAAACTCATTACAAAAATCTTGATTGGTTGATCCAAATATGATGTCATCAACATAGATTTGCAACACAAACAAGTCTTTTCCAATCTTCTTGATGAAAAGAGTGGTGTCAACCTTGCCCATCATGAACCTTTTAGAGAGTAGGAAGTCCCTTAATCTCTCATACCATGCTCTAGGTTCTTGCTTCAAGCCATACAATGCCTTCTTCAACTTATGTATATCCTTGTGCTACCAATCTTGCTTTGTTCCTTACAACTATCCCATCTTGATCTTGCTTGTTTCTAAGGACCCATTTGGTTCCAATCACATTATGTTTCTTTGGTCTCTCTACTAATTCTCATACTTGATTTCTTGTGAAATTATTCAATTCTTCATGCATAGCATTCACCCAATCAACATTCTTCAATGCTTCATCTATCTTCTTTGGTTCAATGGATGACACAAATGAGAAATGCTCACAAAATGAAACCAATCTTGATCTTGTTTGTACACCTCTAGAAATATCACCAATGATAGTGTCCAATAGATGATCTCTTGCAATATTGATTGGTTGGAGCATTGGAACTTGATTACTTGCACTTGCTTGATCATTGGGTTGAGATGATGTACTATCCACTTGATCTTGTTCATTATCATGAGAGCCACTTGTACTAACTTGATTTGTATCATCTTACACATTTGAGTTAGAGAGCACTTGCACTTGATCATCTTCATCATCATTCACTTGCCTAGGCCTCAATTCACCAACATCCATATTCTTCATGGCATTTGAAAGTTGAATGCCTCTAACATCTTCCAAGTTCTCATTCTCTACTTGTGAACCCTTGGTTTCATCAAATTCAACATCATGAACTTCCTCAAGAGTACCACTATGTAAATTCCAAACTCTATATGCTTTGCTTGTAGTGGAATAACCAAGTAGGAATCCTTTATCATATTTCTTGTCAAACTTGCTCAATCTAGTGCCTTTCTTCAAGATATAGCATTTGCAACCAAAGACCCAAAAATATGTAATGTTGGGCTTTCTACCATTCAAGAGCTCATATGGTGTCTTCTCTTTCAATGGGTGACAATAGAGGCGGTTGCTACAATAGCAAGCCGTGTTGATAGCTTCAGCCCAAAAAGATTGACTCACATTGTACTCACTAAGCATAGACCTTGCCATATCAATGAGTGTTCTATTTTTCCTCTCAACAAGGCCATTTAATTGTGGAGTGTACTTGGCCGAGAATTGATGTCTAATTCCAAATTCATCACACAACTCATCAATTCTAGTGTTCTTGAACTCACTACCATTGTCACTTCTAGCTCTCTTGATGGTTGTTTCAAACTCATTGTGAATGCCCTTGACAAATGATTTGAATGTTGCAAACACATCACTTTTGTCCACTAGAAAGAATACCTAGGTGAATCTAGTATAATCATCCACTATCATAAAGCCATATTTGTTACCACCGATGCTAGTGTATTGTGTTGGCTCAAACAAATCCATGTGCAATAACTCAAATGCTTTACTAGTGCTCATCATGCTTTTCTTGGGATGGGTGTTTCCAACTTGTTTTCTAGCTTGACAAGAGCTACAAAGCTTATCCTTTTCAAACACAACATCTTTCAAGCCTCTAACCAAGTCATGCTTAACCAATCTATTCAATTGTTTCATTCCAACATGACCAAGCCTTCTATGCCATAACCAACCTATGCTAGACTTAGTGAACAAGCATGTAGATAATCTAGCTTCACAAGCATTGAAATCAACCAAGTATAGATTCTCATATCTAAAGCCTTTGAAGATCAAGTTAGAGCCATCTACACTTATGATCTCTACATCATCTACCCCAAATATGCATTTGAATCCAAGATCACAAAATTAAGCCATGGATAGCAAATTGAAGTTCAAGCTCTCTACTAGCAACACATTAGATATGCTCATGTCATTGGATATTGTAATCTTACCAAGCCCTTTAACCTTGCCATTGCCATTATCACCAAATGTAATACTATCATAACCATCATTGCCATTGGTGTTGGTTGAGTTGAACATTCTTGCATCACCGGTCATGTATTGAGCGCACCTACTATCAAGAATCCAATGCCTTCCTCTAGCTTTGTAATTGACCTACAAAAGAAGATCAATTCTTTTTAGGTACCTAAACTTGCTTGGGTCCTTAAAGGTTAGTTACTAAGCTCTTTGGTACCCAAATGGCTTTCTTCTTTGAGCTCATCCATGGTTTACCAATGAACTTAGTCTTCACACCATTTGTACCCTTAGTAAGCACATAGAAAGAATTAATCTTAATTGAGGATACATTAGCATTTTTGCTCTTGTTTTTGCATTCACGCTCTTTATGACCAACTTGCTTGCAACTAGTGCAAAACCGATCATTGTTCTTCACAAAACTAATCTTATGAGGAGCAAAGGCCGCCTTGCCTTTCTTGAGGGTATAGCCCAATCCCTCTTTATAGAGAGAAGCTCTTTGGCTACCCAAGCACATAAGCAAGTGGTCCTCACCACCATAGGCCTTAGCCAAGGTGTGAGTGAGCTTATCGACCTCCTTCTTGAGGTTCTCATTCTCAACCATTAGTGAGGCATCACAGGTGAGACCATCACTACTAGATGAGGTGGAAGTAGAAGTACTACAAGAAGGGTTAGTGGGAGCAACAATGATAGGCATAGATAATGATTCATCAATTATATCACAAGTTAAGCCTACATTGCAAATTTCAACATGTTTCTTTTTATTTTGCTCATTAAGCAAAGAGGAATGAGCTTTTTCAAGCTTCTTGTGAGCCTTGCCAAGCTTTTCATGGGCTTCCTCTAGCCTCTCATGAGTTGCTTTGAGCTCATCAAGGGCTTGCTTAAGGGCTTTTACCTCCTTAATAGTACAGCTATCGAACCTAAATATGATCACACTCTCTAAGTGTCTTGATCACCAAAACAAAATAGCTCCTACTATTTATACCTTTGTCTTAAGCCTTTTGTTTTTCTCTTTCTTCTTTTTAAGTCCAATCACTTGATCATCACCATGGTATCACCATCATCATGTCATAATCTTCATTTGCTTCACCACTTGGAATGTGCTACCTATCTCATGATCACTTGATAAACTAGGTTAGCACTTAGAGTTTCATCAATTCACCAAAACTAAACTAGAGCTTTCATCGGCCCGCCTAGGCCCAGGTGTCCAAGGGCCGGCCCAACAGCCTCGATGGCCGCCCCAACGAGGGATGGGCCCATGAGCGACTAGGGCTTAGGTACACGAGCGTCAGTGGAGCCTCGATCCATAGTCGAGCCCTAGCCAGGCTGACCCTGGATGAAATTCCCGCAAACGGGATACCAGGGTTCCCTTAAAACTATCAAGTTGACAAAAACCGAATCTCACAGTCTTACCCGCGAAGGGTCTAAAATTACCCTCCGGTCGATTCTACCCGAATCACCTGGGGGCTACACCCGATGGGTGCGCTTGCGCGCACCCTCTAACAAATCGAAACACCCCCTGGGTGATTCTGCCCAAATCACCCGAGGGCTCTGGGGCTACTGTCGGGGATCTAATACTGGGGTACCCAGTGAGGTGGGACTAATAACCATCGAATATTGACACTTCCGGTCAGACAAGAACGCTACTGTGCTTCTTGCCCGAACGACGGAAGATTAGTCCCGCCTCGCCCGATGGCTAAGGGTTGGCTTCGCCTCGCCTGACGTCCGAGGGCGGGCTCTACCTCGCTCGACCCTCGAGGACTAGACTCCGCCTCACTCGATGGCTAAGGGCAGGCTCCGCCTCACCCGACGTCCGAGGGTGGGCTCTACCTCGCCCAATGGCTAAGGGCTAGACTCTGCCTCGCCCGACGCTTGAGGGTGGGCTCCTCCTCGCCTGGCGGCTGAGGGCTAGCCCCGCCTCACCCGACGTCTGAGGGTAGGCTCCGCCTCGCCCGATGTCCGAGGACAGGCTCCGCCTTGCCCAATGACTACACCCCGATCCTTCATAAAGATGAGCATAGGGTATGACAGGATATTCAAGTCAACCATAGTATCTAGGGCCATGCCCTGTACGCCTATAGGAAGGCACCGTCAGGATACGATGGGATGGGCGCTTTAAGCCCTTTTCGACCTAACAGTGCCCGAACAGTGTTGTAGGCGTCCACTTTTGCCCCACAGTGTTGTAGGCGCCGCCATCAGCCATCGGACGCGGATACTAACACAAGCATGCGACAACCACTATGATCCAAGACAGAATTCACATCACCTACAGTGACAGACGTAGGGTCACTTCCCCGTCTACTCTCTGAAGGGTCGCAGCTTGGCCCTCTGACACGCTGCACCATCCGCTAGCGTAGGATGAGACGCACCCACTTGCTAACAGAGGCCAGGGTACGACCCTATAAGGATCAGCGAACACGCCATCCCTGACACGGTCTGCCATGTTAGTAGGGCAGACACATGGGAAAAGGAAGACCCGACTCCCCCAAAGGACCTTCTCTACCTTTGTTTTTTTCCTCTTTCTCCTATCTGTAACCCCTACTCCCCCTTGGTCTATAAAAGAGAGGGCAGGGCACCCCACTAAAGGGACCGACTTTTGATCGATCGTTTTCGACAGATAACACACAACACACAGCCAAGCAGCAACCGAGCTTTTGGCGTCCTTTTGATCTTTCCATCAGAGACTTGGGACATGTCCCCCTCTCGGCCGTTTGTACCCCCTACTACGAACCTTTTTCGGTACTAATAACACGAGCAGCAGCGGACTGGACATAGGGACATTCTGTCCGAGACATTCTGTCCGAACCAGTATAAACCTTATGTCCTTTAGTACACCATCCGAGCCTAACGCTCAACAATTATAAATTCACTAGCCAGTGTTTGTTCGAAACACCAACAATATATTTTATAAATCAAATATAACATACGACTTCTTCCCCATAAATCAAATATAGCATCAAGAGATGGATGGTTCACGTTTGTTGGCTGCATAGGGTACGTATAATTGTATTTCATGTGTGTTTTCTTCTTTTATTTTGCTATAGGAAACCGGCAAAGGTGACATGGGTGTGGCCTTGCTCTTCCATTATAGAGCACGACAGAGCGAACCCACAACAGCGAAGAAAGAAGTCACGTGCGCCGAGCAGGAGGAACTTGTGCCAGGTTTGGCCACAGCTGGATCCCCGCGCGCGCTACGTGGAGGAAACGTCCCTCGGAGCACCCGCCGCTGCCGTCGCCCCACGAGACGCCGGCTTCACTCTCTTGCTTCATTCAATGCCATCGAAGAGGGTGTTCTTTGCAAATATATTGTGTTGTAGACGGCACTCCGGCGTACAATGGTGTTTAGATCCAAGGTGTAAAATTTTGGGGTGTCACATCGGATGTTACATGGAGGTGTCGCATGGGGTGTTTGGATATTAATAAAAAACAATTTACAGAATCCGTCAGTAAACCACGAGATGAATTTATTAAGCCTAATTAATTCATCATTAGCACATATGTACTGTAGCATTTTATTGTCAAATCCTGGATTAATTAGGCTTAAAAGATTCGTCTCGCAAAGTAGTTGCAATCTGTACAATTAGTTATTTTTTAGTCTATATTTAATACTCTATATATATGTCTAAATATTCAATAGGATAGGGTGTAAAGTTTTGACGGAGAAACTAAATAAAGCCTCATGTTTATTGCAGTATTATTACAGTCCGGCACTGGAAGCGACAGACGCTACGACCAAATCAAGTCCGTAGGATAAAGCCGGCTCCTGGACGCGCAACGGGGGAGGAACGGCTGGAGTGGAGACTTGTCAATTGTCATGCTGTGGATGGAGCAGGCACTTCTGGTTTGAAAGTTGCTTGGATTGCAGAAGAAGCTTGCAGGAAAAGTCCGTGCAGTTGCGCGTCCAGGGAACAAGATCCTCTAACTTCGACTTGGATGACTGCCGGGTGCAGTCGATGAAGGATCGTCGTTCCTTCACAATCGGACGTCCGCGCATCTGGCTAGCACTTACGGGTGCGTTCACAGCCTCCAGTCCGGTCCGGCCCAACTACAGCCCACGCTGTCGACAGCTCGTCGAGTTGCGGCCGCATCCGCAAGTTCCCTCGACGAGAACCTAGGCGCCGCGCTGCTGCTCACCGCCGTTTGCTGCGCCGCCGCTCGCTACCGTGTGCCGCGCCATGCTTCGCCTTTGAATGCTCGACTTGGTCTGCTCCGTGTGCCGGCGAAGTTAGCGAGCAGCAGGCCGTGGGCTCACGGCAAGTAGATCATGCCTACACGAGAGCTAGGCTTGCTTGCGAGCATGAACGGGTTTCTTGCATGGATGCGCCATGGATATTCTTGACGTCCTTGCAGTTTCAGGCTGTCAAATGTTCAGAGTGTGTCCCATGCTATTCAGATGTTCAGAATGGTCTGTAAATAGCAGAGCTGATTGTTGGCAGTTCAATAGCAGAGTGGTTACATAGGATTGTGAGATTGTAAAGAGATATTGTGACTAAACATGTGAGAATGTGACCACTGAATTATCAAAATGAATGACTAGATGTACAAATTGTGTTTCAAAGTATTAACTGTAATATTTCAAAGTGATAGACTGTTTCTCTGAACCATACATTGTTTTTCTGAGCCTTTTATTTTGCAGGGGGCAATCAATGTTATTGCTGAATGCTAGTAGCATGGATATTTGGTGCGTTCTGAATATCTTTTTGCAAATTTGTATGAATGCCTTCTGCCTCCTGAAATTCAGAGAATTGTAAAGTTCATATGACCAGCAATAAGGTCATATACACCTACTGGATGACAGAGAACACCAGAACATTGTGTGCATCTCTGAATTTGCAACAATCAGCAATTGAAAAAGCTCCTGTGACAGGAGCCATGTCTGCAGCTAGCCAAACTCAAGCTCCGCACTGGTATAAGGTGTGCATGACGTGGGCGAGGTGGAAACGTTGCAGCCCAGCAGGGTCCAGGACGGCGACGGCGCTCAGCCAGGGACGGCGAAGGCGTGCCGCTCGGCATGAGAGCGGCGACGATGCGGCCCTCGGCAGGACCCGTGGGCTACGATGGGCCTCGCTTTTGTGCAGCCCATGTCACTTTTGCAGGGAATTGCAGAGCTATCGTCCGATCCGCAGCTGACGGTCCTGATACTTCGACTGCACTCTGCTGTCATCGAGGGTGAAGTTAGAGGATCTGGTTCCCCCGCGTGCCTTTGGGTCGTCGAGCGTGTTGGACCCGTCAAAACTTCCAATGCAAGCCGTGCCGGCCCGGGGCGTTACGCAAGAGGAAATGGGACGCGCACCCGACCATTAAAGCAGCTCCCAGCAACCGTCCCTTGGCGTGCGTGCACTGCCAGAGCTCCCGTCTTGTGCTAGCGAGACTGCGAGAGGTCGCCGACGCAGCAAAATCCGAGCGACGAGATGGCGGGGGCGCAGTCGCAGGCGATGCTGGAGAAGATGGAGCTGCGGCAGAGCTACCGCAACGTCTGGCACACCGACCTCACCAACGCCGTCGCCGCGGACCTCCCGTGTGCGTACCCAACATCTATCCCTGCGAACCTCTTCTCCTTTCCTTTTCTGCACCATCATCTTGGCCTTCTGGTTCTGGCTTGTGATTGAGGAATTGATGCGGGAGTCTCTCCCTTTGCTCCTGCAGGGTGCTGCCTGTCGCTGTGGTGGTGAGTGGGAGCTCGTCCTCTGATTTCTCAACTTCTGGTTGATTGCTTGCTCAGTATCTTGTAACTTAGATACACATCTTTGTTTTTTCCCCCTCCTGTTGGCGTCCAGCGGCCCGTGCGTTTCCTACATGCTGCGCAGGCGCGCGCTCTACAATGACATGTCAAGGTACTGACACTTCTTGTTCTAATATTTTCCCCTTGCTCATCCATCGTGCAGCTAATTTGCATAATCTGCGGCGAGGCTGTGAGTCAAGGTACTGAAACTCTCTCCATGCTTGCTTCTGTTCCTGTGCATTTTCCAGGTACGTGTGCTGCGCTGGGTACATGCCGTGCAGCGGCAAGTGCGGTGAGAGCCAGTGCCCAGAAGTATGCCTTGCAACCGAGGTGACGCCTGCCTGACCTGACACGCATACCGCTATTGCTACCGCTGTTTCTGTTCCGTTTTGTCAGCCGGGTAGATACGCCTGGTATGGTATGCTTCGCCAATTTGGCAATTCGGTTGCTGATCACGGCATCACGCTCCCTTCTCAGGTGTTCTGCTGCTTCGGCAACTCGGTTGCTTCCACCCGGTTCCTGCTGCAGGACGAGTTCAACATCCAGACGACGCAGTGCGACAACTGCATCATCGTGAGTACTACGCTCGCTTCGATTCGCATCCTGATGATTTGATTTGATCTTCCGAATCGATGATAATCCTGACACCGGCCGGTCAAGTGACACTCGTCTTCCTCGTCGCTGCAGGCCTTCATGTTCTTCCTGCAGCAGCTGGCCTGCATCTGCTCCCTAGTCGCCTGCATCGTCGGCAACAGCGAGCTCTCGGAGGTGGCGCACCTCATCTCCTGCATGTCCAACTTGGTCTACTGGACGTAAGCCCCTCGTTCGATCCGCCCCCGTGTCTGACGACTCTAATCCATCTTCGCATCTTTAAAACTGACACACCAGAACCTTCTAATCTTGTGCTGCTCTGTTCTTTCTGCAGGGTTTGCTCGTGCATGCAGGTAATTGCACACCCACTTTTCATGCATGTCAGCTCAGGTATTCAGGTAATCCCCTTCTTGATTAAGACTCACAATCTGGCATTGCCATGCAAACTTCAGACGCAGCACAAGGTGGAGATGGACAAGAGGGACGGCACGTTGAACACCATGTCTGCGCCTCCGATGCAGCAGATGTCGCGTTTTTAAACGTACGTGCAGACTGCAGAGTGAGATTATGTGACGCTTCTATGAGCCGGCTCCGTCCTCCGTCTCAAGCCGAATATGGAGGGTAGCTGCTGGAGGCTATCAACCATCTCGTACTCTGGCTAGGAGGACGCTTCTATGTCCCGTTTGTTTGGGTGATTTTTTTTTTGTGTTTACACCTCGTTTGAATGCATATGTATTTACATCAATTCATATGTATTGGAATAAAATTAAATAGAACTTAGTTTAATTTCACTTCAATCCACTTCAACACATGTGGATTGGGATGAACATGCGCATCCAAACAAGACCTTACGTGGTTTGATACGCATGTATTCATCTCAATCCACATGTGTTGAAGTAGATTGTAGTGGAACTAAACAAGTTCCGTTCCAATCCACTCCAACCCACATAGATACACATACATTCCCAAATAAAGCCTTAGTGAGTTGTGGTTTTCCATAGGGAATTTTGATCCTCGTCTATCTTTCTATTTCTGAGACATTGCCATCGCCTCGGAACACTGGCGGAGCTTGGATATGAAATTAGAAGGGACCAGAACAATGATATTGGTGGCAGCTTTCAATATTAATAACAAGTAGAATTACATAACGTCAGTACTAGTGCTCGACGCCCGCGTCTGAACTTCGTTTCCCATGCCCCTGCACTCCGCCCCTACGCCAACATGCCCCCGCCAGCATGCCCTCGCCGTGCCTGCGTTTCGCGCGCTCACGTGGGGCCCGCGCCGCTCGCGTCGCTAGACTGTACTAGGTGACCACTCGTGCCCCTTCGTCGCCATCGCCCGCTCGGCGGCACCCCAGCGCTAGGGCAAGTGGGTATCGTTGCAACATGTGCAACACCCCGATCTATTTTTGAAACATTCAGATACAGTGTTTGAAACATGTCTAAAGACAGATGAAACACTTGAAACATATGTTTGAAAAACTTGCAAAAACACATGGAAACACTTGAAAAATCATTACAATCATACGGACATCCAGATAAAAACACTCGCAACATATGTGTGAGAACATATGCAACATCCAGATAACCACACTTGCAACGTGCGTCTCAATGAAACATTGAAAACGGACGCTTGCAACATACGTGTACAACCATTGCAACATATGAAACATCCCAATCTACTTTTGCAACATCCGTATAAAACACTTACAACATACATCTGAAATATCTGAAACACTTAAAACATATGCCTGCAACATGCGCTTTCAGCACAACATCTCCTTGCTGCTTGGGAGAATGGAGGCTCGTCGACGTGTGGAGTTCATCGGAGGCAACGCCCTAGGGCGAGGAGCGGAGAAGATGGCACCCACATCGAGTTTAAGAAGGCGACAGACGGATCTCAGAAGAAGGGCAGCCGACGGTCCGACGGTTTGGGATGTGGGGAGCAACCGTGGGCGCTGCGGCAAGTGGGTGGGAAGGGCGACGTGATGCTAGGTCAGAGCAGCGAGGAGGCGGTGAGGGCGCGCGGCTACGCTGGTGGCCGGCAGGGCTGCGAGCAACGGCTACGCGCGGGGTGCGATTGTGCGACGCGGTGGGAAAGGAAGAGGGCCGCGAGATAGGAAGACCGATTCTTTTTTTTTTGAGAAACTCCCGAACGGATAGGAAGGAGTAGTTGGGCTAGCGTTGCGGCTCACTGAGGGAGCGTCCGGGCGGACGGACATCCGCTTCCCAGCATTACCAATAAACAATATTGAAGCACTGCTTTAACTATGAAATTGCACGGGGGATGACCCCAATGAGGGTACGCCTCTGAAATAATCGACTATCCTAAAAATAGCATATGGCCTTGCAATTCATGTAGAAATGAGACGAGCCAATGAGAGTCCGTTTACAGTTGTCCAGGAAAAAAATTCCTTGATTGTTCTTGTTCATGGCAGCAGTGTTGTTGCGAATGCACCGGGCACCGCAGGTGCACACCGGCCTTCATGTTCGGCTGACCCAAAATTATTGGGATGAATTATGAAACCATCTTACTCCGACATTGTTTTTTAAAAGAACAGGGTAAAAGAGCTGTGATTATATTAAGGCTCCGTTTGACAGGGCTTTATTTCACTAGTGAAGCCATTTTTTTTTTGCTTCAGCTCCACAAACAGTTCCACCGGTGGAGCTAAAGCGGTTTTGGTAAACCATTTGGCAAAATGGCTTTCCTGTGAGAGCATGTTTTTAGGAGCCAGGAGGAGGACCCGGGAGAAACCACTTTTTTTTTTTTTTGCTCCATCCCACCCCAAATCACTGTGAGAGCATGTTTTTAGGGGCTTCACAAGTGAAGCTATTTTACTTTACCTCGTTTAGTAGAAAATGGCTCCAAACAGCTCCTGAAGCCGGTGGAGAAGCCCTGCCAAACAGGGCCTAAAACAAAGATAAATTCAGATTAGGTAAAACAACAGAATTACAACAAAGCAATGTGACTTCAACAGCAAAGACAACTATAAGCTAACAACTAATGACAAGAAAAAGGCTACACCACACGATTGGATTGGGGCATCAATAGAGCCTGCAGAACAAAGAAGCACCATTAGACACGTCACTGCGCCCGTCAGCAAAAGAAGGCACGACACAACAACAAGGGTTGACCCTTTTATCAGCACTATCAGCACCAAGTAATAAAAGATCAAATCGTCCTCAAGACCTTATCGGCCGGCATGAACACCATATTTATTTATAATGTCTTGCAACTAAAATATTACGCGACATTCCCTCCAGTACTTTTTTGATAAAATGGAATTCTTTTTCCCTATGTGGCTTCTCAAGAAGCCCAGATTCCGAACCAAATGTCAACCAAATACACGAAAAAACATTCTCCACATTCTAATAGGACGAAACACATTAAAACTTTCAGTCAAGGACACAACAAACCGAGTACATCACCCGCACGCAACCCAAGCTGGCACCAGCGCCACCGGTGCCGGCGCCCTCCTCCCCCTCCTCCTCCTCCTCCCCTCCCAGCCCTGACTCCTCTCCTCACCCACGCGAAGGAGCGCGCGAGCGCGCGGCATGGCCGCCGCCGCCGCTCCATCGCCAGGGCCGGCTGAGGCCACGACGGCCGTCCTGCACTGTGGCAGGGCTAGATCTGAGGCCCCACTACGACCTGCCCCCTCCCACCCTCGTACGGAGGCCGGTGCAGGCGCCGGTTCTGAGGCGGGTGCCCCGCCGCCGCCAACGGCGGTGGCAGCCCCCACCTCCTACTCCGCCCTACCTCCCCCTCCCCTCCCCTGCCTGCTGACGCAGACCCCATGGGATCTAGCGCTGGGCCCGGGGGGGTGGAGGTGCACCGCTACCCCCGCCCTTCCCACAACCCACCTCCCCTAGCCCGCCGGCCATCGCCCCGGCACCGGCGGCCACCCAGCCGCCCTCAACCTCCTCCACAGGTACGGGGCCAACCACCCTCTCCCCCAACGCCACCCCTTTCTTCCCCACTGGGACTCTAAGGCGCTCCAAGGCCATGTGATGGTCCGAGAAGTCCGACCTCTCCGACTACGACACCGACGTCGACGTCGACGTCGATGCCAAGTCTACGCCGCCATCTTGGGGGTCCTACCTCGACGCCGTACGCTGGGGCTCTCCGGTATAGGCAGGCCTGGAGACAGGGACCAGTTCCCAGCCGCACACCTGTATCGTTGAGGGACCGCCGGACTTCAATGCCGTTCGGCGGGAGCCGCAACCATAGTCGTCGTTGTTTCCGGAGCGTGCCTCGACGCGCTCCGCCATCGGGTCACGGGCCGGGAGACAGGGAAAGCACCCCAACCATTGGCGGCCACGCCCACAGCTCGTCCATAGGCTTCCCGTCCAAGGCCGGGACAACGACAATAGGGCCGATCGGGATTCAAGCGTTCGTGCGTAGCGTCGACCGGTTCTTCGGAGGCCAGGACCTCATCCTGCTTTCGACGGCCGGCAACGCATCTCCGCTCCTAACACCGACGACTGGCGTGAGGTCCTTTCACGAGGGTCGTCTGGAGGTCATGATGAGGCTCCATCGCCGCAACCGCCACGTCAAGCGCCCGTTTCCTAGCAGAGCTGCATGAGAAATGCCTCAATTGCCTCTCCACCTCACACAGGGTGGCGACCTATAGGCTGCCTCAGCGTTGCCTACGTTGCAGAGGCTTTCTCCACCGCGCGCGTGATTGCAAGCGGCCACGGAGGCCGAGTTCGGCAAGGAACGACATACCTGGCGACTTAGGAGCACACCGTCGACATCCTTCCCAGTGTCGCCGTGACAAGCCACGCTCTCACGCCGCTACACCAGCCTCGGGCGTAGAGGGAGGTACGCCAAGCCTAGGCGAAGCCGTGCCGGGCGTGGATGGGAGCTGCGGTGGAGGACAACGACACCGACGTTGTCGACGCAAACGGCGGCGACGGGGAGCCACGGTCGTTCGGCCGAGGCCGCTCCAGCAACGCCGGGCGACACATCTGTTGCTGCTGATGCCCAGGCCGGACATGGTGAGCTGACTGGCGCGACGGGGCTCATCGAGCTTGAAAGGATCTAACAATGCCTAGAGGGGGGTGAATAGGCGTATCTAAAAATTTACTGCAAATGCTAAGTTCAAATCTGTCAGCCACTGTCGGAAGTCCCGACGTTTGGGTCGGAACTCCCGATGTTGTCAGAAGTTCCGACACAAACGTCAGCAGTTCCGACGCCTACGTGAACTACAAAAGCAGTGCTAAATTTAACTTTGCGGATAAATAAACTTACAACCTTACTTCCTAGTGGTTTGGTGAAGATGTTGGGTCACTCCCTTGACGCCGTAATGCCTCCAAACCGTAGATCGAGTCCAAACCCTAAAATGGAAATTTTGGAGACAAAGAGACAAACACATACAAGTAATCTCAAACAATCACAACAACAACAAGCACGCGGGACACAAGGATTTATCCCGAGGTTCGGCAACCCCACAAAGGAGCTCCTACGTCCTCGTTGTTGAGGTGACCACTAAGGTCGGAGTCTTTTCCACCTCCTTGCCTCTCTCAAAGCGACCACAAAGGTCACTTGAGCTTTCCACTAAGAAATCGAAGGGTGATACAAACTTCCCAAGGCTCTTCCACAAGATAGAAGCTCTAGGGCAACGCCTAGCCGGCTAGGGGCAAAGCCCCAAGAGTAATAGACGCAAAATCAATCGGCTTGACGAAGAAATCAAGTGCTCAAGCTTTCCAAAGTGATGCTCTCACTTAATCCACTCTCCTTTCACTCAAAACCTAAGGGAATAGAAGATGAGAGCAGGGGAGGAAGGAGAGGGGTGCTTGTGTTGCTTGGGAACTGTTCAGCACGAAGTGAGTCAACTGTGAAATGAGTCCGTAATGGTTAGAAGTGAAGAGAGGAGTATTTATACTCCAAGTGAAAATCCAACCATTCAGATCTACGTCGGAAGTCCCGACGCAGATCCCGGGAGTTCCGACTACAATAGAAAACACTATTCACAACGAGTCAGAAGTCCACTGGTGAAAGTCAGTGTCGGAACTCCCGGCAAACGTCGGGACTTCCGACGGTCGGAACTCCCGACGATCGTCGGGACTTCCGACGAGCACAGTTAATCAAACAGCCAGCACAGCTGAGGTCGGGACTCCCGGCTTGGGTCAGGTCAGTGTCGGAACTTCCGGCGAACGTCGGGACTTCCGACAGTCGGAACTCCCGGCGAACGTTGGGACTTCCGACGTGCACAGACAGCGAGCAGTCAGAAGCATAGGTGCCGGGACTCCTGGCTTAGGTCGGGACTTCCGACTGTCGGGAGTTCCGACTTACGTCGGGACTTCCGACTGTCGGGAGTTCCGACTTACGTCGGGACTTCCGACACCGAAAGTCACAGAAAAAAATCTATGTGCTCGTGAAGTGCTAGAGTGACACACTTTTGATTTTAGTTAAATGCTTGAGCACTCTATCTTCCTCAGACCAACTAAACTTGCATCCCTCTTTATAGTGCGGCGGATCCTAAACTCAAAAACAAAATTAAAACCTTTGGAGATCGTTTTGAATTCGTCCGCCTTTACAACTTCAAGAATTGAGGGATACCATTTCATCTTTATCAACTCTTTGAATCTTTCATGGGACTAATAGCTGCAACATATCTCATTAAGATCACATTAGTCCCTAATTTGGATGTCATCAATACACCAAAACCCACATAGGGGGCAAATGCACTTTCAATCTCCCCCTTTTTGGTAATTGATGACAACCAACTTAGGCTTTTATAGGAATGAAAGAATTTAAAGCTTTTTGAACCCCAAAATTTATGGAGAGCTCCCCCTTAATGTATGCATGAATTTGAATTTCAATTGGACTCATGTATACATGTTTTGCATACACCAAGACAAAAGCTCCCCCTAAATTTTGTAATCCGTGGGGTGCAACAAGTATGTGTGAACAAATAAGTATCGGTGAAAAGAGATGCAATATGATATGTTATTTCACACAACAAGTAAAAAGAAATATGATGGCCAAGATTTCAAAGTAGAAACTTGAAGTAACATATGACCATAAAAAAACATTCATCATGACAAGTAGAGATAAGCACAAGCAAATACGATAGATTAAAACATAACTCATCCTACAATCATCCATCACACACATATAAATAGATAGTTGTCCATCACACGATTGCCACCACACGACATAGTTCATACACGCTAAAGGTTTTAAAGTTCCAAAACATAAAGACCAACTAACTTATTACAATAAATCAAAGCCTAACACTCCCCCTTTGTCAACAAGTGCCAAAAGGGGTAGGCCGCATGAGAAACCAACTACTCATCATCGGAGTCATCATCATCGCCTTGGTCACTTTCCTCACCATCGTCGTCTTCTTCATCATCTTCTTCCTCTTGATATTCCTCATCGTCTTCAGTTGCTTTCCCTTTGCCATGTGGGCGAGAAGAAGCATCATCATCGTACGCTGCACAAGCCTCATCATATAAAGCCAACGGATCACGAGGAGGCACAAATGGCGGCGGAGGAGAAGATACAATCCCTGCTTGCTGTTCCAATCGATATAGCCTCTCTTGCATGTCGTGCTCACGCTGAGCACTAGCACAACACTGTCCAAACATGTAGGTCATTAGAAACTTGAACTTGTTGGGCTTCTTTCTGGAGGAGGACGAAGAGAGGGGCTCGTCACTGGATGACCGAGCAGCAGCAGCAGCAGAAGTGGTAGCAGCACCACGGCGAGAGCGAGAACCCGAAGGACCTTTCCCTGGGGCACGGGCTGCCTCAGCTTTTTCTTTTAGTTCTCTAGCAGCAATGATAGAGGTCTTGTTGGATATCTTGAGGACCTTATGCTCAGAGTCATAGGGAAAACGGATGCCAGACACATGCTCTATGATATGCATGATGTACGGTGCATAGGGCAGGTGCTTCACCGGATCCTCAGAAGCATCATGAATCTTATACCAGATATAGCGGCTGATGGAGAACTTCTCAAACTCATCTCCAAAACGCTGAAGCACCTTCTGTGAATCATCACGAAGAAAGGTGGAGTCACCTACCTTCGGATACAATATCTGTCTCAGGATGTTGTTCAGAACATAATAATATGGCTTCAGAAATGTGGTATGTCCATTAGCCCTGTGACCCTCAAGATACATGTGTTGATATTCCTCCAAAGCAAGATCCTCATACTCAGTTAGCTGATTTGTAGTCCGGTCGCTGTGACCCAAACCTAGAAGGCGAGAGAAATTGACAAAGTTCACCTTATAGTGCTTGCCTTCCGTGGTCCAGTGAATAATGTCCACAGCACCGGTCTTGTCTCTCTCATGATGATAAGAAGCATAAAACTGACAAATCAGCTCATTGTTCCAATTCTTCCGAAATGCTAGCAGGTAAGACAACCCATTGATTGTATATCTCGAAACATCTGCTCCAGCTCGGGTTCCTTGTACTTGCCAAGATAATAAGCATCAATGCACTTCATCTGAAGGACCGGTGGCTCCTTCTTCTTCAAAAACTTCCGATAAAGAATGGAATCATAGAAATCATAATGGAAGGGGTGCCAGAAACGATACTCAAGGCGGAGATCTTTCTCATCCTCTGCATACAGGTTCCTTGCTCTGTTGTACCGGATGTCCTTGACTCGGTGATGATAATCCATAGGAAGGGGAGGCGTCCATCCACCAGCCAGATTCGGAGCCATGGAGGGCTCCCGCATGACCGGTGACACATCGGTGAATGGAACAAGCTGAAATGTCCCTGGTGGACCACGAGTCGGGGTGCGAAGCGGTGGAACAGCAATGGTGCGTTCGGCACGATCCAGCGCTTCCTCTTCTTCATCAACCATCGGCTCAGCCCCAACAGGAGCAGGAGCAGGAGGAGGGGCAGCAACAGGAGGAGGAGCGGCAGCCGATGTCCCCTGGTCACCACGGCCACGGCCACGGGAAACACCAGCACCACCACGCGAGTAAGACACCTTGGTGCGGCCAGGCGGCTTGGGAACAGCGGCACGATCTTGAGTCTTCTTTGAACGCTTTTCCCGATGGCGCGAGGGACTGCTACCGCCTTCCATGACTGTGAAGAATACAAAGCGGAACTAAGAAACAATACAAGGAGAGGTGAATGAACATCGAGAAGTGAAGAAACAGGAATGGAGTGGTCACCATAGGGTCGGTAGTCCCGGCCAAAGTCGGGACTTCTGATAGCCGAGAGTTCCGGCGTACGTCAGGACTTCCGACGGTCGGAACTCCCGACGGTCACCGGGACTTCCGGCGCACACGGTGACCATCCCATTCATGGGGCTTCAAATCACGACACACATCCAAACAAGGGAGATAGAGGAGTAGAGAGGAAGAAAGAATAGAGGCAAAACAAAAGGTACATTGGATTTAGGGTTAGAACACCATGGTAGTACCTTGAAACAAGAACAGAAGAGATGTAGAGAACCA
Organism: Miscanthus floridulus; assembly: GCF_019320115.1. Taxonomy (NCBI): domain Eukaryota; kingdom Viridiplantae; phylum Streptophyta; class Magnoliopsida; order Poales; family Poaceae; genus Miscanthus; species Miscanthus floridulus. The sequence goes on along the minus strand of NC_089580.1, from coordinate 128,196,218 downwards.
AATCGTAGTCGTCGACGAACAAATCCACGGGCACAATCTCCTCCACCAATGGAATCTCCTCCACCAATGGAATCTCCTCCACACCAACGACAAGAACACCCCAATCCGAAGAAAACGAGGGCACGGGCGGTGGAAGGAGGGAGGGAGGGAGGTCGGCACTACCGGCAAGACCTCTGGCGGCGGTGGAAGAAAGAAGGAGGCCGGAGGGCGAGGTAGGGCGGCGGTGGGAGGGGAGGGCGCGATGGGGCAGAGGCGGCGTCAGCGTCAGTAGAGGAAGAGAAACCGCAATAAAAAAAATAGGATGGGGCCGGTTATAATGGAGTCGGGTACCGGATCGGCGCAATCAGATCTGCATCAGAACTCTCGGCGTACGTCGGGACTTCCGGCGCGAGCCGGGACTCCCGGCCGTCGGGACTTCCGACGAATTTCGGGACTTCCGACGCAGGGAAACAGAAAAAACACCTTAACCTGCACTCGCTCTGCCATGTGGGGCAACAATATGATGGACACACATATTTTTCACAGGTGACTAGATTTCATTCATCCAATACAAAACAATAGTCACTCATGAAAATTACAAAGTAGTTTTTGAAAGTGGCACACAATGTTTTCACAATCCTTTTCTCCTAACTAGATCAAACAAAATTTGTGTGCAAAGGATCAAGCCACGTTACGAGAATCAATGATATTTAGTTCACTCCTCAAAGCACAAAATCTTGACTCATCTAGGGGCTTTGTGAAGATATCGGCTAATTGTTTTTCGGTGCTCACATGATGAATGGCGATATCTCCTTTGGCTTCATGGTCTCTCAAAAAATGATGCCGGATGTCTATGTGCTTTGTTCGAGAGTGGTTTACGGGGTTGTTTGCCAACTTAATGGCACTCTCGTTGTCACACAAAAGTGGAATCTTGGTTAACTCACATCCAAAGTCCTTTAGTGTTTGCTTCATCCAAAGTAGTTGGGCACAGCAAGCGCTAGCCGCCACATACTCGGCTTCGGCGGTGGACAAAGCAACGGAATTTTGCTTCTTAGAGTTCCAAGACACCAAAGAACGACCAATAAATTGGCAAGTTCCGGTAGTATCTTTCGGGTTACTTTGCAACCGGCATAATCCGAATCGGAATAGCCAAGTAACTCAAAAGTGGAGCCCTTAGGATACCACAAGCCAAGATTAGGAGTGTGCACTAAATACCGAAAAATTCTCTTAACGGCCATCAAATGACATTCTTTCGGATTAGCTTGAAATCTTGCACACATGCACACGCTAAGCATAATATCGGGCCTAGATGCACAAAGGTAAAGGAGTGATCCAATCATGGAGCGATATACCTTTTGATCGACGTCCTTTCCTCCTTGATCAAGATCAAGATGTCCATTGGTTAGCATGGGTGTCTTGATGGGCTTGGCCTTGTCCAAGTTAAACTTGTTCAACATATCATTGGCGTACTTGGTTTGACTTATGAACGTGCCATCCTTGAGTTGCTTGATTTGAAATCCAAGAAAGAACTTCAACTCTCCCATCATGGACATCTCGAACCTATTTGTCATAATCCTACTAAATTCCTCACAAAAAGCCACATTAGTACTACCAAATATTATGTCATCGACATATATTTGGCAAACAAAGATATCATTATTGACTTTGCGAGTAAACAAAGTAGCATCGGCCTTTCCTATCTCAAAACCTTGTTTGAGTAGGAAATCCTTTAAACAATCATACCAAGATCTAGGGGCTTGTTTGAGCCCATAGAGCGCCTTGTCGAGCTTGTAGACGTGGTTTGGATACTTGGGGTCTTCAAAGCCCGGTGGTTGCTCCACATACACCAACTCGGATAGGGGGCCATTGAGAAATGCACTCTTCATGTCCATTTGATATAACTTGAAATCATGATGGGCGGCATAGGCAAGTAGAATACGAATTGATTCTAGCCTAGCCACCAGTGCATAGGTCTCCCCAAAATCCAAGCCTTCAATTTGAGTGAATCCTTGAGCCACCAACCTTGCCTTGTTCCTTGTTACCACGCCATGCTCATCTTGCTTGTTGCGGAAAACCCACTTGGTTCCAATCACATTTTGCTTGGGTCTTTCCACCAAGGACCAGACTTCATTCCGAGTGAAGTTATTTAACTCCTCTTGCATGGCTATCATCCAATCTGGATCATCAAGTGCCTCTTCCACCCTACGAGGTTCCAAAGGAGAAACAAACGAGTAATATTCACAAAAACTTGCTAAACGGGAACGTGTAGTTACCCCTCGTCGAATGCTCCCCAATATGTTATCAACAGGATGATCCCGTTGAATGGATTGATGCACTCTAGGATGTGGCACTTGAGTTGATCTTTGGATAGGGCCATCATCATCATCACAGTCATGATTGATTGGAGGATCACAATCATGAGCTTGCGAAGGGTTGACTTCACTTCTTTCTTCATTGTTGAGTTGTGGTTGAGCTCGCTCATTGTTGACACCATCTTCATGAGATTGACCTTGTGCTTCATTTGATCTCCCATCTTGATTGTTTCTTGTTGCGGAGGCTTCACCATGTTCATTTGATGAAACATGATGAATGGTTGGATCAAGATCATTACGCACAACATGGTCTTCATCTTCGTCTTCAACGGGCTTCACTTCACCAATAGCAAGCTTCTTGATTGCTTCATATGGGGCTTCCTCATTACCTACATTCTCAACATTGACTTGCTCCTTTTGAGAGCCGTCGGTTTCATCAAAAGTCACGTCTACCGCAATTTCAATTAAACCGGTGGTTTTATTGAAAACACGATATCCATGTTCATTAGTACCATAACCAAGCATGAAACCTTCATCAACCTTTGGTGCAAACTTAGAACTTTTGGATTTCTTGTTAAGTATGAAACACTTGGATCCAAAAACTCTAAAGTAGTGCACCTTAGGCTTTTTACCGGTTAGAAGTTCGTAGACGGTCTTTTCTCTTATCTTGTGAAGATATAAGCGGTTAATGGCATGACATGCCGTGTTGACCGCTTCCGCCCAATAATTAGTTGGGGTCTTGTACTCATCCAACATTGCTCTTGCGGCTTCTATGAGCGTTCGGTTCTTCCTCTCCACAACACCATTTTGTTGTGGAGTGTATGGAACCGAAAACTCATGCTTGACTCCTTCTACATCAAGAAACTCTTCAATGTTGGTGTTCTTGAACTCCGTCCCGTTGTCACTTCTAACTCTCTTGATTTTGACATCAAACTCATTTTGGGCTCTTTTAGCAAACTTCTTGAAGATTCCTTGGACTTCACTCTTTTCACGCAAAAAGAATACCCAAGTGAAACGAGAATAATCATCAACAATTACAAAGCCATATTTGTTACCACCAATGCTTATATAAGCGACGGGTCCAAATATGTCCATGTGAAGCAACTCCAATGGCCTTTCGGTTGTCACAACATTCTTGATGGGATGTTTAGCTCCAACTTGTTTTCCCGCTTGGCATGCGCTACAAATCCTATCTTTCTCAAAAGAAATATTTGTTAGTCCAAGGACGTGTTCGCCTTTTTGAAGTTTGGCCAAGTTCCTCATCCCAACATGGGCAAGTCGGCGATTCCATAACCAACCCATGCTAGATTTTGCCATTAAACAAGTCTTGGGATTTACTCTATTTGATGTGAAATCAACTAGATAGAGTTTCCCCTTTAAATGACCCGTAAATGCAATAGAGGAATCCTCCCTTCTATAGACTTCCACACCCTTATCCGTAAAGAGACAATTGTAACCCATCTCACAAAGTTGTGAAACGGACAACAAATTGTATCTCAACGAATTCACAAGTAAGACATTGGAAATGGAATTATCATTTGATATTGCAATTTTACCCAAACCGAGTACTTCACCTTTTCCATTGTCACCAAACACAATATTTCCACTTTGATCATGACTTGGTTGAAATGATGTGAACATGTCCTTCTCTCCGGTCATATGATTTGTGCATCCACTATCCAATACCCAACTTGTTCCACCGGAGGAATATTCCTACAAAAACAAATTATGCTTTTGTTTTAGGTACCCAAAAAGATTTGGGTCCTAAGAGGTTAGTCACATAAAACTTGGGCACCCAAACACTCCTCATAATTTCCTTTCTCTTTTGGGCACCAACATACTTAACCACAATCTTGCCATCCTTGCCCCAACAACACATATAGTCACTAGCATAGCACCGTGGAAGTGGTGCTTGTGGCTTGAGGACATCGGATTGCTTTGTCTTGATTGTCTTGGTATTTGTAGGTTGAATCTTTGGAATGTATACCTTGTTGTTCGCCTTGCATATAAGCTCATCAAGAGCAACGCCCTTGTTGAACTTCACACAAGGCACACCATTTATTATATTCCTTCCATTTGCCTTTCCATCATACCTATTGTAGCCAATGCCTTCCTTGATTGATGGGTGCCTTGATGACTTGTATATAGTCTTGTTAGATTGCTCTTGACACTTACACCCATTCTTCAATATCATCTCCAACCTATGAATCTCCTTGTTTTTCTTCTCTAACTCAACAAGGTTAGTTGCATATGCATTTACATCAATTTTATAGCATCTTTTACAACCATCACTAGTGGAGACATTAGAGACTTCGGTTGCCTTAGGAGAAGTTGAAGTGCTAGCCCAAAGAGTACTATAGTTTAGCTCAAGATTTTGATATTTTTCTTTCAAGCTTGTGAGGCTTTCTTGAGCTATACTCTTTTCATTCTTAAGGCTAGCTATTTGATCATTAACCGAGGAATGTTCCTTAGTCAATTTCCCAATTGAGTCATTGGCTAAAGACAATTCAACGGTTAACTTCTCAACCTTCATCTTTTCCTCGGTGATAGATGCTTCAAGTGCAAGGTTTTTCTCTCTCTCTTGAGTAATTATATCTCCTTGCAACTCTAAGCATCTATCCCTCTTCTCTAATTTCTTCATTAGCATTTTTATTTTAGTGAATGCCTTTTTACCAAATTTCTTTATCATGGTTGCTTCAATTTCTTCTATGTTATCATCACAACTATCATACTCATCACTAGAGGAAACGGGTGTAGTATGTACCTTCTCCCCTTTTGCCATGAGACAAGTTGGAGTGTAGTAGTCGTTGTCGATGAGGTTGGAGAAGAGCCTCGGTGGTGAAGATAGGTTGGCGAAGAGCTTTGGTGGTGAAGTTGAGTAGGGGAAGATCATGGTCGGTGAAGAAGAGTGGTGGACGGTGATGTTTGCAGCTCCCTTCTTCTTCTTCTCATCATCACTTGAGTTACTATCACTTGACTCCCATTCTTCCCTAATATGAGCTTCACCTCTCTTCTTGCCTTTGTTCTTCTTATCTTCATCCTTGTCATGCTTGTGCTTCTTTTTCTCATTAGGACAATCGGCTATGAAGTGACCAACTTGACCACATCCATAGCAAAATCTCTTTTTGAACCTTCTCTTACCATCACCATAGGTCTTGCGATTGCTTTTTTTCTTCATAAACTTTCTAAGATTTCTAATCACAAATGCAACCTCCGCATCGGAATCTTCTTCTCCACTTGAGGAATCATCCTTCACTTTCTTCTTCTTTTCTTGACTTGAAACTTGACCTTCATGTTGTTGAGTTGCTTTAAGGGCGACACTCTTGTTGAATCCCATTGCATTAGGATTTTGATTGTGAGCATTGATTGCATCTTCATCTAGACACTCATGATGCTTGAGCTTTAAAAGAACTTCTTGAGGTGTCATCTCATCATAACTGGGCCTTTCCATGATCACGGACGCTAGCATGTTGTTCTTGGCTATATAGGTTCTCAACATCTTTCTCGCAACTTTGTTGTCATCCCATTCGTTGCTACCAAGAGCTCTTATGCGGTTGACCAATGCCATGAGCCTATCAAACATGGATTGTGTTGTTTCATTTTGCAAGAATACAAATCTTTCCAATTCACCATGAAGTAACTCTATGTTGCCTTTCCTCACACTTATATCTCCTTCAAATGATACTTTCAAAGTATCCCAAATTTGCTTTGCACTTTCCATTCCATTTACTTTTCTAAACTCATCCGGAGCTAAGCTTGACACAAGCAATGCTACGGCTTGTGCATTTTGATGAAGGTTGTGCACTTCTTCCGGAGTTATCTCTCTATCTTCATTGGTAGGAATCATCACACCAACATCCATAACTTCCCAAAGTCTTGCGGCTATTAGATGCATCTTCATCTTGTAAGACCAATCGGTGTATCTTGTTCCATCAAAGTGAGGTGGCTTGCCAATATTGACGGACGGAGTATGGAGTGTTGAACTTTTCATGATTTGTCCATAGTCAAAACTCATGTGTGAATATATTCCTTTTCCATGAGCATGCTCACCGGCTCCAATATCACTAGCGGCATCTTTGTTTGCTTCATTCTTGTCACTAATATCATTCTTGCCACTTATTGCATCATCAACCTTCTTGCTCAATTCTTCCTTCAACTTGCTCATTTCATCTTGCATCTTTTTCATTTCATCTTGAAAGAGCTTGACTTGAGTACTCATCAACTCTTCAGCTATTTTCTTGGCCATTTCGACGGCAACGGCTTGCATCTTGTCGGTCTCCGACATTGTTTCTTCTCACGTGGTGAAACGTAAAGAGAAGACCTTGCTCTGATACCAATTGAAAGGATCTAACAATGCCTAGAGGGGGGGGGGGTGAATAGGCGTATCTAAAAATTTACTGCAAATGCTAAGTTCAAATCTGTTAGCCACTGTCGGAAGTCCCGACGTTTGGGTCGGAACTCCCGATGTTGTCAGAAGTTCCGACGCCTACGTGAACTACAAAAGCAGTGCCAAATTTAACTTTGCGGATAAATAAACTTACAACCTTACTTCCTAGTGGTTTGGTGAAGATGTTGGGTCACTCCCTTGACGCCGTAATGCCTCCAAACCGTAGATCGAGTCCAAACCCTAAAATGGAAATTTTGGAGACAAAGAGACAAACACATACAAGTAATCTCAAACAATCACAACAACAACAAGCACGCGGGACACAAGAATTTATCTCGAGGTTCGGCAACCCCACAAAGGAGCTCCTACGTCCTCGTTGTTGAGGTGACCACTAAGGTCGGAGTCTTTTCCACCTCCTTGCCTCTCTCAAAGCGACCACAAAGGTCACTTGAGCTTTCCACTAAGAAATCGAAGGGTGATACAAACTTCCCAAGGCTCTTCCACAAGATAGAAGCTCTAGGGCAACGCCTAGCTGGCTAGGGGCAAAGCCCCAAGAGTAATAGACGCAAAATCAACCGGCTTGACGAAGAAATCAAGTGCTCAAGCTTTCCAAAGTGATGCTCTCACTTAATCCACTCTCCTTTCACTCAAAACCTAAGGGAATCGAAGATGAGAGCAGGGGAGGAAGGAGAGGGGTGCTTGTGTTGCTTGGGAGCTGTTCAGCACGAAGTGAGTCAACTGTGAAATGAGTCCGTAACGGTTAGAAGTGAAGAGAGGAGTATTTATACTCCAAGTGAAAATCCAACCGTTCAGATCTACGTCGGAAGTCCCGACGCAGATCCTGGGAGTTCCGACTACAACAGAAAACACTGTTCACAACGAGTCAGAAGTCCACTGGTGAAAGTCAGTGTCGGAACTCTCGGCAAACGTCGGGACTTCCGACGAGCACAGTTAATCAAACAGCCAGCACAGCTGAGGCCGGGACTCCCGGCTTGGGTCAGGTCAGTGTCGGAACTCCCGGCGAACGTCGGGACTTCCGACGGTCGGAACTCCCGGTGAACGTCGGGACTTCCGACGTGCACAGACAGCGAGCAGTCAGAAGCACAGGTGCCAGGACTCCTGGCTTAGGTCGGGACTTCCGACACCGAAAGTCACAGAAAAAAATCTATGTGCTCGTGAAGTGCTAGAGTGACACACTTTTGATTTTAGTTAAATGCTTGAGCACTCTATCTTCCTCAGACCAACTAAACTTGCATCCCTCTTTATAGTGCGGCGGATCCTAAACTCAAAAACAAAATTAAAACCTTTGGAGATCGTTTTGAATTCGTCCGCCTTTACAACTTCAAGAATTGAGGGATACCATTTCATCTTTATCAACTCTTTGAATCTTTCATGGGACTAATAGCTGCAACATATCTCATTAAGATCACATTAGTCCATAATTTGGATGTCATCAATACACCAAAACCCACATAGGGAGCAAATGCACTTTCAGAGCTCAACCCGCTGACGCTGACGCCGCACATGGACGCCACAGTTGATCGCAATATCACGGAGGACCCGATGCTGGTGGAGCTCGCGGCTTCGCTCGCTAGCAGTCGGGTCGTCACGTGGCCTCCACCGGTCACCCAACTGGAGGACAAGGCCCATACGGTGGTCACATGTGTTTGCACGCAGACGCCGTCCCAGCATGCCGACTCGACGCGGCTGACACCACCCCCGCGCCCCACCTCGCCCCCGGTGTCGCCTCAATAGGGGCAGTCACATGTCACGCCAAAGCGGTTGGTGTTTGACGACCCCTAGGGCGTTGATGCGCCCACGATGGGCGAAGAGGGCTGCTTCGGTCCGGTGCACACGGACCCAGTATGTCGCCAGGGGACACCCACCAGACAGTTGACGACGATGCCTCCTTCAAGCGTCGCCTCGATAACTTCACCAAGGCAGTGGTGTGTACGAGGGACTCTCCGCTGATTCGTGAGCCTCCCAAGCAGCCGCATGCTAAGCCTGTGCTGCCGTGGCGGAGCAGGCGGTTGGCGGCTCAGAGCCTGTTGCGAGTACCTACTTCTAAACGAGATGAGGTGCTGATCATGCAGCGTTTTGGCAACATCAGGGGTCCATCAGCGCCATCAGCGTCAGAGGTGGAGGCCTTTGACAAACTCTTCGATGGCAATCTGATCGCGTCGGAGGCCGAGGCGATGGACACGCTCTTGCTGGCCGTTGGAAAGGGCTCGTCCAGAAAGTTGCGAATACGCAAGGCCACCTCCTAGGTCGCACCGCTGCGTCGATTTTGGTTGTTTCCTTTTATGTAATATCGAAACAAAATGTATTTTGCTAGGATGGTCCAGCTACGGTTGTGTTAGGCCAACATCCTTCGGCGCTCGATAGAAGCACGTTGTATGTCTGTTTAAGCTCTTCTACTTAACGTTTTGCGTATTCGAGTAAAAAAACTTTCAGTTAGAAGACACACTCGCAGTATCCAATCAGCCGTACCGGCAAAAAACCGATAGAATATAAGAGCAAGGCTAATAATACAGCCGGTTTGCTGGCTGTAAGGTTCATTGTAGCCTTTTCTCAGCCCACTCGTATAGTAGTTGGCTCTTTACAGTTAATACATGGCCCACTTGTCTCTCTCACAGACTTTTTTGGTTCTTGTGCCTAAGCCGGCTGTAAGCTTACAGCCCGCTTCTCCTCTCTCTCCTCCCCTCTCTCCTCCACCTCAGCATTTAGTCGACTTACAGCCTGCTATTATACTTGCTCTAAGGGTACAGCCCTGTTTCTTGCCCGCACGTATGGGCGGTGCACCGTGCCAATCTCCATATCTCGCCGGTGTGCGTGCACGTCGTTGCGGATTTGCGGGAGGTCGTCGTGAACAATGTGTTGTCCCAATCATCACCGGATTCCTCTCTGATTGATCCAGCGCAAGCTATAAATACACTCGCCCCTTGCATTGTCTGCAGAGCTCAACTGCCTTAGGCAAAGAACAGTACAACACGACGAACGAAAACAAAGCAGAGGAGTAATGGCTTCTCCCTCCACAGGCACAGCCTTCTTGGCCCTTGTCACCATCGCTTTGCTATGTGCGGCCACTACGGCGAACGCGCGGTTCACGGCGATGCAGTGGACTCCGGCGCACGCCACGTTCTACGGCGACGAGACCGCAGCGGAGACCATGGGTACGTTGCTCACATCGCGGGCGGCATTGCACTGCCACGCTCGTTTCCTCTTGCCATTTTGTCCTTTCTCTTACGGGCGGGGGGACGTTTTCCCACAGGCGGGGCGTGCGGGTATGGCAACCTGTACGCGACCGGGTACGGCACGGACACGGCGGCGCTGAGCACGACGCTGTTCAAGGACGGGCACGGGTGCGGGACGTGCTACCAGATCCGGTGCACGGGGTCCCCCTGGTGCTACAGCGGCTCGCCGGTGATCACGGTGACGGCCACCAACCTGTGCCCGCCCAACTGGGCGCAGGACTCCAACAACGGCGGGTGGTGCAACCCGCCCCGCACCCACTTCGACCTCTCCAAGCCGGCCTTCATGAAGATGGCGCAGTGGCGCGCGGGCATCGTGCCCGTCATGTACCGCGGGGTGCCCTGCGTGCGCAGGGGCGGCCTCCGCTTCGCGCTCCAGGGGAACCCCTACTGGCTGCTGGCCTACGTGATGAACGTCGGCGGCGCCGGCGACGTCGTCGCGATGTGGGTCAAGACCGGCGCCGCGTGCGCGTGGATACGGATGAGCCATAACTGGGGCGCCGCGTACCAGGCGTTCGCGCAGCTCGGCGGCCAGGCGCTCAGCTTCAAGGTCACCTCCTACACCACCCGGCAGACCATCGTCTCCACCAACGTCGCGCCGGCCAACTGGTGCCTCGGGCTCACGTACCAGGCCCGCGTGAACTTCTCCTGAGAGCGAGGCCAACAGATCACGCCGTTTTGCGACTGAAGCTGTAGGGGCTGTCAACGCTCTGCTCTGTTTCTGCTCTGCTTTCGTAGTTTCATTTTAAAAATCGTAGGAGTTAGTACTTGCTTTCATAGTTTCATTTCACTCGAAGTCGAAGAGCGAGCACGTCTTGTGCTGGCCATCGCGCGTTGCCCCCGTCCATGAGAGCAGAGGGTTTGACGCGAGCATTGTTGATGTAAATCGAGGGTGTGTTTAGTTCGTGAAATTTGGGAATTTTGGCTACGGTAGCATTTTCGTTTTTATTTGGCAATTAGTGTTCAATCATGGACTAATTAGGCTTAAAACGTTTGTCTCGCGATTTCCAATCAAACTGTGCAATTAGTTTTTTTTCGTCTATATTTAATGCGTCGTACCCGTATCATAAGATTCGATGTGATTGCTACTGTAGCATTTTTTAAGAAAACTTTTTAGGAATTAAACACGCCTGAGTGTTACATTCGAAAGCAAGATGAGAATTTATTGTCAAATTGGAAACCCGTCAACTGTCATGGTTGTTGATGAATGACAGGTGCACGAATTTCCAAAGCTTGTGGTTATGTACTATGCCCTTGTTTAGTTCCACTCCAACTTCTAAAAAGTTGCTATAGTACCTGTCATATCGAATATTTGCGGCCCGTGCATAGAGCATTAAATGTAGACGAAAAGAAAAACTAATTGCACAGTTTGGTGGGAAATTGCGAGACGAACGTTTTGAGCCTAATTAGTCCATGTTTGAACACTATTTGCCAAATAAAAACGAACATGCTACAGTAACCCAAAATCCAAATTTCTCCGACTAAACCAGGGCTATCTATAGGGCGACGCATTCTATATATTCTAATCTCTACACCTAAAAATTAAAATCATTATTAGTCGGTGATACAAAATCTTTGACCCATGTTAACGCGTCCGCATCCCATATGAATCGTACTACACTCTAAGCTCACACCTCCGTGCGACACAAGACCAGATCCACTTATTCGCGTCCCATATGAAGTCGTGGGAGCTCACGCGAAGCTCAAATAAAAAAATTGTGACGCCAGTGCACGGGCACAGGGAAAAATAGTACTAACGCCTTGTTTATTTCACCCCCAAATTTCAAAAAGTTGCTACAGTACCTGTCACATCGAATGTTTGCGGCCTGTGCATAGAGCATTAAATGTAGACGAAAAGAAAAACTAATTGCACAGTTTGGTGGAAAATTGCGAGACGAACGTTTTAAGCCTAATTAGTCAATGTTTGGACACTATTTGCCAAATAAAAACGAAGGTGCTACAGTAGCCCCAAATTCCAAATTTCGCGAACTAAACGAGGGCTAAAAAAACGTAGCAAAGATTCTGACAGCAAGCAGATATCTTTCGTTCGCGCCTACCATCCCTCACTAGACAGTGGGACCCGCTCGTAAGACACCGCAAAAACCTCTCGTAAAATCTTGTTTGATACACATGTATTTATCTTAATCTATTTATGGTAAAATAGATTAAAATAGAATTAAACTAAATTCTATTTCATTCCACTGCAACAAATAGATTAAAGTGGATACGTGACATGACGTAGTGCCTCACGAGCGGCGGCCGATGTCCAAAACCAAAAACCCCAAAACCCCTCTTCTGCTCCGCCCCTCTTTCTTCTTCACCAACGCCCCCACCCCCAAACCCTCCTGCTATGCTCCGCTCCGGCCGCACCCCCTGACCAACCAGGTTGCCGGAACCCTACCCGGCGCCCCGTGATGCCGCCGCGGCCGTCCCTCCACTCGATGCTCCTCATGGCCGCCTCCACCTCATCCTCCGCTGCCGCGGCTGGCGAGGACTCGGGCCTCTTCGCCGCGTCGACGGCCGCCGCTGGGGGCCACCACATCCGGCTGCTCCACTCCTCGCTGGGACGCGTCCCCAGGCGGCCCGAGGTGGCCTGCTGTGTGCGCAGCGCACCGGACGCGCGGCGGTATGCCCGCGCCCCCCTGTGCTCCAGGAACGGTAATGCGCTGTGCCAGCTGTGGAGCATTCGTTGCTTTGTGTCTGTCCTTTTTTTACAATTAAATAAGTGATTGCGTGTGTCACGGGGCCTTGGGGGGTTGGAGCTGTGCGGCCTAACAGGGCCCTCGACGCTAAGGGGCCTGACCCCAGATACGTAAGTGGGCTTTGATTAGATACCATCCAAATTTCAAGTTTTTTCACTTTCTTTTTATCATATCAATTTTTAGTCGTTTACATGGAGTATTAAATGTAGGTAAAAAAAATAACTAATTACATAGTTTAGTTGGAAATCACGAGATGAATCTTTTGAGCCTAGTTGGTCCATGATTGGACAATATTTGCCAAATAAGACGAAAATGGTACTATTTATCGGGTTTATTTTTTTGCAAAGTGAACGAGGCCTAGGTATAGTATATTCGTTCTATGGCTCCAACCTCCAAAGCTAGAGCCCAGCAAGCTAGAAAGGCATGTACGTGGCTGCCAATTTATCTTCCCTCGCGTCGATTCAGCTAATTGGCTTCCGCATCGGCGACTCCGCGTTCTGCACTTCCGCCGTGCGGCTGCGACTGCCTTCTTTCCCGCTGCGACCTGCGACTCTGTGAGACTGCGCGTGCGCGGTGGTGCGTCGGCATCGCGTGCTCGCGGCAACAACTAGAACCAGTGACCGGCCGCCGGCCCACTGTCAGTTCCCGGTCTGCGTACGTACGGATGCAACGCAGGTAAGAAATTGTCCCTAAGCCCCTTGATTGTGCTTGTGTATGTATGTCAAGTATATATTATTTAGATTTGGGATTTAGGAGTCCCTTACGGTGGAGCACGCATGTTTAGTACCACATTGAATTTTCTGAAATTCCGAAACTAAATTGAGTATTGTATAATTTTCTTAAATTACTTTCTAATTTCTAAATTTATAGTAAACTCATGTTGCCCAAAAAGCATGCATGTGGAAGTAAGAAAACAAAAAAAGAAGAAAGGGATAGAAGACTTCATACAATCACAAGAATAAAAAAAAATCATATATTATATTTATTTGAAACATCATTATATTATTAGAGTTATATTAAAGGCGGGCCCATTTTTGTAGCTACGCTCCAGGTCACTAGATTCACAGGACTGGGCCTGGTCACGGCTTTGGATTGGATTGGGAGCTAAGCTCCTGGGAAAGTATAAGTTTGTAATTTTTCCATGTTTGAGGTTGCGTGATATGAGAGGCCTTTGGATACCCGAGTGATTTGGCCTTTGGATCCCCGAGTGATTTAACAACAGATATTACACAAATATCTAGTTGGTAGTAAATAAAGTGATTTGCAGTCAAAGGTCACCTGAATAATGAATGAGTTTTTGCTCCGATGGACCTCCCAACATTCTGGGCCTTGACACAACTGTTATAAAACATGATGCCAGTGGTTTGGAATTTTTTCTCTCTGTGTCTCATGATCTACTCATGATCAACATAGTAGATGAAAGTAAAATACATAGACATAAGAGATAGGAAGACTATTCTTTATTTCTCTCAATAATGGTAATTACAATATAAAGCTCCCGCGTATATATAGTCCTGCCAAGGTCTAAGAGTTTGATAAGAGCCCACATACAAACGGACTAGGATTAGGATTTCTCCTTCTCCTTTCTTTCTAGGATAGAGTCCGTGTGTTTTACAACACCCCCCTTGGACGATTACCACGATATGCACATGCCTCATTAAAAACTTCATCCAAAAATCTAGTGGAAAAAATGGTTCTTGGAGAAAAGAGTACATCGCATTCGTTAATTGCATTGCACATGTTGTCTCATTAAAAACCTTGTGTGAGAAATCTTCAAGTAAAAACTCACATAGAAAAAAGAGTACAACATTTAACCTTCTTAGTCATGTATTCTTTAGGATATTCTATTCTTTATGAATAGATATTTATCTTCATGATAAATATATAAACTTCAACGTTTTTAGCAAATATGATCTATTTGATCTTGATAATTCTAGTGGTTGAATTACCTTCAAGGTAGATTCAAATAAATTGGTCTCCCTCGTAAAGCCATCCTTTGAACATCATTGTTCAAACCATATTTTTCATAAATGTTTGCTTAATAATGGTATGTAGTACCATAATACTACATCTTTTAAAATATTGGCTTGCAATTCTTCTATGAATTATAATATGAGTAAACAAGAGCAATATGCTTCATGTATAAATAGCCACTTATTAGTTGTGTAAAACAAATAAAATTTATCCTTCAGGATAATAAATCCTTTTAGAGGATTATGTGGTAAATAGTTTACAATATTCAATATCTTCTAGATAGTGTATCAAATTTATACTTAGAATTTGAATACTTCTCTAATTCTTCTTTAGTGGATTTTTAAATTATATTCTCTATAAATCTTTGGGATTTTGATTGTACCACTAAATAATAAATTCAGTCTTACATTTGGTATTTAGGGGATAATTCAATTGTCAAAATCACCATTATTCTTATACCTTCTATGATATTTAGAGGATATCAAAACTTCGTTGCTAGCTTTACAATATACACTTTCTAAGTGTTTGTATGACACCTTCATGGTATTTAGGATTGCTCATTTTCTTTTTCTCGGGCCTACATTCACTTTCAGGATTAATGATGTTTTTCAAGAATCGACTGGTAAATCATTCATGGATTAAATCCTTAAAGGATGTTCTCATTCTTAGTGAATAACATTTCTCTTTTATGAGATATATTCTCTACTACATGAGAGATTATTATGTGATATACACAATGAGATAGTGCTATTCACTATAAAGTCATTCGATGACTGTTCCTTCTAGGATATGCTCTTCTTGAGACTTTAATATTCATTCAGGAATATATTATACCTTAGACTTTTTAATACTTTGTATGGGATTTAATTTTCATATGTTGTGATTTATATTCTTCAAGAACTATATGGATCTTCATAATCCACTTATTAACTGCATATTTCATATTCATTCATTTCATTTGCTAGAGATATAGCAAAACATTTATTTCTTCTTAGTAAGAGATTCAACCTTAATTGCTTTCTTCATTGACCCGATATAATCGCTATAGGCGACTTTGCCATGGACTTTGTTTTTCGGATCTAGGTTATTATAAAAGAAACATTTGCAATTATATAGGTAGCGTTGTCGACAACTATTATTTTCTCCCAATATTCTCATAATGTGAGATTATCCTATCTCTTTGTCATTTCCGAAACAAGCGATAATTTATTGTTCTACGTACCCAACACTATGATGCGCGCGCTTAGTGTGTTGAATTTCATGTTCATGATGATCCTCTTCATGAGGTGCTTAACCTTCTTCATGAGGTGTTCTCTTCATGAGAATGGAGGAGTTTGTTCTTATTTCATTTGACAAGTATACATTAAACTAGAATCCACAGGTGTCCTCATAGATTTTAGCTTGATAGTATATAATATTTAGTTTACTTCTAGTAAACACAACATCTGGTTTATAACTTCAAGTTACTCCTCTCATTTTTCAAAAATATCTGGCATATGCTCCGCTTCATGCTTCATAAGAGCATTAGTTAAACTATTGTTTGATTTAGTGCGTGGTATTGTTCCTGCTTCAAGCTTCGAGGAATATTTTCTTTAGATTATTTTTCTTCTGTGGAAATAATATTTGACATTCAAAATAGGCTCTTCCCCCTAATGCCAATATTAGATCTTTAATAGCATACCTCAAAAGATATCCTCTATCATGGGCTTAAAATAATCAAATTCATGCATCTTCAACTACAAGCGGAGGCCCATTCATATATGCTATGATGAAATTTTATAAAAAATATTCACGTGTATATTTAAATATGGGGGTTATTATACATTATATGCAGTGAGCTAGAAAACATAAAGTGCAATAAAGAATGTTCATCATTCTTATAAACTCTGTGGTGTTCTTTCCCTGATTTGCATATATCATAGTTTAGAATACTATTTCATTGTCTAGCTTCTTTATTGTTTAGCCCAAATAATTAATCTAAGTACTCATACATAAAAATGGATCATATACTTCAAATATATAAAATATGCAACATTCAGATTCATATGGAATTTCTTCTAGAAATTTCTAATTGCCGTTAATACAAAATTCCCCAAATGTATTTTCTTCAAAAATCCTAAATCATCATTAAGTGTTTTATCTATTAACTCAATTTCCACTATAATTCACTTCATTCAAGTGGGTCACTTCTCTATTTAGCCAATTTCAGATTGGCCCTTTTAGATTAACCAACTCCCCCTGATCTTAGGCTACTTGACCCCAGACCAATCTATCGCTTATGCATGCGATACAATGAAAGCAAAATATTCCTTAGTTTAACAAGAACCGTATAGACATAGCATACTAGCTAGCCAATGTAATTATGAGAGAAGTGCAAAGGTAGCAACTAGCTACAAATGTATCTGCTATACTAATATTCATGTAGGAGTGGAGGTAGTTGCAGCTCCACGAGAGCACAACATAGTGATACACATTCATGTGTAATGTGGAATGTTAGTATTCAATCCAACGTAATAGATAACAACAAAATACAAAGCTACAAGCTTGCTTGGAATTAGTGCAATGTAGAGAAAGTTAACTTGCTGGAAGGGACGTTGAAAGCTCTAGTTTGGTTTTGGTGAATTGATAAAACCCTAAGTGCTAACCTAGTTCATCAAGTGATCATGAGATAGGTAGCACACTTCAAGTAGAGAAGCAAATGAAGATCATAACATGACAATGGTGATAGCATGAAGATGATCAAGGGCTTAAACTTGAAGAGAAGAAAGAGAAAATAAAAAGCTCAAGGCAAAGGTATAACTTGTAGGAGCTATTTTGTTTTGGTGATCAAGACACTTAGAGAGTGTGATCACATTTAGGTTTGATAGCCGTACTATTAAGAGGGGTGAAACTCGTATCGAAATGCGGTTATCAAAGTGCCACTAGATGCTCTAACTTATTGCATATGCATTTAGGATCTAGTGGAGTGCTAACACCCTTGATAATATTTGTGAAAATATGCTAACACATGTGCACAAGGTGTTTGCAGGGTTGAGATGGGTTTGGGTCCCTTGGCGCTTTCGGGAAAATGAAATGCCTATTTTCTATTGCGCCGGATGCAAATTCTTGGTGGTTGGCATATTGAAACAAGGGTGGGGAAGATAGAAGTAGAACAGAGCTGATGCCAGCGTCGGTCCAGTGACCGGACGCTGAATCCAGAAGCACCGGACGCTGACTGCCTGCGTCCGGTCGCGTTGACTATCGGTACAGTGGCTAGGGTTTACCACCGGACGCTGGCTGTGTCCGGTCGAGGTGGATCAGACGCGTCCAGTCGAGGAAAACCAGGTTTCGACCCTTACTGTACTCGACCGGATGCTGAGGTTCCAGCGTTCGGTCAGTTTTAACCGGATGCATTCGGTCGAGGTCGGTACCTTACTAGAAACGACCGGACGCTGGGGGTTTAGCGTCCGGTCAGTTGAAGCTGCTGCGTCTGGTCAGCGTCATAGCCGTTGGAATCTGACAAATAGCGTTTGAAGGCGATGACACATGGCGTCCATCTGTGGACCGGACGCTGAGCCCAGGGTCCGGTCAAGTGGACCGGAGCGTCCGGTCAGAGCGCAGAGTACCCAGTGAAGGGGTACAACGGCTCTATTTCATGGGGGCTTCTATTTAAGCCCCATGGCCGGCTGTGGCTCACATCTTTGGCCATTTTCATTGATATAGCAACCTTGTGAGCTAAGCCAAAGCCCTCCCACTCATCTACATCATAGATTCATCATCATAGTGAGATTGGGAGTGATCCAAGTGCATTGCTTGAGTGATTATATCTAGAGGCACTTAGTGATCGTGTTTCGCTGTGGATTTCGCTTGTTACTCTTGGTGGTTGCCGCCACCTAGACAGCTTGGAGCAGCGAGGATCATCGAGCGGAGGTGGTGATTGTCTCCAGCTCCGATTGTGGTGATTGTGAGGGGTTCTTGACCTTTCTCCGGTGGAGCGCCAAAAGGTACTCTAGTGGATTGCTCGTGGCTTGTGTGATCCTCATCTTATGTTGGTTGTGCAGCACCCTATTGAGGGTTTGGCGTGTGAAGCCAATTAGCACGTGAACCTCCAAGTGAGTGAATCGCCACAACGAGGACTAGCTTGCCGGCAAGCAAGTGAACCTCGGTAAAAAATCATTGTGTTCATCATTGATTCCGAGGTGATTGGTCATCATTGTTATTCATCTTCGTGATTGATTGGTTCATTCATCTACACGGCGGTATAACCTTCTTGATCACTCTCTTTACTTTACCGTAAACTAGTTGATAAGCTCTTTAGTGTAGCTAGTTGTGAGAGCTTGCATGCTTGGTTGGTGTGGCTCTTTAGTTAGCCTTTGAGAGCACACTAACATAGGGTAGTGTCATTGCTCTTGTGTGAATTGACACTATCTAAACTAGAATTGTGGTAGGTGGCTTGCATTTTGAGTAGGCTAGCGCAACACTCGCTTCGTCTCATAATTGTATAACCATTTGGTTAAGTATTGTTGTAGAAATTTTTATTAGGCTATTTACCCCCCTCTAGCCATTAGGACCTTTCAGACGTGGCTAGTACTTCAAGTCCTGATACATGCACTTAAAGATAGATTTAGGAAGGCTATGCCTATTAAATATATATTACCCACATTTTTTATGCCTTTACTCAAAATTCCTCCCCCTTTTCATGCCATAGTTACTTCAAGTAGTAATATGCTACATGCACCATCTATGAATAATCACTTCTAATGTTCCATAGAATCCAATCATACTTCTAGTATTCATTGGTTTTGACACGAAATTCACATATCAAGTGCACTATTTAGTGTACAACATATTCAAGGTATGACTTAAACTTCTAGTTACTGGGCTGAAGTATTAAATACTTAGTTTATGGATTATACTATTTGTTGACTAAATTGATCCTTCAAAGATCAGTTAATATGCTAGTACAGTCCATGTTGGAAAACTGGGTTTCCAGCAAGTATGAAACGGTGGAGTCTCCGCCTGGGCGGAGGTCCTAGGCGAAGGCTGATAGAGTGGTCGGTGGACCTAAACACAATTAGGGTTTCATAAATGTATTCACCAACCACCATTTACACAGGGCTCAAATCTCTCTTTTATAGGACACTGTTTGCTACCTTCCTACTTTACATCTTTGCCCTTTGACAGCTGGAGCACATTCTAGGAATATCCTCCTGCTAATATAAACTACTAAGGGTAGCTTAGGTATTCTCTTCTTGAATCGCCTCTGCTTCTTAGGCCATGCTCGCGTGCTTGCAAGCGGCCCACGGCCTAGCATCGTATCTCTGTGGGAACTTCTTCCTTGCCAGCGGAGGTCTTTGAGGGTTCCTCATGATCTTCACCTGGGAAGGCTTTGCCTAGGCCTCTGTCTCACCGCTCTATCCGTCGCCTTTGTCGAAACTGCCAGAGCCTTCGCTGTGTTCCATTGGCCTTCGTTGTGTTCCATTGGCCTTCATTGGGCGGGGCCATAGGGGCAAAGGCCTCTGGTCAACTTCCCTGCACATCATTCCTGCAACCGATTAACGTTAGTTCCTATTGTTGTAGTGCGCCTTTGTCTCTGCGACTCATATTTGTGTCTCGACAGCTTGCCTTGATGCCAATGCATTCTGGCCTCTGCCTCGCCATTGGCAGGTTCTGAAGGCTCCTTCTAACCCACCTGCATGCCATCACACACGCAGATAGTTGGTGCTATGTACAAGCTTTCGCTACTCATATCTCTATGTCCCAATAGCTCCCCCCTTGAGGGCATGGTCTGATACGAGCGGGCCGTGACCCTCAATTTTTACCGTTGATATTGAGTTGCAGAGGCTTCCCCCCTTTCCCCCCTAGGTCACCCAGATCAGACCGTTGTGTCTATGATGTGTCTCTTTCTTACTAGTTGCGGTGGCTCAGGAACTGATGCGTTGCTGGACAGATGTGACTGTTGGCACAGAAGTTGAAATGTCCGCCCGTGGTCTATATAAGGGGGTGGTTGGTGAAGGTTTCCCTACCTACGTTCGAGCCATCACTTTAATACCTAGCGCTTTCTTGTTCTTCCTTCCTTGCTTCTGGCCTTCGCTTGCTCTTTGGTAGCCTTTGCTTTCTTTTGTCCTTCTTAACTCTCAGAAGTGGCTTTGCCTATTAGTCCTCCCCCACGTCGGGCTACCTTCTTTGGCCCCTACTCCTAGCTTCTTGGAGTCAGGTCTATTAGGTGGTCTACGCGTTTTGAGGAGTGTATGGTTGCTATTGCGGCGGCTATTGATTTGGAGGAGGATCTTGCTAGTGTCGAGGCCTCTGTTGCTGATCTAATTACTGTCAAAGAAGTAAAAGATATGGCTGGTGCTGGTAGGACATGGGACTTTGGGCCTTCGCTCATGACGAAGGATATGATCGAGGCCTTCGAACAAGAAGGTAGTTTTGGCATTGGGAAGGCGAAGCCTCCGCTGGGTGAGACGGTGCCTCAGCCGTAAGCTGCTGATGCCGTCGTGTTTCGTGACTTTTTTGCCTATGGTCTTCGCTTCCGTTCCGCGCGGTTTCTTCGCCATGTCTTGGAGGCTTTTGAGGTACAACTACATCACCTCACTCCAAATGGTATCCTTACTTTGAGCAAGTTTTGTTGGGCCTGTCTGTCTTATGGTGCAGAACCGCACATTAGCCCATTCTGTGAATATTATGAGCTTCAACGCTAGCCCAACAAGGTTGGTGAAGACCAGCTTGTTGCCCAGTATGACAGTTGTGCTTTCATGCCTAAGAGGCAACAAAAAGGCGAGAGATTGGAGATTTCTTTTGTCTAGAAGAATAATTGGAATAAGGACTAGATGTAGTATTGGTTCTATATTAGGATCGGCGGCATGACCTCCATGGATAGCGAAGGGAAAAAGCATACTCGTTATCCACTGGCTTCGGTTATGACTCCTATGAAGCCTTCAACCCAAGAGACTCCTAGACCAGAGGTCGTCGAGGGGCGCAAAGCTTGTGATAGGGCCTTTGCCTTGGCCTGTCGTTATTCCGGAGGCCATGATCTAGTGGAGGAGATGGTGGCATCGAAGTGTTGGCCGCTAGGACAGAATAGGCCGGCGATGAGGATTGAAATGATTAACTTGCCCATTTTTGGCGATGGGTTTGGAGTCCCATTTCTTCATTTTGATGTGAGGCAGGCGGAGGACATGACTGCCGATGAGTATGTCACGGCTGTTGAGAAGGTAGTCTTTGCTTCTCCTTTTGGTTATTTGGCTTCTCCTTTATTTTAGTTTTTTCTGATGCTTTGCTTGTGTTGCAGGGGCTTCCGACAACACAATAAGTGGGTGGGCGGAGTGCCTTGAGGCTATTTACAACAATATTGGAGGTTGCTTTTCTAATCCGCATTTCTTGGCTTTTGATCTTTTCATACATTTTCCTTGTCGCTAGGTCGTCTTCACCATCATTTGAAACATGTGGATTATTTCAAGCTGCTGCGGTACAATTTGGAGCAGCAGTGCGTGGTATGTATTATCTTTGTCGTTTCTTTCTTTTTGCTTCTTTCTTGTATGTTTGTAACTTTGTTGAGTTTGGTCTTTGTAGAGCCACCATCTTGCGGAGGCCCTTGAGGAATGCGGCACACAGGCTGTTGTGGATCTGTAACACCATAAAATTTACTTCTTTTGAAATAGAGCTATAATGATTTAATTTTGTATTTGTGTGCTCAAGAAAACATAGGAAAACAAAAAAATTTATTAAACTAAAATTCATCATAAGGCTTAGCAACATTTTTTTGCGTACATGCTGGTGCATATTCTTTATTGTGATGTGTGGTTTTGACCAAAATTCAAAGTGATTCAAATTACTTTTGAAAATGGTTTTGGAGTAGACTCTGAAAGAAAGGAAAAGGAAAAAAATGGGCATCTGTCTCTTCTCTCGTTTTGGTCCGAAGGCCCACTCTCTCTCCTTCCCTCGGCTTGGTAGCCAGCAAGGCCTGGCCCACTCCCTGAGGCCCAGCCCCTTCACTCCCTCCCTTCCGGCCCAGCCTGGAGGAGCCCAGCTCATCCTCACCTCTCCCTCTCTCTCGCTGACCACCGGGCCCCACCAGTCAGCGCCCTTCTCCTTCCTCCCATTCGTGACCAACACGGACTCTGCTCTGACTCGGGTCACCCGATTTCCGTGATTGGTTGTGCGCCCTACGCCTGCGCCCTATAAAAGGGATTCCCCGTTGCCGCGCCGCCCTACCAAAACCCTAGAGTAGCCGCCTCGCTCGCCTAGCTACACCACCACCCGCTCGGGATCTCGTCGAAGTGCAGAGCTCGCCCGCCGCCTCCATTGGCGTCGGCCACTGCTTCGCTGTCGTCCAAAGTCATCTTCCGCTCTACGTCTTGAGGTTTTGAAGCCCCAGATGCCGCTGTTGCCCTCTATCTCGCTCTCTCTGTCTCACACGCCGTTGCCGAATGTTCGCTGGAACCCTTAGCCACCCCGTCGAACACCAGGACGAACCCCGCTTGCTCCAAGCCGACGCTAATACCCTAGGTGAGCTCTCTATCGCCTCCTCTACGTCCCAGTCTTTTCGACAGAGCGAACCGTGGTCTCTAGACCCTTCCCTGAGTTGCTCCGGCGAAGTGCTCGCCGCCGACCATGGCACCACCATGCCGGTCTCCTGTTCTGGCCAGGAACTCCTCCCCAACCCTCTCGTCCTTTCGTTCTCAGATCAGCTAACCAGATCGCATACCCCTTCACCGTGCACTTTTTCTTAAGAGACACTGCATTACTCCTTATTAGAACCCGCAGTTCACTCCAGATTCAAAATTTTAATTTTTGATTTATTTTAATTTGAAATAAAATCCAGTTATTTACAGTTTTGCCACTGATTTGTTTTAAGCATTCCTTCTAGTTTTGACCCGTTCGAGTTGCGTTAGATTCATAACGGCATAATCTATGCATTAGTAACAATGTTTGCCATGTAACTAGCTCTAGAATTTCATGCTTTAAATCATATCTTGATTAATGATTATGCAACTAGATTTATTAATAAAATATAATTGATTTTTCTTTTGGTTTTCTAATTCAAATATAATTTAACTTAATCCAATTTAGATATTTCAAATATCTTATACATGTTTTATATATAATTAAAATAAATTAAGCCTATAGTTTTCTTTTTCTCCTATAAATGCGAATCTTACGGTAGACATTTCTTTTGCACCGTAGCTCCGATTAGCGTGCTTTTCGCGTATGTGTGCTCGTAGCAATGCGTAGATTAGTTTTCAAACCTTTTTCATTGATTGGTGTACTGCTCTAATCTATAGTATTTGTTTGCTATGCATGTTTGTGCTTGGATGCTTATGTGGTGTTCTATGATCATGTCCCATCGATGAGCTTTGCGTTGGTGATCAAGAAGCAGTTATTCGAAGGTTTGGTCTAGAAGAAGGATCTGAGTTTTAAGGTAAGTATAACATGTAATTATCCTTGTTGTCCTATTGATCATTAATTTTATTTAATTCATACTGCATATGTCTACCTTGATTACCACTAAGGATTTCCTAGCTTTCTACTCGTACCTTGACACCTATGGGATTATTGCATTGGGTAGTGATGCTAGTGCTCTATTGAAGACCATGATCTTGTAACTTGATAAATGGATTATGCAATAAACGTAAAAGATGCTTTTTAGCAACATAAAACCAAGAGGGCTAGAGTAAAGTTTTGTGATGCTCTAGATTCCTCTCCTTAAGGACTTATCTGTAAGCGATCATTCGAGACTTACAGTACAACCATGAGTGCTACATGGCTCTGGCTTTAGTTAAGTATGAGGACCTTTTCTAGCTTATGGTAGCTTACCGAAAGGCGCAAGAGGGGCTCCGATTGGTTTGATCCCACGACCTGCCAAGGGAGTGCACTTTGGTTTCTATGTCTTTTTGTTAGTCACACCTTGGGGGAGGGATCTTACTAGTTGATGGGGAATCCTTAGCGGGCTACACTTGTTAGACGAACCTTTAAAAGACTTCATAGTGAACCCTGTCGACCTTCCTAGCAAGTGGGTCAAGAGATTAGCTACCTCAGGCGAAAGGGTCAAGAGATTAACTACCTGGCGCTTCTCCAGAGGCCATAGTGTAATTTGAGCAAGCAATAGAGGCTGTTGAACTCATGCTTGAGCATTATCTTTGCTTGCGCCTGGATAAGTCTTTTGTTGCCTTCGGCCATGCTGGAGCAGCTGCGCTCCCATCGAACATGGTTGATACCAAGCCGTACCAGTCGGTATCTTTGGTTGCGGGGGAATGTTATGAGTCTTCATGCGATACCCTTCCGCAACCTCTGATACTAACTGGTTCTTCACAAGGTGCAGCTGCACAACACCCACTGGAGGCTGTACATCACCCAGTGGTAGACGCGTACAACCTCTCAGTGGTCTTTGCCGGGTAGCACAAGCTGCTATGATTATGAGTCTTCGCACGGTATCCTATGACCCTCTTATTTTTAAGGATACTCCCACCTCCATTGTTTTCTTGTCTTGCTCTATAGTTTGTTAGGATTGCTTTGCCTTGGCCTTCCCCCTAGCGATCTCTGGAGCTAGAGGTATAGTGATGCACTGACTGGGGCTGGTGCAGGGGGGATGTCCCGTTTTATAGTCTTCTTCGTGTATGCTTAATAAATTTTGGTAGTTGGTTGAGGTTTATTGTTTTGATTCATTTTGATGTCGTAATGAGTTTGGAAGATTGGTTTATACTTGGTGTATCTTTGGTTCTTAAATGTTGTTGTACTTTAGTCTTTAATTTATGACTGCCACCTAGTGCCTGATAAAAATAGGTCTTCGCTAGGTCTTTTTCTACCCGATGCCTGCAGCGAAGGCAGGTCTTTGTCGGGTTTGTGGCCTTTTGGCTGTTTTTGACAATTCCTTGATGCCTGATTGTGGACAGGGTTTGTCAAGGTTGCAGGCTATTCTAGCCACGGAGATTATTCCATGCTTTGTAGCCTTTGGCTATGGGCAGTGGAAGGTCCTCTTTGTCATGATATTGTTTGTCGAATGTTGTGGCTCCGTTGCTAGCCACTTTCGACCTTCGCTTTTCCCAGTGCTTTCGGGGGAATTCCACTTTATATTTTAGAGGGTTTTACATGGGTCCTGCCTCGTTAAAAACCTCACCTCCGCTAGGAGTCCCTTTTGTGAGGAAAAGAGTACATGCCCTTTTGCATGAAATGTAAAAAGAGGAAATGGAAAGTACACTAAAATAACCTGAGGTGATCTTCGCTTATAGTTCCGTGAAGGCCCTCCTCTTACAGCTATATGTAAAACCTACGCAAATTATCGATGTTCTAGGTGTGGATAGTTGTCCTTCCTTCGCCATCTGTTTGGTAAAATGACCCTAGCCTTTCAGCGACCTTCACCATGTATGGACCTTCCCACTTTGGTTGGACTTTTCCTGCATTCGTTGCATTCAACTTCCTTCTTTGGACTAGGTCTCCATGTTGTATGTGTTTTCTGACTACATGGCTATCTCTCCACTTCTTGGTCTGCTCTCGGTATTTGGTGATGTTTTGTACTGCTTCCGATCTTGTGCCATCAATTGTTTCTTTAGAATATTCTTCATCTGATGCCAAAGCTTGCTTCATCACCCGGAGGCTCTAATACCTAACCTCCTCGGGTAGCATTGCTTTCTCTCCATACAGTAGTTTGAACAGTGTGAAACCCATTGCCCTGGATGCTATGGTGTTATGAGACCACACCACCTTCGGTAGTTCCTCGACCCACTTTCCCTGATGGAGGTTGAACAATGTTTTTGATATTACTTAGAATACTATTCTATTAGCTCTTTCTAATGCTCCGTTTGATTCTGGATGGTAAACTAAGGTGAAGGCTAGTGTTGTCCCCAGACTCTTGCAGAACTCTTTGAACCTATCTGAATCAAATTGTTTTCCATTATCTACCATGAGGGTTCTTGGTACTCCAAATCTACAAATGATATTTTATCAGAAGATTTTTTTTATAAATTCTGACATGATGGTTGCTAGTGGTTTTGCCTCAATCCATCTTGTGAAGTACTTAATTGCTACGACTACAAATTTGTTCCCCCCTTGCGAAGGTGGCAATGGCCCAACAAGGTCCATGCCCCATCTTTGTAATGGCCAGGTGGGTGGAATGAGTTGTACTATGGCCGAAGGCTTTGACTGGTGTGGGGCGGTACTCTGGCATGCTTCACATGTCTTGACAATTTCTTATGCATCTTTGATGTGGGTGGGCTAGTAGAATCCTTGCCTGATGGCTTTTGCAGACAATGCTCTTGGGCCTATGTGAGATCCGCAAATTCCAAAATGAATTTCTCGGAGGAGTTCCTTGCCTTTGTTTTGGGTTATGCATTTGAGCAGTGGTTGGACTACACCTTTTTTGTATAGGATCCCATCTACTAGTGTATAGCTTCTTTCCCTGGTAGCCATTCTTGCTATGCTTGCCTCGTCTTCTGAGTGCTGCATGTTGTTTATCTAATCAATGATCAACTATCTCTAGTCTTCAAACTCTGTGAGTAGGACTTGCTTGAATGCCTTCATAGTTGCTTGCGTTGATGGTACTTGGAGTACCTAGTAGAATGTTATGTCTGATATGGGCAGATTATTTGCTGCTGCCTTCACCAGCTCATCATCCTCTGAATTCTCTGCCCTTGGTATGTATTTCAAGGTGAATCCCTTGAACCTTCGCTCTAGTGCCCTTATTGTCACCAAGTATTTGACCAACTCTGGCTCTCATGCCATATACTCTTTTTTGACTTGCCCGGCTACAACCTGAGAGTCTATTTTTGCTAATACTATTTTTGCGCTAAGTGCCCTCGCTTTGTTGAGTCGAAGTATGAGGCATTCGTACTCTGTAATATTGTTTATTGCTTTAAACTCTAGTGTGGCTGCATACTTGGATCGGAGGCCTGATGGTGCTATCAGCGCAGTGGAGGCTCCTGCTTCTAGGTTACCCTAGGCCCCATCTATATAAAGTGTCTAGACTTGAGCTTGAGTTGGTGAAAGCTCTAGTTTGGTTTTGGTAAATTGATGAAACCCTAAGTGCTAACCTAGTTTATCAAAGTGATTATGAGATAGGTAGCACTACTCCAAGTGGTGAAGCAAATGAAGATCATGACATGACGATGGTGTTGCCATGGTGATGATCAAGTGCTTGGACTTGGAAAAGAAGAAAGAAAAACAAAAGGCTCAAGCCAAAGGTATAAATGGTAAGAGCCATTTTGTTTTGGTGATCGAGACACTTAGTGAGTGTGATCACATTTAGGATCGATAGCCATACTATTAAGAGGGGTGAAACTCATATCGAAATGCGGTTATCAAAGTGCCAATAGATGCTCTAACTCATTGCATATGCATTTAGGATCTAGTGGAGTGCTAACACCCTTGAAAATGTTTATGAAAATATGCTAACACACATGTGCACAAGGTGATACACTTGATGGTTGGGACATTTGAGCAAGGGCAAGAAACTTCACCGGCGACCTGTACAAAAAAGACAGGATTTCAAAAAAATGCACCGGACGCTGGCCTCAACTAGACTGGTGCGTCCGGTCAGTGGAAGCAGTGAAGACGCTAGATTGGATGTTGATGGGGTGCGTCCGGTCCTACTAATGTGGCAGCGCACAAAGAAGAGGGTGACTGACCAGACGCTGGGTGAGTCCAGTCAGGGGTGACCGGACGCGTCCGGTCGTGAATTTCCACCTGTGGAAGCTTACTGGAAGTGATCGGACGCTAGGGTCCTACGTCCGATTGAGCGTGACTAGACCTGTCCGGTCGCGAGTGGAACCTTACTGGAAACGACCAGACGCTAGGGTCCTATGTCCGGTCACTTTGAGCAGCACGTCCGGTCACTACTTAAATGTACTGATGACCATTGAGATCGGGCGATCAGCATTTGAAGCCGATGACATGTGGCAAGCATCGGGCGGCCGGACACTAGGGTCCTGCATCCGGTCGATATGACTGGAGTGTCTAGTCACCTCGAGCAGTGCCTAGTGAAGGGGTACAATGGCTCTATTTTATGGGGGCTTCTATTTAAGCCCCATGACCGGCTCAAGCCCACTCTCTTAGCCATTTGCATTGACATAGCAACCTTGTGAGCTTAGCCAAAGCCCTCCCACTCATCTCCATCATAGATTCATCATCTTTGTGAGATTGGGAGTGAATTCAATTGCATTGCTTGAGTGTTTGCATCTAGAGGCACTTGGTGTTCGTGGTTTGCTGTGGGATTCGCTTGTTACTCTTGGTGGTTGCCACCACCTAGATGGTTTGGAGCAGTGAGGATCATCGAGCGGAGGTTGGTGATTGTCTCCAGCTCCGATCGTGGTGATTGTGAGGGGTTCTTGACCTTTCCCCGGCGGAGAGCCAAAGGTACTCTAATGAATTGCTTGTGCCTTGTGTGATCCTCATCTTATGTTGGTTGTGTGGCACCCTATTGAGGGTTTGGCATGTGATGCCAATTAGCGTGTGAACCTCCAAGTGAGTGAATCGCCACAACGAGGACTAGCTTGCCGGCAAGCAAGTGAATCTCGGTAAAAAATCATTATGTCATCATTTGATTCCGAGGTGATTGATCTTCATTGGTATTCATTCTTGTGATTGATTGGTTCACTCCTTAACTCGGTGGTATAACCATCTTGCTCACTCTCTCTACATTGCCACAAACTAGTTGTCAAGCTCTTTAGGGTAGCTAGTTGTGAGAGCTTGTTAGTTTGGTTAGTGTGGCTCTTTAGTTAGCCTTTGAGAGCACACTAACTTAGTGTAGTGACTTAGCTATTGTGTGAATAGAAACTATATAAACTAGAATTGTGGAAGGTGGCTTACAATTTTAGTAGGCTAGCGCAGCACTTGCTTCGCCTCATATTTGTCTAATCGGTTTACTAAGTGTTGTTGTAGAAATTTTTAATAGGCTATTCACCCCCCTCTAGCCATTAGGATCTTTCAGTTGGTGAACTTTGAAGTACTGAAAGTGTCCAATCTACCATAAAATCTGCTAAGGCTTATGATTTTATCACTATACTTGGCACATAGTTGAGATCAAATTGGGACAACTCTGTTGCCTATTTCCCTATTCTTTCGAAGGCTTCTTTGTTACTAAATATGTCTCCGAGCGGCTATGATGATGGCACTGTTATTTCATGCGCTTGGAAGTAATGCTTCAACTTTCTAGATGAGATCAGAACCATGTAGGCTATGTTTTCGATTTCTATATAGTTCAACTTTGCACCTGATAGCGCTTTTGAGATGTAATACACAGGTTGCTGAATGACCTTTGATTCTTCTTATTTTCCTGAACGAGCACTCGACTAACTGCATGGTCGAAGGCTGCGACATACAGGTCTGGTACTGTGACCAAGAGTTTGGTAGCCATGTAGTTTTTGAGCTGCTGGAAAGCCTTCGATTGTTTTGGCCCCCATTCCACTTTGTCTCTACCCCTAAAAGCTTTGAAAAAGGGAGACTATGCTCTGCCGACTTTGAGATGAACCTGTTTAGCGTTGCTAGTCTTTCTGTGAGCTGCTGGACTTCCTTATTGGTTGATGGTTCTACCATTGAGATTATGGCCTTCATTTTTTTTGGATTTTCTCTTATGCCTTCAGGTCCTATAATATACCCAAGCATTTTGCCTAGGCTCACACCGAAGACACACTTTTCTAGATTTAGTTTGAGCCCGACTGCCCTGAGATTGGTGAAGGTCTCTGTGAGATCTGCAATGTGATCTTCTTCATTCTTGCTCATCACCACAATATCATCGACATAGGCTATGATGTTTTTCTGCAGCTGAGGGTCGAGAACCGCTTTTGTCATTTTGGCGAAGGTTGAGCCTGCACTTTTGAGCCCTTCAGGCATTCTGATGTAACAATAAGTTCCAAAGGGTGCAGTGAAGCTTGTCTTTTCTTCATCTTCCTTGTTGAGCCAGATCTGGTGATATCCTGAGAAATAGTCTAGGAGTGAAAATCGCTTATAGCCCGCCGTCTTATCAATGGAGGTATCTATCCTTGGTAGCGAAAATGTATCTTTCTTGCAGGCTTTGTTTGGATCTATGAAATCTATGCACATCCTCATCTTCCCGTTTTTCTTTGGCACTAGTACTACGTTTGCTAGCCATTTCAAGTACTTAACTTCTCTGATGATATTTGCATCTAATAGTCTTTGAACCTCAGTCTTCGCAGCTAGGATTCTATCTTCTGACATTTTCCTTCGTCTCAGCTTTCTTGGCTTCATCTTGTGATTAATATCAAGTGAGTGTTGTATGATGTCTCTGCTGATGCTTTTCAAATTAGAGGCTAACTAGGCGAAGACATCCTTGTTCTTGGCTAGAGTCTCTATGAGCTCTACCTCTTCTTCCTTCAATAGATTGCCTCCGATGATGATTTTTCTGTCTGGTACTACGTCTTCCAATGGGTCTGTCTTGGTCTCTTCTTGATCTCTGAGATCTATTTTGCCCTTCGGCATATTCGGAGGCTCTAGCGTGTTGTTCTTTGCTGATTCGACAGAGTTAATGTTGCTCTAGGACTTGTAGATGGCTGTCTCTATGTTTCTTGCCTCTTTTTCTAACTGCCATGGACTGTGATGGTGCCATGCAAAGATAACATTTTCATACACATGTAGCCCATATGAATGGTTGCATTGAACTTGTTTACAAATCCTCTGCCAAAGATGGCGTTGTATGGGTAGTAGAGATCTACTGCGTTGAAGGTCACGTACTCTGTTCTTGCATTCTCTTGGCCTCCAAAGGAAACTGGTAGAGATATTTTTCCCAATAGATCGATTTTCTTTCCTCCGAAACCGATTAATGGTGAATCCGAAGGCTGCAACTGGCTTCTACTTAATTTCATCTGGTCGAAGGCATTAACAAAGATGATGTCTACAGAGCTTCCGGAGTCTATGAGAACTCTGTTAATTTCTCATCTTGCTATATTAGCTTTGATCACCATGGCATCAGCATGGGGGTAGCTTTCCAATTGGAGGTCTTGTTCTAAGAACGTAATGGGTGTCCTCGACCAATCTGTGCAGCGTACTGGACTCTAAACTGCTATGTTGTTGACAAGTTGTTGGCGGTCCTTAACTCATAATTTTAACCACCAACACTCGCATGAAATCCAATGAAATAAACACCAAACCTAGTGATAGAGTTTATAACTAACGAATTCCATGTGTTTTGGTGATTTACCATTTGCAGGAGGGCATTTGTGGAAATACACATAAAAGGGCTAAACTGTGCAAGAAGACAAAGTACAAATACCATTCAACTCAAGCCAAAGAAAAGAGGCCTAGTCGCCAAGCAAATTAGGGCCTAAACATAAGGAGAATCATGCCAAAAGCCCAAACAACCGACGCATCTAGGTAGAACACCAACGCAGGAGAAGTATAGGCCCACGTAGCAACTGACCAGAGGAAGGCGGTCATGGGGTGGCTCCACTTGGGTGCGGCTACACCCAGGGTGTGCCCATACCCCTACCACCGCCTCCCGGGCCCACTCTCCTCTTGCGGTATCATCAATGCGCCTAGGGTTAGTTTTGGGGGGTTTCCTAATTTATGTCACTGTAACCGACCATGGAGCACTATATAAGAAGAAGCTACCTACCTCCATGGACAACAACACACAAGAGCAGAAGAGCATCATAGAGCAAGAGCAAGAACACCACTACAATGGGCTTAGGCCCTAGCTAGCTCTAGAAGAGTAATAGGGAGAGATGTGAGGGAGAGTTCGAGGAAAAAGTGTTGGGCTTATCGATAACCTTTCCCCGCTTGTGCCTCGGCGAACACCAGCTTTGTACCTCAATGGGTATTTAGTAAGTGTTCGTGATTCCTTTGGTTATAAAAGTCTTTTGATTAGTTAAGCTATATGTTTACTTGTTTGTGGGTTCGTCGTCCATCCTTGTGGCAGATACTCTAGTAGAAGGGCCCTGATAAAGACGGATAACCCTTGCTAGCGCACTAGAGTAGTAGTTGATTGCATAGACATGGTGTCTAGGCTAGAGGCTACCTTCATTTGCCTCGTACTCTTAGGTTGAGGGGTAGGCGGTAGGTGGTTGTGGGGTGCCCGTCGCGATACTTCACCTAAATCGAGTGTCATCCACTTGATGTGCTCAATTTAAGCAAAACAACATCGCGTGGCCCCTAGGAGCTCACTAGGCAACTCCCCTTCAGGATTAGGTTTAGTGGCACACAATAGTTCATAGACGAAATTGACACAAGTCTAATGGATAATGCTCAAACAACTTATACAGAAAAGCTTACAAGATAGAGTTTACATAAATTACGTGATCCAGTCCAACCAATGGACAAGATCCAGAATCCATTCTAAAGTAATCACACAAGGTCACTCGAACAAGACTATGGAGTTAACGTGTAGCATACTCGGGGTTGCCCTTCCCTGCTGCTACTAGGCATCAGTGATGGAGACTCCACCTCCATCGATCTACAACGTTCCTGCAAAACAACTTAACGGCTACACCGTGAGTACATTGTGTACTCGTAGGACTTAATTCCAACATATAATATTTGGTGGATGCATTGGGTAATTATCAGGCATTTGTATAAGTGCGGAAAGCAATGATGTTCATTGGGATTGTGACATGCTATGCTCAACATAGAAGTAAAGGTATTCATCATTATAACAAAGTGCTCATAGTCCATTATTCATGCCACCATGGGTATAGAAACAAAAAACAACAGAATAGTTCCATCCTAAGGGAGTCTAGGCTTTCAAGATCTACAGAGGTGTACAACTGTACCCACATAGAGAAACAGGACGAACCTCCATATCTCGTGCACTAGAGATAAGGGTTGCCTCACATCTCTAACCTTTCCCTAATCCGGCCCGAGTGTCACATGAAAGGTTCAAGCGGGTGCCCTCGGATATTCCCGACCGATGCCTCCCCCTTGCCAGTTTCACTGATAAATAGGTTGCAACTAGTTACTTGACTTATCGACCCCATCCGCGACATGTGGTCTGTATGGGTGGTTACTCAGACTTACGTATCCCAATACACGGTCCTTACTGCTCTATGAGCTACATCGACTAAGATGCCACACTCACGATGACCTACCCCTCGCATGAGCAAGATATCCAAGTTGTCATCAAGATTATCATATTAGGGATATTAGTCCTTAGCCAGATTAGTTAGGTAAGTCAAGTTGTACCCTCATTTGTTTTAGTAGTCAATTGTCCAGGTGTAGCATGCGACGCGTATGAGTTCCCTTCTCATGCTCGACTTCTACCGTTGCCCAAGCAACTAAGCAATACGCATTAAGCGTTCCCATTCCTATTGTTTAGATGAGAGGCTTCTATAGATTATTAAGCTACTCTAGGTGTAGGTTAAGAGTGATCTTTATCCAAGACTACATGTAATGCATAACTCATAATGGAACTTGGTAAGTATCCAAAGTAGGATTTATAATAGTGGGGTGCCTATCTGATGGTGTTGCCATCCAGACATCTAGAAGCTGACGATGAAGACTCACGCACGTTCCAGAGTGAATACGAAAGATCGTCTAAGAGATACATTGATGATCAGAATGATGAGGAGGAACATGGATGAATAGGGTTAGATTACTAACTTAGGACTTAAGGAGAGACATCTAACTGTGGCTCTACTACTGCATTTGGTATGACTAAGCTCTCTTGGTTGTAGGTTGGTTACTCAAGTAGGTTGCTTAAGCTAGCTCACTCTTCCTATGACTAGCGGACACTCCGTTCTACTGACGGACACTCCGCTATACTAGGTACCGAGATAGGTTGTCTCTAGTCTGGCTCTATACTAATCGATAGACGCTCCGTGGAGTTCACGAAGACTCCAAGTGGTTTGGGACTTAGGCATTTCTAGGGTTCTCTATCCACATCGGATAGTCCAGTCAATCAACGGATGCTCCGGTATGAACTGGGTTTTCTCGGGTTGCTGGGTTACTGTTCTCTATAATTCAATGGATACTCCGCCATGGATGATAGATGCTCCGCTGCACTTAGCTGATAGGGAATAAGGTTCCTTGGTGGTTTCCTAAGGATTGACGGACACTCTGTCAGTTTGACAGACACTCCGTCACATGGGTGATAGAACCAATGCTCCAAGGAAATCCTAGGCTTCAAGCTTAGATTTATGGAGTTGTGCATCTTGCATGTGCCAAACATTCCTATGATGGCTTAGGTGGCTCACTAGGCTCACTATGGCTGGGTTATAAGCTAGTTTCACTAAGTATGGCTCAAGGCTTAGGAATTAAACCAAAACTCATGAGATGAGAGATAAACCTTGAGATTGAGATAGAGATCCTTGGCTATGAGATCAAGAGCTTCCATAGCCTAAAGATTGAATATCCAACTCTCCTTCCATCCAAGCTTCCATCTCCAACCTCCATCAAAACCACACATTAACTACTTTGGGGAAAATCCACAAAATGGGAGCTACTCTCTTGAGCTCACCATGATTATGTTGAAGAGGTTGATGGAATCCATGGGGAGGTGCTGATGCTTCTATTCTTCTTCCACTTTTCCTCCTTCAATCTTCTCTTCATTCCTTTCTCTCTAGTTCTAACATTCTTCCTTGTTCTTGAGAGGTAGAGAGAGAGGGTGTTTGCAAATGAGTGGATAGGTGAGAGGGTGCTCCTTCAGCTAGTGAAGTATCTCAACTCATGCTGACATGTGGGTCTAAGTCCATAAATAAAGAAACAACTTAATTTCCACCTAGCTCTATTCTGCCTTTACCTTATCGGATGGTTCGATGTACTGGCGAACGGTCCAGTATTCCCTGTCTTTGCTGAATTAACTAAGTCATTGAATGGATGTTCTCGACGTTGAGTGTTGCGTTTCACGGTGCAAGTCTTCACTGATGGTCGGTGACTAACTCCTTTTGATAAATCAAAACGGTTGCCTAGGTTGCAATGAACTTGGGTCGTTATAGTGGTGATAGCCTTGTCTGTCCTTTGTAATCCCCCACGTTCGGGTATGATGTAGAGCTATAGGCCGGTATCACTTGGTAGACCAGGTGTAAGCTGGTGCCCAAAGTAAGCAAGCAGGAGTAAAGTATGATGGACGAAACAAGTAGAATTCCTTAAGCACTTCATAGCCAAACACGCTTCTTCCATCATAAGAACCAAACCCCTCTAGGCCAAAGTCATGTCAAGTGTTGAGGAGTCCTCATCAGTCAAATCCAAACATGTACCATCCATAGATTTGACTCATTAACCCTTACTCGAACCACGAACACCGAAGGAACGATTAATTCATCCTTCAGAGTTCCCTATCAAATTCAAGGATTATGGCAATACCTTGAAGTTATCATGGCACAAAAAACACTTAAAGGAAGCTTCCCCCAAAGTAGAACCATCGAAAGAATAGTTAATGGAAGTGAAACATTCTTTCAAAGCAATTCAGATTCTTTCACCTTCACGACCATGCCTTGTTCATTGAGGAGAACAAACATAGAAGCCCTACACAACCCCACGGTCGAGACTAATATCATGTCTGAATTCCTTGCGGAAACCCTTTTGAGCAAAATGCCGCTAGTCTCGACCAACAAGCTCTTCAAAAGTTCATCTGGACTCATCTTTGAGTGTTGTGGGATTACCAAGGTTGTGCCAATCATAATAGACAAAATTGAGGTTTTCATAGATGTCCACATCTTTGCCATCCTTGAGTTCGATCTTCTCATAGGCTACCCGTTGGACAAACTTTTTCAAGAAAAACCTTCCCATGGGAGCCTTGATGAGAAGTTTGGGAAAACTTCTTCTGCCATTCCTATCCCTTACCCAAAAAATCTAATGGTGGAGCATCATCCCAAAAATGACTCGTTCGAAGAGGTGAAATTCATTCCCCATTTGTTTCATTTGAGCTTCCTTGTGAAATGGGACATCCATCATCACCCTCGCTCAAACCCAAGCCATGTCCCTCTGGCCATCAAAATATTGTTCTCGATAATGGATTTCCAAATTATATTCTCTATAAATCTTCAGGATTTTGATTGTACCACTAAATAATAAATCTAGTCTTGCATTTGGCATTTAGGGGATAATTGAATTGCCAAAAGCACCATTAATCCCTGAAGTGTTGCCAGTGGTTAGGACCTTTCCCTCTCCGTCCCTCATGATCAACATAATAGATGAATGTAGAACACATAAACATAAGAGATAGGGACACTATTCTTTATTCCTCTCAATATTGATAATTAGAACATAGAGCTCCCACGTATATATAGTCCTGCCGAGGCCTAAGAGTTTGGTAAGAGCCCACATACAAATGAACTAGGATTAGGATTCCTCCTTCTCCATTCCTTCTAGGATAGAGTCTATATGTTTTACAACACTCCCCCTAGGGCGATTACCACGATATGCATATGCCTCGTTAAAAACTCTATCCAAAAACCCAGTGGGAAAAATGGTTCTTGGAGAAAAGAGTACATCACATTCATTAATTGCATTGCACATGTTGTCCATTAAAAAACTTGTGTGAGAAACCTTCAAGTAAAAACTCACATAGGAAAAAAGAGTACAACATTTAACCTTCTTGGTCATGTATTCTTCAGGATATTCCATTCTTCATGAATAGATTTTTATCTTCGTGATCTATGCATAAACTTCAATGTTTTAGCAAATATGATCTACTTGATCTTTGTAATTCTAGTGGTTTTAATTACCTTCAAGGTAGATTCACTCAAATTGCTCCCCCTCAAAAAGTCATCCTTTGAACTTCATTGTCAGACCACACCATTCATAAATGTGTGCTTAATAATGGTATGCAGTACCATAATACTATATATTTCAAAATGTTGGCTTATCATTCTTTAATGAATTATAATATGAGTAAACAAGAGCAATATGCTTCATGCATAAATAATCACTTATTAGTTGTGCAAACAAATAAAATTTATCCTTCAGGGTAATAAATCATTTTAGAAGATTATGGGGGTAAATAAGTTACATTCAATATCTTCTAGATAGTGTATTAAACTTATACTAGAGTTTGAATACTTATAATTCTTTCTTAGTGGATTTTCTAGTTATATGTTCTACAAATCTTTAGGATTTTGATTGTTCCACTAAATAATAAATCCAGTCTTGCTTTTGGCATTTAGGGGATAATTCAATTGCCAAAGTCACCATTATTCTTATACCTTCTATGGTATTTTAGAGGATATCAACAATTTGTTGCTAGCTTTATAATATACACTTTCTGAGTGTTTGTATGACACCTTCATGGTATATAGGATTCCTTATTTTCTCTCTCAGGTCTACATCCACTTTAGGGATTAATGGTGTTTTTTCAAGAATTGACTAGTAAATCCTTCAAGGATGTTCTCATTCTTAGTGAATAACATTTCTCTTCTATGAGATATATTCTCTATTACATGAGAGATCATTATGTGATATACATAATGTGATAGTGTTGTTCACTTACAAAGTCACTCAAGACTATTCCTTCTAGGACATGCTCTTCTTGAGACTTTAATATTCATTCAGGAATATATTATACCTTAGACTTCTTAATACTTGGTATGAGATTTAATTTCTATATGTTGCGATTTATATTCTTCAGGACTATATGGATCTTTGTAATCCACTTATTAACTGCATATTTCATATTCATTCATTTCATTTGCCAGAGATATAGCAGAACATTTATTTCTTCTTAGTAGGAGATTCAACCTCAATTGCTTTCTTCATTGACCCGATATAATCGCTACAAGCGACTTTGCCATGGACTTTGTTTTTCGGATCCGGGTTCTCATAAGAGAAACATTTGCAATTGTAGAGGTAGCGTTGTTGACAACTATTATTTTCTCCCAACACTCTGACAATGTGAGATTATTCCCACGCTTTGTCATTTCCCAAACAAGAGATAATTTATTGTTTTGCATACCCAACACTATGATGCGCGTGCTTAGTGTGTTGGATTTCATCTTCATGAGGTGCTTAACCTTCTTCATGAGGTGTTCTCTTCATGAGATGGAGGAGTTTGTTCTTATTTCATTTGACAAGTATACATTAAACTAGAATCCATAGGCGTCTCCATAGATTTTAGCTTGATAGTATATAATATTTAGTTTATTACTAGTAAACACAACTTCTGATTTATAACTTCAAGTTACTCCTCTCATTTTTCAAAAATATCTGGCATATGCTCTACTTCATGCTTTACAAGAGCATTAGTCAAACTATTGTTTGATTTAGTGTGTGATACTATTCCTACTTCAAGCTTCAAGGAATATTTTTCACTTAAGATCATTTTCCTTTTATAAAAATAATATTTGGCATTCAAAATAGGCTTTCTCTCCCCCTAATGTCAATATTAGATCTTTAATAGCATACTTCAAAAGATATCCCCTATTATGGGCTTAAAATAATTCAAATTTATGTATCTCCAACTACAAGTGGAGGCCCATTCATGTATGCTATGATGGAGTTTAATGGGAAATATTCACGCACATATTTAAACATGGGGGTTATTATTCATTAAATTCAGTGAGCTAGAATATATAAAGTGCACTTAAGAATGTTCAGTATTCCTACAAACTTAGGGATGTTGTCCCCCTGATTTGCACATATCATAGTTTATAAAA
Organism: Miscanthus floridulus; assembly: GCF_019320115.1. NCBI lineage: Eukaryota > Viridiplantae > Streptophyta > Magnoliopsida > Poales > Poaceae > Miscanthus > Miscanthus floridulus. The sequence continues at coordinate 128,157,104 of NC_089580.1, read as the reverse complement.
CTATTTCATTATCTAGCTTCTTTATTCTTTAGCCCAAAAAAATCGATCCAAGTAGACAGGAGACACACGTATATGAGGGGGAGCCATCTCTTCATTCATCTATTCACGTATACATCTAGTCCATTTATATAGATATAGCCTTCGGGGTATATATGGGCCTATAGGGCATATATGGTATGAGCCCATCAATCCTTTAATTGGGGAATTCTTAACACTCCTCCTTGGGTGAATACCATGACAAATACATGCCTTGTTAAAACTCCAAAACACCCAATGGAAAAATATGGAGAAAGAGTGCATTATTATCGCTTAATGCATTTGCACATTGTTGTCTCATTAAAAACCTTACATGAGAAACTTCAGGAAAACTCATTAAGGAAAAAAGAGTACAACATATGTCTTCAAGACAACTGATGACCTTCTGGATCATATCATTTTGAATTCTCAAGAATTCTGATCAAGGTTTAATATTTTAGGGAAGTTCTCCCCCTGAACCTTGTAGAACTGTCCTGCTATGCCAAGAACGCTTTCTATAGGAAGCATATGCACATAAAGACTTAACAAGTATATCGCATACATTACAAGGATCATTTCATAATCTTAACCCCATCTTACTTCTAGAACTCGTGAGGTAAAAATATGAAGTGTACATAAACAATAAACCCACTTTCATAAATGGTGTCACGATAGAGCCTTCAACAGAGGTTTGGAAGTCACCATTAGAATAACACCTTCTAGGTGTTTGAGACTTTCAGAGTCTCATGAATGACAATCAATATCTTGTAAATACTCCTCTTGATGACAACATCCGCTGAAGTCATTCATTCCCATGACATTAAGCATTATTTGGAAATAAACATAGACAAGGATGGTGCAAATGAGATTACTATATTTAGTCTTCATGACATTTGTCGTGATGTTCTTCAAGATGCATATTTGTGCACTCTAAAGTTGCACTGATGCGCATCTACGAGATGTGACCAATAATCATTATTCTTTATATCATAAGAATTTTCTCTATTCATGATAGTGGTGACTCCTACTTGGTTTGATTCTAGATTCTTCAAGAATCTTTATCTTTAATACATAGTGAGATATCACAAGTCTGTATTTCTAGCATTAATGGGGAACGTATTGCTAGTAACACCAAAATATATATCATATAGGTTTACCGAGGATACTTTAATTCCAAATCTTCAGGTGGAGAATGCATTATATCATAAGTATATATACACTCATAGTAAAATCTCATCAAATGTGCATGTGCTTATATGGTATACCATTGTTCCTTTTAGTTCATCTTTTCATTCTAACCTCTCGGGTCTTATATGGGTCTTTATTCCTTCTGAGGAATTCACTTATTTTGGTGCATTCAGACTTATCACCATATATTGCTTCAAAGAAAATCCTTCAAGGAGTTGTTATATTTATGGGGAGATCATTTCTCTTAGAGACAATATTGGTATGAGATTTTGATGTTGCTCTTCATGGATTTTCAGAATCCCATAACTGCATATTTTGATTCATGCCATTAGCCAGATTCTTTGTATAGCGGAACATATTTTGTAAAACTTGTGCTGGAACTGGTCTCTTTTAGGACCTTTTTGTAACACCCTTGGTGTTACGCCCTAAACAAATTACTAAATCATGTCATGAGCATCGTGTTTATGTAATAATGCATGTGATAGAAGGTGTTGATAAATTTCTTGTAGCCTAAAATAACCAATAAAAATGTTAAATGAATGTTGATTCAATAGCTCATGTATATCAAGTAGGGTTGAAAATCAATTTTTATTAAGCAAAAATACTATAGAACATATGTGTGATACTTAAATAAAGTTTGAAGTACAAACTTTGTAGATGACAATGTAACTCTTGCTGTAGAAAAATAATATGACTAGCTAGTATTTCTAATGGCTAGGAAATAGAACTTGAAGTCAAATTCAACTCAAGACTTGGAAGAAATTTTAAGTTTGAAAACAGTGTGATAATGCCATGTTGGTGAATTAATTCTGGAAAATCTAGCTAAAGGTCAATGCTGTGTTTTTACACCTTGTGGTAAACTGATGTACCATCGTTAGCATGGTCGAGGTAGTTTAGCTTCAACTGTGTTAGGTTAGTTTTTAGACACTTTAAAATTCATGCACGTCATGTGCCTAGCCTATGCACATGGTCACCTCACGTGGCTGGCCACTTCCGCGTGCTGCGGTGCCGATGCCCGATCGGCCTGTATGGCCGTGGGTTGGCCGTGGCTGGACCAGCGGGCCACTGTCGTTGCCCTACAGCTACGGGCTATCGCGCTGCTGCCCCACCTCGCTGTTGCGCGCATCGTTGCGTCGTGCTAGAGGGCTGCCACAACGATACATCGGTGCAACCACTACGCGGTCATGTGGCGAGTCATCGTCGTGATGCTATTGTTGGGTGCCCCTGCTGTCACCGCGTGTGCGTGCCATTTTGACCGCTGATCCACATGTGGGGTTGGGTCGAGGCCAGGGCCGTTGTTGCCATGGCTATGTGGCAGTCGCCCTACCCTGCGATTCACTTACGGCGAGTCCCTGTCACCGCTCGCTGCGTCTGGGTCAGTCGACCCTAGCTTCAGGGTGATGGTGACGTCTCCCTGCTTCACTCTGTCCCGCTAGTCGATGCTTGAGAGCCGCTCGGGCCCAGCTACCGCATTCAAGTGCTACATGCGCTGGCACACCTCTTGGCTCCATCTAGCACTACCCGATGTGCCTCCTGCCCTCACTCGTGCAGCCATGTCCTCGTGTTGTCATACCCTGTTGGGTCATGGCTGGGTCACCTCTGATGGGGCATGTGTGATGTAGCAGGGGCGATGCGCCGCCCTCTTCCCTTCATAATCACCAACTCAAAGCTTCCCAGCTCAATTCGTCGCGTTAGTGAGAAGCAGAAGAAGTTAGCTAGACGCCCCATTCTCATCGGGTCTAGCGGTGGTCTGGCTGCGGCCAATTTTGGATTTTTGTTACCGCCGGTCATGTGCGCCGTTGTGACCAGAGGGTTGGGGGTAAGGCCCATAGGAGCGGTAATAGTTCAATTGCCTGTAACCCTGAGCTCGCCTTGACCTCCTCTATCTGGTGCTCGTGCCATTTGGCTAGGGCGCTTACTGGAGATATGGTGATGCATGGGTGTCTATCCCAGAGAACCGCCACCCCGATGGCTCGCACGAGGCTAGGCACCACCTCAACCATCACCACAACACGAATTCCGATGAGCTATTGGTGCTTACCCGCTAGCCGTACCACCCCGATAGAACCTTAGGTCACCAGAATAGTCATGCCACCACCGCGGATAGCCGCTCACCACTGCAGCCCATGACAGTGCGCCTCTGAGTCCCTAACCGCCACTCATCCTTGTGCGTTTAGCTGTAGATGGTGGTCGGCCCCTTACCCTCGTCGTAGCACACCTAGGTTGCCCGACGTAACCGCCTTATGCCATTGGCTGCCGCGCTGGCGTGCGCGGGGATCCCTAGGGACCTCCCCATGGTAAAGGTGAAAACATCCGAGCATTTAGTTGCAAGATTACTGACTGTTGGAATAGTGCACATAGTAGTCTTGTTATTATCTAAAAGCACAGGGGCTTTTCCATAAAACAGCCAACACGCGCAGGCGCCCCCGGCCTTGGGCCGTACTGGGCCGCTGCGCCATGCGTGCAACCACGCCGTGCTGGGCTGCTGGGCCTAAAAGGGTTGCTGCCAGCCCTTTCCTTTTTCTAATGCATTTTCTAATTTTGTTTCTAAGGCAAACTTGTAAATGCAAAATAAATTTGTGTAGTTGACCAAAAATTGTGAAACCAATTTTGTTAAGTTTCTAAAATCATGATCTATCTGCTAGTATATTTTGTTCATATAGTTTTATAATATTTTTAGGAGTTATCTAATTAATTTAAGATGCTTAATATTGTAAGATATAAACTTATAATAATTTTTGTGATAAATTGGTGATATTGTTGGCTCTAAAACTTTCACAGTAAATTCCTAACATTATAAAGTGCTCATAGTAATTTTTGTCACTCCATAATAATTAGTTTGCTAAGGTAGCAAAATGATCCCTTGTTTGAAAATATATATTATCAATAAAATGCCGAAACACCGTGGAGATTTTAAAACTAGAACATTTTCCAGAGATGAAGCCTTGCTCGACAACATGGTACGTAGCCTATTATGTTAGTTGTTAGAGCTAGCTTGTTAACTTGAGAGGCGTAATCATATTTTTATGAGTTGCAGTTACCGTTGATTAATTGCGTCTCTGCGTTGCATCCACGTATATCATAATAGGAACAGCGATGGATCATGGAGTCAACCGAAGTAGTAGAAAAGATGGTGCCTTAATGATCATGTCACCATGATAGAATGCTTACTTTTGGTTATATCTTACCCAAGCAAGCCCTGGTGCATAACCCCTATTATTCTGCACTTTATTTTATGCTTGTGCATTAAGTTTTAAGGAGTTGAATAAAAACCCACTTGCATATATATATATATATCCTTATCCTATGCGTCCTACTAGTATGTCAGGATCGTGTAGATTTCTATGCTATAGGACATGATAGAAGTCGAGTGATTACCTGTCACTCATGAGAGATAGGAAAGATATTATTGTTGTTATTAATTTACTATCACATAGAATATATATGAATGAAAATTAGAGACCGGGTGGAATGGTACTTGGATCTAGACTCGGTTAGGCTTTTGAGCAAGGCTCAGATTGCACTTGTCCCGCCTATGTCGATTGAGGACTGTCTGTTGCTGTGGATGGTAGTCAGGTCACAGACTTATTATCCTAAGCACATACTTGCTTATGGGAGCGGGAAGGCTCGTTACGCTCTTGTCATGGGTTCTAGCTCTTTCCGGACCGACTAATTAGAGACGGAGAAAGGTGGAGGTCTAAGCACCATATTGAGACCGGGTCTCAAGTGTGGGGGCTTGGAGTCCAAGTTTGGACGAGGACCTGGACCCCGTGATAGGGGTGGAATGGGTTGATCTTGTTTGTGCCTGGGGTACAAATAGGGCGTGTGTTTTGGGGTACGCAGCTAGGATACATTGGTTCGCGAATCGCCATTTCTGTGAGACGGTACCGACTTGGCTATAGTCTAGCATTGTAGTAAGAACTAGAACTTAAAAGGTGATAAAATGGTTCTGATTGCTCACCACCTGCTTGAAAGTAGTATAGGTGATTAAATAGAATGGTTAGTCAATGAACTAACGATGACTGCCAATAAAATTGAATATAAGGACACACATTTAGTAATGCTATAACACCCTAGGTGTTAAGCATGCATTTAGCATTGGCATTGCATGAGCACAAGCATCATTGATCATTCATGAGCATGAGCATCTCAAATTTTATCTCTATGATTGCTTATATCACATGTGTTTATCACTAAATGCTTTATATATGCTAGGGTTTACATGTAACCAATGTATAAAATGTTTGTGGGACCCTAGGAGTACCTTAAACATGTTTAGAATGTCACATGGAACAACTTTGGTATTCATGACTTGGACCAATTTGGCCTCTAAGTCATGGTTATAGTGCAAGTTATCATTTTCAAGTTGTATGATTGACCTAAGTTGAACTATACTATAGAGATTTTGCATGGCAGTGAACCCTTAAGCAAAGTTATAGTACTTGACTAGAGCAACAACTTTTATTTTTGGGTCAAGACCTAATTCGGTGCCTAGCATGCTCAAAAATAGCTCTCAAGTAGCCTTGAAATGTTGTTGGTACACTTAGAAATTTTGGCTAAGTGTTAATTGTGATTTCTGTTTCAATGTACCTATGTTTGATGCGCTGTAGGTTGTAAACTAGGCCGATCTAGACTGAACCCATGTAAGCAATATTGTAGATCTCGTGTAGCTCTACAATTCTTATTAATGAAGTTTTTGCAATTAGCGAACGGATTTGGAGTTAGATGATCGCTAGGTCGCTTTGTCAGTCGTGTCGGCGGAGTATGATGGCCGCGGACGCCATGCCGTCAGTGGCTGACCCTGGCAGGCCAGGCGTGCTGCATGGCGGCCATACATCGGCATCGGCCCAGCTGGTTGGGCCAATGTGGAGGGATATGTCGCGCGCCTACGCTGCTCGCTTCCTTCACTCTCGTGCCTCGCTCTTCTCTCGCCCGCGCCAGTGCAAGTGAAGCACAACGCCATCACGCCATCGTCGTCGCTCCGCCATGCCCGCTCGCTGCCATCACCACACCATTCCCCAATCAATCACACCAACAACTCTGCCATTGTCACCTCTTCCACCCCGACCCGCTTGCCCCTCCTACCGAGCAAGGGTAAGGACGCATTTTGCTTCGCCGCCACCGCGCCATCACCGTAGCTCAGCCGCACTCGTGGCTCATCGTGGCCTGGCCATCCCACTGCCGTGCATGCATCCATCTCCTATGGTCTAGCACCCCGCTAGTGTCTAGTAGCTTAGGCTGAATTGAGGGTTGATGCTACTACGTGTCGGTGCCAAAATGGTTCGTCGCTCCACGCGCGGCCGCCATTGCCGCTGTGGCACCCGAGCTCGCCGTGCCGAGCTAGCCCATCACCTCCCTCCTCTTTCGTGAGCCTTAGGTTAGGTAAGCCTTGGCCTAGCATATGGCATGATGGAGACCCGCCTCTCGCCGCCATCTTGCTAGAATGGTGGGAGCACCGTTGTGCTCCGTGCGCCGCCGTGTGGGCATGCACGTGGTTAGAGCTCACCGTCGGCTCACCAAAACCCTAACCACCCTAGATAGCTTCGCTAGGATCCCACGAAGCCGTAGCATACCTCACCGGAGCATGAGGTGTCCGAAGAATGCCGACGTACCACCGCGCTACCTCCACCGTCCGTCATCATCGTCGGCAAGGGTGCTCCAGTTTTGTTGAAAAATGTAGCTAGATAACTGCTTTTTAAATGGCTTCTATCTTGAAAAATGCATAACTTGAGCTTGGTATGTGCAAAAATTGTGATTCCAATTTTGTTGAGTTTATATTGACATGATCTAGCTAGGAAAAATACTAAACTGATAGTACACTTGATTGGAGTAGGGTATTTCCATTTATCTTTTTATAAATGGTGTTTTATGAGGAAATTCATTAGAATAAAAATAAGTAACATATTGCCATGCAAATTTTTGTATAGTATTATGGTACTAGGATGAAGCTAAGAAAAATATAAAATCTATTGTTTGACACTTTTCTATAGGGTTAACTATTTTCACTAAAATAAACCTTGCTAGCTTGTCATTTTTGTAGAGGATGTTATACATGTTCATAGGGTATGAAATTTGTACATTAGCCTATTGGGAGCACTTGGAAGCTACTGTAAGTTTCTGAGAATTTACGGTGGACATTTGATATATGTTGGTTATTTTACCTAATTATCTAATTAAATAATTAAAGGCATTTAAATAAATAAATTGGGCTGGACCAATATGTTTACTTGAGTCTATTTGATATTCCTAAACTGTTGGTACATTTGGTGATATCTAATTTTAAATGCTTATATGCAGTGAAAATATTATTGCTCTATAATTCTATCATAGAGGTTGTTTTGGACAGATTCTATCACTTGATGAACTACATTGGCAAGATGTGATTTGTTGTAAAAATGGTTAATAACAAAGTTGTAGGTAACTTCTTCATCTATCTTGTGTCAAAATTTTAGGACAATAGGGCAAATGGTTTAGGAGTTATAGCTGTTTGAAGTTGGTCTCACGAAATGCTTGTTCTCTGGAATTTCTAAATAGAGTTGGAAAGATTGCCTATTTTTTGTTAGGATAGATTTTAAATTAGCTTGTGGTGATTACATAAGAGTTGTAGGAAATTTTATAAGCTTTCCATAAAGTCCAAGATCATAGTATTTGGATAAGTATAACTATAGTTATGATTTAAACTTGTAACTGCTATGTGTAGCTCAGAAATTGTCTTGTGAAGAATATTGGAAGTGGATAGAGAAGAGTTATGCACCTACTCAGTAAACAAGGAATTAGCATTGTTATCATTTGTGTAACTTAACATCATTATCACAACATCATATACATTCCCATGTCGCATCATCCATGATCCTTCTTATGCATTCATGGAACTTACTTATGCATATGCATACAATAGGTGCAGCCGAAGGGATCACGTTGGTGGAACTCGAAGCCGATCCACAAGAGGAGAGCCAAGAGGTGCAGCACTAGGTGATTCTAGGAGAAGGAAAGCCTAAAGCTAATCATCTTCCTGAGTGCCCGAATCATCAACCTGCCACATTTGTGAAAGGCAAGCCCCGGAGCATTATAAGTCTCTCTATTTTATTAATGTCACCTAAGTTACTCGTATTGATGCATTACATGATAGGAGTTGTTTGGGAACACTTGCTACATATTACCTTTCCTTGTCTAGAAATATCTACCCTGAATCCTAATTAAGTCCAGGAATGCCCCTTATGCTTAGCTATGCTTAGATCGGTAGAAGTCGGGTGATTTTCTATCACCTGCGAGCCATAGGCTATAACTTGATCACGGTTGGCTATATTGTGCTATCATGGAACATAACTTAGTGTTGTTGATTAATTAGAGACCGGGTGGAGTCTTATGTTGGTGGTGATCATAGTAGTTCCGTCTATGTCGTTTAAGGACCGGTCATTGGAGGTCATCTTGTCATGTTGAACACATGCCTCTCACATAGTTGGCCGAATAAGTTGTTCCGACCGTGAAGCGAGTAGTTCAACTCAGGCCAGGGACATAAGCAGTTAAAGTGCACACCCTAGAGGCAGTAAGGATGTGCAGAGAGCCAATGGCGTGAGTCCAAGGGCAGGTTCGAGTCTCGAGCTTCTTGGCAGATTGGTAGCATCTTTGAGGGTGCGGCGCTGGTCTTACCCATGATTTGGACTTGAGTTGTACCAAAGGTGACCTGATGTGACCTCGACGGGGGGAGTATGGGTGTGTTTTAGGATGAATTCCCTAGCTAGGTAGGAATCGATTCGAATCATTGTCCCTCCCGAATAGTGAGAACTTGACAGGAGTATGCTTCATCGTAGTAATTGATGGAAGTGTTGGTTATGAGGTTATGAAATGGCTCAACTTGATATGGTTATTATTGTATTTACTTAAGGGTACCAACATGTTTGGCATTGGATAGTTGCTAATCTAGTATGATATAGGATTAATAACTGGTGATTCACAGTTTAAAAGATATTGGACAACTAATGCTTTTTATGCAAATAATGTCTACCAGCTCTACTTATAAAGCCTTTCATACTCCTTGGTGTCTTAGTATTTTAGTTGTTGATGGGTAAGTCTAGCTAAGTACCTTCTCATACTTAGGGTTTTATTCTTATTGTTGCAGATAACGTGATGTACCACGGCTATTGTAAGCACTGCTTTGCTCCTGTAGTGGATGAGGAATAGGACCATGGGCATGGTCATTCTATATATATCATCTCACCCTTGTGCTTTTGTTAGAGATGACTATGAAAACTGGCTATGTATCTAAACTACTGTTGATGTCGTTATGAACTATGTTGCTTCTGCTACTGTTAAACTGATGTTGTAATAACTATGTTGGAACTCCGATGTATGACAAACTACTTGTGAACTTGTTGTAACATGTGGCTTATATGTTGAATCATGTACGATCTTGGCTTGTATGTTGGTTGATTCAAGATCCTTCGTGATACTCGATAGACTATCGGATTTATATGGGCTCAAGTGTGATGGTTTGACTGCCTTGGTGGTTGCTATTGCACTTGTGCTCTCATAAATTGGACGATTCTATTACAGCAGCATCGAAGCAGGATTCAACACTAAACTTGTCACATGTGTAATTAAAACAAAGGTTTTTGTTTTATAAACTTAAATTCTACAATTGTAGTAATAAGTTTAGAGTGTTAAAAATTGAAGTTAAAACTATTGTGTGCTAGTGGTCATCTCCTTTATGCCTAGTTAAGGACTATTAGGTGGCTATTTAAGTACTAACATGGGGGGTTTACTTTTGTCGTCCATGCGGCGTGCTATTGTATGGGTGTCACTCACTTGAGTGGTAATGTATGGATCAAATGCCTCTATGCTAGGGAAGAAGGTAAGTTGATGAGTGGCATGACCGCAAGAAGTGAGCGGGAGGTCGAGGAGAGCTAGCTGTGATACGGCTGTTGTTTACACCAAAATTTGGAAGAAGAATTGCACGGACTCGAAAGCTCCCAAGATTATGTCATCAAGAAATCAATTTGTGTGCAGCTGATTCAAATGCAACACTAGAATCAACTTTCTTTAGATAGCGCCAGCAAATAATGACAAAGGCTACGATCGACGCCGGGACAAGGCATGTTGGACTCTGCAAAAAGGGAAAGATTAGAGTCCAAGTTATCTTAATTTTAGAATGTTTTCTCTAGGGCCAAAATTGTGATGAGTCGTGCTTAGGTAGGAATCATGCATAGGTTCCAGGTATAAATATTGGACCCTGACTATTGTAAAAGACACACAATCAATCAAATACAAGTTACTTACTTTTTTTTGGCTTCGGCCACCCCTTAGGAGTAGGAGTAGAGTACATCTCGCTGCATCTATCCGGTCAACCTCCACTGCTTGTCTGTAAGTACCGTCATGGCTTATACTTCTGTTCGTATGGCTGCATCGATCCGGTTGACCTCCACTACGACTCTAGTATAAGCTAGTTATCGACTCTTGTCTAGTTCAAGTAAGGCTGCATCGATCCGGTCGACTTCCACTGCTCGAACTAGATTAAGGTCAAGTTATCGGCTCTATCTAAGGGTGGCGTTCCTTCAGATAGATTCATTAAGTTACCGATATTGCTTATTGCTTCCATTATTTATTTAATTACAGCAATATCACTTCGTCCGATTAGGATTGATCTAGATTGGCCTTATATCCTTCTTAACCCATCATTTGTTAATCCGAATTTAATCTAATCTGTACTTTAAACGATGAGTTATATTTTATCGGTTGTTTTATGTCAATCTTGATCATGCATAGTGTGCGGTTAAGGCATGTCTAATCTTGAGTAGATCTATTGGCTAATGAAAACCGTTCCATGGCCTATTATCATGGCCTGTGTGATTCTGCCTCACACCCCACTGTTAGCACTATGGAGTGGGGATCGTTATTTGGTAGATCTATTCCTGATAGGGCATGACCTTAACTGTGCGCTATACCTAAATCGACTATTTTAGCCGATATCGAGTGCTTTCATGAATAGTTCACATCACGAGACCGTTGAAGTAAAGATAGGTTGAAAGATGTGTTAGCTCCATGATCTTATTATTGTATTATAGCTTGCATAATTCTGCCTCATGCCCCACTGATATTAGTAATAAGTTAGGGTCATCTAATCTATTGTTGTTTCTATAGCCTGCATGATTCTGTCTCATGCCCCACTGGTCATAGCGATAGATGAAATCTAATATGTTCATTAGATTTATCTTTATTAAATGGTTAAATGACGATGAGGTGTTTCATCTATACAAAAGGGTTTCGGTTACTTGCAGTCATTGGGTTAGCATAAAATAATCATTGTTGACATCCTCTTGCCATTGACTAATGTTTGTCTAAATAATGAGATCTATCCTGAGCGATAACCGATTTACCTTCCATGAGCTTTAATTGATTTATCTTTATGAGTATGCTGGAATCGACTATTTAGTCGATTTCCTTCCATATCGGCTCTCAGAGCCGCACATTCAGGACTGTCTGGCAACACCAGCATGTTCAGCCTTAAATTAGTGATTAGCTTTCTCTCCTTGTCAATTGTAGGGTTAAATTGACTGGCACATCTCGGGGAGAGTGCGCAGGATTGACCATCCCTACGCTGAAGCTAGGCGAATCTCTAGCTCCATCGAGTGGACCCTTTCAGCTTGCTTGTGTGCCCTCGGCACGGGACGAAATTTCGTGTCAACACACGTTCCTAGCACGCTCGGTGGGACACCACAATCGTCATGGCGGTTCACAACAACAATGATATCCTTATGGTACGTTATGAAGATCTACCTGATGGAGATAAAGATGTCATCGGCAAAGCTATAGAAGAATTTTAGAACAAGTGTTTGTTGTCCTACACCAAAACACGTGACAACACAATTGTTCAAAAATATCCACTACCAAGAGTTCTATTACACGAGCAGACAGATATAGTTGAAGCTAAAGACAGACGTTTCTTTATGGAAGTTGTAAACAAATCTGTTCGTGGCACCATATCAAGCCATAATGAAGCTTTCTTGGACACATTCCACAACGCGATGAAAGAGGCGATTCATGGGTTTCCAGTTGGTCAAGTTGGGCCGGCTTATTACAACATTCCACATCCGTCAACCCAAGGGACTAATCAAGTCGGTACTAGTCATCAAGAAGCAGCACCAGCTGGTAATGATGATGTATAGGTAGTTTAGAGTTCATCTAAACAAGCTCAAGGTACTACTATGAATCAGACATAGTATAATCCTAGATCGTCAGTACAACATGTGCAACAGCCAGCGGGGCAAGGTCAGAACCAGGTGATTAATTTTGGTACATCAGGCCACATACCATCGTCGGCTCAAAAAATAGCACCATCAATTCAAAGGATTCATAGAGATATAGATCCTCATGTCTATAATCAGAGACTTCAAGCAGCAAACCAGCAAAGGGCCTAGTAGATATAGATTCCACAGGGGTATCATTATTGCACAGATTATAACACCCTTCACATGATTCCTAATCCAGGGTATCAGGGCACATGGAATTTCAATCCACAAATGGGTCAGCGGGTGTAGAGAAATCCAAATTCACATGTTGACGAGTTGTTGCTAAATGTGACCGAGATGATGAAGAATTAGTTTGGTCTGAAGCCAAAAGGGCTGACCTTTTCATACAAACACCTGTATCTAGAATGTTATGATTTGGTCGCTCTTTCTACAAATTACAAGCTTCTAGAGTTTGCTAAGTTCACTGGCCAAGACAGTACAAGCATGATAGAACATGTCAGTTGGTATCTTACACAATTGGGCAAGGCATCGGTTGAGGAGGCCCATCGAGTTCGTTTCTTCTCCCTGTCATTGTCAGGACCAGCCTTCACTTGGTTTTCATCGCTGCCAGTCAACTCCATTGCCAATTGGGCTAACCTGGAAAAGAAATTTCATACATATTTTTATACTAGGACTGGAGAAAAGAAGATTACCGATCTAACAACTATAAGATAGAAGACTAATGAATCGGGCACTGAGTCTCTTCAGAGATTCCAAGAGACTAGAAACTTATGCTTCTCATTAAACTTGGTCGATGATCAACTAGCTGCTTTAGCCATTCAAGGAATGCTGCCAATGTAGAAAGAAAAACTGCTAGGATAAGAATTTGACAACTTGGGTCAATTGGCTCAACGAGTGGCAGCGCTCAATAGCCAATTCTAGAGTATGCGCAGAGATACCTAATTCTAGAAGAGTACCATAGTGGCCGAAGCTTATAATCCATACTTAGTCGATGATGGTTATGAAGATGAAGAGGAAGAGGTTGCTATGGCTAAAGGGAATTGGGGCAAAAAGATAGTAATGGTGCCAAATCCTTGGGGAAGAGGAGTCAAGGAGAGCTATGACTTTGATGTCACAAAATCCGACAAGCTCTTTGATTTCTTGCTTGAAAAGGGACAGATCAAGTTGCCCAATAATCATTTTATGTTGCCCCCTGATCAGTTGAAGAATAAGAGGTTCTGCAAGTTTCGTAACACTACTTTTCATTCCACTAATGAATGTAGAATTTTTTGGCAGTATATATAGAGGGCTATTCAGCAAGGAAGGCTCAAATTTGATACACCTCAGAAGATGAAAGTTGATGATAATCATTTCCCAGGAGATCAAAACATGGTTGATGCTAGGCTGCTCAAAGGAAAGACTAAGGTTCTAACATCAACCAAATCAAGAGAAGCTAGAACAGTCGATCCCAAGAGAGAAATATCGGCCAACGAATACAGGGAAATTAAAAGACGCCACGACAAGCAAAAGAGCCGATATGAGCAGGGAGAAACATCAAAGGAAGGGGCGACAAAGCTGCAGGTTACATCATGAATTCTGTTGAATAAATGGCAGCGCCAGAAGGAAAAGCATTATCAACGTTGATTAGAAAAGCAAGAATATCAGCGTGAATAGGAAAAAGAGAGGTACGAAAGAAAGCAAACTGAATTGCATTGGAATTGCCCTTTCTTCAGACATTGCTGGAACGAAGGTTTGAAGTTGCCTACCAGGAGTAACTGTCCAGAGTGCAGCGATTATTATTGGGAGTTTAGGCAATCTCAAACCAACCACCGGTCTATCCATGCTCAAGATGCATATCACCATAATAACATGGATCGACGCTTAAAAAATAGAAGTATTCATAATCGGCTGGGAAAAAGAGTTGTCGATCAAGATTGGGCTGATTATGAAGAAGAAGAAGGCAACAAGAGAGAATATATGTGGTAGGAAGGCCAATGGTGTCCAGGAGGTTTAACAAGAAGCTAGAGGAGAAGGGTGCAATGCCTAAGGAATAAAGAGTTGGGACAGGCTCATGCATCCGGTAAACCTCAAGTATGGCATACTAAGCAAACAACCAATAAAAATCAACCATCTGCTAATATTCAAATGGCTTTTCTATTGCCACCAGAATTCAGAGCTCCGGCAGATCAAGAAGTTTATTCGGATTTCGATGAATCAGAGTATGAGGAGATAGTTGCCAAATTAATGGTTATACAACAAGCATTATTTGATAAACTAGTCAAGCATCAGCACCTAAAGGCTTTATATGTAAAAGGTTTAGTTGATGGGAAGCCGATGAACAAGATGTTGGTGGATGGAGGTGCTTCTGTTAATCTCATACCTTACAGCACTTTTTGTAAGCTTGGCAAGGGACCAGGAGATCTGATTGAGACTGACATGATGCTTAAGGACTTTGGAGGTAATGCATCTAAGACCCGGGGGCAATAAATGTCAAACTAACAATCGAGAGTAAGATGCTGCTCACCACATTCTTCGTCATCGATGGAAAAGGGTCGTACAGTTTGCTCCTTGGTCGTGATTGGATTCATGCGAACTGTTGTGTACCATCGACCATGCATCAGTGTTTTATTCAATGGCATGGAGATGATGTTGAACTAATTCATGCTGATGAGTCTATAAGTATCGCAACAGCCAATCCAGTCTTTTGGGAGCTAGGAGACTTACAATGCTTTTCTAGCAAGTTATGGGAAGGAGGCTTCATTAGAATCAATGATGAAAGCCAACAGTTGATCCAAGCAGTCGGCTTTGAAAATTTGTCTTAATGGATAATCCAATAGATGGTATAGATGGCAAACTAGGACATGGTTTCACGTCGACCGATGAATTAGAAGAAGTAGATATTGGTTCTGGAGATAGACCTAGGCCAACGTATGTAAGTGCCAAGTTGGACCCTGAGTACAAATGAGAGTTAGTTGATTTGTTAAAGGAATTTAAAGACTGTTTTGCTTAGGAGTACTATGAGATGCCTGGTCTAGACTGGTCAATTGTCGAACATCGGTTGCCAATCAAACCTAGATATTGTCCATTTAAACAGGCTCCAAGGAGATTCAACCCGAACATGCTTGATGATATCAAAAAGGAGACTAAAAGTTTACTAGAGGCAAAGTTTATCCGACCATGCTGATATGCAGAGTGGATATCGAATGTTGTCCCTGTATATAAGAAGAATGGAAAATTAAGAGTTTGCATCGATTTTAGGGATCTAAACAAAGCCACACCCATGGATGGTTATCTGATGCCGATAGCTGATATGTTAGTAGATGCAGCAGCCGGGCACCAGGTTATTAGCTTCATGGATAGCAATGCAGGATATAACCAAATTTTCATGGCTGAGGAAGACATAGCAAAGACCATTTTCAGGTGCCCCAGTGCAATTGGTTTGTTTGAGTGGGTTGTGATGACCTTTGGTCCAAAGAATGCTAGTGCAACTTATCAAAGGGCGATGAATTATATTTTTCATAAGTTGATCAGCGGGATTGTTGAAATCTACATCGATGATGTGATGATAAAATCCAAAGGGTACAAAGAGTACCTAGCTGATTTGCGAGAGACTCTAGAATGCACAAGAAAACATGGTCTAAAGATGAATCCTAATAAGTGTACTTTTGGAGTGTTAGCTGGACAATTCTTAGGATTTATAGTCCATGAGAGAGGAATCGAAGTTGGTCAGAAAAGTATAAAAGCAATTGATGAGGCAGTTCCCCCAACTACTAAGATAGAATTGCAATCTTTGCTTGGAAATATTAATTTCATCAGAAGATTCAATTCAAATTTATCAGAAAGGATCCTGTTATTTTCTCCCTTGTTGAAGTTGAAAAATGATCAAGAATTCAAGTGGGGTGACATACAACAAAAGGCGTTTGAAAAATAAAAGAATACATGAAGTGTCCACCTGTGCTAGTCCCTCCTCAGCAAGGTAAGCCTTTTAAGTTGTACATATCGACTGATGACAAGACAATTGGATTGGCCTTGATGCAAGAATTTGAAGGAAAAGAGCGAGTTGTTTTCTATGTGAGTAGAAGGCTCCTGGATCCAGAAACAAGATATTCTCCCACCGAAAAGTTATGCTTGTGCTTATATTTCTCTTGCACTAAGTTACGACACTACTTATTATTAGCTGAATGTACAGTTGTTTCCAAGGCTAATGTGATCAAGCACATGTTATCAATGCCAATACTGAATGGGAGAGTGGGAAAGTGGATTCTTGCGTTATCAAAATTTGACTTGAAGTACGAATCAGCTAAAGCAGTCAAAGGACAAATAATGGCCGATTTTGTCACCCAGCATCATAAGTCCAGCATTGGTTATGTAGAGCCAATGCCTTGGACGTTATTCTTTGATGGATCATCATGCAAGCAAGGTGGTGGCATTGGTATTGTTATTGTTTCGCCTTGGGGGGCAAGTTTTGAGTTTGCTCTTCCAACTGAACCAGTGATTACCAACAACCAAGTAGAGTATGAAGCTATTCTTAAGGGACTTCAACTTCTTTACGAAGTAAAGGCCAAAACAATTGAAGTATTTGGAGATTCATAATTAACTATTAATCAGTTGATTGGCCTATATGAGTGCAAAGAAGATACTTTGAAAGGATACTATGATGAGTGCCAAAAGTTGCTCAAAGAATTTCTTCATGTCTCTTTCCAACATATTCTGAGAGCACAAAACCAAGAGGCTAATCGTCTAGTTCAAAGTACGTCATGATATTGAGTGTTTCGAGAAGTCTTGAGTAGTGAAGCCTCGAATGAAGATTGGAGAGTTGAAATAGCCGACTACGTTAGAAACCCATCATAGAAAGTTACCAGAAAGCTAAGGTTTAAATCGACTAAGTATGTTTTACTGAATGATTAGCTGTATTACAAAACAGTCGATGGAGTATTACTCAAATGCCTAAATCAAGAAGAAGCTAAGATGTTGATGGGCGAAGTGCATGAAGGGATATGTGCAGCTCATCAATCGGCTTATAAGGTGAAGTGGGTTCTTCGCAGAACTAGATATTTCTGGCCAACAATATTGGAAGATTGTTTTGAATATTACCAAGGGTGCTAGGATTGCCAATGTTTTGGTAATATCCAGAAATTGCCTGCATCGGCCATGAATCTAATAATCAAGCCATGGTTGTTTCGAGGTTGGGGAATTGATTTAATTGGCCAGATTTTTCTGCCCTCAAGCAAAGGACATAAGTTCATATTGGTAGCAACAGATTACTTCACTAAATGGGTTGAGGCAATTCCTTTGAAGATGGTAACCTCAAAGAACATGGTTGATTTTTTCAAGGAGCACATTGTGTATCGTTTTGGGATTCCTCAAACTATAACTACCAATTAGGGGACAATGTTCACATCAGAGGAGTTCAGAGATTTTGCTACTAGTATGGGAATCAAGCTACTAAATTCTTCTCCTTATTATGCTTAGGCTAATGGCCAGGTAGAGGCATCCAATCATAATGGGGATGGGGATCCTGATCTTCCATCAGGTAGAGGTAACTATCGTTGTGGCAGA
The DNA here is from genome assembly GCF_019320115.1 of Miscanthus floridulus. NCBI lineage: Eukaryota > Viridiplantae > Streptophyta > Magnoliopsida > Poales > Poaceae > Miscanthus > Miscanthus floridulus. The sequence goes on along the minus strand of NC_089580.1, from coordinate 128,139,117 downwards.
GAATGACACACCGTTCTGGCTTTAGATCGAAAGATCAAACCCTGTAATCTTAGCACCACAACTCCTCTGGTTATCAACCGAGACATGGATTCAGTTGACCTCACCAAGAAGTCTAATCCCTGCCTGCACAACGAAGAACACAAGCAAGAACAAGAAAGAAAGCAACCAAATTGCAGTTGAATGATTAATCTCACGAAGTTGGGGTCTCACAAACTGATGAACGGCTAAACTATTTTTGACAGATTAATCTAAGCAAAACCCAAAATCTAATGACAGTGGCGGCATATGATTATAAAGGTCTTAGGTTCATCGCCTACCCTAGACACGCCTCGTAATGGGTCCAAACACGATACATGGTCCAACGGACCAAAAGACGGTGTCGTAGCACCCTGGTAGATTCTGGACACTGACTTGTTTTGACGATTCCCGTTGATTCTGAAGGCCTTTTGACATGAGACCACTTGGATTGGCTTCCTTATCAAATTAGCTTTCCAACAATATGTAGATCGTCGAAAACAGAGTCTGGATACATCCTGGATGACCAGTTTAAGGCAGACTGGTCCTAGAGGCCGAGGCAGACTCGAAACCATGTTGGACCAGGCCTCCGGTTTCTGTTGAACGTCCTTGCTAGTCATCAATGCCACCACCTCTTCCTCTAAGTCCCTCATGACCCTCTCCAATGTTCCTAAGCAAGATAACATCATTAGGAAGTAGTCTATTCTCAAAAGTATGAAAACGATTGCTTAAGAACGAGCTCACCTCTAAATTGAGTTGATGCATTCGAGCTCGGGTCATTGGACCTTGCATGATGGTTGGAGGATCAGCAGGTACATCCAAAGGAGTGATGTCGTCATCCTCCTCCTCCTCTTGAAACTGAGTCGTCCTCGACTCAAGCTCATCTTCTTCTCCCAAATAAGGCTTCAAATCTGCAATGTTAAAGGTGGGACTAACCCCGAACTCAGGTGGCAACTCAAGTTTGTAGGCATTATCATTTATTTTCTCAATTATCTTATAAGGACCAGCTGCTCTTGGCATTAATTTAGACTTACGCAGTTGAATGATTAATCTCACGAAGTTGGGGTCTCACAAATCGATGAACGACGAAACTATTCTTGACAGATTAATCTAAGCAAAACCCAAAACCTAATGACAGTGGCGGCATATGATTATAAATGTCTTAGGGTCATCGCCTACCCTGGACATGCCCCCTAATGGGCTCAAACATGATACACGGTCCAACGGACCAAAAGACGGTGTCGTAGCACCCTGGCAGATTTTAGACACTAACTTGTTTCGACGATTCCTGTTGATTCTGAAGGCCTTTTGATGTGAGACCACTTGGATTGGCTTCCTTATTAAATTAGCTTTCCAACCATATGTGGATCGTCAAAAACGGAGTCAGGATGCATCCTAGGTGACCAGTTTAATGCAGACTGGTCCTAGAGGCCGAGGCGGACTCGAAATCATGTTGGACCGGGCCTCCGGTTTCTGTTGAACATCCTTGCTGGTCATCAATGCCTCCACCTCTTCCTCTAAGTCCCTCATGACCCTCTCCAATGTTCCTAAGCAAGATAACATCATTAGGTAGTAGTGTTTTCTCAAAAGTATGAAATGGATCGCTTAAGAACGAGCTCACCTCTAAATTGTGTTGACGCATTCGAGCTCGGGTTATTGGACCTTGCATGACGGTTGGAGGATCAGCGGGTACATTCGAAGGAGTGATGTCCTCATAAAATCAGATTATGATTAAGCTGATCAAGAAAAAGATTAAAGAACAACCAAGAAAATGACATTCAATGCTTAATGAGGCACTATGGGCATATAGGATGGCCTATCATGGATCAATTAAAACATCGCCTTATGAACTTATGTATGGCCATAATGCAGTTCTTCCTTGGGAAGTTTAGATTGGATCGAGGCGTGTTACATTGTAAAATGATTTATCAGCTGAAGTCTACAAGAATCTAACGATAGATGACTTAGAGGACTTGAGTTGCCTTCGGCTGTGTGCTCTTAAAAATATCGAAGCCAATAAACTGAGGATTGCAAAATATTACAATAAAAAGGTCAAGATTAAGCAATTTTCTAAAGGCGACTTGGTCTAGAAAGTGAAATTGCTGATTGGGTCGAAGGACAGTAAATTCGGCAAATGGTCACCTAACTAGGAAGGACCTTATCAGATCAAATGTTGTACGCCTGGTAATGCTTATATTTTGGAAACACTAAGAGGAGAGGAAGAATTTGACTAAGCAATCAATGGGAAATATCTAAAGAAATATTACCCTAGCATTTGGATTAATACTTAATATCTGGTTTGTTCGATCGTCAGCTCTAATAGCCGATATCAGAAAGGTATCGCCTCTAGTGCAAAAATAAACCCAAAGGAGTAAAAGCTGGTATGATGTGTATCGCCTATAGGAGCAAAGCAAACATGGACGAAGTGATGCGTATAATACGAAGTACGAAATGAAGGAAAATCACTCAAGACGAGGAAATTATTTGCTAAATATCACCTATTACAAGCTACGGGCCAGAAAACACCTTGCTTACTATATATCAGCCAGGGTGTTGAAGGCTACAGAGTTAGTGGCGCTAAAGAAGTCCTCGACCAAGCGCTCATGATCCCTAGGGTGCGCCGCGTCTGGAAAACCATGGGGAAGAAGCCAAAGATTGTGGCCAGAGCGGGCTTGTGCAACAGTCATTGCCACAACAGCACCATGATGAACGCCATGAAGAGTGACCTTCCTGACATGGTTTAGGATGTCATGCAAGCGAACGACCAAAACGGTGCCCCTAGCATTGATGAATCCCGCTGCGTGATTCATAGCTGATCGAAGGCTTTCCAACTAAGTAGTTAGATCTAAAAGATTTAAGGAAAGAATGATCAGAAATCTTGAAGGCAAAGTTAAGAAGAAGATAGAGAAATTGTGGTAGACGTCTCACCTAATATTCTAGCTTTAGCCCTGGCCAACCTTTCCCCCCACCGGGCTAGCCTTAGAGGGTGATCAACCTTGAATCATGGCCAAAGCCGATTCTACAAGGGAGAGGCAGCTGGCTAGATTTTGATCAGTCCAATTGATGGAAGCCAGTAGATCGTCATTGTCGATCTGCCTCCTCAGATAGCGGGGGAGCTGGAGGCGAATTGGTGCTAAAGATGATCCCAAGGGCTGAGCAGAGTCGGCCCTCTGCTCTAGAACAATGGGAGCACCCTAAGTTGCACCCTCTTGGAAATGAAGGCGTTGGCGTGATGATGTAGGTCCATTAAGGGCCTCCTCAGCAGACCTCTTGTTGTTCTCCATGATCTCAAACCTATGAAAAAGTAGGAACTATACTAAAGACACAGAAGGTTTGAGATGAAGCGGGTTATTTTTTGATCCACAGCCGTGGCCCATATATATAGCCTAGAAAGGCGAGAAGATAGATTTTGCCGGGGGTGTGAAATTGAAATCAGATACGGAAATTGAGTGACACTCTAGAAATTCAGGGGACATATAACAAAGAGATAACAGTTTTGGACTTATTGCTTCCCCAAATTACAAAATATTGTGGGATGGATACGAAGAATTTACATTGACCAGAGATCAACCCACCAAGACTTCTTTGGATTAAAGGGAGTCTGGGCCCCCACAAGGCTGAAGGTCATCGTGAACCAAGTCCTAACAGATGCCCAGTTGATTTCTCGGTAACTGAGAAACTATGGGAAACAAGCTTGTGGCTTTCCCGATGGGCATTTGGTGGAGCAAACAAGAGGAAGGTGTCCACACATTTTAGCCCTTGCAAACACTAGAACAGCTCTATGGGCATGGAGAGAAGACTCAGGTGATATCACAAGAATTCTTCAAATCACAGTGGCTGATCCTCTTGCTCGACAAGGCGCTAGAATGAGCGACACAATCACCCTATGCACAAGAATTCTTCTAACCGCTCAAGATCTTCATAGCAAAAGGATAGACCGTGGAGGATCCAGCAGGGTTAGAAGCACTCGAGGGGGCAAATGGAAGAGAAACATAGCTAAATTATTGAATTGCTCTCGCCAGGGTCAGATAGACATTTTATAGCCGGCCTAGAAAGATAAATCCAAGTGTCCATGAAGCAATGATGCTCTCATAAAAGTTTTGAAGCATAGGCTCATGAACTGACATAGACGGCGACAAATAGTAGGCCCCAGATCAAGATTCTCTACCCATGACTATGGACCTATCGGGGATACAGACATGATAATTTTGGAATAAAACTACTTTTATCTCAAAATTAGGGGGCATGTGTTTACACCAAAATTTGGAAGAAGGATTGCAAGGACTCGAAAGCTCCCAAGATTATGTCCTCAAGGAATCATTTTGCGTGCAGCTGATTCGAATGCAACACTAGAATCAGCTTTCTTCAGATAGCGCCGGCAGATAACGACAAAGGCTACGATCGGCGCCGGGACAAGGCATGTTGGACTCTGCAAAAAGAGAAAGATTAGAGTCCAAGTTATCTTAATTTTGGAATGTTTTCTCTAGGGCCAAAATTGGGATGAGTCGTGCTTAGGTAGGAATCATGCGTAGGTTCTGGGTATAAATATTGGACCCTGGCTATTGTAAAAGACACACAATCAATCAAATACAAGTTACTTACTTTTTTTTGGCTCCGACCACCCCTTAGGAGTAGGAGTAGAGTAGATCTCGGCGAGTTCTTCAGCAAGTATGGCTACATCGATCTGGTCAACCTCCACTGCTTGTCTGTAAGTACTGTCATGGCTTATACTTCTATTCGTACGGCTGCATCGATCCGGTCGACCTCCACTGCGACTCTGGTATAAGCTAGTTATCGACTCTTGTCTAGTTCAAGTAAGGCTGCATCGATCCGGTTGACCTCCACTGCTCGAACTAGATTAAGGTCAAGTTATCTGCTCTATCTAAGGGTGGCGTTCCTTCAGATAGATTCATTAAGTTACCAATATTACTTATTGCTTCCATTATTTATTTAATTACAGCAATATCACTTTATCCGATTGGGATTGATCTAGATCGGCCTTATATGCTTCTTAACCCATCGTTTGTTAATCCAAATTTGATCTAATCTGTACTTTAAACGATAAATTATGTTTTATTGGCTGTTTTATGTCAATCTTGATCGTGCATAGTGTGCGGTTAAGGCATGTTTGATCTTGAGTAGATCTATTGGCTAATGAAAACCATTCCATGGCCCATCATCATGGTCTATGTGATTCTACCTCACACTCCACTATTAGCATCATGAAGTGGGGATCGTTATTTGGTAGATCTATTCCTGATAGGGCATGACCTTAACTATGCGCTATGCCTGAATTGGTTGTTTTAGCCGATATCGAGTGCTTTCACGAACAGTTCACATCATGAGACCGTTGAAGTAAAGATAGGTTGAAAGATGTGTTAGCCCCATGATCTTATTATTGTATTACGGCCTGCATGATTCTACCTCATGCCCCACTGATATTAGTAATAAGTTAGGGTCATCGACTCTATTATTGTTTCTATGGCCTGTATGATTCTGCCTCATGCCCCACTGGTCATAGCGATAGATGAGATCTAATATGTTCATTAGATTTATCTTTATTAAATGGTTAAATGATGATGAGCTGTTTCATTTATACAAAAGGGATTCGGTTACTTGCAGTCATTGGCTTAGCATAAACTAATCATTGTTGACATCCTCTTGCCATTAACTAATGTTTGTCTAAATAACGAGATGTATCCTGAGCGATAACCGATATACCTTCCATGAGCTTTAATTGATTTATCTTTATGAGTATGCTGGAATCGACTATTTAGTGGATTTTCTTCCATATCGGCTCTCAGAGCCACACATTTAGGACTATCTGGCAACACTGGCATGTTTTGCCTTAAATTACTGATTAGGTTTCTCTCCTGATTAATTATAGGGTCAAATTGGTTGGCACGTCTAGGGAGGAGTACACAGGATCGACCATCCCTACGCTGAAACTAGGTGGATCTCTAGCTCCATCGAGCAAACCCTTCTGGCTTGCTCGTGTGCCCTCGGCATGGGATGAAATTTCATGCCAACAGCTGTATATGCATGCTTGCATGTGTGTATGGTACGTATTTAATTATGGGTAGTGTATTGATCATCGGGTTGCTTTGATACAGAAGTATATATATGGGATATATATATATATATATATATATATATATATATATATATATATATATATATATATATGGAAGTATTTAGTTTACTACTTTAATATATATATCTTGCTATCCTTGATATTCAACTTAGAGCCTAGATTTACCTTTCTGTACATATAACTGTTGGGTTGGGCTGAAATAAATTTTTTGTAGATACACTAACAACGGAACATGTAGCTCATTTAGTTATGATTATATCGAGAGAACTTATGTATGCCACCGTGTATGTTGTTTGGATTTATTTTTCTAAGCTTGTGAGGATGTACAGAACGAGCATACATCATTCATTCATATCATTGCATTGTTCCTCCCCCTTGCTTGATCTTATTGTTAAGTAACTCTTTTCTATCATCATGTTGTCTCACTTAATTGTAACCATTTGCTACAGATGGTAGCCCTAGGAGCCCCTGTTGCAAGCAACACCATTTTGGCATTGTTTGGGACACCCACCTTACTGTGGAGGGTACTGCACTCTGTCGGGTATGCTAAACCACCTCGCTATTTTTGGAGTGAAGTGGTAACTGAGGGACAATGTTGGTACGACATGTGGGTCACTATCGCCGCCTGTGTGGACAACCCTTAGTGGCAAGGATGGAGTATCAAGACAGATGGATAGACCCCTTGGGAGGGTGCCCAAGTGGTCGCTTTTGAAGTTCTCAACAAAATTTGTCAGGAATTCGGTGATGAGCTTGTCAATGGGCCCGTTGGATCTTTCCCTCGAGTGGATGCATCACAGACTGCTTGGACCTAGCTTGGCGGTAATGCTTTGGTAAGAGACCAGGATGAAAGAGCAGGAAGTAGTAATGCTGCAATGAGTGCCATGTATGCCGTTATGAAGATGTTTTACTCTCACCAGGATAGCTACATTAGCTGTATGCAAGAGCTCCAAAGAGCATAGGCTGCACAACGCAGGATGCGAGGACGCATGTGCAAGCACCGAAGGGCAGTTAGAGCAACTCAGAATGAGATCGGTAATTATATGATAGCCTTGGACGCCCGTCGGAGGGAGTTTGTCCATGCTGTTGCTGAAACAGATGTAGCTAGGGCTGAGCTATAGGACGTTTGTGCTGAGAGAGACGAGGTCATTCACCATGCTAAGGCTAGGGAGGTAGCTAGGATCAGGACTATGTTTCAGGCTGCTAGACAGTCAACGTTGTTTGATCATAGAGAGCAGGAACTCATACATCAGATTGAGGAGCTTCAGCTGGATGTTCATCGTCTCAACAACATGGTGAACCCAATTCTTCTTCCTACTCCAGTGGTGGAAGAAGATCCTAATGTGTTGATTACTTAGGACGATGGCATGGAGGTGGACACCGAGGAGGAGCCTAAAGATGAAGAGGTTGAGCCTTTTGAGGACGACCATGGTGATGCTGTGTCCGACATCGACAGTGACCACCCCAAGGAGTAGCTTAGCTATAATAGCTAGCTAGATGCGTTAGTTCTTTATCTTTGATCCTTGTGTAATGAACTCATAATGTAGGTCTCAATTTCATGATGTACCCCTTTTCAATGTTATTGGAACCATGCATGTACTACATGTGGTGATGGTACTTTTTAATTAATTTCCAGTTGTTTTTGGCAAGAAAATTTTGGCATGTACGGAACGCGTTGCGAGTACGATAAGTGATCCATTTGGTGATGTTATGTTGTGGAAATGAATTATTGTGCCTCTATGTTATTGTATAAATTTATGATTCTCTCTAGTAATTATAGTATGGCATGATTATACAATTCTTCTATAATCTCTTTACATCATCCAATAATCACTTGTTGTTGCAACTTTGCAGATGACTCACACTCTCAGAGGGGCTGGTACCAGTCATGATGGTGATGATGATCTCCCACCACCACCACACCCCATGCCAGCAGAAATGATGGCACAACTCCTAGAGACCCAATAGTCTATGGGGGAAGTACTGCGTGGGCTTGCGTAGAACACCGGTCGTGGACGGGGATGGGACCGACACCAGGGGGCTGAACCAAATTAGTTCAGTGATTTCAAGGACTTTTTGGACACTAAACCTCCTATCTTTAAGGAGGCGAAGGAGCCATTGTAAGCCAATGAATGGCTTAATACCATTGAGCAGAAGTTTCATCTCTTGAGAGTTATAGAGCATATGAAGGCTGAGTATGCCTCACATCAGTTGCATGGTCCAGCAGGCATTTGGTGGACTCATTACTTGTCTACCCTATCTGCTAATGCTCAGGTTACTTGGAATGAGTTTAAGACTGCTTTCAGGGGGCATGATATTCTGCCAGGTCTTATGAGCATGAAACATACAGAGTTTATGAGGCTTACCTAGGGTACCAAAAGTCTCACTGAGTACTTGCATGCCTTCAACATCCTCTCTAGGTATGCGCCTGAGTTTGTGAATACCGATGCTAAGAAGATTGCAAACTTCAAGAGAGGACTAGGACCAAAGTTGATGAAGACTCTAGCAAATAACAAGAGTGAGACCTACAATGAATTCGTGAGTGATGCGCTCACACAAGAGAATCATAATAATATTTATGCTACATCCAAGAGCCATAAGAGGGCCTTTGAAGCCAGTGCATCTCAGTAGAGAAGTGCAGTGGTGGCAAGAACCCAATACTGCCCACCTTCTCCAAAATACCGGCCACCTTAGAAGAAGGCCCAGCCAAGCCAAGCAAATAAAGGGTATCGTCGGGCATACTCTATTGCTCTACCACCTAAGGGTGGTGCAGGACAAGGCAGTTCTAAGGCACCACCTAACAATCAACCATGTTTCAATTGTAACAAGACTGGTCATTGGGAGAGAGAGTGCCCTTACCCCAAGAAGAACAATCAGAAGCAGCAGCTGCAAATGCATGCCTGGAGTATGTGCATTACACCACCATGGAAGAGATTCCCTCTGGCGAGGTTGTCACAGCTGGTATGTTTCTTGTGAATCATCATCCTGTAGTCATTCTATTTGATTCTGGAGCTTCACATTCATTCATGAGTCCAACATTTGCATCCAAGTATGATCAGAAAATATTTATAGTAGACAAAGGTGGTTATTGTATAAGTGCAGTCGGGAGTAACATTTCTACCAATCAGATAGTTAAAGATGTACTAATCCAAATAAGTGAACGAGAGTATACAACAAATTTAGTGATATTACTAGGATTGGGTATAGATGTGATCTTGGGTATGAATTGGATGAAGAACCATGGTGTCCTTATCGATACATCGACTAGAACCATTATGTTGAGAGACCCCAAGAATAACAATGCTTTTCTAGTACCCCTTCCTAGGGAGTTTGATCTCCAAAATGTGGCCAATGCTATCTAGCCTATGGCCCTTGCTGATATGCCTATAGTATGTGAGTTTTCGGATGTCTTTCCTGATGAATTGTCGGGGTTACCACCGGACAGAGAGATAGAGTTCAAGATAGAATTGTTATCGGGTACCGCACCCATTTCCCGAAGACCGTATAGAATGCCACCTAATGAGTTGGTAGAACTGAAGATCCAATTGTAAGAACTCTTAGAAAAGGGTCTTATTCGCCCTAGTTCGTCACCATGGGGTTGTCCAACTATATTCGTGAAAAAGAACAAATATCATTTGTCCAACTATATTCGCCCTAGTCTTTGTGGATGTGTGTGGACTATCGATCACTCAATGATGTTACTATCAAGAACAAATATCATTTGCCTCGCATTGATATCTTATTTGATCAATTGACGAAAGCAAAAGTGTTCTCTAAGATTGATTTGAGGTCAGGTTATAACTAAATCAAGATTAGGCCAGAAGACATACCTAAGATGGCTTTTTCCACTAGGTATGGCCTTTATGAGTATTTAGTCATGTCCTTTGGATTGACCAATGCTCCTGCCTATTTCATGTCTTTGATGAACTCGGTGTTCATGCCCGAACTTGACAAGTTCATGGTTGTGTTTATCGATGATATCTTGATTTATTCAGAGACTACAGAAGAGCATGATGAGCACTTGAGAGTGGTGTTGTCAAGACTAAGAGAGCATAAGTTGTATGCAAAGTTTAGTAAATGTGAGTTTTGGTTGAAGAAGGTACCTTTCCTAGGTCACATATTATCTAAAGATGGAATTTCTATAGACCCATCTAAAGTGCAAGAAGTGTTGGATTGGAAAGCTCCCACCTCAGTTCATGAGGTTCAAAGTTTTCTTGGTCTAGCTGGATACTATCATCGATTTATCCTAGATTTCTCCAAGGTAGCCAAGCCTATGACGAGGCTACTTCAGAAGGATGAAAAGTTTGTATGGACACCAAAGTGTGAAGTAACTTTTCACACTTTGCGAACTCTACTAACTGCTGCTCCTATTTTAGCGCAACCTAACATTGAGAAACCATTTGATGTATTTTGTGATGCCTCAGGTACCGATTTAGGGTGTGTTTTAATGTAGGAAGGCTGAGTCATTACTTACACCTCACACCAATTGAGAAAGCATGAAGTCGATTATCCAACTCATGATTTAGAGCAACCAGCAGTTGTCCATGCTCTAAAAATTTGGGGACATTACCTGCTTGGTAATGTTTGTCACATCTACACTAAACACAAAAGCCTTAAGTACATTTTCACTCAACTTGAGTTGAACATAAGGTAGCGTAGATGGTTGGAATTGATCAAGGATTACAACTTGGAAGTGCATTATCATCTGGGAAAAGCCAATGTGGTTGCAGACGCCTTAAGCTAGAAGTATCGGTGTAATCCTTTATTAGAAGATGGTTTCAACTTATTGCATCCGACAGTGTTACACAATATCACTATTAGTTGCTCTCTAGAGGCAAAAATCATTGAGCTCCAATGGACTGATGTGGGTATATTCCATATCAAAAGAAAGATGAAAGAAGAAGAAAGTAAGCATTTTCGATTGGATGAGAATGGTGTTCTATGGTTCAAAGATTGACTTGCAGTGCCGAAAGATAGGGAGTTGAGAAACCAAATTCTAGAGGAAGCTTATTCTTCCAAGCTATCCATTCACCCTAGTAGCAGCAAGATGTACCAAGATTTGAAAACTCGATTTTGATGGACAAAAATGAAGAAAGAAGTTGCGGCGTACGTTGCTAGATGTGATAACTATTGCCGAGTTAAGGCCATTCATATGAAACCAGCAGGGTTACTTCAGCCACTGTCTATTCCAAGTTGGAAATGGGAGGACATTAGTATGGATTTTGTTGTCGGACTTCCAACCACTCAAAAGGATCATGATTCTATATGGGTAATTATTGACCGTCTCACCAAGTCTACACATTTTATTCCGATCAATGTCAAGTGTCGACCTCATCAATATGCAAAGTTATACATTGATCAAATTGTAAGATTGCATGGAGTACCTAAGAGTATTGTATCAGATCAAGGGCCCTTGTTTGTTAATCATTTTTGGGAACACCTGCACAAGTACTTAGGTACCACATTGATTCACAGCTCTACTTATCACCCCCAGACAGTAGGTCAAACTGAGCTTGTGAATCAGATCTTGGAAGATATGTTGAGAGCATGTGTGATTTCTTCCAAGGGTTCATGGGAGGATTGGTTACCTTTGGCTGAATTCTCCTACACTAATAGCTATCAAGAGAGCATCAAGATGGCTCCATTTGAAGCTTTATATGGTCGCAAGTGTAGGACCCCTCTGAATTGGATTGAGCCTGGTGAAAGAAGGTATCATGGGATTGACTTTGTCAAGGAAGCTGAACAACGAGTTCAAATCATTCAACAACATATAGAAGTTGCTCAATCAAGACAAAAGAGTTATACATATAAAAGGAGAAGTCCTATTGTGTTCCAAGTTGGAGATTATGTGTATCTAAAGGTGTCCCCAATGAAGAAAGTACAAAGGTTTGGAGTGAGACGAAAATTTGCTCCTAGGTATATCAGTCCATATCAGATCATTGCACAAAAAGGACCCGTAGCCTACAAGCTCTAGTTATCAGATCATAGAGGTTGTTTTGGACAGATTCTGTCACTTGATGAACTGCGTTGGCAATATGTGATTTGTTGTAAAAATGGTTAATAACAAAGTTGTAGGGAGATTCTTCATATTTCTTGTGTCAAAATTTCACGGCAATAGGCCAAATGGTTTAGGAGTAATAGCCGTTTGAAGTTGGTCTCCCGAAATGATTGTTCTCTGAAATTTCTGAATAGAGCTAGAAAGATTGCCTGTTTTGGTTAGGATAGAGTTTGAATTAGCTTGTGGTGATTAAATAAGAGTTGTAGGAAATTTTATAAGCTTTCCATAAAGTCTAAGATCATAGTATTTGGATAGGTATAACTACAGTTATGATTTAAATTTGTAACTGCTATGTGTAGCTCACAAATTGTCTTGTGAAGAATATTGGAAGTGGATGGAGAAGAGTTATGCACCTACTTAGTAAACAAGGAATTAGCGTTGATATCATTTGTGTAATTTAACATCATTATCATAGCATCATATACATTCCCATGTCGCATCATCCATGATCCTTCTTATGCATTCATGGAACTTACTTATGCATATCCATACAATAGGTGCAGCCAAAGGGATCACGTTGGTGGAACTCGAAGCCGATCCACAAGCGGAGAGCCAAGAGGTGCAGCACCAGGAGATTCCAGGAGAAGGAGAGCCTGAAGCTGATCATCTTCTTGAGTGCCCAGATCATCAACCTACCACATTTGTGAAAGGCAAGCCCCGAAGCATTATAAGTCTCTCTATTTTATTAATGTCACCGAAGTTACTCATATTGATGCAGTGGATGAGTGTAACACCTCTAGTGTTATGAGCTTGCTTAGCACCAAGATTTAGGCCTAAGAAAAATTTCCAAAACGAGTTTCTCGGATTTTAAAATTTAAAATATTTGAGCTTATGTTTAAAATGCCATTTTTGGCAAACTATATTGAGTAAAGTAATTAAATAGTGCTTAAATATTTTGTCTCTATGGGATAGTGTGAAGTATGAACTTTTGCGTGAAATAATTATTGGTGGAAGTTAATCAGGTTAAAACTTAAAATAAAATAAATAGGAATGAGAGTGATATGTGGAGGAAATATTTTTGTGTGTAAGGTGGGGCCCGCTTCTTGGCTTTTTGCTCGGCACAAGAACGCCCGGCAGCCCACGCCCTGCTGCTGTCCTTGCCTCACTGCCTTCTGGCCGCTTGAATACGATGGTGTGCCCCCTGCTCTGAATCCGTCAGTCATCCAATTTATTTGGGTCACGCCATGTTGTCGAGTCTTTGTTTGCCCTTTCTTTTTCTCTGCTTGCCTGCGTTGGCTTGTCTCTTCTCTATGTACTGGATGAGCATAGCAGCTTCATTTACTTTTCCTAGCGCGGCGTACTGCGTACTCACCTTGCGTTGCAATTATTCACCATCTCGTCTCTCGTTGTGGCTCTGTATTTCTCTGCATTGCAAAGTCTTCCCCATCCACCTGCATTCGAACTGGTCCACTGCATCGGGCATCAGGAAGGGGAGCACGTGGTCCTACCCCTGTCCACACTATGTCTTTTTGCTTCCCTATGCGTGCACAGGTGCGCCACTGCAGGCCAAGCTACGTTGTCCCATCCTGTCTTCCCCACTCGTTGTGCTTATGTGGTTGGTGGCGACGTGCACATGGCTCCATCCGCTTTCCCTTTTCTCTGCTGCCAATCGCCAACGCCGCTACCCGGCCACTTCACGTGTAGGCATGCTTGAGCGCACGTGCAGTGCCTCGCTCTTCCCTTGCGCCTGTCCTTCTCTCCCGCCTACTTGTCCACAGCGCCCTGCCGCGCTAGCTGAGCCATCCAGCGGAAGCAGGCACCTTCTCCCTCACCTACTACTACCGCGCTCAGTGCCCTAGCATCCGCGCCCCTTGCCCCTGCACACCCGCACCCTGCTATGGCCACGTCCACCATACCATGCCGCCCGCCCGTCGCCTCTCCTAGTTTCCCTCGCGCACGCGCGAGCATCCACGGCACCGTCCTAGCTTTGCCTCACGCTGGTCCACAGTTTCCCCTGTGCTGCCTCACTGTGCATGATTCCACCTCTGCTCTCCCCTCTGGCTGCGTCCGCCTTTGGTTGCGCCCTCCACCGACATTGCCATGTCCGCCTTTGGTTGCGCCCTCCACCGACATTGCCACGCCGTATGCATCCACTCGCTGCGCTGCAGCATGACCCATGGCCTCACGTCGCGTCCTTCCCTGCTCGTCTGCCGCTCATAGCTTTGCCTCGCCTCGCTTCTTTGCACCCGCCGTGGCTGCCTCCATTGCCGCCACCATGCGCGCGAGCACGTCAGGCCTGCCTAGAACCGTGGAGCTGCCCTGCCAGTGCCACCCTTCCACGCTCCCTTCCTGGCCCCGCTGTGCCTAGAGCGCCACTATCATCGTCTTCGCCGGTCTGCCTGCTGCCTGGAGCCAGTAATGCGCCCTCGCCGTTGAGCCGTTTCACTTCCGCTGCCGTCATCCCATGTCCGCTCATGTGCATGCATGGTCGCTGTGCCATGGGTCGCCTTGGGCCATGTCGTCGACGACCACGTGCCTAGCCCCTGTGCCCCTATGCCGGGTCCGATGCTGCCCCTGTGCTGCCGGGTCGCTGTGTCACTGGTGGGAATTGGCTGGAGCTAGTGCTCCTCTGGTCCTTTGTTTCATCGAGGGAGAGAGAAGGGTAAGGATTCAAGTAGAAATTTTGTATTGGGTTCTTATTGCAAAATACGTGACTCTTAGGAATAGTGACTTTGTACCGTGGATTAAATTGAAGAGAGCTCGAGGGCCTCATCATGAAAGTACCGTCGGCCGTGCGCCCCACTTGCACCAGTCTTGTGCCGCCTATGCTGGGCCATGTGCGCGCTGGTGGGCCACTTGCCTGGCTTGCTGGGCTGCTCGCACCCCATCCCTGCGGTGGGCCACGTCGCCGCACTTGGGTCGCTCGCGACCGCGCGTGTGCCCTGCTTGCCTGGGCCGCTCGCAGGTCTGGCATGCTATGCGCCTGGCCGTGCCATTGGACCATGTGCGCCTGTTCCACGTTGGGCTGCTGGGCTAGTTTAGTTGCCGCCGACCCTTTTCCATTTTTGAGGTATTTTCTAGTTTAATGTTGAAGCAAACTTGTAAAATCAATATAAAATTGTGTAGGTGTCCAAAAATGGTGAAACCAAGTTTGTTAAGTTTCTAAAATCATGATCTATCTGTTAGTATATTTTGTTCACATAGTTTGATAATATTCTTGGAAGCTATATAATTAATTTGAGATACTTAATATTGTAAAAAGGTGAACTTGTAGGAATTGTTGTGATAAATTGGTAATAGTGTTGGATCTGAAATTTTTACAGTAGGCTCCTAGCAATATTAGGTACTTGCTGTAATTTTTGTAGCTCTAGAATAATTAGTTTGCTAGATAGATAATGATGCCCGATTTTGAATAAACATTAAATAGATAGAATGAAATAAAGAAACACCTTGGAATTGTATAACTAAAACATTTGTTGGGAAATAATACTTTATTCGACAACATGGACATGTAGCCTAAGTGCGGTCGTCGTTAGAACTAGCTCGTTAACTTGAGAGGCGTAAATCATATTTTACGAGTCACGGTTGCAGTTGATTAATTACGTCTCTACATTGCATCACATTGCATATCATAATAGGGACACCGATGGATCGTAGAGTCATCGGGAGTTGCTGGAGAAATGGTGCTTTTGGAGATTTTGTCGCCATGATGGAAAGCTAACTTCTGATTAAATCTTACCCAGGCAAGCACCGGTGCATAACCCTACTTTTCTACACTTTAAATTATATTTGTGCATTAAGTTTTATGGAGTTAAATAAAACCCACTTGCATATATAAATTTTTATCCTATGAGTCTTACTAGTATGATAGGATCATGTAGATTGCTATGCTACAGGACTCCAGTAGAAGTCGAGCGATTGTCTGTCACTCACGAGAGATAGTAAATATGTATATTACTGTATTATTATCACTTGGAATATATAAAATGGTGGAAAGGAAAATGGTGACCGGGCAGGGATATAGTTTGGGTATTGGTGGGTGTAAAAGGTTGTGTCCTGCGGCCAACGGGACAAAGCTTGGTTACACTATTTTTCCCTATTTGTGTCGGTTAAGGACCGGCCGTTGCATAAGACTCTAGGCAAGTCATAGACTTATTATCCCGAGCACATACTTGGGTATGGGTACTTGTAAGACTTGTTACTCTCTTGTGATGGGTTCCGGCTCTTTTCAGACCGACTGTCAGGTTGGTTTTTGGGTTAGGAGGTCCTTGCACCGCACTGAGTCTAGGACTCAGGGGTGCGGGCTTGGAGTCCTAGTTTGGATGGGGGCCTAGACCCCATGACAGGAGGGTAGTGGGTTGGTCCTGCTTGTGCCTAGGGTATAAGTGGGGCGTGTGTTTTCGGGGTATCCAGCTGAGGGCATTGATTCCTGAATCACCGGGCAATCCGGTACGGCTTGTTTGGGGCCTAGCACCGTAGTAAGAACTAAAAGATGAAAGATGGAAAAAGAAAATTTGACTGCTTACCACCTGCTTGAAAGTAGCATAGGTGCTTACATAGAGTGGTTAGTTAATCAACTAATGCACTGTTAATAAAAATCAAAAATAAGGACGCACTTTTAGTAATGCTCCTGTAGATGCAATAAACCCACCAGCCACATAGCCTTACATATCCTTGGAGTCTTTTCTTTCCTCCTGTCAGGTAATTCTTGCTGAGTACAATTGAGTACTCAGGGTTTTATTTCCCCTTGTTCTAGGAGATAGGTGGATGCTAGAGCTGACACTTGTGTGTGGATTCCTCCTGGTGGGCTCAGAGAGAATTTCCTTTATGCTGCAATCATAGTTTTTATTTATTACTCTTACTAAAGGTTTTTATAAATGAAAGTTTATAATCTATTGTCATAGTTTACATATCAATGCTTCATCATGCCATGAATAGATAATTATTTCCGTTGTAATTCTGATCACATATTTATATTTCGCTGTTACATTAAAGTGTTCATAACTCTGATAATATGATTACATTCCGCTGTTATAATAATAAATATTATACTCTGATATTATATTAAAAGTGATGTAAGAAATGGCTAAGAATGATGTAAGCTTTATTCTCTTATTTGTGATCCTGATGGAAAAATGTGGATTTTCGGGTTCTCCCCTAGGGTGTGCCCGACGGAATCGAGTAATTTGGTGTTCTCCCTTGGGTACTTAGTGTCTAATGGAAGACAAGTACTCCTGGGAGGCATTAGATTAGGTGGTTCTGTCATAAGTGGTATCAGAGCATAAATGAGGAAATAAAGCTTTGAGAACCTATTTCTTAAATAAAATTTGACAACAAATTCTTTTCAAAGAATATGATGTTTTTATGCAAAGCTATATAAGTAGCTCTATTACTATGGTTATGATAGATGGCACTCTGCTGACTTAGATAGGCTTAATCAAGTTTTCTGCAGGTACACTGACCCGAGCATAGTCCGATAGTATCGACTAGCTACAGGGAGAGAACGATGTGCCAAAAATCTGAGAACGATTGCCCTATATGTTGGCAACAGTGAAAGGACGTATAGGATGTGCATTCATGTATATCCTATTTGTGCATTGTAGCACTCGTATTGCTTGTAGATACGCCAACCATAGGTGTCATGCGTGTCGTATTGTGCATGACTGACTCGTTCCTATTCTAGAGTTATTTCTGTACTATGGCTTCGTCCTCCGTGTTCGCCCATGGTTCACGCCGGTCGTGACCCATGTCTCCCCGTACTCTTTTTCACGCTCATGTAGGGACCCTTGCCCTACAGTTGTACTAGTCAGTAATGGCCTCAAACATCACTCGCCTTGAACGTGCAGAAGTTTGGTCGATTCATTCATAGTGATCCCACACAGGAACCATGGTGGACTATGTCAGGACCACTGAATGCTCCGCCTTTATAAGTAGAGCCTGGCTTAGCCATTGGTACCACCACTCGGCACACTTTAGCTCGTCTAGCTTTTCCTTTGAGCAAGCTTTTCACTTAGTCCGTCCTCACCACCATCGTTAGGAATGGCAGGAACCTGGGTTAGTAGTTACTGCCTAAACATTGAGGGTTTTCCCAGAATCCTGCATGCCACCCTACAAAAGCTCGGAGTCATAGATCATCCCGAGTATGGGGGTAGTGAGTATGAGAAGCATGGCACCGAGCGATGTGAGGTTACCGTCTACATTGGGAAGAGTGAAGAGTTCCCTAACCTCACTAAAGCCTAGAATGTGACCACAACCGGGTTTTGCTTCATCGACACCTACCAGGTTGTGGCCCGAAAAGCCTTGAAGTACCTTTGCTAGATCTATGAAGAGCCCATTGACCGTACCCCCATGAGGTTCTTTCCACCTTTGGAAAAGAACTGACAGGCATGGAAGGCTCGCATGGAGGCTTTGCAAGGGCGAGATGCGCAAGAGGACAGTCCTACCATGGTGCACTTGACCATGTACCTGCTTGCTCTAGATGAGCAGAATGACCGGCAAGCCTTGGAACTGAGGATGGGCCTCCATCGAGTTGAGGAAGCCGAGATCTTCTCTAGGATGCTCCAGGTGCAGCTTGCTAAAGCGCATGCCAGTGCAGCAGTTGTAGAGAGGCAGGAGACTGCCATGTCAAAAGCAGTGAAGGAGGTTGAAGACCGGCATGTTCATCAGCTAGGTGAGGCCTATCTTATCACTAGGACCAAGTGGAGGACGCTGGCTACTAAAAGGCAGGATTCCTCGATCTTGGAGGGATCCCAGTCCACCCACCAGAAGAAGGAGCACTGGTGTTGCAGTACTGCTAGCACCTCCACCCTTGGAAGTGTCAGAAGTAGAACCCTTGATTCCTCTCACTCAGCCACTATCAAGAGAGGAGGTGGATCCATAGCTAGGGCAGTAGAAGAATCCACCGAGCCTAGGAATGAAGATGTGTGGTCCTGGGTAGATTAGTTGCCTTGGGATGCTGTACCCGTAGTAGTAGTGCTTTTTGTCGCTGCCCTCTGGTATTGTACTCTTGCCATTGTTTTTCATCCGTAGTTGAGATCGTCCACCAGTAGGGAAGGTGAGTGATGTGCAGTGAATGGGAGACTAAATGCCTGTATGATGTACTATATAAGACCGTTAGAATGTGCATTTTGTTTATTTCGATATGTTTATTGCGTCCATCTACCCTTAAGTTCATGAGACGTGCTTAGAGTTTTCAAGGGTGATATTAAGAGGGTTATGAGAGAAACTACCATTCAGATGCCAGCAGGCCAGCCATGATTGGATCACATAGGACACTGTATCGACTAATTGTGGATGTCCCAACAGAACACTTGAATCTCTTTAAATCAAATCCGTCGTTGGATTTGAATTCATTGTCCCTTGTTGTGAAGGAAACCCTTGTTGTTGAATCTTCCCTTGCAATACTCCTTTTACTCTATGGTCTATGACCCCACCGTCTTTGTGGCGTGTAAGTTGGTAAAAGTTGCCTGGTTAATAGCTTATGGTGCCACGACGAAACTGAGGGCTCCCTATGGAGCAGCTGCCACATGGTGACGTTGCTTGGCACGTGCTGGTATCGAGGTTGTTGACCAAGTACCTTTACCAAGTTACACCGCCGTACCACTTTTGCTACAAATATTCTTCTTAAAAATATTCGGGTGTTCAAACGAGAAATCCACAACAGGTTGATGTAGAAGTGTTCTCTCAAGGTAAACAAGAGGAGGTGGTTTTGGGGGAAGAACATATGGCATGGTTTCAGTTTACATGAAAGACGGATGCGGTCAAGGAAGGGAAAGAAAAAGAAGAGTAGTGAGAAAAGTTAACCGTGGGTAGTCGGGAGTATTGTAAAGCCTGAGTGGACGTCATGTCCCAAGCCCTGTGTTTAGTTGACCACACTACGCATGATGGGTTGTTTTGTTGCGTGCCCTGCGGACGCCGTCTGTGTCGAGTCCATTAGCACCCCGTTCTTGCATGGCTGTAGTATCGTGCCACACTTGTCGTCCTCATGCACTGTGCGCCTCTCCTTTTCCTAGCATCCAGTCAGCTCTCGACCCCCACGCCATCATCCCCGTACCAGACCCCCCCTTCCCCCTCCCTTCTTTCTTCTTTTGGGGGCATGGTCGCCCCGCATGCCTGCCTCATCGAGTGGACCCCTCTCCTCTCCTCTCCCTTATCCTCTACCTGCTTGCGCAGGAAGCGCACCATGGCCGAGTTTATCCCCATAGCATGAACCATCTGTGTACCTCATCCATGTCGTCTCCACTTCTAGTGTGTTGCGCCCCACCTCCATTCGCCACTATAAGATACCCTTGGTCCTTGCTCTTCTTCATCCCCATTCCCCTCGCATTCGGAGCAGGGCTATGAGTTCCAATTGTCAATCATGGAACTAGATTCGTTAGTCTGAGGTGATGGTGTAATCTAAGAAGAAAGGATTTGGTTCCGTCGAAGAAGTTCAAGTCTACCGTTGGTTTATCGATCTTAGGGTTCACGATGTTTGATTTCTTAGTCGACTATTTTTGGATCTATTGGTCATACGCCATATTTTAGATAATCATTATCTTATTGTTTCTCCATTGTCCTTATCTATCTCGACTTCTGGATTAAGTCTCGGTCGGAGTAGGTTCCTCTTAACCATGTATCCCTAAATCCCCGTGTGGTGTAGTATTCAAAGTCATGTAATCCCTAATCTACGAAATATAATCGTGTTTCCCTTCTTCTGATTCTTACCTCGAATCTTGAGATGAGATTCTTTTTAGGCGGGTTGGTTGTAACACCTCTGGTATTACGAGCTTGCTTAGCATCGAGATTTAGGCCTAAGAAAATTTTCCAAAATGAGTTTCTCGGATTTTAAAATTTAAAATATTTGAGCCTATGTTTAAAATGCCATTTTTGGCAAACTATATTGAGCAAAGTAATTAGATAGTGCTTAAATATTTTGTCTCTAAGGGTTAGTGCGAAGTATGAACTTTTGCATGAAATAATTATTGGTGGAAGTTTATCGGGTTAAAAGTTAAAATAAAATAAATAGGAATGAGAGTGATATGTGGAGGAAATATTTTTGTGCGTAAGGTGGGGCCCACTTCTTGGCTTTTTACTTGGCATAGGAATGCCCAATAGCCCACGCTCTACTGCTGTCCTTGCCTCGCTGCCTTTTGGCCACTTGAATACGATGGTGCGCCCCCTGCTCTGAATCCATCAGTCATCCAATTTATTTGGGTCACGCCGTGTTGTCGAGTTGTTTGCTCTTTCTTTTTCTCTGCTTGCCTGTGTCGGCTTGTCTCTTCTCTATGTACTAGACGAGCGTAGTAGCTTCATTTACTTTTCCTGGCATGGCATACTATGTACTCGCCTTGCGTTGCAATTATTCACCATCTCGTCTTTCATTGTGGCTCTGCATTGCAAAGTCTTCCCCATCCACCCGCATCTAAACTGGTCCACTGCACCGGGCATTAGGAAGGGGAGCACGTGGTCCTGCCCCTGTCCATGCCATGTATTTTCGCTTCCCTATGCGTGCGCAGGTGCGTCACTACCGGCCAAGCTATGCTGTCATGTCCTGTCTTCCCCACTCGTCGTGCTTATGTGGTTGGTGGCGACGCACACACGGCTCCATCCGCTTTCCCATTTCTCTGCTACCAACCACCCGATGCCGCTGCCTGGCCACCGCATGCGTAGGCGCGCTCGAGCCCACGTGCGGCTCCTCGCTCTTCCCTCGTGCTTGTCCTTCTCTCCCACCTGCTTGTCCATAGTGCCTCGCCGCGCCAGCCGAGCCATCCAGTGGCAACATGCACCTTCTCCCTTGCCTACTACTACTGCGCTCGGCGCCCTAGTGTCCATGCCCCTTGCCCCTGTACACCCACATCCCACTATGGCCACGCCTGCCGTGTCGCTCCACCCGCCCGTCATCTCTCCCGATTTCCCTCACGCGTGCGCGAGCATCCATGGAACCATCCTAGCTTTGCCTCGCGCTGGTCCACAGTTTCCCCCATGCTGTCTCTCTACATGCGATTCCACCTCTTCTCTCCCCTCTGGCTGCTGCTCACCATGGCTGTGTTCGCCTTTGGTCGCGCCCACCACTACCATTGTCGCGCCATACGTGTTCGCCCGCTGCGCTGCCGCATGACCCGTGACCTTGCGCTGCGTCCTTCCCTGCTCCTCCACCGCTCGCAACTTCACCTCGCCTCGCTCCTTCACGCCGGCCGTGGCCACCTCCATCATCGCCACCGTGCGCACAAGTGCGTTGGGCCCACCTAGAGCCATGGAGCCGCCCTGCCAGCACCGCCCTTCCACGCTCCCTTCCTAGCCCCACTACGCCCACAGTGCCACTGCCGTTGTCTTCGCCGGTCCGCCTGCTGCCTGGAGCCAGCAATGCGCCCCTGCCGTTGAGTTATTTCACTTCCACCACTGTCATCCCATGGCCGCCCGTGTGCGTGCATGGCCGTCATGCCATGGGTCGTCTTGAGCCATGCCGTCGACGACCGCGTGCTTGGCCAGGTCTGATGCTGCCCCTGTGCCACCGGGTCGCCATTTCACCAGCGGGAATCAGCCAGAGCTAGAGCTCCTCTGCTCCTCTATTTCACCGAGGGAGGGAGAAGGGTATGGATTGAAGTAGAAATTTTGTATAGGGTTCTTATTGCAAAATACGTGACTCTCAGGATTAGTGACTTTGTACCGCGGATTAAATTGAAGAGAGCTCGAGGGCCTCATCGCGAAAGTACCACTGGCCGCGCGCCCCACTTGGGCCAGTCTTGTGCCGCCTGCGCTGGTGTAACACCCTAAAATTTGCCTCTTTTGAAATAGAGTTAAAATGATTTAAGTTGGAATTTTTGTGCACATGAAATATAGGAAATAAATTTTTTCATTAAATTAAAATACATCATAGGGTAGCAACATGTTTGAGCATACATGCCATTGCATTTGATTTTATTGGTTGAGTGGTTGAGAAGTCAAAATAGTTAAAATGCTTTTGAAATGAAATTAAAAATGGCTTTGAAATAAAAGAAAAGAAGGAAAAGAAAATTAGAAAAAATAAAAGTATTATTAAAGTTGTAAAGTTTATCTTGGGAAGCCTAACAAAATTGTTCAATTTTATTTGAATAGGGAAGTATATTTGAAATTATACTTCCATTTGTTTTGAATTGGTCTTGGATTTGAAAACTAGAAATTAGAAAAGAATTTGAATTTGAAAAACTCTCCTTCCATTTTCAGCCCAATCCCAGGAATTGGCCTGGCCCTCTTCTTCCTTCCCCTTCCTGGCTTGGCCTGCCCGGTGGCCCAGCCGCACTCCCCCTCCCTTCTCCTTTTTCAGCGCCGGCTCAGCCCAGCTGCCCCTCCTCTTCCGAGCGCGCCTGCCTCGCCCGTGCAGCCCACTGCTCCGCTTGGCCTGCTCTGCTCGGCCTGCCCATGCGTCAGCTGCCCACACACGCTGTCTCTCCCTCCCTCTCGCTACGATGCAGGCCCCATCCGTCAGCCGTCGTTCCCTTCTTTCCATTCTTCTTCCCCACTCTTTCCTTCCTCTGCCCGCCGATGGCGCGCCTGTGTACGGCAAGCCACCGTGCCGACGCTCCTACAAGGCAAGCTCCCAATCCACCCGTGCCCCGCTCCCTTTCCATCTACGCAGCACCTCTCCCCACCTATAAAACCCGAGCTTGACCCCCCCTTCTTCTCTCTTTTCTCCGACCGCCGCTCGCTCGCCACTGCCGCCGTAGCCTCGCTGCCCCAGCGCCGATTCAACGACGCCGACGCCACCCGGAGATCCTCTGTTGTCCCCCGCGCCCATAGGTACCATAATTTCTCGGTTTTGGTCATGAGTGGATTGAATTTTCCCTTCATCCACATGTTTTCTCTCTCTCCAGCCGCCGCCGTCGATGACCCGCCCCTTCGGAGCCTCCCCAGACACCGCGCTCCGTTCAAATCGATTCGCGGTGAGCTCCTCCACCTACCCGTGCTCTCCTTTCATTGAATAATGCTCTAGAGTGTCGTATCGGTGAGTTCCTGAGCTGCCGACCATGGGGCCGTCATCCCGGTGCGTTCCCTCCGCCCTATATTTGTGCCCCGTTGAGTTCGCGAGACCTCGTGCTATGCGTAGGTGCCCTCGGCTCAGTCTGGGTGGCCGGAATCACCGTACCGGTGACCACCGACGAGCTCAGACCGTCGGCAACAATGGTGCCGCCATCGTGAGCCTCTTCCCCGGTGGCCCGCTGCCCCGCACCCACCTGCGCCGTCGGATTCACGTGAACGACCAGGATTAGAACGTAATGGTTCGATCCACTGTGGACCTATAGATTTGGTCCACGGCGCCATGTCAGCGCATGCGCCCACGCCGCGTGGTGCAACGTGCCAACAACGTGCTGCCACGTGGCTGCCCAGTCAGCAGCCATGGGTCAACCCACAGTCAACCATGTACGTTTTGTGAAAAAACCCCTCGGTTTCCAGTGAATTAACCCGCAATCCAAATTAGTTCAAAATGATTTCTTTTAGGTCCAATTTTCTTCTGTTTTAGCCCCTATATTTTCCAGAAATAGTACGCGCAGTCCAGCAGCCGTGTAATTTCAGATTTTAATTGTTTTAATTCAAAAATAAGTTCGAGTTATTTACAGAAATGCCACTGAACCTTATTTCATGTGTAACTTTTGCGTTTTAAGTCCGATTTGACCCGTTTGAATTGCGTTAGGACCGTATTTATGTTTTCTACATGTTTATACAACTGTTAGGCATGTTTCCAATATTTCAAATTCATGGGTAGATTTAATTTATTATCTAACTATAGGAAAGCTTGTTTAAATCATAACTTATTCATTTTAACTCCAAAATAGTCCGTCCAAGATGCGTTAGATTCATAACGACGAGATCTATGTGTTAGTAATAGTGTTTACTATATAGTTATTTCTGAAATAATATGGTTTAAATCATATCTTGATTAATGATTATGCAACAGGGTTTTATACATAAAATATGATTTGTTTTACTTTTGTTTTATAATTTAAATCTAAAATTGACTTAATTTAATCTATATTATTTATAAAATATCTTTTATATATGAATTCATATGGTTAACATAAACAAAACCTATAGTTTTCTTTTCCACGTATTAAGCAAATCTCTCGGTAGTTATAACTTTTCAACCGTAGCTCCGATTAGCATGCTTCTCACGACTATGTGTTCGAAGCGATGCGTAGAATCATATTTCAATCTCTTTTACTTATGATTGGTGTACTATTCTGATATAAATGCAAATGTATGCTATGCATGTATGTGTATGGATGTTTGTGTGGTGTTCTATGATTACGTCCAGTCGGTGAGATATATGTGGTGATCCAAGAAGAAGAAGAAGAACGTTGAAGATTAAAGCTTACCGAAGGATCGGTGTGTAAGGCAAGTATAGCATAGGACCATCCTTGTTACCTATTCACATTTAATCACTTAATTCATATTGCATGTGTCTACCTTGTTGCCAATAAGGATATCCTAGATATTTGATATCTTGTACCTTGATACCTTTGGGTTATTGCATTGGGTAGTTTTGCTAGTGCTTAACTAAACCATGATCTTGTAACTTAACTAATGGTATATGCAATAAACATTAAAACATGACTTTTTAGCAACATGGAAACATGGGGCTGGAGTGTTTAGCTACTTTCTAAATGCTTCAGATTCCTCTCCCTAAGGACTTATCTATAAGCGATCATCTGGTACTTACAGTACAGCTATGAGGGCTATATGACTCTGGCTTTAGCTCAGTATGAGGACCTTTTCTAGCTTGTTAGTGGTTACCTTTATGGCGCATAAGGGTATGTTTCCTTTTCTTCCAGGATGTGTGCACCGTGCTACGATGCCCACGTGTGCCACTCCTAGAGAAGGGCCACATACGCCTAGCGGCCCTAACTTGTTAGATGAATCTTTGAAAGGCTTCATAGTGAACCATGCCGACCTTCCTTGGTAGTGGGTCAAGAGGCTGATCACCTCAGGCGAAAGGGTAAATCACGACTCACAGTGAAAGTGTACAAACTCTACAGAGTATAAAACTAATATATCAGTCGTGCTCACGGTCACGAGCGGCCTTGGACCCTTATGGAATAGAGATGATCACTAATGGATAATGGTACTAATGATTAATTGTTTATGCTATACATTATTCATGTTTACCTGATCATGTGTTTATGGGAATGATAAATTCTTGGCCACTCAATTGCATAAAAAGATAACCTATTAAAGCTAATCGTAGTAAACCAGTGTTAGCCTTTTGAGCCTCATAAACCCCATGATATAATTATTAAGTATGACATGTACTTACACTTGTTTTACTTTTCTATACTTGGATAAAAATCCTAGATGGGTACCAGATTGTTGGTTTGGAGGAGTTAGGCTTGTGGTCAACCAGTCAGTTGTTCTTGTGGATTTGGAGTCTTCGCCTGAAGATCAGAGTCAACTTTTTGCTGTCTATACTCTGAGGTTATTTTCCTTATACTAATACGTTATGTAATAAGTATTGTCTCTTGATATTACCTTTATTTGTGGCTATATGTGAGATTTGACTTCCTAGGCTCACATATAGTGTGTATCTGGTTTTGTCTTTAAAACCGGGTGCTACAACTAGGCCACATGCGCGCCGGTTGGCCACTTGCCTGGCTTGCTCACGCTCCGTCCCCGTGTTGGTCCGCGCCGCCGCACTTGGGCCACTCGCGACCGCGCGTGCGCCCCGCCTGCCTGGGCCTCTCGCTGGTCCGGGCTGCTGCTTGCTCGGCCACGCCACTAGACCGCGTGCACCTGTTTCATGTTGGGCTGCTAGGCCAGTTTAGTTGCCGCCAGCCCTTTTCCATTTTTGAGGTATTTTCTAATTTATTGCTGAAGCAAACTTGTAAAATCAATATAAAATTGTGTAGGTGTCCAAAAATGGTGAAACTAAGTTTGTTAAGTTTCTAAAACCATGATCTACCTATTAGTATATTTTGTTCATATAGTTTGATTATATTCTTGGAAGCTATATAATTAATTTGAGATACTTAATATTGTAAAAAGGTGAACTTGTAGGAATTGTTGTGATAAATTGGTAATAGTGTTGGATCTAAAAATTTTACAGCAGGCTCCTAGCAATATTAAGTACTCGCTGTAATTTTTGTAGCTCCAGAATAATTAGTTTGCTCGATAGATAATGATGCTCTATTTCGAATAAAGATTAAATCGATAGAATAAAATAAAGAAACACCTTGGAATTATATAACTAAAACATTTGTTGGGAAATAACATGGGGCGTGTGCTTTTAGGGTACCTAGCTGGGGGCATTGATTCATAAATCGTCGGGCAATCCGGTACGGCTTGTTTGGGGCCTAGCACCGTAGTAAGAACTGAATGATGAAAGATGGAAAAAGAAAATATAATTGCTTACCACCTGCTTTAAAGTAGCACAGGTGCTTACATAGAATGGTTAGTTAATGAACTAATGCACTACTAATACAAATCAAAAATAAGGGCGCACTTTTAGTAATGCTCCTGCAGATGCAATAAACCCACCAGCTAGATAGCCTTACATATCTTTGGAGTCTTTTCTTTCCTCCTGTCGGGCAAGTCTTGCTGAGTAAATTGAGTACTCAGGGTTTTATTTCCCTCTGTTGCAGGTGACAGGTGGATGCTAGAGCTGACTCTTGTATGTGGATTCCTCCTAGTGGGCTCAGAGAGGATTTCCTTTATACTGTGATCATAGTTTTTATTTATAACTCTCACTAAAGGTTTTTATAAATAAAAGTTTATAATCTGTTGTCATAGTTTACATATCAATGCTTCATCATGCCATGAATAGATAATTATTTTCGCTGTAATTCTGATCACATGTTTATATTCCGTTGTTACATTAAAGTGTTCATAACTCTGATAATATGATTACATTCCGCTGTTATAATAATAAATATTATACTCTGATATTATATTAAAAGTGATGTAAGAAATGGCTAAGAATGATGTAAGTTTTATTCTCTTATTTGTGATCCTAATGGAAAAATATGGATTTTTGGGTTCTCCCCTGAGGTGTGCCCGATGGAACCGAGTAATTTGGTGTTTTCCCTTGGGTACTTAGTGTCTAATGGAAGACGAGTACTTCTAGGAGGCATTAAATTAGACAGTTCTGCCACCTTGAGGAATAGGACCATGGGCATGGTCATTCTATATATATCATCTCACCCTTATGCTTTTATTAGAGATGTCTATGAAAACTGGCTATGTATCTAAACTACTGTTGATGTCGTTCTAAACTATGTTGCTTCCGCTACTGTTAAACCGATGTTGTAATAACTATGTTGGAACTCTAATGTATGACAAACTACTTGTGAACTTGTTGTAACATATGGCTTATATGTTGAATCATGTACGATCTTGGCTTATATGTTGGTTGATTCGAGATCCTTTATGATACTTGATGGACTACCGGATTTATATAGGCTCAAGTGTGATGGTTCGATTGCCTCAGTGGTTGCTATTGGACTTGTGCTCTTATAAATTGAATGGTTCTGTTATAAATGCTTCCGCAGATGCAATAACCCACAAGCCAAATAAGCCTTGCATATCCTTGGAGTCTTTTATTTTCCTCCTGTTGGGTAAGTCTTGCTGAGTACAATCGAGTACTCAGGGTTTTATTCCCCCTGTTACAGGTGATCGGAGGATACTTAGAGCTGTCTCTTGTATGTGGAAACCTCCTGGTGGACTCAGAGAGGATTCCTTTCACGCTACGACCGTAGTGTTCATTTATAACCCTTACTAAAGGTTTTTATAAGAAAAGATGTAAAATCTGCTAGCATCTCTCGTATATAAATATCCACTATGTTAATACTCCACCATGTCATTAAATTAATCTTTGTTTCCTCTGTAACTCTGATAACATTGTTATATTCCGCTGTTATAATCAATTGAGATAATATTCTACTACTGTAATAAAGTGATGTAAGAAATGACTTAATGAATGTTGTAAGCTTTATTCTCTCATTTATGATCCTGATAGAAAAATATGGATTTTCGAGTTCCCCCTTAGGGTGTGCTCGATGGAACTACGTAGTTTAGTGTCCTCTATTGAGTACTTAGTGTCTAATGGAAGACAAGTATTCCTAGGAGGCATTAGATTAGGCGGTTCTGCCACACTTTTGAACCGTCGCTTTTCACCACCCATGATTTCAATTATGACCCATAATTATTCCAAACATCAGGTTTAAGATATTTACTTAGCGATTTTTGTTTCAACCTCAATTGCATATTTCATTTGACCTGATATGAGAGCTTCAAGCACTCTTGCCATGGACTTTGTTCTAGATCCAGGGATCTTACTAAGAGACTCATTTAGCAATTATAGAGGCAAACAAGTGTCGACACATATTTTCTGACTTTATAAGGATCTTCGTTATTTCCCTAAAATGATAGATCCATTGTTGTTCATGTTTTCCTAGCTTTATAGTACACGTGCATTGCTTGGATTTTCATCTCCAAGATGAACCTCATCGTGAGGTAACTCAACATCAGAGTGATTTTTCTACATGAGTAAGAGATGAGTTTTATCACACATAATGTGAGTTTGCTTCATGAGCATATGCTTTTGACTTAGGCCAATAGATCTTATTTGCAGGCGTTCCCACATAATTTGATCAAAATGGCAATGCCAGATGGATATGAAATTAATCCCGAGTATATCAACATCTACTTCGGGTAGAAGCATTTATTTATATTTTAACCAATTTGGTTGCTCCTTATCAATACAAATAGTTATCTAGCATAACTCCATGCTATAGATAGAGGAGTGTAACTAAACAACTAGTTTAGTTTGGATTTGCGCGTTTTGATTCATAAATATCAAGGCATTTCATAATATGGGCATTCATCTCCTCCTAATGCCGAGATATTTAATAGCATACTAAAATCCCCATTCACCAACTTCTAGTGGTGTATATGTATGCTTTAGTCGGTGGTTTATTTAGGAAATATTACGCACTTTAATATTAGGGGGGTCGATTAATTTTTATGCAGTGAGCTTGGACTTTATTAATGCAGTTGCATGAATACTGCATATATTTCCTTCTACAGGAGGAGTATACTCAACTTCTTGGTGAGTCCATAACTTCTGGTGGATTATAAACTATTGTTCTGCAAGTTCTTGGTTTTAACAAATGCATATGCAGCCTTCTGGACTTAACACCTGTAGTTACTAACGTAACCCATAATTTAGTCATAATAATCCTTCTGGGGCTAATGCTCACCAATTGCTATATAATTGACAATCAATATGTCCATTTCGTATATTGACCTTCTAGGTCATATGCATGAGAAAAGACAATTAATGGTGGCATTGCGCTTTCAGACGCGCTAAGCTTGGTGTGCATAAGTATGATAACAAGAATATGGCATTTAGCCATGGTTGCCAAGCAAAAATTTGTGATGTAGAATTATTTCATAGTCCAGCTCTTTTTGTTTATTGTCCAAATTTGACCCAAGTACTCATACCATTTAGAAAAATTAAGTCATTATATTTGTTGTAACATATTTCGTGTTCTATATAAAGCATGGACTTGATCAATTCATTGTTCAGCATGTTGCCTAGTGGTTAGGACATTTCCCTCTCCGTCTCTCATAATCAACAGTAGTAGATGTAAAGTAAAACACATAAACACAAGAGATAGGAGATACTATTCTTTATTCCTCTCAATATTGATAATTACAATATAGAGCTTCCACGTATATAAAGTCCTGCCAAGGTATAAGAGTTTGGTAAGAGCCCACGTACAAACGGATTAGGATTATGATTTCTCCTTCTTCTTTTCTTTTAGGATAGAGTCCCTATGTTTTACAACGGCAACTTAACCTTTAATAAAATAATTTCTTTCTTAATTTCCCATGGGTTCTGTTTGGGCCAGGTCATATCCGTACCCAGACTTAGCCCAGCAGCCCATGTCCATCCAAAATTTTCAGATGTTATCCTTTCGATCTACTTGTGGCTAGTGTTTTGTGTGCTTCCTTCCAAATCGGTGGCTCCAATCCGCACCATGGAGGAGCTTGCCGCAATTTCGCCGGCGCATCTCCGCAAACTTGTCCGCGCTGCTGCACTCCCCGCGCAGCACCGCCTCCGCGTGGAGGGAGCTGGTACTGGATGGTGACATGGTGTCCACAGTACCTTCTCCATTTTCATCTCATTAAACTTACAGACGCTGCCTGACAAAGTGGATGTGTACATGGCTTTCAGTTGCATTTGACCACTGCAAACAACAGTGTGAAGTTAATTCTTTGATTGGTGTGTTGGGCAAAAGGCCGTCGAGTATGTCATCTTTCGTTTTGTCGTGGTTATGCAATGGGAATATCATACTTAGACACAGACTTGAGCCAAGTTAAAATGGAACAAGGACGAGAGATCAATGGTAGGCGTCTAGCTAGGTTATGCATGCCCGGATTCAACGCCAATCATGGAACGCCACCACTGGAGTACTGAAACTGCTAGCAGCTGCAGGAGGACTCGACGACGGCACTGGAAAGTTGACGCCGCGACCATCCGCGCCCACCCGGCGACTGCGGATCGACAGTACTGATAGTTGCGGCGTGAGGAGGGATGGCTACATGGATCGGGCACGAGCAGGGGCTGGGCTGGGCTGGGCTGGGCTTGGGTAGGACTGGATCCAACCATTAATTAGCCTTTTGTCGAATTAATTAAACTAATTGCCTGGGTGCTTTTAGATTCGTGCAAATTTCATGGAAAGGTCCACTGGAGCATAACTCATAATGAATACAAATAACACATCTAAAAAACAATTTGAACCTTTTGGTCACTCGAATATTACTACTATTGGGTAAAGATCAAACGACCCCACAAGAAATAGAGAAAACAAAAAAAAAACATTGTATGGATTGCAAAGGAGCAAATTTAATTACACTCGGTTCAACCAAACCACATCGTCAACCAATTCTAAAATTGATAGTAACTATCTAAAAATTACACTAATTTTAATACAAATCTTTAGTTACACCAATTCCACTTATGAATTACACCAAAATAATCACAGTAACTTTAGTACAAGTACAGTGTAAATCCAGTATAAACTGATAGTAACTAAGAACTAGTTTGGCAGGGCTCCTTGCCCAGCGGCTCCGGCTCCCACTGCACTGCGCAACACTGTAAATCACTGTAGCAGCAAAAAAAAACGGCTCCGGCTCCAGCACACGTGAACGGGAAAAGTGGAGGAGCCAGAGAAGCCTTTAATTTGGGGCTCCGGCGGCTCCTCTACAGTGGTGCTACAGTAGCAGGAGCCGGAGCCGCCGGAGCCCCTCCAAACAGGCCCTAAATTTATGATGCAACCGAATCTTTGCCCTTTCATGGATGATATTTAGGAATAAGAAAGAGAAAGAAAATGAAAGAAACAAAATTAGGTGCGAGAAAAGAAGATTTTCACCCTAGCATGACATATATAGCAAAACTTAATAGAATTTATGTATTGGAATTAAGAGTATGCAGATAAAAATAATCAAAGTGACAAAATCCAAAATTATTTTATGGATTGCAAAATAACAAAATTATTTGGGTCTTCAATTAACCAGACATATCAAAATAGAAAAATGACAAAGCACAACAAATAATTATCCTATAGATCGCAAAAAACAAAGTTGGGGACTTGTATTAACTATTAAGCAAACATATCAACAACGGAACAAAGTTTAATTGATGTATGGGGTCAATAGCACTAAAATCACTAGGAAGACATTCGATATGAGAGAAGGACACGCTTTAAAACACGGAAACCGATGCGAAGTATGAAATCAGCATTGGGCAATAGGAGTAGGCCAGTAGTCCTACACCCTCTCACACTGACAAGCAGGTCTCAACCTTTTCATCTCCACAGCCACCCCGCCGCACGCCACAGTCCACACTCCAAATGCCGCCACATCCCACGCCTGAGATTGAGATTTGAGAGCCATGGAGACTGAAGAGAAGAATCCAGCGCCAGATTGAAAGATCCGACGGTGCAAAATTTCGTGTGACGGAAGCGGTTAAATCACTTGAGTACTGTTTAGCTTTTCTGTTTATCTATTTCGTTGCCAATGGTCGTATCTTTGGCCGCTAGATATAGCTCAGAAGTGCTGTGTTTTTATGGCCCCAAGCGAGCTCACACTTGAAAAAAATGCTTCAAACTCCACTACTTTCTATTGGACTGGTAGCAGAACAGCTCAATGCACGTGCTCAAATGTTTGTTTAGAACTTTTAGTTAAATGGTGTTAGCCTGTTTGACGTATATTATACATTAAAATTGGTGATACGCACTGACTATACCTCAGAATTTCAATATTTCTGCAGTTTCGGTGCTCTCCTCTACTTAGGATGCTACTTTTTTACAATTTAATTTAATTATTTTTATTCTGCTTATAACAACTGGATGCAGAAGCATATTTGTTTTTAACTGATGCGATGTGTTTTTTTTTTCATTACAGTTCATTCGGCAAACTACACAGCTTCTTCCGAGGAGAGACTTGGGCAGCTCATTCAGAAGTTGAAAAACGAAGGTATTAATCCCAAGCAGTGGAAACTAGGAAATTTTCAGCACATGTTGTGCCCACATGCATGGAACATTTGTTTTTTACAACCTTATGCTGCTTCCAGTTTACTGTTTTTTCATGAATTATATCTAGCTTTATAACCAAGCAGTCTATCTGCTTTAAGACATGAATGATAAGAAATTGTTCCCCAGAGGTGATGCATCTCTAAACCATCCATTCAAAATTTCAAATTGACTTGATTCAAGATAACATTTCAACCCACACGCAATACTGATATATCATTTCTTTTTATGATCCATTGCATTTTGGATCGTTGAGCTATCTAGCAACAAATAATGAAGTATAAATTTCCTTCTGTTCGCTAGTGCAATGGTGGATCTAAGGGTAAGGGGGATTTGAGCCTCAGTGTCTACATCCAAAGGGACGGGTGAGTTGTCCACACCTGAATATGTGATTTTGTTGGTCTGTTGTTTCTTTAGCTATATATATATTTCAGGATCTAACTATCATCTGACGTTCCTTGTATGTCATTTCTTCAGTATGAATGCAACATGGAACTGTTTTAGATCTAAATGTGGCTGGAGAGGTTTTATCCAGGTGCGCACACGAATCGAATGAAACAAAAATTGAAGTAAAAACCCATCTTGATGTCACTCTCTCTCTCTCTCTCTCTCTCTCTCTGCAGCCTGATGGAGTTACCAACATATCCCAAGGAAAGGCTGACATAGAAAGTGAAACTGACCAAGAGGTTAAAGCTAAGAAGACGGCGAATAAGGTTTACAGAAAAGTCAGTGAAGAGGACCTCAATCTTGAGTGAAGAGGTAATTAACTGTTGCTACTTGTATCAAAGAGGTGTTTTGTAAACCATAAAAAAAATTAAAACCCAGTTGTATGTTACTTTACTTGTGATGTATACTATTAAAAACATCTGTGATCTGTACATTGGCATTCTGTAAAATGATGGCTTTGGCAGCTTGTAGAATACTTTTCTACGAGAATAATTTCAGCGGAAACACTTCGAATGTCTAAAATGTCCACATTTGTTCTTTATTGAAACATCTAATTAATGAATTTTCTCTTCCATAGGTCTCCAAGTCCACATTTGATCTCATGGAAGCCCTGGATGCAAAGGTTGTTGTCCCCATCATGCAGAAGCTTGACGCTGTGGCTGGGCAGGTCGACGACCTTAGTAAGAAGATGGACGCCATGGCTGAGAAGCTTGACGCTGCGGCTGGGCAGGTCGACGACCTCAGTAAGAAGGTGGACGCCAAGGCTGAGAAGCTTGACGCTGTGGCTGGGCAGGTCGACGACCTCAGTAAGAAGGTGGATGCTATGGCTGAGAAGCTCAACGCCCCCATTGCAGACAAGTTATGCATGAATGTATGGGCAGTTAGCTATAGTTTGACTTTGGCAGTGATGACTTTGGGCAGGCAGTTAACATATAACTTTTGGGCAGCTGGCAGTTAACTATATTATTATGATATGTAGCTAATGTGGTGATGATGTATGGACACCTATATATGGCTAGAGGTGGTGTTGATAGTATGAACACCCATATATGGCACTGATATGGTGATGATGTATGGACACCTAAATGCTTCTGGCTGGAAATGCATCTCTATATATTATATATATCTATTGTTTGCTGAGATTTAATTTGATACATTTGCTGGTTCAGTTCCTAGTTACATTGTTGAGTACTTGGGCCACGGTAGAGCCAATGTGGGCTACAACCAGCCTTAGAGCAGGCCTTAGACTTCAAGATAATAAGATGCAACTCCGTGGCAAGGGTGCTGAATTTTGCACCCAGTGCTCCGCGTTTTTTCTTCCGTGTCTAGCTGCAGTGAGAAGCAAATGGATGTAAGAAAAGTTGGCTTTATTATTATTTTTTCCATTCAGCTGGGTCCTACATCATGGTGCTTCACGCTCGATCGAAATGCGAGTCGATATCTAGTGCTGTGACGTGCCCTTGGTGTCGTTTCTGTATTGTGTGCATGTCCTAGCCATTGCTATATGTCGTCTCAATGTAATCACTAAATAACATGTTCTTATCAAGGTACAACTTAAAATAGACAAAAGCAGATAACAATCTTTGACAACAGACAAAACATTTGTCTTCAAGATAGACTACCAACACAACAAACAGTTTAAAGTTAAACAGACACAACATCAGTGGCTGCAGCGCTTACAGCAGTAAACAAATCGGTTTTTGCTACCAATACCGGACCCCTCACACATCATAAAAGGTTCAGGTTTACACTGGGCAATCCTCCAGACAACTTATAATCTTGTCAAATCCAAATTGAGACCATAATTTTAACATGTTGCAACTACTATGCGGATGTGCAGGATGGATCATGGATCTCTAGTATGCCAACATCCTCAGACCAGAGCAGGATATTGCTTGGCCTGCAGACGAACACGTCGCTTGTATTCTGCTGGATCCTGCATTTTTTGGTGCTGATTAATCTCGAGAGAAAGAAAAAAAAAACAAATAGCAGAATGATCACTGTTTCTTTCTAACCTGGATGAATAGGTGATAACCATCAGTCTGAGCAGGATCAGCGGGATTGGGCTGATCAAGCAAGTCCTGTATTCCAACTAGAATCTGCTTAACAGTGATAGCAGGTCTCCAACCCTGAAATTGTACAATGAGAAATGAAAAATTCTCAGCAGGCATAATGCTAGACAAAGCCTGTGAACTACAGTTTGAACGCTTACGCTATCCTCATTGAGAATTGAGAGGCAGACTGTTCCTGAAGGATAAACATTTGGGTGGAAAAAACCCTGTGGGAACTTGCATTTGGGAGGCTTGCTTGGGTAGTCTTCACTGAAATGAAGGGTAAGTGGGTAGTACCCACTTTCCCAATCAGTCTGCATAGAAGAGAGGATAGTTAGAAAAATAAAGGAAATGTAAGGTTCGAAACTAATAAAATGGTACATCAGTCAAAACAATGGACACTGGACCTGACAATATTCCACAGTGCTGGGAAGTAATCAGCAAAAGACACTGTAGATCAAAGTTTCGAGATTGTTTACAAATGGTACAGATACATACATGCTACAAAATAGGAACAAACATTTTGCCAGGAACAGGGGATGAAAAGAATATCTCAGACTTATGGAGCTAGAAACCACTACAAAACAGCATGCCAATGTGACTACATGTTGGTGGAGTGGTGGAGGTGGCATATATAATTCTTAATTCCTACAACACACTGGTATTGTAAATCTATTGACATGAATCACTGGGACAAAAAGAAATACATATCAACATGATTTTCCAACTTTCTACCATGGGTTCCAACTTCGAAACGATAATGAAACGCTTAAAAGGCAAATCGTGTGAGGAAAGTCTTAGTGATTCTTTTAGCTTGTAGTAAATGAAAAGAAGTGGAACGCACAGTTCCTTATAGAAATGCTTAGGAATTCAATAAGCAGTACAGTCCATAAATAATAAAAACCATAGAGGCATAGACCATGTGTTGGGAAAATAAAATAAAATAATTAAAATTCATCATGGAGCGAAAACTGCACAAGGGCGTTGATGCACACATCGCAACATCACAAAAGCGGTCAAGCCTATGTAGTTATTTAGCACAGGGCAGAGGTGTTTCCCTAAAAATCCTATCGAGCATGATTACAATTATACTACCTAACCGGGTCAAATCGAATCCAACGGGTGTTACCGGGGCGTACCCCCTGCTTGCCGGGGATGGTACAGTTCCAGACCATGAGGTTCGCCGACCCGTCGGCTAGCGTCTCTGGCCTCGCCACGAAACCCTGCAGAAGATGAAGGAGATCAGATCGAGACTTGAATCGGGCGGCGGCACGAGAGATAGAGACAAAGTGAGAGGGGATCGAAAGTCAGGTACGGACGTGGGGGTGGTTCTTGCGCCAGGCCTTGCGTTCCTCGGCGAGGCGGCCGCGCGCGATTCCTCCCGACATGGCTGCGGCGGCGGCGGTGCTAGCAGCTCTTCTCGGCACCCTTGGATTGGAAGGGTTAGTTTGGGTCTCGGGAAGTCTTGAATGACAAAACGCCTCTTTACTTTCCCCTTCCTTGTTCATTCATTTATTTTTGTTATTATCCTTCCATTATTGTTTACTAAGAGTTGTTGTTCTTGACATTCACGGCTGACTCGGAGGGATTGGTTATTGGCGGCGAGGTAGTGGGTCCATCGTATCAGAGAGTTGGCGAGCCGGATCAGATGTGCTGTGGTTGTGTTTTCTTTAATAAAAAAAATTGTGTGAAACATCTTTCAACATAGATAAATTTTATTGGTCCCCTTCGCTGGTCTGAAACTTGGTTGAAACTGACTGAAAAATATTGTTCCGGCTGAATTTTTGTGAGAGAAAAATACTGTTCCGGCTAAAAAAAAAGAAGCCGAACAAATCAAATATGGGGTAAGCCGAACAGGACCAAAATTCTAGAAGCATACCTCGCGCGTTACTGACGCTGGGCACTTTTAACCCCAAACGAACCGACCCAAAATATCGGTTTATTCGAGTTTTGGTTTCGACTTCGATTTCCATCTGCGTGAAGTTTGGCTATCGGCTTCAAGTTCGGTTTCCTCGTCCCACCGAACCGATGACTAGAAGAAACCGTTCCATCGCAGCGCACCGCTCTCCAGTCTCCAGTCTCCAGTCTCCAGTCTCCTGCACCCTCCGCACAGACTCTCTCCAACGGCCCAGCCCCAGACAAGCCAAGCCGATCCTATCCAAGAGGCAGCCCACCACTCTCTAGAGTACGGACTCCTGTCTAACCCTATCCCTTCCTCTCGACCTCTCCTATCTTACCTCTCGGCGACGGCGCAATCACTTGTCGCACTGTCACAGCAAGTAGGCGGCGACTGCATGAATAGATAAGTGTCATAATTGTATGTGCTAGTGGACCGCTGATGTGGATGTCTTTTATATCGAGATAGAGTTGTAGTGAGGTTTGAGATTATAAGAGATAAGAGATAAAGAGATATAAATATATAAATTAATCTTTGCTAGAGAACTCTTTACTTATAGCAATTAGCTCTTGGATGTTATATCTATTAAAATATTTTTAAGAGTGGGCGGGAGAGAAGTTAAAAACAAACATTATATTCTACTATTATATAGTTATTAAAAACATGATGTTTGCATATGAAGTTGGACAAAGACGAATTTTATATCAAAATTTTAAAACTCAATGAGACCTACAACTTCGTAGTTAACAAGTTTGTTTTGAAATTATTTAGAGTGTCAATTTTTTTAAGTTCTCGTATTTTGAAATTCAAATTATAATATTTTAAATGACTTTAGATGTTGACATGGTTTATCCAAATGTTGCAATTATCAATACAATCTATAACTTTATAGTTGGTATTTTTTATTTGTAGTCATTTAGAGTCCTAAATAATCTTGTTTTTCTTAGATTTAAAATTTAAAACTTAGAATTTTCAAATGACTTCGGTTGAAGCCGTTTGAAAATGCAAATTTCTGCATTTCGAAATCTAAGAAAGCAAAGCAAATATTTAGGACTCTAAATGACTTTGGGTAAAAAAATTTATCAACTATAAAATTATACAACTTTTGTATAGATGATGTAGATTGAGGTTTGAAAATTCTAATTTTGAATAAAATTATGAGAATTCAAAAATAATTTTTGGCATTCAAAATAGTATAAAATGAAAACTTATCAACTACAAAGTTATAGGTTTCATTGAGCTCTACAATTTTAATGTAGTTCATCTTCATCCAACTTCACATACAAAAGTTATGGATTTTTAAGATAGCTATAAGGGTTATGATATAATAATTAGAGGCATAACAAGTCAATTTTAGTTTTGCAATCCCATCCAGTCCTAAAAAGTATTATTTTAAAGGTATAGTGTCTAAGAGCCAAGTGTCACAATTGAAGGATATCCTCTAGCAGAAACAATATGAGTACTTTCCATCAACAAATACCAACATTGAGGGATGTCCTACATCAAATTCACCCGCATTTTTTGGTCCCTAAGATGAAAGACATTGAGATTTTTATTTTAATAACAAAAAATACTAATAATTTAAGAAGAGGATGTCCCGGATTAAATTTTGAAGAACTAGCATTTTGAGTTACTAAAAGATCACATGAACTCCTAGGTGGGAGTGAATTGGGTGTCTAATCAAACTTAAATCTAAGAGTTCAAACTTAAATTACCACTAGAAAAACCATAAACTACTCTATAAAAATATGCACTTATGGTTTTCCATGCTCTAACTTACTTTCAATCCAAAAGAGTTTAGCAACCTAGAGGCTAGAGCCAATCCTATCAACTAGACTATAGATAATTTAGGAACATAAATGTCACAAAAGTAAAGCACATGCAGAAGAAACAAATGTGGTAAGTAAAGAACTTAAATAAGAAAGAGCAAACTTGTGGTAGAAACTCCTAATCTAACTTAATCCCAAGTGCACTTATCAACCATTTGACACTAAATACACGAGAGACCAAGTCAAATCTAGTTGTATGTCGAGTGTTGATATTTCTTAAAGACTATTGGAGGATTCCGCAAACGCACAGAACTATCGCGAAGCACTTCGCTCAGTGAGTACCGAGTGTTGAATTTATATTTTTCCCATAGGAAGGCGGAGGGCTAGAATTTATATTTAGCTAAGAATTGCTAAGGTAAAGCCTAAGTTGATCCTAGATAGGTGAACGATAGTGAAGGGTGAATGTGAACTACCTAAACTAACTACTACTAACAAGCTAACCTAGAGATAGCTAGGTGGGAGAGCGAGCATTTTATCTTTCTAGTAACTAAGGTAAACAAATGACTGGGAGATATGCGATAGTACTTCGGGGCACAGCCCGCCTACCAACTAGGAGAGTTAAATAGATGAGGTCTGCCATGAGCCCTACGATTTAATAACTAGACCTATCGTGGTGGAATACAGAGGATGGATAAGGCTGTCACCACTTGCCACCTACAACAATCTATCCGGAGGCCTAGCCATATCCATAGGTAATCTATAATGTAAGCACCATGCTTAATCTATAGACTTACTACTTCAATCCGAGCTTCGATGAAATGAGATCAAAGTACCCTAATCAGACGGTGGAACCGGTACTAACGAATAGCTACTAATTATAAGATAACCTATGCTACTAATGCGAAACAACAAGCACCTAAGCTCACTAATGATGAACACTAATGACTAAGTACTTAAAGTAAAGCAAAGCAATAATACTAGAATAAAGTACTTAAATAAATATTGAATAAAATAAATGCTAAAATAAAAGAATTACAAAGGAGCTATATCAACCCCAGAGGATTCTTCCAGACTCTGAGAGTAGCTCCACTTTTGCTCTACTCCACTACTAGACTACTACTCTATAGCTAAGCTAAGCTAGAAAGATAAGAGAAGCTTGGAGAGCTTAGAAATGAATGGGGCACTTCTCCACCGAGCTCCACACCCTCTATTTATAGTGTAGAGAGGCATGGGGGATACTTATAGGCAGCAGGAAGGTCGGTGGAGGTAGGGACGAAACTAGGCGAAGGCATAGGGGCGCCAGCCAGCCCTTGGATGCACCGCCTTTGCATCCAAGGGTGTTAGTTGCTCCTGCAAGTCGGTTGTGAAGCCAGCACATGGTGAAATTCGACAGGTATGGCGGTTGGTAAGTCGGTGGAGGCTCCCAAGTCTATGATAATGGGCCCATGAATCCACAGTAAACAAATCTTGTCCGTTGACCAAACCAACTTGAATGGAAGCTTGTGATTGGCTCTGGAGCAGCTCCCTTGGATTAGTGACGTGGTAGGGCCACCTAGGGGCTTGGGCGCCGCCCTTATGGGGCCAAGCAACGGGCTCAAGTGGGCTCGAGGCCTCCTACCACATCCACTTGCTTTCTTGATCCATATTTGTCACATTTTAGCATATTTTTTCTTAAATTTCTAGCATACAAAAAATTCTACAAGCACAAGTGGAACTAGGTGAATTTTAAGCAAAATTCTACACATGTGATGATGATTTACCTCACTTTGCCATGCTTTTGGGTGGAATGTTGATGGTCAAAACGGGTGTTAGTCACCGTCAACAAGCTCCCCCAAGCTACCACTTTGCTGTCCTCAGCAAATATGCGGGTTTAGCATGGAATAGGTGTTGGATTAGCAGTTGCTACTATGTAATGCCCTACAAAGACTTGTATACAAACAAATACTATCTCTTGAGTTGAACATGTTAGCACTTAGAAATTTCACCATTAGTCTTAGCAATGTGGGACTTATAGCTTTCACCTTGACACAAGCAATTGCAAGAATGTGTAGCTAGATAGATACTTTTTGCCTACTTTGGGTTAGCTCAAACTTCCTAGAGGTTTTCAACTGATTTGAAAAGAAATCTTGCCTAAGTTCCTCAGATGGTACACTCAAGTCACTCAATGGTGTTTGAAATCCTCACCAAGGCCATGAATTTTAGCCTTCATTTCTAACCTAAAGCTTATGTGGGGCTCAAGGTAGGGGGTACAAGCACAACTTACTTGAATTGAGCATATTACTAAGTCAAACACTTGGATCATAAGGAGCAACAAATCATACAAATTGATCAAGATGTGCATGTGTGTGGTATGTTTGTTGGAAGTGGTACTCCTTTGAGAAGTTTCCCTTCTCTAGCTTCTTTTTGAGAGGGCATGACTGCTTTCTTTTTCTCACTCTCTCTCTCTCTCTTTCTCTCTTTTTTAGGACACTACAGCTTTTTGCTTTTTTATTCTTTCTCAGTCTTTTTTTTGTAGCCCATGCCTCTCTCTCTTTGATGTAAGATAGCATAGAGATGTAACTTTGATTCTCATAGAGCAATACTAAATGGAAAGCATATGTGGTTGCGTATCCCTAGTGTAGGAATAGCATAAATATGTGGGTGTATGTGATCTTGATAAAAAAGCCTAAAAAGTTCCTCTACTCAGATCAACAAGGTTTGAAAAGCTCAAAACAAACAAGCAGCTTTTATGGTGGCTTTATCATGTTTATTTGTCTCTGGTAGGAATTTATCATCATTGAGGAACTTCTAGCAAGAGAGTTTTAGCATTTTGCAAAACAAAACTCCAGGTTGTTTTTACCATTCCTCAGATAGGTTCAAAGATTTACATTAATCATGGCTACAACATATCTCACAAAACCCTATACTTGGTTCTAGCATTTGCAACCCATGAAAGCATTCAACTTAAGATGAACTCTAAGTTTATCATGCTCAAAACTTAAGAAATATAAGGTTGTATAACAAGCTTTTGCAAAGTATAATAGAGCAACTATTCATCATCTCCAAATAATTTATCATCATGTTATTAGAGCAGAGTTTCTCTCGAGATAAATTTAAGGCACTCCTCTCTACATTATATGACCATGAATATTGATTTTTAAGGCAAACATGAATGTAAAGAGAGGGTTTAAGATTTTCATACCTAAGCAGGGAGAGATATCTCCCCCAAGCTTGCCTTTTGAATAGGTTGGAATGTCTTATGGCGGCTCTTTTGATTTTTTTCTTTATTGACTAAGTAATACTACTAGAATGTATAAATGACTAAATAACTAAACCTATTACTACTATATAACTGATTCATTATGAGTACTACTGAATTTTATTCATTATTATTAAATAATTTTTCATATGTTGTTTTAAATGCAAATCTATCCTATCATGCATTAGCTACTTTAGAACTTTATTTATTAACATAGAGTAGCTAAATGCAA
Organism: Miscanthus floridulus; assembly: GCF_019320115.1. Classification (NCBI taxonomy): domain Eukaryota; kingdom Viridiplantae; phylum Streptophyta; class Magnoliopsida; order Poales; family Poaceae; genus Miscanthus; species Miscanthus floridulus. Next base: position 128,095,834 of record NC_089580.1, on the reverse strand, counting down.
CTAACCTATCATGCAATGCAAATTTATTAAAAATCTAAATGAGATGCAACTAATGAAATGCAGGTAAATAAATGAAAGGGATAGAAAACTTACCTTTTGATTGGCTCAAGGTCATTCGTCCTTGGGCGAAGGTGTTTCCTCTTGTTCCAACTTGGAGGCCTTGTCAGGATCAGGGAATGAGTTTGAGGACGGATCTTTCTTTTTACGCCATTTCTTTCTATTCTTCTTCTTCTTGATAGTTTTCTCTGGTTCTTCAATCGGCTTTGGTTTCTTCATCTTGATTCTCTTAGGATGCTTCTCTTTTCATGTTTCTCATCAAAGAGGGGTTGCCTAGAGGCAAAAGCAAATATTTCTTTTCTTCCAGCAAAGTGGAATTGGATTTGCCCAGAAGCCACATATATGCAAGTATTTGTAGTGTTAAGGAAGGGACGACCAAGGATTAAAGGAGTATCCTCGGTGTTGCCCATGTCTAAGATCATAAAATCTGTAGGAACATAAGCACTCCTAACTTTAACTATAAATCAGTGGCTACTCCCTCGAGATAACGGGTGGATTGATCAGCTAATTGTAAGTAAACTAAAGTTGGCACTAAGGTAGTGTAGAACAATTTGTCATATGTTGCTTTTGAAATTATGTTAACACTTGAGCCTAAATCACACATAGCATTATGGAAGGTATGAGTTCCAATGGAGCAGGTAATCGCGGGGATACCGGGATCATCTTTCTTAATGGTAAATGGGGAATCTAATAAATAAGAACCCCAAGAATTTAAAGCATAGCCATACTTTATAGTAACAAGGTTGGCTGTCTCCATTGTTCCTTTAGGTTTGCCAAGAATTCTATCTTTTTCAATAGGATGGGATAGCAGCAGCAATTTAAGCTAATTGGGTTTCTATCATCTTATTAAAACTAAGCTAATTCCTTAAGGCAGAAGAAAACTCATCCTATTTAGCATTTATATTTTCCAACAGTCTTGTCATGAGCATGTAGTTTCTTATTAATGCTATCAGTCATTCTACCATTGCTATAAACAAAGATCTTTAAGGAAAGCATAACTATTATTACCTTGATTATTCACATGAGGAGAAGAGTAATAATTGTTACCACTCTGGTTGTTGGAGCACTGATTCTAGCCTTGATGTTGTGGACAGAACCCGTTGTCGGTGTTGACGAAGTTGATGTCCTCTTAGGTTTCAGGATAGAAATTGCCCAAATGTCTAACATCTCCATAGACTTCGTAAGTCATGTGGGAATCCATGGCTTTGAGTGACTCTTGGGCACTCACCTTCTCATAATATTCTACTCGCTTCGCGAGCAGATTCATCTTAGCTAACAAGCATGTCAATTTCTTTAATCGAATGCATACCTCGTTTACTGGGGTTGGAGTCGATCATCGCTCCATCCTTGGTTTCGAAACCATCTTCTCGATCAACATTTTTGCATCTGCAACACTTAGCGAAAAGAATGCTCCACCACCAGCAACATCTAAATGGCTTCTATCTAACGGCACTAATCCATGGTAGAAGTTCTAGATAAAAAACCTAGTCTTCCATGCCATGGTGCAGGGCATGCAGAGACATACTCTTGCATTAGTTCCTAAGCTTCAGGAATTGACTCATCTGCTAGTTGTTGAAAACTAGAGATTTTATTGCGCAGAGCATTAGTCTTTCCCATGGAAAAAACTTGACTATGTAAAGCATTGGAACACTTGTCCTAGGTATCTACAACATTGTGGTTAGAGTAAAACCTTGGCTTAGCCTTTCCTAACAAAGAAAAAGGGAAAAGGCGAAGACGTATAGCCTCTTGGATCACTTCCTTAATGGTAAAGGTGCTACAAATCTCGAAGAAATGTTGGAGGTGAGCATTTGCATCCTCGTGGGCTTTCCCACAAAACATACTAGCTTGAACCATTGTAATTAATGCTGGCTTAAGCTCAAAGTTAGCGCCCCCATTGATAACATTGGGTCCAGTGGCTACATTAGCAACCAAGGGTGCGGAAAAATCACGGATGGACTTGTCGTCCATGGTCGTGGAAGGTAGTGATAGGATTTGATGAAAAAAGGATAAACTAATTAGGATAACTAAAAACCTAGCTAGCAAGTCTAGCAATATAAATCCAAGGCCATTTGCCTTCCTCGGCAACGGCGCCAGAAATTCTTGTTGATATTTCTTAACGACTATTGGAGGATTCTGCAAGCGCGTAGAACTATCGCGTAGCACTTCACTCAGTGAGTACCGAATGTCGAATTTATATTTTTTCCATAGGAAGGCAGAGGGCTAGAATTTACATTTAGCTAACAAATGCTAAGGTAAAGCCTAAGATGATCCTAGGTAGGTGAACAATAGTGAAGAGTGAATGTGAACTACCTAAACTAACTACTACTAACAAGCTAACCTAGAGATAGCTAGGTGGGAGAGCGAGCATTTTATCTTTCTAGTAACTAAGGTAAACAAATGACTGGGAGAAATGCGATAGTACTTCGGGGCACAGCCCGCCTACCAACTAGAAGAGTTAAATAGACAAGGTCTGCCATGAGCCCTATGATTTAATAACTAGACCTATCGTGGTGGAATATAGAGGATGGATAAGGCTATCACCACTTGCCACCTACCACAATCTATCCGGAGGCCTAGCCATATCCATAGGTAATCTATAGCATAAGCACCATGCTTAATCTATAGGCTTACTACTTCGATCCAAGCTTCGATGAAATGAGATCAAAGTACCCTAACCAGACGGTGGAATCGGTACTAACAAATAGCTACTAATTATAAGATAACCTATGCTACTAATGCCAAACAACAAGCACCTAAGCTCACTAAAGATGAACACTAATGACTAAGTACTTAAACTAAAGCAAAGCAATAATACTAGAATAAAGTACTTAAATAAATACTGAATAAAGTAAATGCTGAAATGAGAGAATGACAAAGGAGTTATACCAGACCTAGAAGACTCTTCTGGACTCTAAGAGTAGCTCTGCTCTTACTCTACTCCACTACTAGACTACTACTCTATAGCTAAGCTAAGCTAGAAAGCTAAGAGAAGCTTGGTGTTGGTGCGAAAAGTGACCAACAAGTAAATATTTGTAGTTTTGCCATGCATTGTGGTCGGGCAAGACGGAGCGCAAACCCAAGGGTCGAGCGAGATGGAGCCCACGGTCGAGGGGTCAGGCAAGACAGAGCACGAACCTAAGGGTCAGACGAGACAGAGGTGGGCGTAGCCCTCGAGCCTACAATTGGCTGGAGATTCAGTTGGAGTGTTGTGGACCACCTTGGTACTCTTTTCTGGGGCTATGGACTCTTGTGTTCCTTCCAGTCAGGGTGTTTGCCCGTGTCTGTTCTGACCATAACCTATGTGGTTGGTCGGGTTCCTAAGTAGGGACCTGGCAGCTCGAGCCCCCGAACCCCGTTGGGCTTGGTATGGGTCGGCCTAGTTTTATGTGTCACCCTATTCACGATTTCCAAAACCAGAGGGGTTGAGCTAACGACTCTTGACTCGATGGCTCGAGTGTCACGCTCGATGAGCTCGCTAATAGGCATGTCCAAGTGGAATCCGAGTCTGTCATTCATGAGGGGTCGGCATTCCACGGCTCCTTAACCCGCCTCTCGGTAGATGCCTGAGTCATTTCAAAGACCAACTCAGGTGGCTCATTGGCCTCCCCTTGATGGAGATTCTATGGGCTTGGTTCAAGATTAGGATCAAATGAGAAGGTCGAGATGACTCTGTCCACTTCTGAGTGGATCGGGCGAGGGCCTCTGGGGCTCATCTTTGTTTTCTCCACTGGCTCTATTTGACGTCAGGGCTACTCGAGCCCATTTCAAACCCTAGTTGGTCGTCGCTCATATCAAATGAGATGACTATCGCTTTGTGATGCGACGTGAAGCGTTGTGATGCAACAATTGCATATACAATGCTTGGATGTATGGGATGAATGTATGGATGAATATGTGACTGAATATATGAATGTATGTATGAGGATGAATGCTCATGCACTAGGAAAGTAGAATAGGGGTTGGTAAAGTTACCTCAATGGTTCGAGTGACGGGTCCCAGGGAGCTCCTATCGGATATGTCCAAGTGGGATCTGAGTCCGTCATTCATGATGGGTCAGCATAACCCACATGGGGCATCCCATTGCTCCTTACCTGCCTCTTGGCAGCCGCCTAAGCTATCCAATCGACTCAGGTGACCCATTGTCCTCTCCTCAATGGAGATTCCATTGGTGGGCCCCTCCAAACCCTACCTGGGAAGGCAGAGGGTCATTTGCGTGTGGTTGCGCCTTGTTTCCCATGCCCTAGGTTGTGATAGTGGTGGGGCCCTACCCAGGCCACGTCTAGTTAGCTAGGCAACATTTTGTCGGGCAGGCCGTGTCCCGTCAGCCACGGACACGTCCCACCGTATGCCTTTCAACATTAAATAGGGGGAAGGGAGAGGGTTTTCCTCCTGTTCTTTCACCTTTCTTCAACCGCTGCCGTTTCTTCTACCTTCTTTTTCACCAAGCCTGTTCGTGTGCTGTGGCTATTTCTAGAAGAGAGGAGATCAGAGCGAGGGAGAGAAAAAACTCACAGATTTGTTCATAAATTTGAGGTGCAATGTTGAACTAGAGGCCTTCCAACAGTGGATGAGGAAGTGCTGGCCACCTTCACTGAGAAGGGGCTACTCCCATCGAAGGAGGTGGCGCATTGGAGGGCTCCTACATCGGGGGAGGTTGTTCCACAACCCTGGGCCAATGAAGGTCAGTCTCCTTCCTTGCCTTTCACAAGCGTAGGCTTGGGTATCCCACGCACTAGTTCCATGCATGGGCTCCTTAATGAGTGAGGCCTAGAATTGCAGCACCTCAACCCAACTAGGGTACTGCACATCACTGGCTTTGTCATCATCTGTGAGGCCTTCCTCGGGATGGAGCCGCACGTGGACCTTTTCTAATGGATTTTCAGCATGAGAGCCCTATCTGAGGGGAAGCCACCTAGAATCGCACCGGTTGGGGGGATTTGCCCTATAGAAGAGGTCGAAGCCATCGGTCCCCTACCCCATGTACTCCCCCTATGACTCCAACCGGGGGTGGCATGGTGAGTGGTTCTACATTAAAAACCCAATGGAAGCACCATTCCTGATGTTCACCGGGGAAAGGCCAGAGAGGAGGGAAAGCTGGTCGTGGTTTCCCACCAATCGGTAGAACAAGCTGGAGATTATCGAGACGGAGCTTCGAAGGCTCATGTGGCATGGCCTCGATAGGTTGTGGGTCTTCCATACCCTCTTCCATCGTTGGGTCACCCCATTTGTGAAGAAAACATGGCCGATGTGGGAAGACTCCTGTGAAGCTATCCAATTGGGTATGCATTTTCCTGTGACCTTTTGCTTCTTGTTTTGATGTTTTGATTGATTTTGAGTTGCCCATTTCAAAAGGACTCATGGGCTATAAATCTCAGCCGCATCTTTTGAAAGGACCGGAAGGCGCAATTTGGCAAGTTGCCCAGATGGAGGCCGTGCTTGCCAAGAAGAAGAAGAAAACTGAGAAGGCCTAGAGGAGGTTTGATAAGGAGATGGAGATCAACCAGCGGGTCTATGGTGGCGACAGCCAAAGCTACGTGGAGGTGGAGCTCGAGTTAGAGCAACCCATGGAGATGGGTGATGACGTGAGTTCCTCGAAGGATGAGGAAGATAGGGGCATTGCTATGACCTTGGTGGAGCACCATAAGCCCGTGGCTGCGCTTGTTGGTGGCAGGCATAGTACGAAGGTGGGGTGGTGACATTCCTAAGTCGAGGAAGCATGCTGCGATTGAAGACGCTGCCCTCGAACGAGAGGTGAAGCAGGCAGGGTCGCTGCGCCCATTAAAGGCATTGTTGGCTTTGTGGGCCCCTGCTCTGAGTGTGGCAAAGCATGCCGGTCGATTGTAGGGACATGATCGTTCCCCTATGTCTCTAGGGTCGACGTGTATGCATGACCCCTGATGGGGAGATGCCCCTCTAGTTGCTCTGGTGGTTTCACCTTGAGCTGGCGGTCGTAGCCATTTGTGGGCCGATCGGGGACCGGCCAGGTCACCTCCTCCCTCAGTTGATGCGAGGGGGCATAGGTCATGACCCCTGAGTGATCCTTGTCTGGTCGACTCATCGTCAGCTAGTTAGGGATTTAGGGTTCTGCCGCTTTCATCTAAGTATGTATTCATGCTCCCTTTTGTTCTCATAGTTGAGTTCTTGAGTGTGACTAACCTGCACTTGTTTGATAGTGTCCAGGGGCTGGTAGGACTAGGGATCTCCCCACCTCCCATGTGAGAAGAGTGGAGACCCAGCCTGTAGTGGGTCATGATGAGCGGGGGAAGCAGGTTGGCGGTGGCGCAACCTTCCTTAATGGGGGTTGCGTCTTCCCGACCGGTTGTGAGCGCAGCGGTAGTGGTGGCGTGTGGTGATGGCAGTGATCCCTGTGGTGATGGAGAAGGTCGGGTCAGAGGTGACTCTTGCGGTCCCTCCCCCAACGGTTGTAGAGGAGGAGAGGAGGGAAACTGGGCTCCCTATCTCACCCGATGGAGGAGCACACGGTTTGCCCACCTAGTCAGAGCAAGAGGGTTTTAGATGAGTCGTGGCTAGGCCAGAGGTAGAGCAGTCGGTGGTGAGTTATGGAGTCCTGGTGGTGGAGATCCCCTTTGACACTGAGTAGGACACCGAGGTGAAGCCGCTAGCCATCCCACTGTCATGGGAGTTAGTGATGATCCGATCATCGCTTGATACTACGATGGCTAGATCTTCTAACAGGTCAAGGGCCACCCATGAGCTGGTGTGGCCTTGCCCCGCTGAGCCAAGAAAGGCTTGGTTCATCCTTGATGATGAGGAGGAGGTGAACCTTTGTGTGACAGAACCACCCAATTTATACAAGATCAAGTACGGCTATCCCCGCTTAACACGTTGACACGCGCATACTCTCACTTATATAAACCTAGTAGTCCGCCGAGTGTCACGCAGGACCTCGGTAAATCAATATCACAACCAAGATCGCGTGATTAAGCAAATACACATCACATATGTAGAGTTGCAGCGGAAATAATATTACAATTAGGTTCATAAATAATAGTACAAGTTTGGATTTCAAAACTGATTAGTGAAAACAACATAACTTTCAAATGATTACATTAATATAAGTTCCAAATACGTTGCTAGCATAAGTGACATCCTCAGATAAAAGCATATAGATGAGAATAAATATAGAGTCACCGAGCCCACCGGCGGTTAACCACCATCTTCAGCAGGCCAAAACCTCATCTGCAACATGGTGGGATAAACCCTGAGTACTCAAACGTACTCAGCTAGACTTACCCGTCATAACCAGAAATAAAATTGACTCCAAGGAGTATGCAAGGCTCTATAAGTGGAGGTAGATTGATAACATTTTGCATAAAAAAAGTGATTAACTCAATTATACAATTATAATTCTGTCATTAAGTTAATTATAACTATCCATCTCTAGATTAGCAACTATCCTATGCCAAACATGTGGTATATCTTTTTAGAGCATACAATAGTAACCATAGCAGGTATAGTAATTCCATGTTTATCCGAACCATCACATTCCATAATCCAATTACTATGATATTGGGACTACCAAGTTTCTCACTATCCGGGAGAGACGGTGATTCGAATCGATTTCAACCAGCTGGGAATTTATTCCTAACACAAACCCAGGCAAACTAGATCGCCTTAGGTCACCTTTGGTACAACTCAGGTACATATTTCATGGGTTCGTACCATGCCGCACAATCTGGGACACCAAATGCCAGGACATTCAGGCCTAGCTTGCCCTTGGGCTCAGTCTGATTGCCCCCCGCAAGGAGCGCACAACAGAACAGGGCCCCACCTGAGTTGAGCTACTCGGCTTCACGGTCGGAACAAGTTATCCAGCAAGCTAAGTGATAGGCATGCGTTCAATCTTGTCAGAAGCGCCAACAATGGTACGGTCCTTAATCGGCATAGACAGAATCACATGAGTCAACCTACGCATAGACTTCGCCTGGCCTTGATTTTCTTTTACCCCATGGTTCAATTCCACGATAGCAAATATAGCCAACCGTGCTCCGGTTTCCACCTATCTCTCATAGGTGATAGGAAATCACCCGACTTCTACTGGTCTAAGCATGGCTAAGCATATGTTCGATCCTGTACGTACACAGGGTTAACAGTGTATATATCTGGACAAGGAATTTATATGCATCAAGTGGTTCCATCTAATTCTTATAACCTAATGCAGCAATCATAAGAACTTGAGTAATATTTTGTAAAATACTAGAAGACTTAGAATGCTCTGGGGCTTGCCTAGAATCCGACATAAGTCAGTTCAGTTAGCTTGCACCGTCTTGGTGACATCTCCGATCCTAGCACTTGCTTAGTCCTTCCATCGTCGGGACAGATCCACCAAACCCAATCCTTGAGTTCGGCTCCACATCACATCCTTCACATGGTTCATCTAGCATACCTAAATGAGATGCAATATGCAGGTGTATGAATGTGATGAATGGTAACACAAGATGCATCACATAAGCATTCAAGACAAACACAAGATTATGCAAGACATAGACACCAATAGCGATTTAACTAACATCACACAACTAACTATAGAGAGCAAGCACATGAAGCATGACACAAGTTTAACAAGGTCACAAGTATCATAACTTGACCATCAACAAGGGCATAAGCCACACTTAGCAACACATGGAGTAAACAACCACAACTAGCATATGTCTATTTCTGGACTAGAAACAACAGCTTCATGTTAGGATCATAACTGGAGTTATACAAATCCAATAGCCATCCAATAAGACATTTTCGAAAGCTTATGAAATTTTCTACAATTCATATTTAATCATCTTAGCATGATTCTCAAGTTAACTAAGTCAAATATACCCATTTACAGAAACTGGTCCATAATTGACAGAGAGCAGCCATATCTAAAACCCAACTTTAAATAGGCACAACTCACAAAATATTTGGCCAAATGCCAGGAAAATTTAACACAAGATGTTTAAGTGAGTTATCTACAACTTTCTTATTATCATCTAGGTGTGATTCAAATCCTAACTAGATCAAACACTAGCATCTTTCAGATCTGCTCAGAATACAATCAAAACCTGACAGAAGACTTAAAAGTCATGTAACTCCTAAACTATTAGGCCTATGGTCTTACAATTTGAACAAATTTGCTACAACTTTTGTATTCACTACAACCATAGCAAACATCATTTACACCACGAAAATAATTGCACAAGCAAACTGCAAATGCAGCCCAACAGCAGTGGTACAAAAAACTGATAGGAACTTCAGAGAAGCATAACTGGAGTTCTAGACCTCCAACAAACATGAACCATAACTTTTTGAAAATCTTAGGAAGTTACCTACAATTTTATTATTCTCATATTAAGATGATTCTATAGTTAGAAGGGTCAATTAATCCAATAATTGCATCTCTGTTCAAAACATAGACAGAAAGTGACATGCCACTTTAAATAGCTATAAATGGAGTTATACATGTCCAATAAATGTGGTTATAGACTTTTTAGAAATCTTAGAAAATTCTAAACAACTTTTTTGTAAACATCTCAAGCAAATTCTACTATTAAGAAGGCCCCACAGTAAGAACAAGGAAACCCTCTCTGGGTTTGGGCAGAAACAGCCACAGAGATTTAAGCAAGTATAACTCAAGATCTACTTAACCAAAAATCATGATATTTAGCTTTTTGAAAAGCTTAATAAAAGTACTACAACTCATTTATTATCATAAAGTCACGATTCAAAACTTAACTAAGCCAATTAATTCAAACATGCAGGACTATTTAGAATAGGAGCAAAGCAATATAGGTAATTTGTTATTTTTATAGATCTTAAACTATCAAGCCTAAAATATTGAAATTTTTACCAGACATCAAGAATAACCTTAGTAGCACTCCACAAAAATTTCACAATTATTTGAGGACAACAACTACAGTTATGAAAAAGACAAGTAAGACTAGCATTCAAACCCTAACCTGCATAAATCCATTTTTACAACTAAAACTTTAAACTAAAACATGCCATATTATAAATCTACTGCATAGATAATTTCACAAGGATTCCAAAAAGTCCTAATTTGCTATTTTAGAATTTTTCTACGATTTACTATGAATTTTCAAAGTTCATCATTCAAATCTGTAAAAACAAAAGAAAAGACATGTAAGTCTTGCATCGGGGTCCCTGGAGTTTCCATAAATTAAAAGCAAACAAACTCATCCTTTCTAGCACTATTCATATGAGTCTACGGTTTGCAGATACACACTTCCCATTTGTCGAATTTCTGTGCGAAGTCCTTGCCGTGGATTGGAGCAGAGGATGCGCCGGAGCTCGTCGTCGCCGGCCGGAGAAGGCTCGTCAGCAGCGTAGGAATGGCGGGGGAGCACCAGGGGGTCCATTCGCACCCTAAGGTTGCCGCGGATGGCTGGGAGACAGACCATGCTTCACTGGCCACGCACGGCGGCGGCATGCAGTGGTGGCGGCGGTAGTCCTCTGGCCTCCTGGCCTAGGTTGGCTCGGTAAAGGAGCGCACGAGAACGAGGAGAGGTTGGCGGAGCCGATGGCACACACGATAGGACGCAGGGGAGCCCGAAACGGTGGGGACGCAACGGCGGCCAGCTCGGGCATGGCGGCCATGCTCTGGCATGCGTGCGCGCGGAGGAAGAGCGCTAGGGAGGGCCAAAGCGAGTGAGGGAGGCATGGTGACGCTCGGGCGCTCGGGCGTTCACATTTCTAGGCGCAGGGAGCAGGGCGGCGCGTGGTGTGGAGTTTGGACGCACGTCGGCCATGGTGGGGCGAGCTCTGGTGCATGGTGGCCACGCAGGCAAAACGTCGAGCTCGTGGCGAGCGTCGGTGTGGGCAAGGTGGGCACCAAATTGGGCCAGATCTAGGCCGATTTAGACCTCGGGCCCAAAACGAAGTTTGTTCACCTCGTCATGCTCTATATTTCTCATTTAAGTTGCCAAGTCATTAGAGCTCTAGATCAGTGGATAATTAGTGTCCCATTAGCCAGTGTCAATGCATTGACAGCGATTACCAAACTCCAAAAATCGATGGTCAAGACAAGGTCCAACGAGTGCCATCTTTATACATGCTCTTTGCCATCATGTACCCTCCAACTTTTATCATTGGACCAAATCAAGTTGTTTAACAAAATTTGGAGAACGCGAGACGTCAATGCCGATGTCGATGAATTTCTAGACTTAGAATATTTCTAAGTGTTGAAATCAGCAGCAGGTTCCAACTTTGAGCCACTGCTAGACTTAGTTCCAAGCCGATCCATGGTATACTCCAAAAACAAAGTTTCTTCTACATAACATGAGCTTCAACTTTTATTTAATGTCCAACTTTAAAATAGGTGCAGAAGCTATAGTTCTACTTTGACCAAAGTAGGATCACGATAAAGCTTAAATTATCCTTCATGATCCATTGAAGCATTTTCTTGGCATTTGCTCAATATGAACTTTTCATGACTTTTGTTGTAGAGTTCATCTAGAGTCATTTGGGCATGGTTGCAAGATTTGGTTGACGATCGAGAATTCCATTCACTTTATAAAATAATTCAAGCAAGGACATAACTCGTCATTTCATGTGACTTCTTGATTCCATACTTCACGAAACTTTTCCATGGATTAATATAGATGGGTATTGATGTGAGACACATGAAGATATTCCAATAACACCAGCCAAGCATATATCTTAAAAAGGGCCTATATGTAAAGCAAGGGTGCAATATCCAAGTTTAGGTTGGGGCTCATTTCCATAGGTTTGACCTTGACCTCATCATCACTTAACATGCCATGTTTGAGCTCAAACCCATTGCTTAACTGGTGGCAAACACTTGGGGTGTTACACTTTGGCACCTGCTCAGGGAGAGAGGACTGTCGATGGAGTCCGATCTCGCCCTTACTAAGGCGAGGCTCAAGGAGGCCTTGGAGAGGGTTGAGCTCATCCATCAAGCCATGACTATGTACATGCCATTTGTTGTAGAGGTAAGTTTTCTACATTCTTGGTGTTGTCTTTGATTCCTTGGCTTTTAAATGGTTGTCTTAGCATGCCAACTTCTTGTCTCGTAGGACCTAGAGATGATGTCGATTCATAAGTCCTGATTTTTTTGGGAGGAGCATGGTTGGATGGAGCAAGAAGCGGTGGTGTCATGGCGGGTCAACGAGCTCAGGCACCATCTAGAGTCCACCCGCCATGAGTCCTAAGACCAGGTTGCTGAGGCGATGGGAGCACGGGCGGCGGAACTACATGCGGTCGAGTGGGCGACTGCTGCTGAGTGGGGACTCGATACAGCGAAGGCTGACTTGGCGGAGACTCAGGTAGCGCTCTAGAAGTCCATGGAGGCTTTGGAGGTGGAGCGGAAGGCCCAGTCGGATGCCGAGCAAGAAGTAGTCACGCTCCGGGGGTAGATGCTCAGGGCAGAGGAGTTGAACGCTCGACTACTCAAGAGGGTGACTTAGCAAAAGGAAGGGCTCTCCATTCTTGAAAGTGCCTACCTCAGTACGTACCTGTTATGCCCTCCCTTGATGCCTTGAATTTTTCTTTCCTTTGCTCCTGATTTTGTCATCTGTTTCTAGAACTGGGTGGAAAGATCGGCTCTCTGGAGCAAGAGCTGGAGATGGTCAAAGCAATGGTCGGTCGGGGCATAGAGGCGCTAGCCTAGTCCCTTGAGGAGTGATGCGCTCTCGAGGGAGAGCTTGACTAGATTAGCAATATCGTGTAGGTGGTGGTCTCTGAGGTGTTTGGGTCGGGACCAAGCACCAATACGCCCACCGTCCAGCTAGGGGAGTTCCCAAATGAAGTTTTGGTGCTTATCTCTGACACCATGTTCTACAAGACGTCGAGGGTGCTGACCTCGGTGGTGACCCTCTACCCTGATCTAGATTTTATGGCCATCTATAGAGGATATGCTTATGGGTGGAGCGCAGATGAGATCCATGCACTAGGGGAAAGTTTAGTGCCATATGCACAAATGGTCGCTAAGCAGGTCACCACGCAGTGGGTGACGGAGGCTCGTCATTCAACCATGGCCATAGACATGCACTAGGAGATGTCGTTTAGCCTACAGAGGTAGTGGAGCTCGGGTCGAAGGCGAGCATTGTCCTACCCCCAACTGAGCCGAACGTTGTCCTGACCATAGCCGAGCTGCCTTCGTCCTCACCAACCGCACTGTCAACCGACACCACCAGGGGGCCACAATAGAGTTAGAGTAGAAATAGTTAGTTTATATAAAAAATGAATTCATGGGGGAGCCTTGTGTGAACAGTTTACATTTGTGAATATTTTAAGTTCGTTTTATGATGGAATCACTCGTGGAGGCTTGTCCCGTCTGCCCTTGTTTTATCCTTGCGTAATTTTGTCTTTTGTCCTTTCTTTATCGCACCTGCCCATTGACTGGTAGGCTACAACCTTAAGAACCTGAGCATGGCCCATGAGGCTTAGCTACTCATAACTGTAGGTCATGATGGGGTGTGATTGGTCAGGAGGTTAAAGCGCAAGTTATGTAGGGTAATCAAAGGAATAGAATGCCCTTTCATTTGGGCGACGCCCTTTCGTTTGGGCGAAAAGTAGTACTACATGATAGTAAAAAAAGAAGGGTGGTATCGTACTCGTGGGGAGCAAATGTTGAATGGAAATAAACGGTAAAACTGAGCTTTAGGGAAAGAAATGGCATAACTATTTGATGTTCCATGTGTTGGTGAGAACATTGCCATTGTCGTCTTTTAGCCGGTAGGCGCCTAGTCGGATCACCTCGGTCACCATGTATGGTCCTTCCCATGGTGGAGAGAGCTTATGTTTCTCCTTGGTTGATTGGGTCCTCTGGAGTACGAGATCATCGATCTCGAGGATCCTCCACCTGATTTTTCTTTCATCGTACCTGCGGAGAGTTTGCTGGTAACAAGTGGAGTGGATGACGATTGTCTCATGTGCTTCCTCGAGTAGGTCGACCACGTCCTACTGAACCTCTGCGGCTCAGTCTCGATCGAAGGCTTTTGCTCTTAGGGCGCCATGATCAAGGTCGGATGGCAAAACTGCTTCGGTTCTGTATGCCAGGAAGAAAGGGGTGAACCCTGTGGATCGGTTTGGGGTCATTCTTAGGCTCTAGAGGATCGCTGGGACCTCTGCAACCCATCGTTTGACATATTTTTTGAGTCAATCAAAGATGCGGGGCTTGAGTCCTTGGAGGACCATGCCATTGGCCTGCTTGACCAGACTGTTAGTGCGCGGGTGTCCGACCAAGGCCCCATCGATCTTGATGTCGTATCCATCATAGAAGTCTAGGAACTTCTTCCTAGTGAAGTTTGTTCTATGGTCGGTGATGATACAGTTAGGAACACCAAACTGATAGATGATGTCGAGGAAGAACTTGACCGCGTCTTTTGAGTGGATATTGGTGATGGGCTTTGCCTCTATCCACTTGGTGAACTTGTCCACCACCACAATTAGGTGAGTGAAGCCACCTGAGGCCTTTTTTAGGGGTCCAACAATGTCGAGGCCCTAGACCATGAATGGCCAGGTGATGGGGATGGTCTAAAGTTGTTGCATCGGTAGATGAGTCTATCAAGCGTAGAACTGACATCCTTCACACCTGTAGACCACCTCCTCTACATCTCGTAGCCTAGTGGGCCAGTAAAAACCTTGGTGAAAGGCTTTCCCAACCAATGACCTTGGGGCTGCGTGATGTCCATAGATTCTGGCATGGACCTTGAGGAGGAGCTATTTCCCCTGGTCGGTCGAGATGCACTTCATGAGTAGTCCCAACAGACTCTGTTTGTAAAGTTCATCACTGATGGCGACGAACGTCTTGGCACGTCGAGTGATTCATCGTGCTTCAATCTTTTGTAGTGGGAGAACCTCCTTGAGGAGGTAGGCGAGTAGTGGTGCTCTCTAGTCGACTGAATCGAGTGCCATCACGGCGATGTCATTGGGCAGCATTGCGATGGAGGTGCCAAAGTCAGAGACCCTGAGCACTCAGTCAGGGTCGGGGTGTGTTGGGAGGTCAGAGCCCCTGAGTATTAGATTGGTGTTGGAGCGTGTCTAGGTCGGATCCTCTCAAATGCGGGCAGACGGCTCATGGAGGTCATTTACAAAGACCCATCGGTGGGTAGTTCACTTTTAGCCGCTAATTTTGTGAGGAAGTCAGCAGCATCGTTATCCTTTTGAGGTACATGATGCAACTCAATCCCTCAGAACTTGTCCTTGAGCTTATGCACCTCCTAGTAGTACGCTGCCATGAGAGGGCTCTTGCAGGAGGACTCCTTCATGACTTGGTCGACGACCAACTTTGAGTCACCATGGACATACAACCGCATGGCGCTGAGCTCAACATCGATGTGCAGTCTGTTGATGAGGTCCTTATACTCTATGGCATTGTTTGAGGCTGAAAAATGTAGACAAATCATGTATTAGAGTCTGCTCCCATCCGAGGAGATTAGAACCACTCTAGCTCCCAAGCCAGGTGCCATGACTGACCTATCAAAGTACATCATCTAGTACTCGTGGGTAATGTTTAGGGTCGGGAGCTGGACTTTTGTCCATTCAGCGATGAAGTTAGTGAGAGCCTAAGAATTAATAGCAATGCAGGGGACATACCTGATGTTGTGGCCCATGAGCTCGAGAGCCCACTTGGAGATTTGGCCAGCGATGTCATGGTTACGGACAATCTCCCCGAGTGGGTATGAGGTGATGACCATGACCTCATGGTTGGTGAAATAGTGCAGGAGCTTCCAGGTCGCCATCAGCATGACAAACAGAAGCTTCTGAACCTAGGGGGTAGCAAACCTTGGCATCAGTGAGTACCTCACCGACAAAGTACACCAGTCGCTAGACCTTCAAGGGGTGTCTCGGCTTCTCCCTCTCGACGATGAGGGCGATGCTCACAATGTGGTTGTTTACCACGATGTAGAGGAGAAGAGATTCTCCTCATTTGGGAGCGACAAGGATTAGGCCTAAAGTTAGTGATGCTTTTAGGCTTTCCAAAGCCGGCTGTGCCTCCTCTATCTAGACGAATGCGTCTGCCTTTTTGAGGAGTTTGTAGAGAGGCATCCTCGTTTGCCTAGTTGGGAGATGAACTAGCTCAAGGCGGCCAAATTGCTAGTGAGCCTCTGTACGCCCTTGACATTGCGTATAGGGCCCACATTGGAGATGGCCAAGATTTTTTCGGGGTTGGCTTTGATGCCACGCTCAGACGTGATGTATCCAAGTAGCTTCCCCTTTGGAACCCTAAAAACATATTTTTTGAGATTCAATTTGACGTTGAACCTTTGAAGGTTCATGAATGTTGCGGCCAAGTTTGCGATCAGGTCGCTAGCTTGAGCCATTTTCACCACTATGTCATTTACATAGATGGCTATTATTGGTTTCGATTGCTCGACTTGGTTAGGTTGGTTGGGTGTGTCAATTTGGTTGGCGAAGCATCGCTGCATGCACTGTTGATAGGTGGTGCCAGCGTTCTTCAGACCAAAAGGCATGGTTACATACCAGTACAAACCATATGGGGTGATGAATGAAGTCATGACTAGGTTGGACTCTTTCCCCATGATCTGGTGGTAGGCTGAGTAGGCATCCAAAAAGGAGAGTATTTCGCATCCTAAGGTGGAGTCAACTATCTGGTCTATGCGTGGCAAAAGAAAATGGTCCTTTAGAAATGCCTTGTTGAGGCCAATATAATCAACACACATTCTCCATTCCCCATTCTTCTTTTTTTCACAAGAATAGGGTTAGCTACCCAGTCGGAGTGGTATACCTCTTTGATGAATCTGGTAGCCAGGAGTTTGGCAATCACCTCGCCTATGGCCCTACGCCTCTCATCGTCAAAGCAACACAGGCATTGGTTGGCAGGCTTTGAGCCTAGGACGAGGCGTAATGCATGTTGGGTGACCTCCCTTGGTATGCCTAGCATGTTAGAAGATTTTCACGTGAAGACATCACGATTGGTGCATAGGAAGTTGGTGAGCTCGCTTTCCTATTTGGCTGGGAGCTTGGTCCCAATCCGCACCGTCTTGGTCAGGTCGGTGGGGTCGATCCCCACCACCTTGGTTTCCTTAGTTAGGTGGAAGGCACTCGAGGAGGTTAGCTCGTTGCAGTCGAGGACTGCTAGTGTCGCTGAATTAATGAGCTCTAGGAGCTCGATAGAGTTGATGACGACAGTGGCGAGCTTGTAATGCTCATGGTCGCATGTGTAGGCATGCGAAAAGGTGCTACCCATGGTGATGACGCCATTTGGCCCTAGCATCTTTAGCTTGAGGTAGGTGTAGTTGGGGATTGCCATGAACTTGGCATAGCATGGCCGCCCCAAGATGGCGTGGTAGGATCCCAGAAAGTCCACTACCTCAAAGGTTAGGACCTCCAAGCAGAAGTTAGCATGGTCGCTAAACATGACGAATAGGTCAATCTGCCCTAGTGGATACACCTGCGTCCCTAGGATCACACCATGGAAGGGAGAGCTCACTGGGCGGAGCTGAAAGGTCCTAATGGCTAGAGGGGGGTGAATAGCCTATTAAAAATTTCTACAACAACACTTAACAAAACGGTTAGACAATAATGAGGTGAAGCAAGTGTTGCGCTAGGTGGCAGCAACCACCAAGAGTAACAAGCGAACCCCGCAGTGAAACATGAACACCAAGTGCCTCTAGATGCAAACACTCAAGCAATGCACTTGGATTCACTCCCAATCTCACAAAGATGTTGAATCTATGATGGAGATGAGTGGGAGGGCTTTGGCTCAGCTCACAAGGTTGCTATGTCAATGCAAATGGCCAAGAGAGTGAGCTTGAGCCAGCCATGGGGCTTATATAAAAGCCCCCATGAAATAGAGCTATTGTACCCCTTCACTGGGCACAACACGGGGTGACCGAACGCTTCGGTCAGATCGACCAGGCACAGGACCCCAACGTCTGGTCACCCGATGCTTACCACATGTCATTGGCTTCAAATGTTGTTCGCCCGATCTCAATGGTTAAATGATGACTGGACGCGCTGCTCGAAGTGACCAGATGCACCAACACCAGCGTCTGGTCATTTCTAGTAAGGTACCAGAAGCAAAAAATCATGACCGGACGCGTCCGGTCATGCTTGACCAGACTCACCCAGCGTCTGGTTAGTCACCCTCTTCACTGTGTCCTGCCACGTCAGTAGGACTAGACGCATCCCATCAGCGTCCGGTCACTAAGTGCCCCAGCATCCGGTCGAAGACTAACGCCAGCGTCTTCACTACTTCCATTGACCGGATGCAGGATCCCAGCGTCCGGTCACTACGTGACTAGTGTGACTAACTCCTTTTCAACTCTATCTTCTTCACCCTTGCTCAAATGTGCCAACCACCAAGTGTATCACCTTGTGCACATGTGTTAGCATATTTTCACAAATATTTTCAAGGGTGTTAGCACTCCACTAGATCCTAAGTGCATATGCAATGAGTTAGAGCAGCTAGTGGCACTTTGATAACCGTATTTCGATATGGGCTTTCACCCCTCTTAATAGTATGTCTATCGATCCTAAATGTGATCACACTCACTAAGTGTCTCGATCACTAAAACAAAATGGCTCATACCATTTATACCTTTGCCTTGAGCCTTTTGTTTTCTCTTTCTTCTTTTCAAGTCCAAGCACTTGATCATCACCATAGGCATCACCATCATCATGTCATGATCTTCATTTGCTTCACCACTTGGAATGTGCTACCTATCTCATGATCACTTGATAAACTAGGTTAGCTACTTAGGGTTTCATTCAATTCACCAAAACCAAACTAGAGCTTTCAATCTCCCCCTTTTTGGTAATTGATGACAACCCTTACACAAAGATATGAATTGAAATTCAATTGAATCCATGTTGCTTGCCCAACCATTTTTACCATGTGTAAAAGAATATGGACAAGTTTCATGAACCCCAAACTAAGAGTTTGGATTGTAGCTTGCACATATGCTTAGATAGGAAATATAGGAGACAATGTCTACCAAATAATGCTAAGGTATAAAAGATAGGACCTTTGAAGCGTGATACCAATCAGGAGTGCACCATTATACCATCCTTAGTGCCATGGTTAGTTCGATACAACTAGGAAATGAAATCACTAGATAACCTATGCATGCTAGATTTTCATTTCATTATTTACACCTTCAACTAGCATACACCACACAAGCATGGATATTGAAATTTAAAACTTGTGCCATGCAAGCAAACATATGAAATGCACATTCGAATACACCATACAAGTTCATGAGCTTGCTCCCCCTACTTGTGTGCTCAAAGTTTTAATTGATCCCTTTCCTTTGTCATATCTCTCCCCCTTTGTCAAGTTCTCCCCCTATCACTTATATCTTTGTTTCTTTTCTAATATCTTTGTTTTTCTCCCCATAGTACTAATATCACTAATATCTTTGTTTTTCTCCCCCTTTGTCATCAATGACCACAAAGTTTCAAAATGTAGATAGGTTGAGATTATCAATGTCAATCAATGGGGTGAGGATCATTTTCTCAAATTTGGTCTAATCTAGATCATTTGCCAAAGATATTTAACTCGGTTTGATCCAAGGACAAGCTTCTTCACACCTCCAAATAAGGGTTATCTTGTACCATGTTGAGTCAAATACTTAGAGCTCATTTTCTAGATCAAACACTAGGTTTATAAGCCCACAAACATGTCATATGCTACCACTAGACCAAAATAAGCATAGAAGCAATAGTGGTACCATACAATCATCAAATTCATTTGATTTTCATGAATGAGCCTATTAAATATGAAAGATGTCTAGATGCACTAAACAAGTCCTTAGCAAGGATGTGTGCCATGCCAATCAACTTTTACCTTGGATTGCTTCGAAGGAGAGGCATGTCATATAAGTAGGGGTGCATCAACACATATTTGAGAAATCTAATATGTTCAACTCATTCCTTAGCTTGCAAAACCTTTTCTCATCCTAATGGCTTGGTGAATATATCGGCAAGTTGATCTTCGGTGCCTACACTCTCATTAAAAATGTCCCCATTTTTGTTGGTGATCTCTTATGAAATGATGGCGGACATCAATGTGCTTTGTTCTTGCATGTTGAACCTGGATTGTTGGTCATCTTGATTGCACTCTCATTGTCACATAGCAATGGCACTTTCTTGAACTTGATTCCAAAATCACTCAAAGTGGCCTTCATACAAAGTATTTGTGCACAACAACTACTGGCGGATATGTATTCGGCTTCGGCTGGTTGATAATGCAACTACTATTTTGCTTCTTTGATGACCATGAAATAAGTGATCTTCCCTAACAATTGACATGTGCCTGAGGTGCTCTTCCTTTCAACCTTGCATCCCGCATAATCCGAGTCAGAGTAGCCAACTAGCTCAAACTTTGCTCCTTTGGGATACCACAAACCAATATTTTGTGTATGCTTCAAGTACCTCAATATTCTCTTTGTAGCCTTCAAATGACTTTCTATTGGTAAGGCTGAAATCTTGCACACATGCATACACTAAACATGACATCCAGCCTTGATGCGGTCACATAGAGTAGGATTCTAATCATAGACCGATACAATTTTTCATCCATCATATTTCCACTTACATTACTATCCAAGTTGCCATTTGTTCCCATTGGTGTACTAATGGCTTTGCTATCACTCATGCCAAACTTCTTGATCATGTCCTTGATATACTTGCCTTTACTCACAAAAGTACCATTCTTCAATTGCTTGATTTAAAGACCAAGGAAGTAACTCAACTCTCCAATCATGAACATCTCAAACTCATTAGACATCATCTTTCCTAAACTCATCACAAAAATCTTGATTGGTTGATCCAAATATGATATCATCAACATAGATTTATAACACAAATAAATCTTTTCTAATCTTCTTGATAAAAAAGTGGTGTCAACCATGCCCATCATGAACCCTTTAGAGAGTAGGAAGTCCCTCAATCTCTCATACCATGCTCTAGGTGCTTGCTTCAAGCCATACAATGCCTTCTTCAACTTGTACACATGGTCATGGCTTCTTATCATCTTCAAAACTGGGAGGTTGCTCAACATATACTTCTTCATTTATGTAACCATTGAGAAATGCACTCTTGACATCCATTTGATAGATCTTGATGTTGTGGGCACAAGCATAGGCTAGCAAGATTCTAATTGCTTCTAATCTAGCAACCGGAGCATATGTTTCTCCAAAGTCAAGACCTTCAACTTGTGTATATCCTTGTGCTACCAATCTTGTTTTGTTCCTTACTATTATCCCATCTTGATCTTGCTTGTTTCTAAAGACCCATTTGGTTCCAATCACTATTGTGTCCCTTTGGTCTCTCTACTAATTCCCATACTTGATTTCTTGTGAAATTATTCAATTCTTCATGGCATAGCATTCACCCTAATCAACATCCTTCAATGCTTCATCTATCTTCTTTGGTTCAATGGATGATACAAATGAGAAATGCTCACAAAATGAAGCCAATCTTGATCTTGTTTGTACACCTCTAGAAATGTCACCAATGATAGTGTCTAATGGATGATCCCTTACAATATTGGTTGGTTGGAGGATTAGAACTTGATTGCTTGCACTTGCTTGATCATTGGTATTGAGATGATGTACTAGCCACTTGATCATGTTCATTATCATGAGAGCCACTTGTGCTAGCTTGATTTGTATTATCTTGCACATTTGAGTTAGAGAGCACTTGCACTTGATCATTTTCATCATCATTCTCTTGCCCTAGGCCTCAATTCACCAACTTCCATGTTCTTCATGGCATTTAAAAGTTGAATGCCTCTAATATCTTCTAAGTTCTCATTCTCTTCTTGTGAACCCTTAGTTTCATCAAATTCAACATCATGAACTTCCTCAAGAGTACCACTATCCAAATTCTAAACTCTATATGCTTTGCTTGTAGTTGAATATCTAAGTAGGAATCCTTCATCATATTTCTTGTCAAACTTGCCCTAATCTAGTGCCTTTCTTCAAGATATAGCATTTGCAACCAAAGACCCAAAAATATGCAATGTTGGGCTTTCTACCATTCAAGAGCTCATATGGTGTCTTCTCTTTCAATGGGTGACAATAGAGACGGTTGCTACAATAGCAAGTTGTGTTGATAGCTTTGGCCCAAAAAGATTGACTCACTATTATACTCACTAAGCATAGACATTGCCATATCAATGAGTGTTCTATTCTTTCCTCTCAACAAGGCCATTTGATTAGTGTAGTGTACTTGGCCTAAGAATTGATGTCTAATTCCAAATTCATCACACAATTCATTAATTCTAGTGTTCTTGAACTCACTACCATTGTCACTTCTAACTCTCTAGATGGTTGTTTCAAACTCATTGTTAATGCCATTAGCAAATGATTTGAATGTTGCAAACACATCACTTTTTTCCTACTAGAAAGAATACCCAAGTGTATCTAGTGTAATTATCCACTATCACAAAGCCATATTTGTTACCACCAATGCTAGTGTATTGAGTTGGTCCAAACAAGTCCATGTGCAATAACTCAAATGCTTTACTAGTGCTCATCATGCTTTTCTTGGGATGGGTGTTTCCAACTTGTTTTCCTGGCTTGACAAGAGCTACAAAGCTTATCCTTTTCAAACACAACATCTTTCAAGCCTCTAACCGAGTCATGCTTAACCAATCTATTCAATTGCTTCATTCCAACATGACCAAGCCTTCTATGCCATAACCAACCCATACTAGACTTAGTGAATAAGCATGTAGATAATTTAGCTTCACTAGCATTGAAATCAACCAAGTATAGATTCTCATATCTAAAGCCTTTGAAGATCAAGTTAGAGCCATCTACACTTATGATCTCTACATCATCTACCCCAAATATGCATTTGAAATCCAAGATCACACAATTGAGCCACGTATAGCAAATTAAAGTTCAAGCTCTCTACTAGCAACACATTGGAAATACTCATGTCATTGGATATTGCAATCTTACCAAGCCCTCTTGACCTTGCCTTTGCCATTGTCACCAAATGTGATACTATCATAACCATCATTTCCTATTGGTGTTGATTGAGTTGAACATTCTTACATCACCGGTCATGTGTTGAGTGCACCCACTATCAAGAACCCAATGCCTTCCTCCTGACTTTATAATTGACCTACAAAAGAAGATATATTCTTTTTAGGTACCCAAACTTGCTTGGGTCCTTGAAGGTTAGTCACTAAGCTCTTTGGCACTCAAATGACTTTCTTCTTTGAGCCCATCCATGGTTTACCAATGAACTTAGCCTTTACACCATTTGCACCCTTGGTAAGCATATAGAAAGAATCAAGCTTAACGGAGGATATATTAGCATTTTTGCTTTTGTTGTTGTATTCATGCTCTTTATGACCAACTTGCTTGCAACTAGTAGCAAAACCGATCCATTGTTCTTCACAAAACTAGTCTTGTGAGGAGTAAAGGCCAGCCTTGCCTTTCTTGGGGATATAGCCCAATCCCTCTTTGTAGAGAGAAGCTCTTTGGCTACCCAAGCACAAAAGCAAGCGGTCCTCACCACCATAGGCCTTAGCCAAGGTGTGAGTGAGCTTATTGACCTCCTTCTTGAGGTTCTCATTCTCAACCATTAGTGAAGCATCACAAGTGAAACCATCACTACTAGATGAGGTCGAAGTAGAAGTACTACAAGAAGGGTTAGCAGGAGCAACAATGATAGGCATAGATAATGATTCATCAATTATATCACAAGTTAAGCCTATATTGCAAGTCTCAACATGCTTCTTTTTATTTTGCTCATCAAGCAAAGAGGAATGAGCCATTTCAAGCTTTTTATGAGCTTTGCCAAGCTTCTCATGGGCTTCCTATAGCCTCTCATGAGATACATTGAGCTCATCAAAGGCTTGCTTAAGGGCTTTTAGTTCCTTACGCAAGCTTTTGCATTCCCTTCTCTTAATGTTAAAGTGTTCTTTAGCATCTTCTAGCATGTTAAATAGTTCATCCTTAGTAGGTTCATCATCATCACTATCACTATCATTTTCATTTTTATTTTCATTATCATGTTCTTCATCACTTCCATCATCACAAATTTGTACCTTAGTGGCCTTAACCATGAAGCATGATGGTGTGTCGAAGAGAGAAGGCTTCTCATTGATAGCAATGCTTGCAAGTAGCCTTCTTCTTGGTGGTCTTGTCATCATCACTATCATCATCATCACTTGAGGAGGCATCACTATCCCAAGTTACCACATATGAATCCACCCTTCTTCTTGAAGGTCATCTTGTCCTTCTTCTCTTTCTTTTCCTTCTTGTCCTTCTTCTATGTTCTTCTTATCATCATCTTTGTCGCTATTGTATGGGCATTCAGCAACAAGATGATCTTTGCTTCCACAATTGAAGCACCTTCTTGACTCTTCCTTGTACTTGGATGAAGACTTCTTTCTTCTAGCACTGGTAGCCCTTCTTCATCATGAACTTGCCAAATCTCTTGACAAGAGAGCCATCTTCTCATCATCATCATCATCCCATGAGCCATCATCTTCACTTGATGTATCTTGCTTTGCCTTACCCTTGGATGATGTTGCCTTGAATGACATGCTCTCTTCATCCTTCTTCTCATCTTTCTTCTCCTTCTTTTCTTCCTTCTCATCATCATCTCTATATGTATCATCGGTCATTACATCTCCCAACACTTGGTTTGATGTCATGGTGTCCAAACCACTCCTCACTAGAATAGTGACCAATGTACCAAATCTTGAAGGCAAACATCTCAAGAACTTGTTGGAGAAGTCCTTGTCCTTCACCTCTTCTCCAAGTGCTTTGAGATCAGTTGACAAGCACTTGAAGCCTATGGAACATCTCCGGCACACTCTCATCCTCCTTCATCTTGAAGCTTGCAAACTTTTCTTTGAGAATGTATGCCTTTGCACCCTTCATGGCTTGAGTGCCCTCAAATGATTCCTCCAATTTCTTCCATGCCTCATGAGCTCTCTCAATGTTCTTGATTTGCTCAAAAGTTCTCTCATCCAAAGCATCATGGATGGCACTAAGAGCAATGTCATTATTTTGGAGTAGCATTTCTTCAGCGGCGGTGGGAGCCTCTTCATCTTCAATCTCAATCTTTGTCTCTACCACCTTTCAAACCTTCCTATTGATTGACTTGATATAAGTTGTCATCTTAGCTTTCCAATAGGGATAATTTGAGCCATCAAATTTGGGTGGCTTCTTGGTGTTGTTGATTTGAGCCATTTTTACACCGAAGGTTGTTAAGCCTCAAATCACAGGTGACCTCGGCTCTGATACCACTTGAAAGGTCCTAATGGCTAGAGGAGGGTGAATAGCCTATTAAAAATTTCTACAACAATACTTAACAAAATGGTTAGACAATAATGAGGCGAATCAAGTGTTGCGCTAGCCTACTAAAATTGCAAGCCACCTAACACAATTCTAGTTTATATAGTTTCTATCCACACAATAGCTATGTCACCACACTAAGTTAGTGTGCTCTCAAATGCTAACTAAAGAGCCACACTAACCAAACTAACAAGCTCTCACAACTAGCTACACTAAAGAGCTTGACAACTAGTTTGCTGGTAATGTAAAGAGAGTGAGCAAGATGGTTATACCGCCGTATCGAGGAAGGAGCCAATCAATCACAAGAATGAATACCAATGAAGACCAATCACCTCGAATCAAATGATGACACTAATGATTTTTTACCGAGGTTCACTTGCTTGCTAGCAAGCTAGTCCTCGTTGTGGTGATTCACTCACTTGGAGGTTCACGCACTAATTAGCATCACATGCCAAACCCTCAATAGGGTGCCTGCACAACCAACACAAGATGAGGATCACAAGCCACTGAACAATCCACTAGAGTACCTTTTGGCTCTCCGCTGGGGAAAGGTCAAGAACCCCTCACAATCACCATGATCAGAGCCTAAGACAATCATCAACCTCTGCTCGATGATCCTCACTGCTCTAAGCCATCTAGGTGGCGGCAATCACCTAAGAGTAACAAGGCGAATCCATTAGCAAAACACAAACACCAAGTGCCTCTAGATGCAAACACTCAAGCAATGCACTTGGATTCACTCCCAATCTCACAAAGATGTTGAATATATGATGGAGATGAGTGGGAGGGCTTTGGCTAAGCTCACAAGGTTGCTATGTCAATGCAAATGGCCAAGAGAGTGAGCTTGAGCCAGCCATGGGGCTTAAATAGAAGCCCTCATGAAATAGAGCCAGTTGTACCCCTTCACTGGCACAACATAGGGGTGACCGAACACTCCGGTCAGATCGACCGGATGTAGGACCCCAGCGTCCGGTCGCCCGATGCTTACCATGTGTCATCAGCTTCAAATGCTATTCGCCCAATCTCAATGGTAAAGTGATGACCGGACGTGCTACTGCTCGAAGTGACCGGATGCACCAACACCAGTGTCTGGTCATTTCCTAGTAAGGTACCAGAAGCAAAAAATCATGACCAGACACGTTCGGTCATGCTCGACTGGACTCACCCAGCGTCCAATCAGTCACCCTCTTCACCGTGTGCTGCCACGTCAGTAGGACCGGACACACCCCATCTGTGTCTAGTCACTAAGTGCCCTAGCGTCTGGCCAAAGACTGATGCCAGCGTCTTCACTGCTTCCACTGACCGGACATAGGATCCCAGTGTTCGGTCACTGCATGACCAGCGTGACTAACTCCTTTTCAACTCTATCTTCTTCACCCTTGCTCAAATGTGCCAACCACCAAGTGTATCACCTAGTGCACATGTGTTAGCACATTTTCACAAACATTTTCAAGGGTGTTAGCACTCCACTAGATCCTAAGTGCATATGCAATGAGTTAGAGCATCTAGTGGCACTTTGATAACCATATTTCGATATGGGTTTCACCCCTCTTAATAGTATGGCTATCGATCCTAAATGTGATCACACTCACTAAGTGTCTCGATCACTAAAACAAAATGGCTCCTACCATTTATACCTTTGCCTTGAGCCTTTTGTTTTTCTCTTTCTTCTTTTCAAGTCCAAGCAATTGATCATCACCATGGCATCGCCATCATCATCTCATGATCTTCATTTGCTTCACCACTTGGAATGTGCTACCTATCTCATGATCACTTGATAAACTAGGTTAGCACTTAGGGTTTCATCAATTCACCAAAACCAAACTAGAGCTTTCAAAAGCTTCGACCAGGGGATGCGCATGGCGTTGATGGTGTCGACGTAGAGAATGTTGAGGTCGCTGCCTCTGTCCATGAGCACCTTGGTGAGGCACTTCTTGCAGACGATGGGGTCGATGAAGAGTGGGTAGTGACCTAGTCGGGCGATGTGGGAAGTATGGTCTCTCTGATCCAAAGTGATCGGGGAGTCCAACCAGCTAAGGAAAGAGGGGATGGCCCACTCAGCGATGCATGCCTCTTTGTAGCATACCATGTGCTGGTGCTTGGAGTGGATGGTGACAGATCCCCCAAAGATCATGAGGCATTCCTCAGGGTTAGGGAAGCTGTCTTCATCCTTGCTCGTTGTGCCTCCTTTCTTGGCCGCCTCCTCCTTACCTTTCCCTTCCTTTGGCTTGCCGGCTTGCCACAGGAAGTGTTTAAGGAGCTCATAGTACTTGTAGAGGTGCTTGACGGGGTAGGTGTGGTTGGTACATGGACTCTCCATGATCTTGTCAAAGTGGTTGGGCTAACCTTGTTGGGGCTGCTTGCCCGCTCGATCAGCCGCAGCGACCAAAGCTAGGTTGGCCGGTCAGCGCCGATCCTTCTTGTTCTTCTCACCTTGGTCCTCACGCTTGGCCTTGACCCTATCCCGACCACCAATGAAGACCGCCCTAACCACCTCTAAACCTAAGGCATCATTCATGGTGATGTCAAATAGGTCATGGGTGGTATGGGGCTTCACACAGTCGAGCTTATGGATCAAGGACTCATAGGTTGTCCTAGAGAGGAACGCGCTAATGACGTCCGTGTTGATGTCATCAGGAAGGGTGTTCCACTACTTTAAGAACCTATGGATGTAATTCCGCATGGACTCATTAGGCTCCTACTGGCTGCTCTTGAGGTCCTAGGAATTCCCAGGATGAACATATGTCCCCTAGAAATTTCTAACAAAGACCCTCTTGAGATCCGCCTAGTCGCGAATGCTGTCGAGCAGAAGGAATTTGAGCCATGCTTGAACATGCTCCCCCACGCAGATGGGGAGGTACTGGATGTTGAAGTAGTCATCATCCACTCCTCTAGCTTGGCAGGCGAGCCAGAAGTCTTCGAGCCATATACCGAGGTTATCTTCCCGGTGTATCTGGCGATGTTGGTGGGTAGTTAGAAGTGTTGTGGGAACAACGCTTTCTATATGTGACGACAAAGGCCCATGGCCTCAGGCCATCTAGGCTAGGGCTTTGGTCATTTGGTTGGTCACCATGCCTAGGGTGCGTGTCCCCACACTCCTCGATGGTTAGGCCATGGCCAGCGTCGCCCGCTCTTGCCGCCACTCGATGGACGTCATCATCATGCCAGGCGTGACGTCGATTGTTGATGATGCTGTGAGCATCATGGTTTGGCCCAAGCCATTTGTGCACAGGTGGTCGGCATGGAGCGGGCGTGGGGTCAGGCTATAGTGTAGCTATGGCTTCCTGCCTCATGCCCAACAACTGTAGTGGTGAGTGGATGGAGCAATTCGACTGGTGCGGCCCCAGTTCCCCGGTGGGGCAAGAGGCCATGAGCTGGTGTCATGACATAGAGCTCTCTACCTGTTGAACGGTGGTGGTCTCCACCAGTGCCTAGAGGTTCCGGTGGATTGCCTGTTGCTAGGGGTCGGTAGGCTTGGAGAGGCCACGCAGAAGCATCGCCACAGCAGTGATGTTCTTGCTAGTCCGAGCAAACTAAGAGGGTCATTCCGTCCATCTAGGATGTTACGCTAGACCTAACGGCCATGACCCCAAGCGTTGCTCACCGAGTTACATGCATGTGGCATAGCGTGCTATGCCGAGCACGCCAGCATAGGTGGCAGCTGGCTCTGCCGCCTTTGTTGTAACTCCTCGCCGTGCTCCTGTGCATGCACTACGGCCTTCACATAGGGTCTAGAGGGTGTGAGTCTATAGAGACTGCACTACCACTAGTGGTTGTCCTAGGGTGTTTGCCATAGCGTACTCCTAGGATAGAGGGTGGCTAGGTGCCATGACGCCGCCGATGCTAGAGTCATCGCTTTTAACCTTGTCATCGACGAGGTAATGGAAGGAGGTAGGAGCATAACCCACCATCCCCATGAACTCAGACATGAGAGGAGGCAATGTCAGCATCCTTTGGAGCCCCCATGTGCATGCGTCCATGGGGGACACGAAGCCATAGGGGAACCAGTCGCACGGCAGTCGTGGTGGGGACAATAGGGTCCCTTCGAAGAGTCAGCAAAAGGTGTTAAATAGTGAGTAAAGAACAATATATACATCACTCACCGTGGGGTTTGAGCCTAGCATGGGCTTGAGGCGAAGCGTGTCTTGACATTGGGGTCATCGAGTGGCCTGAGGCTGGTGGAGAGCTATCGCACCCAATTTTGCAAAGCAAAACCAAGTACTCATATATGTGCGCCCAGGATGTCCAAACACACACATATATCACAAATTGCAATAGTATCAAAGTAAAGTACTTATTACATCGCATATCTCATCATAAAGTTAAATACAAAGTTTGCTCGAAGGCAATATTATTACAAACACAGCGGAATAACTAGCCCAACTGCCACAGGGACTCCAACTGGTGAACGTCTCCCTAGTAGTCCTGGATATCCTCCAGAAACTCTTCATATCCATTATCGGTTACCCATCTAGGATTTTCATTGGATGTAAAGCAAGTGTAAGCTCACCATGCTTAGCAAGTATAACAAAGGGATCTATGAGGCTCAAATAGGCTTGACCCTGTTTGACTGCGGTTCGCAATTTTAGTTGATCAATTTTTAGCAACCTAAATTACTACTTTAATGAACAGTCCCAATTCCTAAGTGGTATTAAAGTATCATCAAGCTTTATCTCATAACCCATCCATCCATTATCCACAGTAACCACTAATCTCAAAGGATCCAGACCGCTCGTATCCGTGAGCACAGCTGTTATAATAGGTTAATTATTTATGTAGAAATTGTATATCTTTACCCACCGAGCCGTGATTCCCAATGCCGGGGTTTGCAAGACCCACTACACCTCTTCCTAGTAAGTGTGGTAGAGATTCACTATGAAACCCTTAGCTAGTTGCACTAACAGGTCGTAGCTACAAAGGAATGGCACATGTGGGCATCGCACCACGGTGCACACCCTAACAGAAAAAGGAAAGATACCCTCTTACCCCTTACTAGAGCTACAGACGAGCTAGTACAATCTAGATAATAGGTTAAAGTTAGAGCCATGTGACACTCGGGGTTGTACGGTCCCTCCTGGGTTGCCACTTCAAGATTAAGTCCTTATGGAGAGGCACTAGAGTACTCAACCCCATACTCTAGCCCCCTATCTGTTGCTAAAAAGTTCCATTTTATCACATTGCATATAGTCTTTAAACATGTTTAACAATTACTTCATGTTAAGCACTGCAGCATCTATCCAAAATGTCTACCTAATAAACCCAGGTATCAAGGATATGTGGTACAAGGAATCATCTAGGTAAAGTCCTTAAAGGCAATTCAAATTAAACTCATGCATGAATGTAAGTGGTAGTAGTTCATAGATAACAAGGGGCCTTTGGTACACTTGCCTTCCTCAAAGTCATCTTGGGAGTACTGCTAATCCTGCTGGGGATCCTCAGTCACCTCGAATGGCTCACCCTCTAATCATGATCCAAACATCAATCAAGCATCATTCCAATCATTACATGCATACAAGATAGAACTCCATTAGAACAGTACACCAAATAGTGAAAACATATGTTGAAAAGCTTACAGATCTATTCTACGCATTGCTATGAACACATGAGAGAAAGAATCACTTAAATCAGACTTAAAACGTGAAAGTTATGCATGAAATAAGATGTAATGGCAATTCGGTAAATAAACTAACCTATTTTTGAATTAAAACAATTAAAAATCTGAATTTAAATGAAATTTGGACTGGGCATACTATTTCTGGAAATGACAGGGTTCTAAACGAATAAAATCAGGACCGAAAAATAATTGTTTTGAACTAACCAGGACTGCGGGTTGATTCACTAAAAACCGGGGGGCTATTTTATAAAACTGGCATGGCTGACCATGTGTTGACCCAGGGCTGCTAACTCATTGACACGTGGCGCACTGTGGTTCGCTCGGTGCACCACATGGCATAGACCGGTGCTGACGCAGGCACGGTGCGCCGGGTCCATGGTTCACCGTGGACCGACCACTTAAATCCAACCGGTATCTAATCTGGGCCATCCGTGCTAGATCCAATGGCACAGGGGTGAGGGCCGGGTGGTGGCTCACTGGGGAAGAAGGAGATGCCAGCGGCGCCATGGCTGGTGCGACTAGAACTTGGGCTATGGCTTCCCAGGGCGCCAAAACAAGATCTGAGGGCATAGAAAGACGGAGGGGCTCACCGTGAGTCATCTGGAGGGGAACGCGGCGTCCGGGAAGGCTCCGAAGCTGGTTGTCGACAGCGGCCACGAACTGGAGAGAGAAAAGGTGCGCGGGTGAGGATGTAGCCGGGCAAAACAAGGCCAAAACATGAATTGGGGAGTACCAACGGGCGTGGGGAAGTTCGGCGGTGCTTCGGGTGGCTTTGGCGACGGCGTTCGCGCTCGGGAGGGGGGATTCACCGGCGGTGGTGGCTCACAGCAGCGGGCAAGGGATGGAGAAGGGCAGAGGGGAGGCTTGGCCTTTATAGGTGGGTGGCTGCGGCGTAAAAGGAAGGGAAGCAAGGCGGGTTCGGTGCTTTCCATACGGGCACCGGTGGCCTTCCATCGGAGCCGCGCCATTGACGGGCAGAGAAAGGAAAGGGAGCGTTGGGGAAGGAAGGTGGAGGAAGAAGGCAGCGCTGACGAGTGGGGCCAGTGGTGCAGAGGGAGAGAGAAGGGAGAGAGCGGCGGCGTGGGCGTTGCGGGCCGTGGTGCCGAGGTGGGCTACGCTGGTGGGCTGGCTCGGCGGTGAAGGCCGGCCGAGTTGATACGCGCGCACGGGTGGCAAGCTGGGCCGCACGGGGTGTAGGCCAGCACGTCAGCGTGGGGTAGCCGCCGAGTGGGCTGCGCTAGGCAAGGCAGGCCAGGAAGGGGGAATAAGAAGGCTGGGCTGGTTGGAGTTGGGCCAGAAGGTCAATTTTTTTTCCAAATCAAATTTTTATCCAATTCTATTTTCTCCATTT
The DNA here is from genome assembly GCF_019320115.1 of Miscanthus floridulus. Classification (NCBI taxonomy): domain Eukaryota; kingdom Viridiplantae; phylum Streptophyta; class Magnoliopsida; order Poales; family Poaceae; genus Miscanthus; species Miscanthus floridulus. The sequence continues at coordinate 128,063,544 of NC_089580.1, read as the reverse complement.
TCATTTTTAAGCCAAATTCAAATAAGTTTTGAATGCAAAATTTCAATCACCTAGCCCTACACTCAATCAAAACCCATATGATTCGGCATAAATACAACAAACAAGTTTCTAAACTTATAGTTTATTTTATTTATACAATATTTATTATTTGGCCTATGTTAGAAATACCTAGAAAATGTATAAATAGGTCAAGAATTTAATTGCTAATTTGCAGTAGAATTTTGGGTGTTACAAACCTACCCCCCTTAGGATGAATCTTGTCCTCGAGATTTGGATGGTTCAAAGAGATTGGGATAGTCAGTTCTCAGATCTTCCTCTCTTTCCCAAGTTGCCTCATCCACTGAGTGTCTGTTCCATTGAACCTTGCATATTCTTATTACTTTGCTCCTTGTGATTCTCTCCGCTGTTTCTAGGATTCTTACTGGATATTCTTTGTATGATAGATCCCCTCGGATATCTAGTTCTTCCAAAGGTAGTTGTTCCTCAGGTACTCTCAAACATTTCTTAAGTTGTGACATATGGAAAACATCATGAACCCCTAAGAGCTGCTCCGGTAACTCTAACTGGTAAGCAACTTCTTCTCTCCTGCTGATGATCTTGAATGGTCCCACATACCTAGGTGACAACTTTCCCTTGGTATGGAATCTCTTTACTCCTTTCATAGGTGAAACTTTGAGATAGACAAAGTCACCAATTTCAAATGACAAATCTCTTCTTCTTGTGTCCGCATAGCTTTTCTGTCGGGACTGTGCAACCTTTAGGCTTTGCCTTATTGTTTGCACTTGTTTTTCTGCCAGTTGCAAAACATCTGGTCCAAAGACTTGGCTTTCCCCCGTTTGATTCCAAAACAATGGTGTTCTGCACTTCCTGCCATACAATGCCTCAAATGGTGCTATCTTAAGACTCTTTTGGTAGCTATTATTATAGGAGAATTCAGCATAAGGTAAACTCTTATCCCAACTTGTCCCATACTATAGAGCACAAGCTCTTAGCATATCCTCTAAGATCTGATTTGTTCTCTTGGTCTATCCATCTGTTTGAGGATGGTAAGCTGAGCTAAAGTTCAACTTCGTATCCATTGACTCATGCAATTTCTACCAAAAATGTGATGTGAACTGTGTACCCCTATCCGAAACAATCTTCTTTGGTACACCATGTAAACATACAATCCTTTCCATATATAACTCTGCTAACTTTGCACTCGAATAAGTTACCTTGACCGGAATGAAATGGGTCACTTTTGTCAGTCGGTCAACAATCACCTAGATAGAGTCAAATCCTCTCTGTGTACAGGGTAATCCAACTATAAAGTCCATTCCAACTTCTTCCCATTTCCATTCGGGTATCTTCATAGGCTGTAGTAAACCTGCTGGCCTCTGATGTTCTGCTTTCACTCTTTGGCACGTATCACATATAGCCACATGTTCAGCTACATCTCTCTTTAGTCCATACCACCAGTATCTCTCTTTAAGATCAAGATACATTTTAGTACTTCCTGGGTGTATGGAATAGGCTGAGTCATGAGCTTCCCTCAAGATAGACTCCCTAATAGACTTTACTTCTGGCACACAAATCCTTTTACCAAACCATACTGTCCCTTGATCATCCATATGGAATCCTGGGGCTTTACCAATCACTATATGCTCTACAATATCCTTGATCCTCTCATCACCCAGCTGTCCCTTACGAGTCTCTTGTTCCAGAGTGGATTCCACCTCTAACTCCATGGTGTTGGCCACAATACCCAAATTCAAGTATTTGAACTCCTCACACAACTCTTCTGGTAGTTGAGTTGTATAGGCCATGTTCACATAACTCCTTCTACTCAAGGCATCTGCTACAACATTAGCCTTTCCCGGGTGATAGTGGATATCCAAATCATAATCCTTGATTAACTCGAGCCATCTACGCTACGTTAGATTTAGATCTGACTGCGTGAATATATACTTCAGACTCTTATGGTCCATATAAATCTCACACTTATGACCAATCAGGTAGTCCCTCCATATCTTAAGAGCATGCACCATAGCTGCCAATTCCAGATCATGAGTCGTATAATTTAACTCATGTTTTCTCAGCTATCTAGATGCGTAGGCAACAACTCTGCCTTCTTGCATAAGAACACCTCCTAGACCTTGCCATGAGGCATCACAATAGATAGAGAAACTTTTGGTGAGATCAGGTAAGATGAGCAGTGGAGCAGAAGTTAGTCTCTTCTTCAACTCCTCAAAACTGTCCTGGCATTGTTTAGTCCATACAAATTTGGCATTCTTCTCTAACAACGCAGTCATGGGCTTGGCTAACTTAGAGAATCCCTCGATGAATCTCCTATAATACCCAGCCATACCCAGGAAACTTCGAATCTCACTAACATCTTTGGGTGGCTTCCAACTCAATACATCTCTAACCTTCTTGGGATCTACTGCTACTCCTCCATTAGAGATTATGTGACCAAGGAAAGATACTTCTTTTAGCCAGAACTCACATTTGCTGAACTTGGCATAAAGTTGATGTTCTCTAAGCTTCTGCAACACCAATCTCAAATGTTCTTCATGCTCTTCTTCATTCTTAGAATACACTAGTATGTCATCAATGAACACGACGACAAACTTGTCAAGGTACTCCATGAACACCTTGTTCATAAGATACATGAAGTAGGCAGGTGCATTTGTCAGACCAAAAGACATGACTGTGAACTCATACAGTCCGTAATGGGTCACAAAGGCGGTCTTGGGGATGTTAGTATGCCTTATCCTCAACTGATGGTATCTAGATCAAAGGTCAATCTTGGAAAACACACAAGCCCCTTTCAATTGGTCAAATAGGTCATCAATTCTAGGTAATGGGTACTTGTTCTTAATTGTGACCTCATTAAGTGACCTATAGTCTATGCACATCCTTTGTGTACCATCCTTCTTTTCTACAAACAGTATTGGTGCACCCCAAGGTGATGAACTAGGTTGAACATAACCCTTGTCTAACAATTCCCTTAATTGTTTCTTAAGTTCTGCTAATTCATTCACTCCCATTCTATAGGGTCTCTTAGCTATGGGTGCAGTTCCAGGTAAAAGTTCAATTATAAACTCGATGTCTCGGTCAGGTGGCATACCTAGCAATTCCTCAGGGAAGACATCCGGGTACTCATTTGCTATCCTTATATCTTCTATGGTTGTGCCTTCCAACTGATTAACCTGGTAGATTTCTGCAGCTGACTGAGTTGCCACATACACCACTTCTTCTCCAGTTGAAGTGATAAGATTCACAGAACTATTACCATAGTTAATAACTGCTTTCTGCAACCTTAGCCAATCCATACCCAAGATGACATCGATACCAGTGGAATTTATGACTACAAGATTTGCTTGAAATTCTACCCCCCTTATGCTGAGACTAGCAGCTAAGCATATCCACTCTGCTTTCATTACCCCACCAGGTGAGCTTACTAACATGTGTTTCTTCATAACACTTACTGGAATACCATGCTTCTTTATGAATGTATATGTTATGAAGGAATGCGAAGCACCAGAATCAAAAAGTACTGTAGCTGAGTTTGAGTTGATCGGAAACGTACCGATCACCACATCCGGTGCCTCCTGAGCTGTTTCAGCGGTAACATGGTTCACCTTTCCCCAAACATAGTTCTGCTATGAGTTAGTCTTCTTGGGGCATCTATTGGAGTAATGTCCCGGCTCTCCACAATTGAAGCACTTGTTGTCATTAACTGCATTTGGCGCTTTTGGTGCGCCATTCCTCTGCGGAGCATTGGGGCATTATTCCTCACTGGTACATTGTTGGGTTGCTGCTGGTGCTGAGCTGGTGCCTTGTACTGCTATTGCTGCTGCTGTGCACGCTGCTGCTGCTGGTTGTGGTTGGGACCTGTCTGACCTTAATAGCACTGCTGAGGTTCAGTTTGTTGAGGGTTGGTATGAAAGCGAGAGTTGCTTCTAGATTGCTGTCCTTGAAATTTCCTCTTCTTGTCCTCCATCTGGCGGCGCTTGTTCTCGATCACTAAAGCTTTGTCCACCAGCTACTGGAAGTTAGCAAAGGTATGGGACAATAGCTGGTACTGGAGACCATCATTCAAGCCCTCCATAAACAGCTCCTGCCTCTTTCTATCCTCGTCTACCTCAGTAGGTGCATACCATGACAATTGTATAAACTTGTCACGATATTCAGCAACAGTCATGCTCCCCTGCTTGAGAGCCAAGAACTCCTTCTTCTTTAGCTTTATCAGTCCTGCAGGTACATGGTGAGTGCGGAAGGCACTGCAGAACTCGGCCCAAGTGATGGGATTAGCTTCAGTGCGGCCGAAGCAGAATGAATCCCACCAATCCTGTGCAGCTCCCTACAACTGTCCAGAAGCATATAAAACTTTCTCCCTATCATCACATTGGGCAATCTCCAGTTGCCTCTCAATGGCACGTAGCCAATCATCAGCTTGGAGTGGATCGGCAGAGTGCTTGAATACAGGTGGGTGTCCTTTCAGAAACTCTCCCCTCTTATCTCTAACATGAGGGGGTGCATTCCCATTCCCTTGCCCCATGTTCTGCATGTTTTGGGCCATCTGTTGAAGCAACTGGGTCTGCATCATCATTAGCTGCTCCATGGTGACTGGGGGTGGTGGCGGCGGTTCCTCGCCTCCCTGGTTGTTCCTCTTGGTGTTCACCATCTGTAGAGGCATCATATAAGTCTCACATGTCCAAGCATATAACTCTTACAAGATACTAGTGTAACAAGAGTAGGTGTAGACAAGAGATATATGTAGGGTATGCAAGAAGATATTTGTTCTGAACTTTTCCAGCAAGTTGGATAACAGCTGTGCTGTAAAACGAGCATATCTTACTCTCTGATTATCATATGACTGCGTAGAATACCTTTCTGGAAAGCTTATGAAATTCTCTACAACTTTTGTTCAGAACACTTTTTCAGATTCTGACGTTTACTTAGTCAAATACAGATGATAAGCAGTACTGTTCCGGAATCCTGACAGCGCAGAAACCTCAACTTACAACAGCTGTATCTCATAATTTATAATAGCTATTGAGGTGATTCCAGAGCCAAAAGAAAGATGTTGAAGTCTACTTATCTCCATAAAAATTTCATGACCTTTGAGTATCTAGATTACGAGATATAAACTGATAAAGACAGACTGTTCCGAATGATACAGAATGGACAGCATGATAAAACGAAACCCAACTATTTATTTATAATATCCTTAAACCTTAACCTTAACTAAATGAACGTGGACATGCCCACAAGTCATCACAATCATATCAAAGATCCAAATCAAACATTATTCATAATGATAAACATCCAACCATGCAACTAACACTTGTCCAACCATTAAAAGAAAGAAACTAAATACTCTCTCGCGTAGCTACGCGTGCTTATTACATATTTTTAAGACTCTCCTATGGGTACGGGTCGATGTTGGTGCTGGTGCTGGGGTCTCCAGACTCTCCTCTGGTCCTCGGGAGTGATTGAGTGGGTACTCCTGAATCTTCCACATCTGGACCTCCTAGCTGCTGCTTCAGTGTAGCGTTCTCACGAGCCAGCTGCATGTAGGCCCTCCCCATGACATCGAGCTCATCCAGGGCCTGATCCAAGTCAGTGTGGGTCTTAGCCAAGCACAACAGGGTAGGCCTCAGCCTCAGGTTCGCCTCTCCAAGTGGTGCAGCGATGTTGCACGTAGACTGTCCGCTCCGACGGTGGGGAAGATAGTGATCGTCCTCCCAGGCGACGTCGTCGAAGTGATGGTCACGGTTGACCATCAACGCCTGTCGAGCTGCATCCCTAATGACGGCCGCATGTGTGAGCCATGCAGTGGTGGCGCGGTGGATGTAGCGCACCCGAGTCCCCTCTCGGATGTACACTTCTGTCTCCCAGAAGCCGGTGTAGTCAGGGTGGGTCCAATGCTCCGTCCTGTACTGTACAGTGCCTCTAGGGTGGTAGTGATGCACAAGTACGAGAAGCCTAGGGTGGTAGTAGCCATCACCCTCCAAGTCATAGTGAATCTCCGCAGTCCATCCCTGAGCCAACGGTGCATTGTGATCATCATCATTGTCATCATCCCCATCGTCTCCACCGTCTCCATCGTCTCCACCATCTCCACCATCTCCACCATCATCAGCATCAAAATCATCAGAACCATCTCCATCATCGGGGTCACCAGCTCCCTCCTGGCCACCTTGTTCCTGTACTTCCTTGGGATCTTCCTCAGACTCCTCTATCTCAATGGGTCCCTCGAACATGGGTCCCTCTTCTATTTCTTCATCCATTGGATCCTCCAACAAGTCCTCTAGAGGTTCCCCCATGGGCACCTCCATAGGTGGTTCCTCCTCTTGGTTCCTTAGAGCCTCCACAAGGTGTGCTGGGACACGCTTGCCCAAAGTGAACCTGGTCCTCCTAGTGGGCATCAGGATGGTCCTCTTGCGCGAGGTCTGCTTGGTACGGGCCATCTACAAGAATGAAAAGGTTGAGTATTAGAACAAAATAATTTTGGCAACAGATAAAGAATAGAATATAAGCAAAAATTTTATAGCAAAGTAAAAGTAGTAAAATAAAGATAATGAAATCCTAAAAATGTCCATTTCTATCTAGGTTGTTCGTCCTACAGTCAGTTATAGCTCTGATACCAATTTGTCGCACCCAATTTTGCAAAGCAAAACCAAGTACTCATATATGTGTGCCCAGGATGTCCAAACACACACATATATCATAAATTGCAATAGTATCAAAGTAAAGTACTTATTACATCGCATATCTCATCATAAAGTTAAATACAAAGTTTGCTCGAAGGCAATATTATTACAAAGACAGCGAAATAACTAGCCCAACTACCACAGGGACTCCAACTGGTGAACGTCTCCCTAGTAGTCCTGGACATCCTCCGAAAACTCTTCATATCCATTATCTATTACCCATCCGGGATTTTCATTGGATGTAAAGCAAGTGTAAGCTCACCATGCTTAGCAAGTATAACAAAGGGATCTATGAGGCTCAAATAGGCTTGACCCTGTTTGACTACGGTTCGTAATTTTAGTTGATCAATTTTTAGCAACCTGAATTACTACTTTAATGAATAGTCCCAATTCCCAAGTGGTATTAAAGTATCATCAAGCTTTATCTCATAACCCATCCATCCATTATCCATAGTAACCACTAATCTCGAAGGATCCAGACCACTCGTATCCATGAGCATGGCTGTTATAACATGTTAATTATTTCTGCAGAAATTGTATATCTTTACCCACCGAGCCATGATTCCCAATGTCGGGGTTTGCAAGACCCACTACACCTCTTCCTAGTAAGTGTGGTAGAGTTTCACTATGAAACCCCTAGCTAGTTGCACTAACAGGTCGTAGCTACAAAGGAATGGCACATGTGGGCATCGCACCACGGTGCACACCCTAACAGAAAAAGGAAAGATACCCTCTTACCCCTTACTGGAGCTACAGATGAGCTAGTACAATCTAGATAATAGGTTAAAGTCAGAGCCATGTGACACTCGGGGTTGTACGGTCCCTCCTGGGTTGCCACTTCAAGATTAAGTCCTTATGGAGAGGCACTAGAGTACTCAACCCCATACTCTAGCCCCCTATCTGTTGCTAAAAAGTTCCATTTTATCACATTGCATATAATCTTTAAACATGTTTAACAATTACTTCATGTTAAGCGTTGCAGCATCTATCCAAAATGCCTACCTAATAAACCCAGGTATCAAGGATATGTGGTACAAGGAATCATCTAGGTAAAGTCCTTAAAGGCAATTCAAATTAAACTCATGCATGAATGTAAGTGGTAGTAGTTCATAGGTAACAAGGGGCCTTTGGTACACTTGACTTCCTCAAAGTCATCTTGGGAGTACTACTAATCCTGCTGGGGATCCTCAGTCACCTCGAATGGCTCACCCTCTAATCGTGATCCAAACATCAATCAAGCATCATTCCAATCATTACATGCATACAAGATAGAACTCCATTAGAACAGTACACCAAATAGTGAAAACATATGTTGAAAAGCTTACAGATCTATTCTACACATTGCTATGAACACATGAGAGAAAGAATCACTTAAATCAGACTTAAAACGTGAAAGTTATGCATGAAATAAGATGTAATGGCAATTCGGTAAATAAACTAACCTATTTTCGAATTAAAACAATTAAAAATCTGAATTTAAATGAAATTTGGACTGGGCATACTATTTCTGGAAATGACAGGGTTCTAAACGAATAAAATCAGGACCAAAAAATAATTGTTTTGAACTAACCAGGACTGCGGGTTGATTCACTAAAAATCGGGGGGCTATTTTATAAAACTGGCATGGCTGACCACATGTTGACCCGGGGCTGCTGACTCATTGACACGTGGTGCACTATGGTTCGCTCGGTGCACCACATGGCGTAGACCGGTGCTGACGCAGGCACGGTGCGCCGGGTCCATGGTTCACCGTGGACCGGCCACTTAAATCCAACCGGTATCTAATCTGGGCCATCCATGCTAGATCCAACGGCGCAGGGGTGAGGGCCGGGCGGTGGCTCGTCGGGGAAGAACGAGATGCCGGCGGCGCCATGGCTGATGTGACTGGAACTTGGGCTACGGCTTCCCATGGCGCCAAAACAAGATCTGAGGGCACAGAAAGACGGAGGGGCTCACCGTGAGTCGTCTAGAGGGGAATGCGGCGTCCGGGAAGGCTCTGAAGCTGGTTGTCGACGGTGGCCGTGAACTGGAGAGAGAAAAGGCGCACGGGTGAGGATGTAGCCAGGCAAAATAAGGCCAAAACGCGAATTGGGGAGTACCAATGGGCGCGGGAAGTTCGGCGGTGCTTCGGGTGGCTTTGGCGACGGCGTTCACGCTCGGGAGGTGGGATTCACCGACGGCGGTGGCTCACAACAGCGGGCAAGGGATGGAGAAGGGCAGAGGGGAGGCTCAACCTTTATAGGTGGGTGGCTGCGGCATGAAAGGAAGGGAAGCAAGGCGGGTTCAGCGCTTTCCATACGGGCACCGGTGGCCTTGCATCAGAGCCGTGCCATTGACGGGCAGAGAAAGGAAAGGGAGCATTGGGGAAGGAAGGTGGAGGAAGAAGGCAGCGCTGACGAGTGGGGCCAGCGGTGCAGAGGGAGAGAGAAGGGAGAGAGCGGCGGCGTGGGCGTTGCGGGCCGCGGCGCCGAGGTGGGCTGCGCTGGTGGGCTGGCTCGGCGGTGAAGGCCGGCCGAGTTGATGCGCGCGCGGGGGTGGCAAGCTGGGCCGCACGGGGTGCGGGCCAGCGCGTCATCGCAGGGCAGCCGCCGAGTGGGCCACGCCAGGCAAGGCAGGCCAGGAAGGGGGAGGAAGAAGGCCGGGCTGGCTGGAGTTGGGCCAGAAGGTGAATTTTTTTTCCAAATCAAATTTTTATCCAATTCTATTTTCTCCATTTTCATTTTTAAGCCAAATTCAAATAAGTTTTGAATGCAAAATTTCAATCACCTAGCCCTACACTCAATTAGAACCCATATGATTCGGCATGAATGCAACAAACAAGTTTCTAAACTTATAGTTTATTTTATTTATACAATATTTATTATTTAGCCTATGTTAGAAATACCTAGAAAATGTATAAATAGGGCAAGAATTTAATTGCTAATTTGCAGTAGAATTTTGGATGTTACAAGAGCGCTCCTCCTTCAGTGGACGTCGGGACGAGCGCCTTCTCATGGAGGCGAAGTACGTCGAGCAGGTCGGTGACAAAGTCCAAACTCCCAAAGAGGAAGGTCTAGAGTGGCATGAAGACAGGAGGAACCCATATCCCAATAGGTGGGAGCGTGGAAAACTCCAACGAGCCAAAGTGAATTGTATCGCTTGAGCCGCCATGCCAAAAATGGTAGAAAGGTGGACCATCCGATGATCAAAAACATGAACGCACGACGTCCTCCCCACGAACGATGCCAACTGTCGGTGCAAAATGTGACCAACAAGTAAATATTTATAGTTTTGCCATGCGTTGTGATCGAATGTGGCATAGCACTCAATGACATAAGATTTATACTGGTTTAGGCAACGTGCCCTACGTCCAGTTTTAGTCGGTCGGTGACTTTATTCCTGAGCCCAGGTGCTTAAAGTTTGCTGTGGGGTAACAAACGAGTAGGAATGAGAAGGGGGGTGTTAAAGGCCCAATCAAACTCTGAACCAAATGGAAGAGAGTAACGGGTGCTCTAACGTGCGCTAAGTATTCGATCGTATGTTCTGTATAGCTGTCGAGTTCTAGAGCTATTGAGTTGTTCGAGTCCATAGGTCATCGAGTCCTTGAGTTGTCTACCCCCCTTGTTGGGAGAGAGCACATCCCATTTTATAGTTGAAAGGGATGGCCTTACAAGTTAGAGAAAGGGAGAGAGTGTATACATGTGCTACCTAGTCTTGTTGCCCATGCTATCAGGTACGAGATAGTCGTTGGCGCCTACAATATTGTTTGTGCTTTGACACATCCGGAAGGTTGTATAGTGTCTATCTGGCATGACCTAGTGGCACCATCCTGTAGGTGCATAGGGCATGGTAGGGTACGGTCCTAGGTATTGTGGTTGACTTGAGCCCCTTACCTTATCTGCTCTGCCTGATCCTCGGGCCCCCACCGAGCGGGTGTCCCCAGTAAGTCGTTCCCAATCGGTCCCACCTTGGCCAGGCCTTTCGATCAGGGACCGGATCATTGTCTCGACCTATCATTATGTATCTAGGCTGGCCTAGGCGCGTGTTGTTGCTACGTCGCCTGCTGGGCCAGGTTTTGTAGGGAAGCGAATCCATTGGGAACCCTGGGTTTATGAACCCGACACTTGGAGAGCTTGGAAATGAATGGGGCACTTCTCCATTGAGCTCCACACCCTCTATTTATAGTGTAGGGAGGCATGGAGGGTATTTGTAGATAGCAGGGAGGTCGATGGAGGTAGGAGGCACCAGGCGGCGGCATAGGGGTGCCGGTCAACCCTTGGATGCCCCGCCTTTGCATCCAAGGGTGCTGGTTGCTCCTCCAAGTCAGTTGTGAAGCTAGCACTTGGTGAAATTTGGCATGTATGGCGGTTGGTAAGTCAGTGGAGGCTCCCAAGTCTATGACAATGGGCCTATGAATCCACCATGAACAAATCTTGTCTGTTGATCAAACCAACTTGAATGAAAGCCTGTGATTGGCTCTGGAGCAGCTCCCATGGATTAGTGACATGGCAGGGCCACCTGGGGGGCCAGGTGGCACCCTTGTGGGGCTGGGCGGTGGTCCCAAGGCCTCCTGGCACGTCCACTTGCTTCCTTTATCCATATTTGTCACCTTTTTGCATATTTTTGCTTAAATTTTCTGCATACAAATAATTCTACAAGTACATGTGGAACTAGGCGAATTATAAGCAAAATTCTACAATGTGATGATGATTTACCTCACTTTGCCATGCTTTTGGGTGGAATGTTGATGGTCAAAATGGGTGTTAGTGACGATCAACATCGAGCACACCCAAAGGGAGAACTCAAAACAATCCACTTCTATACACAGAATCTATAAAATGAGGAGATAAAACTTCAAAACAATTTCTTTCGTCACATGATTACAACATCATAGTTATTACAACAAGTTTAATATAACAGCGGAAAGAGAGAAATTTAAGTGTAATATCAATAAAAATTGATAAATTACAAGTTTATAGTTGCAAAGGAAGATAGACATAACATGAGAATAGAGTTGTAGCAGACATAAACATTTATACAAAGACATGTTTAAACATAAAACATGGTAAAGCAATTAAGATACAAATCATGATAGCAAAAGAGTAAAACTTTTCTTTATAAAAACATTTGAAAAAGTTTATAATAAACACTACGATCAAAGTGAGAATCCTCATTGAGCCCACCAGGAGGTTTCCACACACAAGAGTTAGCTCTAGCGCCCACATGTTACTTGCTACAAGGGGAATAAAACCCTATGTACACAATGTATTCAACAAGACTTACTCATCTAGGTAAGACTAGTTTCCTAACTCTCAAGGATATGCTAGGGCTATTTGGTTTGCTAGTTTATTTGACTTTCATGAAAGCATTATTAATAATGCATGCATCCTTATATTTAAAATTTTAGCAGACAATCTTATGTTCATTAGCTAACCATTCTGGGTAAGCACCTATGCTACTTTTAAGCATGTGGTAAGCAATCATAATCTTTTTACTTCTCCATCCATGTTCTAGTTCTTACTACAGTATGGTGTTAGATCACAATCAAGCAAGTACTGTTTCAAAAGAAATGGTATGGTGATTCATGAATCGATGACTCCTAGTTGAGCACACTTGAAACACATGTCTTACCCGAACACCAGCTCAAACAATACTAGCCCTTCTCAATCCCTCCACAGGGTCCAACATCCCCATCCAACAAGGATCCCAAGTCCTAACACTACGGCCTATGAGGCAAGTTAGCGCCCTTGGCCCTCCACCTGTCCCCGCTTTCATATCAGTTAGCTCGAAAGGAACCCAAACCTGTGACAAGAGAGGTAGCCTAGGCATTTCTACCCCCATGAAGCAAGTATGTACTTAGTACATTGAAAGCTTGACCACCATCCAAACACTACACGGGCCTTAATCGACACCGGGGGAAAATGTGCACCTAGAGCTAGGTTCTACTGCAACCAAAACTAGGCTCTGTTGCAACCCCCAACATCCACAACCTCCATTTTCCACTTCCTGCTTGGTCTCCATTTTATTTTTCATTTCCAATTCATGTGATAGCAGTAATAGTATAGACCTATTGTGAGCAACGACATGTTACTCACTTCTATCGAAAAGGCCTAAGCATAGTAATTAATACATACCTGACATACTAGTAAGACTCAGGATAAGGAATATATATGCAGGTGGGTTCCAAGCAACCCTATAACTTAATACACAAACAAACATAATAATAGTGCTCATAAAATAAGGGTTATACACCAGGGCTTGTCTGGGTAAAAAGCATTATACAAATTTAGTATACTAATCTTCAAGATAATGTCACCAACACTCCATGTTTATGTGAATAGAGGTTTCATGACAGCAATGACCACTTACATCCCTAAAAGGCCTGCTGTTTCAGAGTTCAAGTATTTCTGTATATGGTTTGGTGTGTATTAATTTTGTGTTGCTACTGAAATACTGAATGATCCTTATTGGGGCCATTTGCAATTTCCTACCAGAAAATGTGTCATCAGAATTTGTTGGCAGCTAGGTCTGCTAGCTAGGCTTGTAAGGAAATGGCTTCTACGTGCATGGTATCCGCTGGTTTCTCTAAAGTTAGATCTTGTTTGGATCCTAGCAAATTCTACAGTCTAAGTTCATGTTTGGATGAACTAGAACTAGTGATTAGCTGACTAGTAATTAGCTAACTAGTGATTAGTCCAGCCTTGTTTGGATCCACTAGCTAACAAGTAGCACTATCTTAGTATAAAGACAGATTTACCCCTGATTAAAATGTGCTCCCTGGCCACGCACAGCGGCTTCTTGAATAGAAAAGTTCATCCTCTTCCCTAGATCCCTAGCCATTCCCATGCCGCCCTAAGCAGCAGCTTGGGCTACCAACCACCGCTGCCTTCACGGGTGCGCAATGTGCCATCTACGATCACCGCTGGGGCGTCCTAGCATGCGCCTCATCATCCTATCCCCATCCATGCATGCAGCGTACGGCATCGGCATGGCCGTCCTCATGGGCGACGCTCTCTTCCCACTCTCCTTCCCTGGACTTGGCCCCCACGCCATTGTCCAGTGTGTCCTCACGGAGCTCGCATGCACCGTCAGATCCACTAGCATGGTGGTCGGCCAGGTCCTCAATCTAAGTTGGCGGGTGAATGCGGAAGGGATGGGCGGCAAGCGAGCTACGTGGGTGGATGAGGAAGGGATTGGGGCGGCGCTAGCATTGGAGACGACATGCGTGGCAGAGGCCGGTGCAAGCTACTATGGCCCCATCACTACTAGCCTTGATGGCCTATGTGTGCTTAGCGCCAAGCATGAGGAGGTAGTCGTGGAGGCATGGCGGTGGCTGAAAGCCCTAGTTTGGTTTTGGGCAATTGATGAAACCTAAGTACTAACCTATGTCATCAAGTGTGATCATGAGCTAGGTTGGTACATACCAAGTGATGGAGCAAGTGAGAGGTCCATGGAGATGAAGATGGACATGTGATGATGATGATCAAGCTCCAACTTGAAAAAGAAGAAAGAGAAAAACAAAAACCAAGGAGATCAAGGCAAAATGTATCAAATAGGTTTTTGTTTTGGCACTCAAGATACCATAGAGGGTGTGAGTGTGTTTAGGATTGATAGCCGTACTTAAAGAGGGGAAATCTTTGGCTAAGCGGTTATCGAGTGCCACTAGGTGACATGATTCTTACATATGCATTAGGGACCTAGTGTGCTAATAATTGACCCTTGTAAAATGCTTTGAAAAATACTAACACATGAGCACATGAGTTGTACACACTGTGGTTAGCGACTTGGAAGCAAGGGGGAAGAAGTTGAGGAGTTAGAAAAAGAAAAGGAGATGCTGGTCAGTGACTAGACACTGGATAGGCTAGAACCAGACTCTAACCAAGCCGTGTCTGGTCAGTGCGTGGCACTTGGCCAAGGGCACGGGGAAGCGACTGGACGCTAACATTAGATGTAGGGATGGTGTCTGATCTTGTGGTCCAGAGAAGGTGGCATGCGAGATTGCGAGTGAACACATGCAAAGGTGCATGACCGGATGCACTAGGGTCATGTCAGATTGCACATGACGTACGCTGATGTAGGCACCTCGTGCGTGCGTAGAACTAAGAGGGAGAGGACCGGACGCTGGGCACATCAGGTCACCTCTGACCAAACACGTCCGGTCAATAAAAATCCTCCCTATGTTATTTCTGGACTCGATCAGATACCACATGCTGGTGAGTTCAGTCAGTCTAGCATCGCATCCCGTCATCTCTTCAACTACATGAGCGAAATGTTTTGATCATTGAGATCCGACGCACGAGGTTTGAAATAGCGCCATGTGGATGACATCTATGGACCTGACGCAGTTGACTGAACACTAGGGTGCGTCCGATTAGGTGGGTTCGGTCGGCCCTTGATAGAGCAACGACTCTATTTGGTTGGGACGTCTATTTAAAGGGTTTGATCGGCTTGGGGCTCACCCTCTTGACACTTTTGACATTCTTAGCATCCTTGTGAGCACAAGAAAACACCTCCCACTCATCTCCATCATTGATTCATCATCATAGTGAGATTGGGAGTGATTCCAAGTGCATTTGCTTGAGTGATTGCATCTAGTGGCACTTGGGGATCGTTGTGGCTGTAGATTTCTTGTTACTCTTGGTGGTTGCTGCCACCAAGATGGCTTGGAGCAGTAGAGGAGGATTGGCACAAGTTGATGATTGTTCGTGGCCATCTCTTGGTGATTTGTGAGGGATCTTGTACCTTCCCCGGTGGAGAGCCAAAAGGTAACTCTAGTGGATTGCTCATGTCATTGAGTTATCTCACTTGTGGGTATGTTCTTGTGGCGCCAAGTATTGGCTAGGTGTGTGATACCTATTAGCCGCTGAACTACCAAGTGTTGGTCGACACAATAGGGACTTGCGTGCTGGCAAACACGTGAACCTCAGGAGAAAAATCTTGTGTCCATTGTGATCGGTATTCTCCCGGTGATTGATTGGATATTCATTGATTGGTTCATCTCACTTGCCATGACGGTATAATCCTTCTACACTCTCTCTTGTATTTACATTACTTACATTCTTGCCTAGTCAAGCTCTTTAGTGTAGTTAGTATTTGAGAGCTTGTTAGTTTGGTTAGTTAGGCTCTTTAGTTAGTCATTGAGAGCTCACTAACTTAGACAGTAGTGACATAGCCTTTGATTGTATCTAGAGATTATAGTGATTAGAATTGTTGGTGTTGGTGGCTTGCAATCCTTGTAGAGCTAGAGCAAAATTGTGTTACGCCATTTAGTGTGCTAACCTTTTGTTCTAGTGAGTTTGTAAAAAAAATTATAGGCTATTCACCCCCCTCTAGACATTTAGGACCTTTCAAGTGGTATCGGAGCTATGATCACCAGTTGATTGAAGGCTTAACAACCTTGGTGTCAAAAGATGGCTCAAGTTGTGTTCAACCATGTGGGGAGCAAACCACTAGTTCTTTAATGGTACATGCTATGATTATTGGAAGAGAAAGATGAAGATGTATCTTGGTTCAATCAATGATCAAGTGTGGGATGTGACCAAGAGTGATTATGTGGTTCTTGATCTCACCAACCAAGACAAGGCAAACAAGCAATGCAATACAATGGCTCTCAACACCATCTACAATGTCATTGATTCCAAGGTATTTGAGCAAATCAAGGATTGTGATTGAGCTAGTGAGGTGTGGAAGAGATTGGAAGAAATATATGAGGGCACACCGGTGGTCAAGGGTGCCAAGTTGTACATCCTCAAAGACAAGTTGACAAGCTTCAAGATGTAGGATGATGAGAGCGTTCCGGAGATGTTCCATAGATTGCAAGTGATCATCAATGACTTGAAGGCTTTGGGTGAGAAGATAAATGATGATGATGTCTCTCATCGATTCTTGATGTGCTTACCTCCTAGATTTGACACATTGAAATTGATCATCATAAGAGGAGGATTGAAGGACATAACCCCTAACCAAGTACTAGGTGATGTCATGGCACAACAGACATACCATGTGGAAAGGGAGGGGGTTGACCAAGATGAGAAGAAGGGTGAAGACAAGAAGAAGAAGAAGAAGAAGAAGAAGAAGAGTGTAGCATTCAAGACTAGCACCTCATCCAAGAGCAAGGGCAAAGCAAAGAAAGAAGAATCAAGTTGTGATGAAGATGCTAGTGACATTGATGATGAGATCATGGCTCTCTTTGTGCATAAGATGGGAAAATTCATTAAGAAGAAGGGATATGGTGCAAGACAGAGAAGAGATCACAACAAGGAGTATGTGAGGAGATGCTACAAGTGCAAAAGCAAGGATCACATTATAGTAGATTGTCCCTATAATAGTGACAATGATGTGGATGAGAAGAAGAAAGATAAGAAGGAGAAGAAGGAAAAGAAAGAAAAGAAGATGACATTCAAGTAGAGGGTGGATGCTATGTGGTCACTGGGGATAGTGATGGCTATTCGGATGATGATGACTCTAGTGATGATGACAAGAAATCCATCAAGAAGGCACTAGCAAGCATTGCCATCAACATCAAGTCCTCCATCTTCGACACTCCATCGACTTGCCTCATGGCAAAGCCTACCAAGGTCAAATATGATGTGAGTGACAATGATGATTGTGAAAGTGATGATTGTAGGAGTGATGATGATGATGAGGAGTACTCAAAGGTGGAGCTCATGGATATGTTAGAGCAAGTTCACACTTGCTTTGAGATGAAGAGAAAGGAGTGCAAAAAATTGCACAAGAAGGTCAAATCTCAAGCAATCCTTTGATGAGCTCAATACCACTCATGATAGGCTAATGGAAGCCCATGAGAAGATTGGCAAAACTCACTCTAAACTAGAAAAAGCTCACTCCTCTCTCCTTGAGCAAACCAAGAAGGAGGCCATTATGACTTGTGATGTCGGCTCTACATGTGATTTAATCAATGAATCTTTCTTTGACCCTATTGTTGTTGCTCCTACTAACCCTTCCTGTAGTACTTCCACTTCTACTTCACCTTTGATTGATGGTTTCACTTGTGATGACTCACTAATGGTGGAAAATGAGACCCTCAAGAAGGAGGTGAATGAGCTCACTCGTGCCTTAGGCAATGCCTATGGTGGAGATGCCCGCTTGCTAAAGTTCTTGGGTAGCCAAAGATTTTCTCTCAACAAAGAGGGGTTAGGCTATACTTCCAAGAAAGGAAAGGTGGCCTTTGTCACTCACAAGACTAGTTTTGTGAAGGGCAATGGTCAGTTTTGCAATATATGCAAGCAAGTTGGGCATATAGAGCAAGATTGCAAAAACAAGAACAAGAATGCTAATGTATCATCAATTAAGTTTGATTCTTGTTATTTTCTTACCAAGGGTGCCAATGGTGTGAAGGCTAAGTTCATTGGTGCACCAATTGTGGGCTCAAAGAAGAAAGCCATTCGGGTACCAAAGAGCATAGTGACTAACCTTTAAGGACCCAAGCAAGTTTGGGTACCTAAAAAGAATTAATCTTCTTTTATAGGTCAATTATAAAGCTAGAGGAAGACATTGGATGCTTGATAGTGGGTGCACACAACACATGACCGGTAATTCAAGAATGTTCAATTCAATCAATACAAATGATAGCAATGGGGTTGATAGTATCACATTTGGTGATAATGGCAAAGACAAGGTCAAAGGGCTTGGTAAGATTGCAATATCCAATGACTTGAGCATTTCCAATGTGCTACTAGTAGAGAGCTTGAACTTCAACCTATTGTCAGTAGCTCAATTTTGTGATCTTGGTTTCAAGTTTATATTTAGTATGGATGATGTAGAGATCATAAGTGTAGATGGCTCTAACTTGATATTGAAAGGATTTAGATATGAGAATCTATACTTAGTTGATTTCAATGCTAGAGAAGCTCAATTGTCAACATATTTACTCACTAAGTCTAGCATGGGTTGGTTATGGTATAGAAGGCTTGGTCATGTTGGAATAAAAGAATTGAACAAATTGATTAAGCATGATCTAGTAAGGGGCTTGAAAGATGTCATATTTGAGAAGGATAAGCTATGTAGTGCATGTCAAGCCAGAAAGCATGTCGGCAACACACATCCTAAGAAGAGCATGATGAGCACATCTAAGGCATTTGAGTGGTTGCATATAGACTTGTTTGGGCTAACAACATACACTAGCATTGGTGGAAACAAATATGGATTTGTGATAGTGGATGATCTCACTAGATATACATGGGTCTTCTTTCTTATTGATAAGAGTGATGTGTTTACAACCTTCAAGACATTCATCAAGAGAATTCACAATGAGTTTGAAACAACCATCAAGAAAGTAAGAAGTGACAATGGTAGTGAGTTCAAGAACACAAGAGTTGATGAGTTATGTGATGAATTTGGAATTAGACATCAATTCTTGACTAAGTACACTCCATAATCAAATGGCCTTGTTGAGAGGAAGAATAAAACTTTGATTGACATGGCCAGATCAATGCTAAGTGAGTACAATGTGAGTCATTCATTTTGGACTAAAGCAATCAACATGGCTTGCTACTATAGCAACCGCCTCTATTGTCACCCAATGTTGGAGAAGACACCATATGAGCTCTTGAATGGAAGAAAGCCCAATATTGCATACTTTTAGGTTTTTGGTTGCAAATGCTATATCTTGAAGAAAGGCACTAGATTGAGCAAGTTTGAGAAGAAATATGATGAAGGCTTCTTGCTTGGTTACTCCACTACTAGCAAGGCTTATAGAGTTTAGAATTTAGCTAGTGGTACTCTTGAGGAGGTTCATGATGTGGAATTTGATGAAACCAATGGCTCCCAAGGAGAAGAAGAGAATCTACATGATGTGAGAGGCACTCAATTGGTCAATGCTGTGAAAAACATGGATGTTGGTGATATAAGGCCTAGAGAGGTGATTGATGTTGAAGATGAAAAGAATCAAGTGCTCTCTAACTCAAATGTGCAAGCTAGTGGTTCTCATGATCAAAATCAAGCTATTGCAAATGATGACAAAGAGAAAGATCAACAACAAGTGGCTAGTACATCATCTCAACCAAATGATCAATCAAGTGCAAGCAATCAAGTTCAAGTGCTCCAACCAACCAATGTTGCAAGAGATCATCCATTGGACTCTATAATTGGTGATATTTCAAGAGGTGTGCAAATAAGATCAAGATTGACATCATTTTATGAGCATTTCTCATTTGTGTCATCCATTGAACCAAAGAAGATAAATGAAGCCTTAAAGGATGTTGATTGGGTGAATGCTATGCATGAAGAGCTAAATGAGTAGTGCTTCATCATAGATCTCCACATGGAGCTTTCTCCATCCAAGGTGTACTTGTGGGGCCTGTTGTTACTAATTCATGACGCTTGTAATTCATCATAAAAGTCTCCGCTCGATCCTTTCTCCATGCGACGTGTACCTATGGGACCCTTCTCCATTTGATGTGTACTTGTGGGACCTACAGTTACTCATCCATGATGCTTGCAATTCATCATAGAAGTCTCCGCTCGATCCTTTCTCCATCCGACATGTACCTACGGGACCCTTCAGCATCCGACCTGTGGGACCCGAATGGCTTACGTGTCACGTGTACCTATGGGACCATTCTCCATCTCCATCCAACCTATGGGACCCAATGGCTTATGTGTCACATGTACCTATGGGAGCATTCTCCATCTCCATCTGACCTGTGGGACCCGACAAGCCCATCTCCATCCAACCTGTGGGACCCGATGGCTTACGTGTCACTTGATGCTTGCAATTCATCAAAAAAGTCTCTGCTCGGTCCTTCTATATCCAACCTATGGGACTCGATGGCTTACATGTCATGTGTACCTATGGGACATTTCTCCATCTCCATCCAACCTATGGGATCCAACGGTTTGCGTGTCACTTGTACCATATGTGCCGTCGGGGTTTAATTTCTTAAAAAAGGGTCTAATATCTGGGAGCCAAACTCGAGATCTGGACCAAGAAATGGAGCATTTTACCATTACGCTAGATGCCTGGCTATGATGACATCTCTTTGGAGTCACTATAGTATCCTATTGGTTGTGTGGATGCTCTACAGGTTGACCTAAATTGGATATCCCCTGCAAGTGGAAACAAATATGTGCCCGCTGGACTTGTGGCGGTGGTATTGGTGATTACTATCAATCAAATCCAACCTCCAATTATAGTCCAAAATAGGAGAAATAAATAATCTTTTGACACATATGCCTTTACTATTGACATAGTTCCACTTGTATTGGAGAAAACATATTTTGTAGGACACACATTCAAATACAAGTGGAAAACAAACAAAATGCGCAATCCAGAAAGCGTAATGTAGATTCTACGCCAAAGAGCCAAGCAAAGGCTCACTCCAGTGAAGCATTTGGGCCGAGCACTAATGTGGCAATAGCCTAGGCCCACAAAGGAACCGACCACATGAAGGTGGTCGCGGGGTGGCCCTACTAGGGTGCGGGCGCATCAGGGGTGCGACTGTACCCCTGCCACTTCCTCTTGGGCCTGACTTCCTCTGGTGGTTGCATGTCGCCATGCTATGTTGGTCCATGGGGGTTTCCAAAAATACCTGTGCCAAACCGACCATGGATTAGTATAAAAGAGAGGGTAGAGCTCACCTTCAAAACACACATCATTTGGAGCTACACCTCACTACTACATCTTCTACTTTTACTTTCTTAGTAGTATTTGGAGCTAGCAAAGCTATCAAGGAGGGCTTGGCTCCTTGGAAGAAGAGTGACATCTTGGTATGAATACTATGAAGAGTTCTTCCATAGCCTTGTTCTCATATTATCAATATAGCAATGCATATGAACTAGACTATAGTTTTCATGTTATAATCATGATATATGAACTAGCATATAGTTTGTATGTTATGATCTTGACATATAGAACTTTATGCTTAATCATTCATATGACTTATATGAGTAGAAGTAGAGCTAAGTTGAGGTGGTGGTTCATCGTGCCTTTGGGTGTGCCCAAGTTTTTTACCTATCGATCCGTAGGGTCGGGGACCCAGGGGAATTTGGGTAGTTTCTATGTACGCAAGCATGGTGCTTGGATATGGAGAGACAGGTGAATACATTTCCTACTCTCCAGTTGATGGGTAGGTAGCAGGTGGTGATAGCCCTATCCGTCCCCTGTAATTCCCCACATTCGAGTAGGGTGTAGGAGTGTAAATTGTCACACAAGTTTGCTGGCAGACCAGTACTTGATGGCCTCCTAACCTATCTTAAGCTTAGCTCTAGCTCTAACCATGTAATTTGTATGATCATCACTTGTTATTTGCATGGCTATATTAGAACATGCCTACTCCACATAGGAATATTATTTTATTCTTTGTTTTCCTTTTATCCTTGAGGTTGGCCCAAATGTATGTCCACTATCCTTGAAAGTACCATTTTTACCCCTGTCATGAATTATGGTCCACTATGCAAGTATGTAATCTTGTTCATGCTCATGCTAGACTCTCATACCTTGCCCTCCTTTAGGAAAATATAAATAATGATACCCTGAATACTTCTGGGTGAAATGCTACAACAATAGATCCGTGCGCTTGCAGATGATTTCTGTAATCGTTAAGAACTATCATAGTTCATATTTCTTGGTGGTGTCACTAAGGTTAACTCAATCTTAGTGATGGTGCTAAGAAATACCAACAGACATTTCTAGCGCCGTTGCCAAGGATGGACTTAAAACCTCCACACTTGGTGACTTGCGCTAAGAAATGCCAATAGGTGGCGGTGGCGGAGGCGAAGGCGGAGGATCTTAGGTCTGTTGTGGTGGCTCAAGCATCCTTTTGGTGGCATGGTGGGGCTCTCTAGGTGGAGCATGGCAACATTGGTGTCTGTGTGATCAGGTGTGTGCCACGGTAGAGGCGGCTTGTAGCCGAGCCATGCTAGTTCATCGAAGAAAGGTATGAGTACCTTCTTTTGTGATTATAGGACTGTATTTTCTATACATAATAAAGTAAAGTACACATAAAGAAAGGCTATTCTGTACGAATTTCAATTGAAATTAGTTCTTTTGTCACATAAAAATAGGAAACCAGACTGTCCCATAGTATGATATGAACAAATGCACAGATTAGTACTCTCAAACATTATATGCTTTGTTCTAATGCTTGTTTTGCCATTGTCCACCCAATGGTCTAAACTCTAATGGACTTTGCATACTTTTGCTGCAATAGATGGATAGATCCTAGATTCCAAATGGGAGACCATTCTCGCCGATGTTCATCGCAGGAGTTGAAGAGTTCATGGATATGGTTAAACAAAGATACCTAGGGCAAAAGATCCCTTGCCCATGTACACATTGTCTTAACCAGGTGGTTAAAACTTGGTAGCAGAAGAAGGATGACTTACTTTATATAGAATGTTACCCACATACACCACATGGATTCATCATGGGGAAGAGGGAGGAGGTACTGACATTATAGAGCCATCAATTGTGCATGCATCTCATCATGATGGTTGGATTGCAGAGGAAGAGGAGCAGGAGGAGCAGGAGGACGATGATGATAACATATGACCAAATTTTGATTATTTAGTTCAAAACCTATTGACGTCTGAAGAGCGGGCTGGAAGAGTCCCAAATTTTGAAAGAGTGTTGGATGAGTTGAACCAATCAGTTTCTTTTGGATCTACCTTCTCAAGATTCTCCTTCCTTGTTAGGTTGCTTTATATCAAGTCCCACTATCGAGTTAGCAACAACTATTTTGATGCACTATTGGTGTTGTTGTTAGATGCATTCCCTAGTAGCAACGTACTAAAATCAGGTGAGGAGGCACGCAAATATATTTGAGAATTGGGACAAGGTTATGAAAGTATCCATGTGTGCAAGAACAACTAGTGTGTTGTCTTAGGGTGATCGTGAGGAATTGCAAGCAGTGCCCAAAATGCAAAGAGTCTAGATGGGAGAATGCAGATGGTAGCAGGCAGGATTACTCATAAGATTTTGAGGCATTTTCCTCTAATATCAAGGTTGTAGAGGATCTTTGTTGCTCGAGGAATAGTAGATGCCGAATGGCATGAGACTAAGCGAGAGAAGAATACCGGTCAAATGAGCCATCCAATCAGACTGAGGAGGCATGGCAGGACTTTGATAGAAAGCACAAAACTTTTGCAGATGATCCAAGGAACTTGAGACTTGCCGTCGCCATAGATGGTTTCAATCCATTTGGTAACTTTAGCTCGAACCTATAGTATGTGGCCTATTCTTGTAATGCCTCTGAACCTGCCACCATGGGAATATGTGAACCCATCGAATTGCTTTATGTCTCTACTTGATCCTAGGCCCAACCTCTCTAGGAAAAGATTTTGATGTATTCTTGGAGCTTCTTATAGATGAACTACTGAAAACTATGGAAGGGTGTCAACACTTTTCATGTACTACATCCAGATAAAGGCTTCACTCTATGTGCTGCTGTGCTTTGGTGCATACACGATTTTCCAGCATTAAGCACCTTGTCAGGCTAACTACAAAAGGTTATTATGCATGTATTTATTGCGACAAAAATCCATTGATCAAGGAGCCTAAGAAAGAAGCTAGGCTACATTGGACACCGTCTTTACCTTCCTAGGGATCCCCTTAGAGGAAGAGCTTGGATTTTGATGGAGAAACTAATGACCAAGATGTGCCAGAAAATTTCACCTTACAGGAGGTCCTTGAGGAACTAGAGAAGGTGAAAGATGTCTGCCCAGGTAAGCACGGTGGAAAAAGGAAACGAAAGCGTGGAGAACCAGTGATTTATAATAAAAAATTTGCTTGGTGGGGGCTGCCATATTGGAAGGACCTATTGCTGCCACATAATCTTGATGTCATGCATATTGAGAAGAACATATGTGAAAACATTCTTTGAACATTGCTGAAAGTGGAGGGCAAGACAAAGGACCCAACGAATGCTAGGCTAGATTTGCATGATATGAACATAAGGCCTCAATATCATGGCGTGCAGCAAGGCACCTCACTTAAATTCCTAGAAGCTCACTATGTCATGATGGAAAAATATAGAGCAGAATTTTCCAAGTTCCTTAAAGGTGATAGGTTTCCTAGATGGTTATGCAGCCAACCTAGCAAAATCCATAAGTGCAGATGGTACGAAGGTAGTTAGCAAGCTAAAAAAGCATACTTGCCATGTCCTTCTCTAGAGGATGATACCTATAGGCTTAAGAGGTTTTGTGCCCAAATATATATACGAAGCTATTTCAGAACTTGGCAACTTCTTTAGGCAACTGAGTATAACTCTGAGGAAAAAAGTCATGGAAATGCTGAAATGGGACATCCCACTAATCTTATGCAAGCTTGAGAAGATTTTTCCACCAGTCTTTTTGATGTTAAGGTGCACTTACCAGTCCATCTACCTGATGAGGCACTTCT
The DNA here is from genome assembly GCF_019320115.1 of Miscanthus floridulus. NCBI lineage: Eukaryota > Viridiplantae > Streptophyta > Magnoliopsida > Poales > Poaceae > Miscanthus > Miscanthus floridulus. Next base: position 128,038,506 of record NC_089580.1, on the reverse strand, counting down.
TAGAGGGCCTGTACAGTACGGTTGTATGTACCCAATAGAATGGTGACTTGGCACGTTGAAGAATTTATTAAGGAATAGGGCTAGGCCTAAAGGATCAATTGTGGAGGCTTATTTAGAAAGTGAGATGTCGGCATTTTGGGAGAGGTTCATGGATGATGTTAAAACAAGATATAACCAGGACGAACAATATGTCACATGATGGGCCAGCACATGGTGAGACCTTGTTTTCATGCATGGTGTCAAGCCCATTGGCCAGATTAGGGTAAAGGACATCAAGGATAAAGCCAAAATCAATAAGCTAGCTTGGTATGTGCTTAATAACTATGACGAGGTTGGATCATATATGCAGTAAGTATAATTTTTTATATGTTGATTTGCTTTTTCTATATTACGTATGAAATGTTAACAACAATAATGCTTATGTGCTACAGAATATATAGACAAATTTTAGAGGAACATGGGCAAGTGATGATGTTGATTGTAGGCTAGCAGCAGAGTTTCCAATGCGGTTTAAGTCTCTTGTACGTGATTAGCATATTTTAGTTCTGTTAGACCGATCATTGGTAGAATTATACGACAACTTAGTGGTGATGGTGGTTTCATGTTTTGTGTAGATCGAGGAGCTATGTAGAGACAAACCAACATAGGTCAGTGAAGGTTTGTATGCACTGTCATGTGGTCCTGATACCCGAGTCTAGGTCTATGCAACTTGCAGTATTAATGGAGTCAGGTATAGCACTATTGACTATGAGAAATCCCTACATACACATAATAGTGGCGTCGTGACTGTTGCACCCAATTTTGCATAGCAAAATTAAGTACTCATATATGTGCGCCCAGGATGTCCAAACACACATATACCATCAAATTGTAATAATATCAAAGTAACATACTTTATTACATCACATATCTCATCATACTGTTAACACATATTCTTGCTCATTGGCAACATTATTACACACTGGTGGAAAACTAAACCCAAACTACCATAGGGACTCCAACTGGTGAACATCATCCTAGTAGTCCTGGACATCCTCTAGAAACTCTTCATACACGTTATATGTTACCCATCCAGGATTTTCATTGAATGTAAAGCAAGTGCAAGCTCACACCATGCTTAGCAAGTATATCAAAGGGATCTATGAGGCTCAATGGCTAGACACGGTTTGACTATGGTTCAGCAATTTTAGTTATTCAAGTTTTAGCATCCTAAATCGCTACTTTAGTGAATAATTCCAAATCCCAAGTGATATTCATGTATAATCAAGATTATATCAATTCTCAACCATCCATAGTAACCACTAATCATGAAGGATCTAGATCGCTCATATCCATGAGCATGGCTGTTATAACAGGTCAAATATTTCTATAGAAATTGTACAACTTTACCCACCGAGCCATGATTCCCAATGCTGGGGTTTGCAAAGCCCACAACACCTCTACCCTAGGAAGTGTGGTAGGGTTTCACTATGTAACCCTTCGCTAGTCACACTAATAAGTCATAAGCTGCTAAGGTTTCAGCTATCTAGCCGTATGTGGCCCTCCTCTCAGAGTGGCATGCAGTGGTCGTAGGCATGGTACACACACCCTAGCAGGAAAGGAAACATACCAACTAGTGCCCCCTTCTTATCCTTACAGAAAGCTATAGACGAGCTAGTACAATCTAGATTAACAGGTTAAAGTCAGAGCCACATGACACTCGAGGTTGTATGAAACCTCCTAGGGTGGCCGCTTCAGGATTAAGTCCTTAGTGTAGAGGCACTAGAGCACTCAACCCCATACTCTAGCCCCTTAATTGTTCCTAAAAAGCTCCATTTTAGCATATTGCATAATACTTTTAATCATGTTTAACAATTATTTATGTTGAGCACTGCAGCATCTATCCAAAATGCATACCCAAATCCTAGGTAACAAGGATATGTGGTACAAGTAATAATCTAGGTAAAGTCCATAAAGGTAATTCAAATTTAGACACATGCATGAATATGAATTATAAAGTTCATAGGTACAAGAGGCCTTTAGCTACACTTGCCTTCCTCAAAGTTCTCTTCCTGGTACTACTGAATCTTCCTACTGATCCTCAGTCACCACAAACTGCTCACCCTCTAAATGTGTTCCAATTCACCAATCAAGCATCCAATCCAATCATTACATGCATACAAATAGACTTCTATTAGAACAGTACACCAAATAGTAAAGACATATTAAAAGCTTATAGAACTATTCTACTGTACTACTACGAAACATGTGAGCCACAGAATCACTCAAATCGGACTTAAAACGCAAAAGTTATGCATGAAATAAGGTTCCAATGGCATTTCTGTAAATAAACCAAACTTATTTTTGAATTAAAACAATTAAAATCTGAATTTAAACCGATTATGGACGACGTGCACTATTTCCTAAAACTACAGGGTCGTAGTTGACTATGTTGCCGGTGACATAAAAATAGGACTGAAAAATAATTCATTTGAACTGAACTGGACCGCGGGTTGATTCTCTAGAAACCAAGGGGCTAATCTGCAAAACATCTGGCGGGTCGCAGTTGACTATGTTGCCGGTTGACTGGGCAGCCACGTGGCCACGCGTGAGTGGGCACGCGCTGATGCGGCACTATGGGCCGAGTCCACAGCCCACGGTGGACTGGTCATATACCGAACCAGTATGGCCTAATCTTGGCCGTCCAACTAGATGTGACGGCGAGGATGAACGGGAGAACCCCCACCGCCACGTAGCGTCTTCGGCGAGCCCACCATGGCCAGCGATGAGCCGTGCACCATGGCGAACACTGGTACGGTGTTTTGAACCTCCCCAGAACAAACCATCTACATGGACATGAAGTACATGCACCCAGTGATTTCAACGGGGTGCAAACCTAGGGCGGGTAACATGTCGGAGCGACGGTCCCAGCAGTGGCGCCATGGCCAGGCGTGTCTGGAACTCATCGATACTGTGTTCCTAGGGTGTCATTCAATGAATTGGGGGTACAGGGAGATGCAGAAGCTCACCGCGAGTTTGATGGAAGTGGTCGCGGCATCCGGGAGGGCTTCGAAGGGCTGGGTTGACGGCTAGTGGTCGAACGGAGACAAAAAAGGGCACTAGGTGAGGGTGAATCTGAGAAATCATAACCAAAACCAAGAAGTGAGGGCTCCTATGGCAGCGGCGGGTCATGGCAGATCTCTAAGGAACGTCAGGTGACGTGGAGTGGGCATCGGAGCAGGCGGACGACGACGGCAGTTCACGAGTTTAAGAGCAGCGAACAGAGAAAGGAAGAGAGGGAGGGTGTGGCTCGAGGTTTTGTAGGCAGGGTGCGGCTATTTCCGATGGCAGCACACCATCACCGATGAGGCTAGGGAAGGAAGGGAGGACACATGACACTTGACAGGCGAGTCCTGGTCACTAGAGAAAGGGAGAGAGCGGGCCTAGGCGTGGGGCAGTCTGATGTGGGCCGCACAGTGAGCAGTAGGCTCGCGTGCGTGTAGGCATCGAAGCAGGCCATGAGCGGGAAGGGAAGGAGGGGGAGGCATGAGCTTGGCCACTAGTAGGCCAAGCATAGGAAGGGCTAGGCCAATTCAGCAGTTGGGCTAGAAAGAGAGAATGGAGTAAGTTTTTAAAAGAAAATCCTTTTCTATTTCTAGTTTTCAAATCCAAGCCAAATTCAAATGAAATTTGAAATTCAACTTCAAACAATCTTGCCCTACACTCAACCAAAAATAGTATGCTTCGGCATGAATGCAACAAACATGTTTTTAAACCTTATAGTTAATTTTATTTAACCAAAATTTATTATTTGGCCTAGGTTAAAAATACATAGAAAATCAAATAAATGCTCTAAGTTAATTACTAATTTGCAAATGATATTTTAGGGTGTTACAATGACTGTTGTCACACATGAAGGTCAATTAGTGGAATTTTATGGTGTCCTTAGAGAAGTTATTCAGTTGATGTATAACTCAAGCGTACAAAGCCATAGGACGGTAGTTCTTCAACATTGTGACTAGTACAATCTAGATGGCACTATGAAGTCTGCAGGCATTGATGATGATGGACATTATAGATCCATCAACATTAAATCATTTTGGTACAAGGATGACCCTTTCATTCTTGTGACACAGGCAAGGAAGATTTTTTGTCTGTAGGACACCTCCTTAGGCAAAGATTGGTAGGTCATGTAGAAGTTTGAACATAGGGATATGTATGACATGAATGAAATAGAGCCTATAGTGCTCCAAGATGATCATTGTTCTAACAACGAGCATGAAGTTCTGCTAGGTGATGGTGATCAGGTTATGCACGAAGCTAGACATAATGGAGAAGGCACTGTCATTGAAGCCAATTTAGAAGACCTTCAAAGACATAAGAGTGAAATAGTTGGCATACTTGAAGGCAACAAGGATGAAGATGATACTAGAAACCAGTATTGCAGTGACGACAGTAACTGTGGTGGCAGAGATCACATGTCTAGAGATGACGATGACTTGTAGGAGATTTCTTGTATAATCTTTGGGAAAAGATGTATTCTAAAACTGCAATTTGCTTTGGATTCCTGGCTTTGTATTCTGAACATGTTTGGTATACTCAGTTGTTATAAACTTTTACTTCAGCAAACACATAGGCTTTGTCTGTCGGGGTCAGTACTGCTATGCGGACTATCTGTTGTGTACATGACTATTCCATTCAACTACAACTAGTACTTGTTATAGGTTCATATACACTGCATAATCCATTGGCATAAAGCATTCCTTTCACACAGCATGCTTCAACCACTACGACAAGATCATTAATCAGTTCGACCAGCGTTGGGTAGCTATGTAGATGATCATCGCTAGAGTCCATTGTGATGCCTCCCAGAGAGCCCTCGGACTCGCCCACAGCCTTAGCGGATAGCGAGGGGGACCGCAATGGTGGAGGAGATCTGCTCCTACCGGGAGCAGATCCGGTGGCAGCGAGAGGACCCAGCGACGGCGAGTGGGACCACACCGAAGCCGGTGATGGCAAACGAACCACCAGTGCTGGTGGCATCATTGTCATTGTCGAGGGCAACGGGGAGAGCAATGGCAGCCTAGGAGACAGCCTATGGTAGCATGATAGGAACACTGATCTCCTATGACTAGATGTCGGTGCCACCTCCACTGACAACAACCCAGGGTACGCCATCGGCCCTAACTCCACTAAACCCCAAGAGGAAGCGAGGACTAGAGCTGGTCCGCCCTTCCTTAATGTGGACCTATAGTGATTCATGGGGATGGCCTTCATGGCAACCGATGGGGAGGCAGAGGTGGGGACTTTGTGAGGTGAGGCGAGGGCTTTTGCGTAATGCAAGGTGGAATGAAACAATTGGAATTAGAGCGAGATAAACATTTATTTTTTCCAAACCGCTATGCATCACCTCGGGTGTCGTTGCACTACCTTAGGAATCGCAACCATATTACACCAGGAAGGCATGTGCGACCAGAGATGCAGGAGTAATAGCATACCCAACCGATGAGACAGCATGACGATACCAAATGTATGACCATCACACTTTCTATGTAGGCGAGACTTGTTTAGATGAACTCCTCACAGCGTGGTTGTTGTAAGTTCAACAAATTTTATCAGATACATGCAAACAAGATGAGTTGGGTTCACCATAGATCAAAGCGACTCATGACTACTGATACTACAAATAAATGCATGAAAGACATGTTTTATATCCGATGCATTCAAATATATGGTGGAAGGACTATCTTACGTGCGCAATATAATTTCAACACCTATGGCTACTCTATTCTACATTTAGGTCAGGCTTACTCCTCTCAAAGAAACCTTACACGGTTGCCGAGAGCGAAGTGACAAATTGGGTTCAACACATATCAAAGCCACTCATTACTACTACTACCACCATTACTAATACGTGTTTGGTTCACCAAACCGAGGCACAAAGCAACCCTTGCGTGGTTGGATTGAGATATGTTCGGCCCGTTTAGGTTTACAATGCTCAGGACCATCATGTGCGCACAAAGATAATGGTAAATGAAAGCTTTGTGAACCAAAATGTCTGCATAATTGCGCACATTACATGCATAATAAGAGGATATCAGTGCTACTAGATAGAAAGATAACAACAAACCAAACTTCATATATATAGGGATCACATCAACAATATGAGTTCAGCCTACATAACCATGTCTTCATCTACCATAATAATAAGAGGAGAGCAGTGCCATCCCACTACTCAAAGTAATCCAACTACTACCTAGACATACTATTTCTAACTACAGAAGATTAACATGACTTCATACTAATTCTAACATTACCTTGCAACTAAACTATTCCTAACTACATATGTTGACATAACTTCATACTACTAATGAGGAGTGCCATCCCACACCTCTACGCAAGTCATGCAATAAGGGCACCAATAGGTGTGAACAAAATCCAATGCCTGCAAGGTAAATCGGCCTTGGTTGAAGCCAGCAAACCTCTCTGCCACGGCAAACCGGTGCGGCCAGACGATCCCTTTAGGCCATCTAGCCCTAGTTCCTTGCCAGGGTGCAATGGCGGGCAACATTCTTATCATTGATGTAGGTGCCATCTAGGGGGGCGTGTGCCCTCGCTAGCACATGCGCCCTGGCATTGGCCTCGCTCCAACCATGGGCCATATGGTTGGGGTAGACAGGGCACACCAGACTACCATATAGGCTGATGTGAAGAACAGATTCAGGCCTAGGAGAACAGGCGTTGCGTAGCCATGTAGACGATCATCCTTTGAGTTCATCATGATGTAGCCTAGAGAGCCATTGGACTCGGCCTCAGCCTCAGCCAAGATGTCGACCACAACCTCGACTTGGCCTAGATGTCAGCCTCATCATTGGCCTTGGCCTTAGCCTCATCATTGACCTCGGCAGATGGCGAGGGGGACTGCAATGGTGCAGGTGACCCACCCACATGGGGAGCGGATCCAGTGATGGTGAGCGGGACCACACTAGGGCCGGTGGTGGCTAGCAAACCACCGGTGCTAGTGGCGTCAGTGTCATCACTGAGGGCAATAGGGAGAGCAGTACCCTAGGAGATGGCGTGAGTCTCAATGATGGGAACATCGATCTATGGGGACTAGACATCACCGTCGCCTCCGCTGACAGCAACCTGGGGTGAGCCATTGGCCCTACTTTTGCCGAACCACTAGAGGAAGCAGGGACTACAGCCGAGCCATCGACGGCCTTCATGGCAACTGACGGGGTGGTAGAGGTGGGTGGCGTGGAGAGGGCATTTGCACAATGGAAGGTGGAATGGTAAACAATATGAATTGGAGCGAGGCCAGGCTTTATGTGTACACAGGGATGCTCGGGCTTCTAAGGCAAGATAATCTATAAAGATTTATTTATACACAAGGATGCTAAGGCTTCTAAGGCAAGATACCCCATGAAGATTTATCTTTCTCAGAGGTGGGTGCCATCGTGCTCCCTCGATAATCGCAATCATATTACACCAGTGGCTACAAAAACAGAGCACGTCTCATCCATTTACAGCTGATGAGATAGCGTGAGTCTTGGCCCGACGACATCAATTGTGCGACCGATGAACTTTCTGGCATGCTCAGTAAAGTTTCATAGTTTGTGATCGACTAAACTCACTCATCATTTCATCCTAATATTATTATTACTAGTAGTAGGGGCATGGTCACGTGTACTGTGTTCTACTTGGCTTTTAATTTAATTCCTAAAAGAAAGTAATGTTTTTCATAATGTATGACATGGGGCCAGGAGTACATTTGCACAAATGCATACGACACATAAACTATCTGATGCATTCAAATATACGGCGGTAGGACTTTCTTGCGTGTGTAGTAGAATTTTTCAGCACCTATGGCTCATCTAGTCTACATTAGGCCAGGCTTGCTCCTATTAAAGAAACCTTGCGCAGTTGTCGAGAGCGAAGTGAATGCAGATGAAAGCTAGATAGGAGTGAAAATTTAAGAGATTTTGACCACCATGACACGGTTGAGACTTGAAAGCCTAGTGCGGATGTGATTGGTCTTTTCACTCCAATCCAAGCAGTCACAACAATCAAGGGTGGACTCTCTGGCATGTGTAGTAAAATGCAACATCTATGCCTCCTTCATTGAAGTTCAGCATTTTTTATCAGACACATGCAAATAAGATGAGTTGGGTTCATGATGGATTAGAGCCACTGATTTTGAGCATGATCAGAGTGACTCATGACTACTACTACTACTGATATGTGTTTGGTTCACCAAACTGAGTCACAAAGCAACCATTGCGCGATTAGGCAAGAGTGAGATGTGTCTGACTTGGTCAGATTTACAATGCCTGGACTATCATGTGTTCAATGAGATAATGGTAAATGTTACTTTGTGAACAAAAATATTTGCACAAATGCATAAGACACTGAATACTATCTGATGCAGTTCAAATATATGGCAGCAAGGACTTTCTAGGTTGTCCGAGACTTCCTCCTCTCAAAGAAACCTTACAGTGGTTTGCGAGAGTGAAGTGAATACAGGATGAAAGCTGGATTGGAGTGAATTGACCACCATGACACGGTTGAGACTTGAAAGCCTGGTGCGGTGGTGATAGGTCTTTTCACCCCTTGGGTGCTATCACACTCCCTCAGGGAACCTCAACCAATTGTACCGCAGAAGGCAGTGTTCGATCGAAGATGCAGGAGTATTGACTGTTCCCAAGCGTACACTGATGAAAACAGAGCATTCTCCTCATTTACTGCCGATGAGATGACAGTCAGTCTCGGTGCTAGTTTTTACTACATGTTAGCTCCTCCACTAATGCCCCAACAATGTGTGCACTCCTTGTGTTTGTGACAACAACAAAAACACAAAAAAACAAAGCCCCCCATGAGAGGAGAATGAGAACAGAGACATACCAGTAAGGATTCCTCAAGATTGTCAAGTTCCCTAGTTGGCACGGTGGAGCTCTAAGAAGACATGGCAAGACCGAGCCAGAGTGACCTAGAGTGCATGAAGATCCTTCTTCCTAGATTGTATGCATAAACATTGGTAAGTGCTCATTTTTTGTGTGTTGAATATGATCTGCTTGGGTTTGCCTTTGGGAATGAACTTGTCCCTCTATCTGGCTATGTTGATCGTTCTGCACGCAAAAACTACCGACTAGCAATGGCCTAGGCTATTGGAGGTTGCCGAAAACTCGAGCTTTGTCTGGACGATGAGCAGGGCCTGGCCTGGTGGAAGGTGGAGGGGTTCCCCAATGGCAGGTCACTTGTACCTCCACCGGGGATGGAAGCACTTCACCCATGCCCTCGACCTCCAAGATAGTTTCTCTCTTGTATTGCGGTGTGATGGCCGATCATAGATTAACATCAAGGTCTTTGACCTTACCACCTGCCGCAAGCAGTACCTGCACGACTTTGAGGCTGGTTGTAGTCAGCTCTCCTAGCCCATCATGGAGACAAGGAGTTTTGTAGTGATCCAAAAGAAGTACCACCTCAAAGCGAAGTATCTGGTGAGCACTCGCACGAGACGCAAAACATACCGATGTCATAAGTTACCAGTGTCATCTTTCTCATCAATCTTTTTTTGTGCAAGGCGAAGAACATGCTAGTGGACTTTGAGGTAGCGCATGGCTACCAGCAGCAGCAAGCTATCGAGCTGTAGATGACTGGGTAGTCCTGGTTCATGGCCTTGGAGAGGACCTACATGAACAACAAAGTGTGCATGCCGTTCAAGTATGGGTGGGACGAGTTTTGCGCAAGCAACCAGCTCAATGTCGGTGACACCTACTTCTTCAGTGTGATCCATGAGGCCACCTGCAGTGATGACGACGACAAGGAATGGGAGGAGGAGTAGGAGTACGATGAAGCTAAGCTCAAGGTGGAGGTGCACAAGATGAACAGCAGATGGTTGCGGTGAACTCTGCGCAAGAGTTGACATGATCTATATTTTGTTGTTTCATTAGAACTATTATCCATCCTATCAAGATTTCCTAGTATCGGACTATCTTAGGCCCTGTTTGGATGGACTATGACTTAGTTAGCCATGGCTAAAAAAAGCGAACCAAGTTGTTGGGTTCTATAGACTAGAACTAGCTGTTAGCCCCTGATAGTTGGGTTCTATGGACTAGTTGGATAGCCCCTAATAGTTGCTAGCACTGTATTTTGTTGTTCATCAACTCGTAGTGATCTAGAGCATCTATATTTCATAGGGTTGGATAGCCTTAGGGTCCCCAAAATCTTAGCAGCTATACACCCACGTCCTTCTAATCAGAAAGGGCAAACTTTGATTGTGGCGATGCCCATGGCGATGCGGCAGACATGGCCCAATCTCCATTCAACCGCATTGATGTAGCAGTTACTGATCATCCTCCATCTAGTGTTTGGAACTGCCGCAACACATTCCTGTACTTAAGTGAAAAAGTTAGTAGTGAACAACTTCTTTCGCCTCCCACATTGTTGTGACATCCATCCACACGATTGTCACCGCTTCCCCTAGCCTTCTATGAGCCCATCAGCGACAACATCCAGCATATGGCGCCAGCAGAGCACAACACTAGTGTTGTCCCTAGCTCCATGGTTGACGATGCTAATGGCGCAGCGGTTGCTGATGCTGGTGGCGCCACAGTTGTTGATGCTAATGGTGCCGTAGTTGCCGACGAGGATGCCATGCTCATTGCTGTCATCGATTATAGGTGACCCATGTCATTTGTCTCTAGGGGGATGGCATCATGGTCCAGCCATTTCACTCTATGGGATGTTCATCGAGCGTCGCCCTATCTAATGGCATCAATGACAACAACTGTGAACAACTTAGCGGTTCACCAGATAATGGAACGCATGGGCTACAGTGCTAGCCATGGCCTCGGAATGCACCACCATGGGGATGCCAACCTCATCCAGGTGTGACTGCACCATAGGTACTCAGATCTCGACACCGACCACGCCGACGCCTCCTACATCATCCCTGTAGCCAATAATCCCTCCAATGATTCAACCTTGTCTAATGATGAGGGCACAAGTAATTTGAGTCCTCATGATGATGAGGTCATGCAACCCCAAACCCATAGGAGAGCCACACTGAGGTCATCTTTGATATGGTTATCTATGAGTTCACAAAGTTGCTGACTAAGTATCCCTCCTATTACAAGGAGATGTCCCTACCGGACACAGCGTGCAAGATGTTGGTCCCTATCATGCAGGAGACGTTCAAGCATTTAATGTGGTATGATCCGCTGGAGCAGCCAAATAGGAAGGTCAAGGCGGTGAGCAAGCTCAAGTACATAGACTTAGACAATAGGTCTTCCTCCTTACCGTATGTTGAGCTGATCATTAAACTGGTGGTCAACCCCATTATGAAAAGGAGACGTGGATTCCCACCAGGTTCCCACAGTAGGAACAACTGGTACAGTTCTTGCACAACCTACCACTGGACTTACCTCACGCTAGGGAATTCCTGCATGATGTAGTCTTGCCCGGACTATCCGGTGCCGCCGATAGGTACGACGCGTTCTGGGAGACTGTTCCAATTAACATATTTCTGTAGCCATGGATGTCGACCATCGACCGGGACTTGCTACAGACAATGCTCACCAAGGAGCTAACCGCAGTCCAGAAGTTCCTATTGAAGTGTACTGGTGAAAACGCGCACAAAAATTACAACATTGTGGTGCCATGGAAGCAAGCGGCATGGCCTGATGTTTGGAACAAGTTTGATGATGGTGTCATCATTCCTTACCTGAAGTAGTATGAACTTGCTTTCGATGGGACCGATTGGTGGACGCCATTAGTCGACAAGGTTGTTGTACCATGCTTGGTGTTCCAGTTCATTGCCATTAGTGTCGTCCCGTCGAATGAAGGGTACGACATGTTCCACATGCTCATGACTAGGTGAAAGTCGGTCGTGTCGCCGGAGTCGACACTGAAGAAGGTCCTAAAGCGCTTCATGGAGAAATGAACCGATGGGCTATGTCGCTGGTTGTTCAATGCATAACCCACAAAGGAGGAAGCCATGGCCTGGTGCCAGGAGTGCATGTGGCTCCTTACGTCGGATCTGCTTGCCATCGATAGTGAAATGCACAATGGCCTCCAACTGATCCATGAAACATATGAAAAATTGTAGGTAACTTAGTAACTTATTAGTGTATTTCCTTTCTGAATGCTTGCACCCATGTCATTAGGCATTGTAAATGTTAATTGTTGGCACAATGTGTATTACTCTTTTCTAAATGAACACACGAGAAAGTCTGAAACCTACGTGATTGTAACACGTCGAACAATGACTGAATGCTTTCACCTGTGTCAAGCATTGTATAAATGTTAATCATTGGCACAATGTTTACTACTCTTTTCTGAATGCACACGCAAGAAAGTCTTATACTTTGTGATTGTAACGTGTCGGACAATATCTATTACTTTTTTTCTGACTGCACCCGCTGAATCCTATTGCTTGGAAATCCATAGCAATTAAATCTGTATTAAACTTGCACGAAACCTAGAGAGCCTAGTGTGCCTAGTTTAGCCATAAATCTATGAGAGAGGTACTAGAGTGAGGCAACCGCTCTTCTCTATCTACCTACCATACTTCTTCGCCTTCTCTCTAGCCCGAGTGAGTTATGTCTTCGATCGGAGTGAAAGACCATGGGAAGCACTTGGTAGAGAACCCTCCAGAGGGGAGCGGGCCTCCGCCATGTCCCCACTCCCATTTGTGGCACCTTGAGTAAGGCGGTCTTATTCTCAGTTGCCGAAGTCATTCTGTTCTGATATCCTAAATCTTTTCAAGGCCATTTCTCACACCGTGACGCTAGAGGTCGGGCAGTTCTTCGATCCCGCTCGCTCTCCAGACGTGCGCCCTATGGAGCCAGAGGGGTCTTCTCCCCTTGGCCACTGAGAAGTCCATGAGAACCTCCATGATCGGGATGTGGCTCGCGACCCACGCTTTGACCCTAGGTGCGAGGTTAGTTGGCTCATGCTCTGCCTCAATGCCGTCCAGACTACCCTTGTCGCCTCGAAGCAGTAGACTATTGATACCCGAGTGACAGTTGCCGATGCTCAAGCCAGTATGATGGGTAATGTTTCCTTCACCAAGAAGCTCTATCCAAATGTCCACAACCTTGTTTTGATGGTTTTTCGTGTTGTCGGCCCTGGAGGAGGAATTGGCCGCTCTTCGAGAGGCGGCCCTCATCACCATCAACAATGTGAACATGGGGGGTGTCCTACTTGAGGACCGTCTATGGGCCATGGCAACTCGTGTTAGGATGGTGGCCCTTCACGAGGTGCGCCATGGGGCTGCCTTAGCCCTGGCCACAGCACAGCTTCATTCCACCCACGATCTCCGCCTGCTTAAACCTAGCTTCCTAGTTGGCACCGATGAGGAGTAGGAGGAGCTCATTGGCGACTTTACCACCATCGCGAAGGCCATCGTGGTGGCCATGCATGTGGGAGACATCATCCTCGCTGCCTTCTTTGAGTTGTAGATTGTATCTAGGGTCATTCCAATCTTAATGAAAGGCTAGTTAGTTACTTTAATTCGAAGAGCAACTTATGGGCATCGCTCTGTATTTCACGGTGTTCTTCTTCTTGTGCTTGGATGCGATCGGCTTGTGCGGCCGACATGCTCGGATGAGGTGATTAGGAGGTCATGGGCCAGATCCTGCCTCCCCTCTTGAAAGGGAGTTAGGTTTTAGGGAAGCATCCTTCATCTTATGAAACACCATAGGTAACTTAGTAACTTCAGCATATTTCTATTCTGAATGCTTCCACCTACATCAGGCATTGTAAATGTTAATCATCGGCACAATGTGTATTACTCTTTTCTGAATGCACACATGAGAAAGTCCGACGATATGTGATTGTAATGTGCCGGAACAATATCTATTACTCTTTTCTGAATGTGCATGGAAGATTTGATTGCACATGAAAGAAAGTCCCCTACTCTATGATTATAACACATTGGACAATAGATTTCATGTTTAGGGTGACTCCTCGACTTGCAATGGGGTTGTTTGACCCTGTAGTTCTCTCTTAAGAGAAACAGCTCGAGTTGCAATGAGGTAGTCAAACTAGATAGATGTTGCTCATATCGCACTTAGATGTTAGGTTTAATTTATAGTGGCAACATAGTGATAAAAATGGTTTAACAAGTACAACTTATTACAAAATCATAAAATAGACATTAGTGTCGAAAGCAAGACTTCAATTATTACATCAAGAATCATTTTAAATCCAAATTTCGATGCCTGTGTGGCAATATAGTGATAAAAATGGTTCAACATGTACAACTTATTATAGAACCATAAATAGACATTGTGTCATAAGCATGACTTCAATTATTACATCAAGAATCAGTTCTAAATCCAAATTTTGATGCCTTCATTCCCTCATCTTCTACCACTATCTCTCCCTTCGACTGTCGAACTATCACCAATCTCTTATACATCCCTTCCTCAATAGGGAATCAAGGTGACTATGCATCCGAAGGATGTGGTGATGATGATGAAGTAGGCATCGAAGTCATGATGGTGTTGTTGAGGTTGAACTCAGCCTGGTGAGTATGCTAAAATCTCATCGTTCGATCCGATGTCTCATCATGCTAAGTGACATGGTTACCTAGGACGAATGGTGGACTCTCTGGTCTGCTGAACTAAAGTAGTAGTGTCAGACCCTAGGGTTCGACTCAACTCTATTAATGGTAGGATTAGTAGGCTCGGTGGTCGCATCAGGTTCCGCAATTGTTGGGGAAGCCTTAGGGAGGCTCTATATGTGCCCCTATGGCATCGCACGTAGTATCTGGCCCCTCAACCTGATTGGGCGGAGAAGGTCAATCAACTGCCTCATGAGCTAAAGTTGAACTCTACTTATGTTTGATAGTAGTAATACTAGCATTAGTAGGTTCAGGCATCATGGTCAATTGGAGAAGCCTCGAGAGGCTCTAGTATGTGTCCCCTGTGGCGGCTTGCACCTCAATCTGAGGGGGTGAAGAAGGTGGATCACCTACCTCATCAGAACCTAAAGCTAGCTTAGGTATCTCGGGCATTGGAGAAGCCCTAAGAGGCTCTGTATGTGCCTCCATGGTGACTTACACCTCGATCTGAGGGGTGAAGAAGGTGGATCACCGGCCTGATCAGGACCTAAAGCTGAACTCTGCTTATGTAGCATCCTCGCATGTGGCAGAACCACCTAATCTAATGCCTTCCAAGAGTACTTATCTTCCATTAGACTCTAAGTACCCAAGAGAGGACACTAAACTATGCAGTTCTGTCGAGCACACACCAAGGGAGAACTCAAAAATCCACATTTTTCATTAGGATCATAAATGAGAGAATAAAGCTTACAACATTCTTAAGTCATTTCTTACATCACTTTATTATAGTAGTAGAATATTACCTCAATTGATTATAACAGCGGAATATAGCAATGTTATCAGAGTTACAGAGGAAGCAAAGATTAATTTAATGACATGGTGGAGCATTAACATAGTGGACATTTTTATACAAGAGATGCTAGCAGATTTTACATCTTTTCTTATAAAAATCTTTAGTAAGGGTTATAAGTAAACACTACGATCGTAGCATGAAAGGAATCCTCTCTGAGCCTACCAGGAGGTTTCACCTACAATAGAGGGAATAAAACCCTGAGTACTCGATTTTACTCAGCAAGATTTACCCGATAGGAGGAAATAAAAGAGTCTAAGGATATGCAAGGCTTATTTGGCTTGTGGGTTATTGCATCTGTGGAAGCATTACTAAACTGTACATCCTTATGTTCAATTTTATTAGCAGTCATCATTAGTTCATTAACTAACTATTCTATGTAAGCACCTATGATACTTTCAAGCAGGTGGTAAGCAATCAGAATCATTTTATCACCTTTCAAGTTCTAGTTCTTACTACAGTGCTAGACCATAGCCAAGTCGGTACCATCTCATAGAAACGGCGATTCGCAAATCAATGTATCCCAGATGGGTACCCCAAAACACATGCCCCGTTTGTACCCCGGGCACAAACAAGACCAACCCATTCCACTTCTATCACGGGGTCTAGGTCCCCATCCAAACTTGGACTCCAAGCCTCCACACCTGAGAGCCAGTTTCAATATGGTGCTTAGACCTCCACCTTTCCCCGCCTCCAATCAGTCGGTCTGAAAAGAGCCAAAACCCACGACAAGAGCGTAACGAGCCTTCCCGCTCCCATAAGTAAGTATGTGTTCAGGATAATAAGTCTGTGACCTGACTACCATCCACAGCAACAGACGGTCCTTAATCGAAACAAACAGAACAAGTGCAATTCGAGCCTCGCTCGAATGCCTAACCGAGTCTAGATCCAAAGTACCATTCCACCCGGTATCTAATTATCATTCATATATATTCCATGTGACAATAATATAATAACAACAATAATAACTTTTCTATCTCTCGCGAGTGACAGGTAATCACTCGACTTCTACCAGATCCTATAGCATAGCAATCTACACAATCCTGACATACTAGTAGGACCCATAGGATAAGGATATATATATATATATGCAAGTGGGTTTCATTCAACTCCTCAAAACTTAATGCACACGTAAAAAATAAAGTGCAGAATATTAGAGGTTATGCACCGGGGCTTTGCTGGGTAAGATATAACCAAAAGTTAGCATTCCATCATGGTGACATGATCATAGAGGAACCATCTTTTCCACTACTTTGGTCGACTCTATGATCCATCATTGTTCCTATTATGATATACATGGATGCAACGTAGAGACGTAAATAATCAGCGGCAACCGAAACTCTTTGAAATACGATTATGCCTCACAAGCTAAAAAGCTAGCTCTAACGACTAGCGCACTAGGCTACGTATCCATGTCGCAGGTAAGGCTTCATTTCTAAAAAAAATCTTCTAGTTTTAAAATCCCAAGGTGTTTCGATATTTTATTGATTAAATATATATGTTCGAACTAGGGCTCATTTAGCTACCTTAGCAAACTAATTATTATGGAGATACAAAAATTACAGTGAGCACCTCATAATGTTAGGAATTTACTGGGAAATTTTTAGATCCAACACTATCACCAATTTATCACAAAAATTCCTACAACTTTATATCTTAATAATATTAAGCATCTCAAATTAATTATAAAACTCCTAAGAATATTATAAAACTATGTGAACAAAATATACTAGTAGATATATCATGATTTTAGGAACCTAACAAAATTAGTTTCACAATTTTTGGCCAACTACACAAATTTCTATTAAATTTAAAAGTTTACCTTAGAAACTAAATTAAAAATACATTAGAAAAAGGAAAAATGGCTGGTGGTGACTTAATCGGCCCAGTAGCCCAGCGCGGGCGTGGCTGCGCACATGTCGTGGTGGCCCAGTACGGCCCAAGGCTAGGGGCACCCATGCGCGATGGTGGCTTTGTAGAAAAGTCCCTGAGCTTCGAGGTAATAGTATGACTACCATTTGCACTGTTCCTATCGACAGTGGCTTTGTGACCAAGCCCTCGGTTGTTTTTGTCCTCACCATGGGTAGGTCCCTGGAATCCCCACATGCATCAATGCGGCGGTCAACGACATAAGACGGTTACATCGGGCAACCTAGGCATGCTACAATGGGGGTAAGGGGTTGACCAGCATCTACAGCTAAACACACAAGGATGGGTGGTGGTTAGGGACTCGGAGGTGCATTGTCTCAGGCTACAGTGGTGAGCAACTATCCGTGGTGGTGGTGCGACTATTCTAGCAACCTAAGGTTCTATCAGGGTGGTAGGGATAGCAGGTAAGCACTAGGAGCTCACCGGAATTTATGCAGCGATGACGGTTGAGGCGGAGGAGTGCCGAGGTGGTCTGGCCATGTGTGAGCCACTGGGGCGGTGGTGCTCTGAGATGGACACCCATGCATGTGGTAGAACCTCCTAAGTTATAGGGCCCACATGCATCTGTCACTGTCCGACGACCTTTGACATTTATGCATATGTTTCCATTAACTTAAAAAGACTGTCGGGTGTCCTCGGGGAACCCCGAATCATCCATGATTTCCAAGCAGGATCACATTACAAAGTCATTGCAGTATTACAACATTTATTCAAATATCAACACCAGAGTAAAAACAGCGGAAGTCTTACGATAATATAGTTTACAAACCAGTTGTTTCAAACCTTACAAACTAAGTTCGATAATTATTACAAACCATAGTAGTAGTGGAGTGGCATAATTAATATAGACATATCACACAAAATAAACATCCTGCCCAAGGATCACACATTTACTTCTCATCGTCAGAACGAACGATAGTCATGCAGCACGATCCAAAACAGATCTGCTCATGAGGCTCACCTGCAACAAGGGTCAACGAACCCTGAGTACGAAAGTACTCAACAAGACTTATCTGAAATATTAATTGATAAACTAAGTAATGCAGGCTCAGGGATTCAAGGTATAGCTTTAACAATGATCAAAGTTCTTTTGCGTAAAAGCTCTTTTAACAACATTCTTTATATAGAAAACTTCTCAAGAATTATATACAAAGCTGACACGATCCGCACTGAGATCATGAAACTTCATATCCAACACCTTCACAAGCCTTATTCAAGTTCCGGTTATTAATTCTACGATGATGAACAGTGAGTTGAGTCTCCATAACCAAGGAGCAACGATGATTCGAACCGATTAAGCCCAGCTAGGGATTCCAGACCACACGACATATGCAGGTCCCTGACCTACATATACCAACCTATCCTCGGATCCCCTAAAACAAGAACAGGTCCGCGCCACCCAAGAACACAGTACTCCACCATTCCAGCCCATGGCCATGTGGGTACACGCTATTCCCGCCATCTCTCCACTCCTAGTGCGCGAGTAGCCATTCTCATAATAGAATTGCCAAGTTCGGGCTTACCGGAGTATGTGGTTAGTACTACAAATTCTCACCTCATGCAATTCAACAACGGACGTGTCTTAATCGACACAGGCGGAAATAACCCGCTCACAAGACCTCCATGTCTTGTGGCTCACACACACCGAGTCCGCCCGGTCTAGATTTATTACTCCACATTTCCATATCACATGCTAACATAATTAACCAATGTTCCATCAACTAAATCTTTTTTATAACACATACATCAATTGCCAAGGATCATCATCAACTAAGGACCCAAGGTCATCACTCAATCCAAAAGTCCAAACAAAAACCTAAATCATTAAAGGTTACTATTCGCTTTTATGAATTAATTATTTAATTCAAAATTATGAAATAAATCAACTTATTCTAATTGAGCTCAAAATTTTAGTACATGTTCATTACCTGGTGACTAAGTGGCAAAATAAATTTCATAATTTTTGGATAAATAAATAAGCCTGGAAAAATCATGGAAATCCATTTATTAATAAATTGAGCAATTTTTATCACATTCAAAAAGTACTGAAAAACATTATTTCATATTTTTCTTAAATACTATACATCACATAGAGGTCACACAAAAATTTTCATAATTTTTGGAGCTCTAAATAAATCTACACAAAAATAACAAAAACAAACACTATTCATTCAAATCTGAAAATAGAAAAATCATTGGAACGCTGAGTCACTGACAACGGGTCCCACATGTCATCTTCAACCTCCAACGTTGACTACGGCAGCGACGGCTCTGACCAACGATTTCTCGCTGATGGTGAGATCAACGGCGACGACCAACGTACCAAAATGATCACCAAGTCTAGGCGCATCGATTGACGTCCCTATCAGCACGGATTATGGCCCTACACTAGCTCGTCGTCGGCCATAGCGGACGCGGTGACACGGCAGCGCTATGCCGGTGACTACAGACCGGTAGCGGTCAAACTAAAGGTCAAGGAAGCACCAGTAGCTCACCCTGAACACATTGAAGCAAGGAGCGAGGTCGGAGAAGCAACGGAGAGGCGTGACGACGATCTCGGTGATCACGGCGGAGCAACACATCGTCGGCGATGGTATACCGGTGACTGCAGTGATCAAAATGAGCAACCAGCTATGGATTAAGTACTACAGCATCGAGACGAAACAGAATTAGCCAAAACCAGGGACGAAGATGCACCGTATAGCTCTAGCCACGGCGAATCGCGCTCGGCGGAGGAATTGCCGGCCGCAAGGAAGAAGACGATGCAACTCGAGTTACCGACCAAGACTAGCTAAATTGGTGGGTTGGCTGGATGCGCAAAGATACGGCAGAGCTAGAGCACGCTTTGCCAAGACGGCAACGGTGCTAGGTCGATGGCAAAAGCTCGACGAAGCTGTGGCGGTGATGACTGGAAAAACAGAGAAGAAAGAAGAACGACGACGACGGCGTTTTGGTTCTTATAACGCGACTCAGAAGCTCAAGGAAGCCATGCAGGAGACGTCTCCGCACCAGCGCGAAGCCAAGGCCACCACGCGCGCGCCTGGAACGCCGAAGAAGGTCACCGGCGGTGTAGCCTCGGCGGTGGACACTGTTTACAGTAATTACAAGTTTGCCATTCGCCAAAATTCTCAAATTACTCTCAAATTTTCATAACAACTCAAAAATCTCCAAAAATAAAAGTTGTTCAAAATCAAAAGTTCTACAACTTTGCTTTTATAACCATCTCCTAATTCGGTATAGATTTTGAAATGAACTTTTGAATTTGAATAGGGAAATTTAACGAATTACGCCTTTTTGAATTACTCAAAATTTTTCTAAACAACTTGAAAAACTCCAAAAATAAACTTTGCTTAACTTGACAAGCACTACACTTTTGCTTCAAGGCTCAACCCCAAAATATGCTTAGATTTTGAAATGGATTTTTAGGGTAGGATTTAAATGTCGAAAAGCGGGGTTTTCTTGAAAAATTCAAAACCCAGACAAACTTTGAACTTGAGTCAAACAATACAATTCAACACTCATTACACAAATGTAAACTTGTTTTAGTAAATGCACATCAAAGTTTTCACCAAATGCCAAATGCTTTGCAATGCATATGATGACATGTCAGATTTTAATATTTAAACACCCGAGGTGTTACAATCCTTCCCCCTAAAAGAAATCTCGCCCCGAGATTCAAAGCCATAGGGTAAGTAATGGAAAAGGAAATGTGTCACGAGAACACATACAAACTCTATCCATAAAACAGCTGAGGTCCCTTTACAAAACACAATTTGTACTACCGAACTCAACTAACATTACTCTATTCTATATTGACGCTAGAAATTCTAGAAACTTTTCTAACAAGTAATCTTCTGATTCCCAAGTAGCTTCCTCTTCTGAATGTTGATTCCATTGTATTTTATAGAACTTGATTGTCCTTCTTCGAGTAACACGATCTTTCTGATCCAACACTCGGATAGGATATTTGGAATAAGTTAAATCCGGTTCTAGTTCCACTCCTTCAACTTCAACATTCTGTTCAGGCACTCGGAGACATTTCTTCAATTGAGAAACATGAAACACATCATGCACAGCTGCGAGATGTTCAAGTAATCTCAAGCGATATGCCACTTTTCCATACCTCTCTAAAATTTGATATGGTCCAATGTATCGAGGTGCCAACTTTCCTTTAACACCAAAACGGGTAACTCCCTTCATTGGTGATACTTTCAGATATACAAAATCTCCTTTGGTAAATACCAATGGTCTCCTTCTTCTATTCGCATAACTCTTTTGTCGGGACTGAGCTATTTTCAAATTATTCTGTATTTGCCTAACCTTGTCTTCTGTTTCTTTCACAAGGTCAACTCCAAAGAATCTTCTTTCTCCAGGTTCAGACCAACTCAATGATGTTCTGCATCTACGACTATAGAGTGCTTCAAATGGAGCCATTCTAATGCTTTCCTAATAACTATTGTTGTATGAGAACTCGGCCAAAGGTAAGCATTCATCCCACTTATTGGAATAGTTAAGGACACAACACCTTAACATATCTTCAAGCACTTGATTAACTCTTTTAGTCTGTCCATCAGTCTGCGGATGATAAGCTGTACTATACAGAAGTTTGGTACCCAATGAAGAATGCAATTGTTTCCAAAAGTTGGAGACAAACTGTGTACCCCTGTCTGACACAATAGTCTTGGGTATTCCATGGAGACTCATGATTCTTGCTAAGTACATTTTGGCATATTGGATCGTAGGATATATTGTCTTGACTGGAAGAAAATGCGCTGACTTAGTGAGTCGATCTACAATAACCCAAACTGAGTCAAATCCCTTTGATGTCTTGGGTAGACCAACAATAAAGTCCATACTTATGTCCTCCCACTTCCAAGAGGGAATAGGTAATGGTTGTAATTCACCAGCAGACCTCAAATGTATAGCTTTCACCTTTTGACAAGTATCACACTTTGCTATGTATCTAGCAATCTCTATTTTCATTTTAGTCCACCAGAATCTTTGCTTCATGTCATGGTACATCTTGTTACTTCCCGGATGGATTGATAACCTAGTAGCATGTGCCTCATCTAGAATTGACTGCCGCAACTCAGGGACTTTTGGTACCACTAGGCGATCCTTGAACCACAACACATCTTCATTGTCAATACTAAAGCATTCCGCTTTTCCATTCTTGACTCTTTCCTTGATATGGGCTATACCCTTGTTTTCCTTCTGAGCAGCAATAACTTGATCCCAAATAGTGGCTTCAACAATTATGTTGGTCAAACTTCCTTGTTGAATTACTTCTACATTCAACTTTTCCATTTCTTGACATAAATTCAAACCCATTGTTCTCACTGTCAGACAATTGCAATAACTTTTGCGACTGAGGGCATCTGCAACCACATTTGCTTTTCCAGGGTGATAATGTACTTCCAAATCATAATCCTTAATCAGTTCTAACCATCTTCTTTGTCGCATGTTCAACTCTGACTGAGTAAAGATATACTTTAAGCTTTTGTGGTCTATATACATATGACACGTATTACCAAGCAGGTAATGCCACCAAATCTTCAGAGCATGAACCATAGCTGCTAACTCCAAGTCATGAGTCGCATAATGTTCTTCATGTTGCTTAAGTTGCCTAGATGCATAGGCAATGACTCGGCCTTCTTGCATCAACACACATCCAATACCAATACCTGAAGCATCACAATAAACATCAAACGGCTTCTTGATATCAGGTTGGGCTAATACTGGTGCAGTGGTTAACAGTCTCTTCAAAGTCTGGAAAGCCTCTTCACAATCTGATGACCAGACAAACTTAACTTGGTTCTTCAACAATTCAGTTATGGACTTTGATATCTTTGAGAAATCTAGAATAAACCAACAATAATATCCCGCTAAACCCAGAAAACTCCAAACTTGGTGAACTGTGGTTGGCGGTTTCTAATCAAGCACACATCCTTCACTTTGCTTGGATCAACTGCAACTCCTTCGGCTGACAAGACATGTCCAAGAAATTGCACTTCCTTAAGCCAAAAATCACACTTGCTGAACTTGGCATATAGTTGATGTTCTCTCAAATGGGTTAGAACAATTCTGAGATGTTCCACATGTTCTTTCTTATTATTGGAATATACTAAAATGTCATCAATAAACACCACTACAAACTTGTCTAGCTCAGGCATGAATACTGAGTTCATTAGATACATGAAATGAGCTGGAGCATTTGTTAAACCAAAAGACATTACCAAGTATTCATATAATCCATATCTTGTGGTAAATGTCGTTTTGGGAATATCTTCAGGCTTTATCTTGATTTGGTGATATCCTGATCTCAAATCTATCTTGGAGAAAACTTTGGCTCCGGCCAGTTGATCAAAAAGTAGATCTATCTGAGGTAATGGATACTTATTCTTGATGGTCACTTCATTCAATGGACGATAGTCGACACATAACCTCAAAGTCTCATCTTTCTTTTTCACAAAAATTGCCGGACATCCCCAAGGTGAAGAACTAGGTTGGATAAACCCTTTCTCAATCAATTCTTGTAACTGAGTTTTCAACTCGGCCAATTCCTTAGGTGGCATCCTATAAGCTCTCCGAGAAATCGGAGCTGTTCCAGGTTGTAACTCTATACTGAATTGTACATCCTATCAGGTGGTAGACCGGGTAAATCTTCAGGAAACACATCTGGAAATTCACACACTACCAGAATATCTCTAATCTCTTTGACAGTAGTTGCACAAATCTTGCCCACTAATTTTCTTAGGGTTGGAAGTTGGATAAGAAGTTGAGAATTATTATCAGGCAAACTCACTCTTAAGGTCCTATTCAAAGCATCTATAACAGCCTTATGCTGATACATCCAATTCATTCCTAAGATTACATCTATATCCTGATCCTTAAGGATAATCATGGTAGTGGAAAAAATATGCCCACCTAGGTTTACGGGTAACTGGTATACCATTTCCTTAGTACACAGACGTCCCCCGGGCGACTATATAAAGAAACTTTCCTTTGTTGCACCAATTGAAATTTCATGCTTCACGACAAATGTTCTATTGATGAATGAATGCGATGCACCATAATCAAAAAGTATAACTGCAGGGTGATTGGCAATAGGAAACATACCCATCATCACTGGCTCCCCTTCTAGAATTTCTCCAGCTTGAATATAGAACACCCGTCCTATCTTCCTCTCATCTTTGCCCTTCTGAGCATTCTGATTGTGGTTCTTGTTTGACGCCTGACCCTGTTGTTGATTAGCAAGGGCCTTCTGATAATTTTGATTAGCCTACCTAGGATATGGACATTCCCTAGAGAAATGACCAGTCCTTCCACAATTGTAGCACGGATAGTTGTGACCCTGGGATATTGGAGCATTGCCACCAGGAGCATTGGTTGACTGTGAACTCGGATAGGTTATAGCAGGACGGACATTTGATTGTTGCCCAGCTTGGAACTGCGGCGGACGATAAGGAGGACGATTATGATGTACTGGATGATAAATCACCCTTTGCCTCTTCTGATTTCCCCCAAAAGATCCAGACGGCACTCTTTTTCTTTTTGAGCTCCTTATGCTACCGATACTTTGACTCTGAAGCAATTGCAATATTACGGCCTCATGGTAAGTAACATTGGTGCAAGTGGTCATCATAGTCTGCAACTTGGTATTTAGGCCTCTCATAAACCACCTCTTCTTCTTGGCATTGGTATTGACATGTTCGGATGCATATTGGGACAGATGATTAAATCTTCCCACATACTGCATCACGCTTTGATCTCCTTGTTTCAAAGCAAGGAATTCATCTAGCTTCATAGCCATCACTCCTTCAGGAATATAATGGGCTCTAAAGGCTATACGGAACTCAGCCCAAGTTATTGGAATACCAGCTGGTTGCATAGCCACTAAGTTTGCCCACCAAGCACTTGCTGCTCCTCTAAGTTGTTGGGTGGCAAATGTAGGTTTCTGATACTCCATGCATGGGATAAGATCAAATTTCTGTTCCATGGTTCAAAGCCAGTCATCAGCCTCCAATGGTTCATCTGCCTTGGTGAACACCGGGGGTCTTGTGTCTGTAAAATCAACATATGTAGCCTCCTATCGGTTATGGTGGCGTCCACGGTTTCCGTACATCTGATTCTGATTACTCTGAGCCATCTCATGAAGCAAACGAGAATTTTCAGCCATCACATTGACAAGTGCAGTTATAGCATCAGCTAAATTAGTTGGAACTGGTGGCGGATCTGGAATACCGTCCTCATCTTGTGAAGTTCCCGGAATAAACGAACCCCGTGTACGACGCATCTGCTCATAACAAACCAAACTTTATTCACATGTCTTTATTGAATTGTACCAAAGCTTACTCTAGACACCTTACATAGAGTTTACTAATGTACAAACAAACCCACGAGTATGAAAACAGAACTACATAACTTAACTAGAGCTACTATTATACAACTCTACTCTTTTCCTCAATTTCTGCAAACTTCAGGCTCGGTATCCATTCTGGAATTATTACCGCCTTCGTCATCACTTTCATCGATCATTACTAATTCTTCAGGATCTTCTTCTTCTTCCTCTCCTGATTCATCATCATCAGCAAGGATGACACCAGGGTCCATGGCATCAGCTTGAGGCTCATGATTCGGATTTAGTAGATTGCTAAGCCTATGAACTTCCTCATGTAGATATGTATTATGTTCTTCTAAATCTTCTACATAGAATTCTAGCTCTAGCTACATTTTCCCTGTGCCAAGCTTCATTTCTTCCTTCCACCGTATGAACTAACATACTTTCGTAGTTCCTATGCGCGGTGGTGAGCTGCCTCAATTGGCCCTGTAATTCTCCTATTTGTATAACATCCAAAGCCCTATCTCTCGTAGATTGTGCTAACTCCATAGAGACCCTCAATATCTCTGCCTAGGAATCAGGCCTAGAGCTACTACTGCTAGCACCATCATTTCTAGGGGCAAGTTGGTGATGAGGAACTCCTTTGGGTCCGGTGGACTTACGGGGCGTCATCTTGGCATGAGCCATACTGTAGGAAGCCAATTTAATTCAAGTAAGACCATTTGATCAAAATCCAAAAAGTAGCAAAGATGGATTACATTCCTCAAACTAGACTCACTACTCAACTCCAGACTAAGAGGTGAAGGAAGTAACAAGTGAATTATTCCTGATGCATGAATCGTTCTTACGATCAAAAACACCAAAGTTTATAATGCACATAAACAACATTTATTTTTATATAGGGCATAGTATGATTACTACTCCACCACACAAAAACCTTTTAATCAAATAGGGAATGGTGAGAAAGAAATAAGATAAGTTAGAAGCAATTTGGACCAAATTATAAAGTTAAATTTAGTCATCCCAAATCATTTTGAAGTGT
The DNA here is from genome assembly GCF_019320115.1 of Miscanthus floridulus. Lineage (NCBI taxonomy): Eukaryota > Viridiplantae > Streptophyta > Magnoliopsida > Poales > Poaceae > Miscanthus > Miscanthus floridulus. Next base: position 128,011,799 of record NC_089580.1, on the reverse strand, counting down.
TTGTAAAACAATACAACAAAAACCTTGTAACGATCACTCTGATACCATTCTGTGGCAGAACCTCCTAAGTTATAGGGCCCACATGCACCTGTCACTGTCCACGACCTTTGACATTTATGCATATGTTTCCATTAACTTAAAAAGACTGTCAGGTGTCCTCGGGGAACCTTGAATCATCCACGATTTCCGAGCAGGATCACATTACAAAGTCATTGCAGTATTACAACATTTATTCAAATATCAACACCAGAGTAAAAACAGCGGAAGTCTTACGATAATATAGTTTACAAACCAGTTGTTTCAAACCTTACAAACTAAGTTCGATAATTATTACAAACCATAGTAGTAGTGGAGTGGCATAATTAATATAGACATATCACACAAAATAAACATCCTACCCAAGGATCACACATTTACTTCTCATTGTCAGAACGAACGATAGTCATGCAGCACGATCCAAAATAGATCTGCTCATGAGGCTCACCTGCAACAAGGGTCAACGAACCCTGAGTACGAAAGTACTCAACAAGACTTATCCGAAATATTAATTGATAAACTAAGTAATGCAGGCTCAGGGATTCAAGGTATAGCTTTAACAATGATCAAAGTTCTTTTGCGTAAAAGCTCTTTTAACAACATTCTTTATATAGAAAACTTCTCAAGAATTATATACAAAGCTGACATGATCTGCACTGAGATCATGAAACTTCATATCCAACACCTTCACAAGCCTTATTCAAGTTCTGGTTATTAATTCTACGATGATGAATAGTGAGTTGAGTCTCCATAACCGAGGAGCAACGACGATTCGAACCGATTAAGCCCAGCTGGGGATTCCAGACCACACGACATATGCAAGTCCCCGACCTACATATACCAACCTATCCTCGGATCCCCTAAAACAAGAATGGGTCCGTGCCACCCGAGAACACAGTACTCCACCATTCCAGCCCATGGCCACGTGGGTACACGCTATTCCCGCCATCTCTCCACTCCCAGTGCGCGAGTAGCCATTCTCGTAATAGAATTGCCAAGTTCAGGCTTACCGGAGTATGTGGTTAGTACTACAAATTCTCACCTCATGCAATTCAACAACGGATGTGCCTTAATCGACACAGGCGGAAATAACCCGCTCACAAGACCTCCATGTCTTGTGGCTCACACACACCGAGTCCACCCGGTCTAGATTTATTACTCCACATTCCCATATCACATGCTAACATAATTAACCAATGTTCCATTTGTTACTTGTAGGTGGCAGGTGGTCACCCGACTTTCATCGTTCTACGCATAGCTAAGCAAAACTAGGCATATACGGGTTTAAAACTGGTAATATGGTAAATATGGAATAACAAGGGTGGTAATGCACCAATTAGGCTCTTACTTAACTCCTAATCACTTAATGCAGTAACAGAAAGCAAAAGCGAAATTATTTTATAAAACACAAGGTAGGGTTGTATACATCCGGGGCTTGCCTTCGTTGATGGAAAAGTCTAGTTCCTGCGACGTTACACAAGGATTCGATCCGACCTCAACAGATGGATCAACCTCCTCAACAGCTTGATTAACTACCACGTTTTCACCTTCGTTCACTACACGTAATAACAATGCCATGTTTAACATGATGTGGAATATGAAACATGATGCTCGATGATGGATGCAAAATTAATAATTTGAATACAACTTTCCTTCACGGTACAGTTACAAGTCAAACAACTAAATCTTTTTTATAACACATACATCAATTGCCAAGGATCATCATCAACTAAGGACCCAAGGTCATCACTCAATCCAAAAGTCCAAACAAAAACCTAAATCATTAAAGGTTACTATTCGCTTTTATGAATTAATTATTTAATTCAAAATTATGAAATAAATCAACTTATTCTAATTGAGCTCAAAATTTTAGTACATGTTCATTACCTAGTGACTAAGTGTCAAAATAAATTTCATAATTTTTGGATAAATAAATAAGCCTGGAAAAATCATGGAAATCCATTTATTAATAAATTGAGCAATTTTTATCACATTCAAAAAGTACTGAAAAACATTATTTCATATTTTTCTTAAATACTATACATCACAGAGAGTTCACACAAAAATTTTCATAATTTTTGGAGCTCTAAATAAATCTACACAAAAATAACAAAAACAGACACTATTCATTCAAATCTGAAAATAGAAAAATCATTGGAACGCTGAGTCACTGACAACGGGTCCCACATGTCATCTTCAACCTCCGACGTTGACTACGGCAGCAACGGCTCTGACCAGCGATTTCTCGCCAACGGTGAGATCAACGGCGACGGCCAATATACCAAAATGATCACCAAGTCTAGGCGCATCGATTGACGTCCCTATCAGCACGGATTACGGCCCTACACTAGCTCGTCGTCGGCCATGGCGGACGCGGTGACACCGCAGCGCTACGCCGGTGACTATAGACTGGTAGCGGTCAAACTAAAGGTCGAGGAAGCACCAGTAGCTCACCCCGAACACATTGAAGCAAGGAGCGAGGTCGGAGAAGCAACGGAGAGGCGTGACGACGATCTCGGTGATCACGGCAGAGCAACACGTCGTCGGCGATGGTATACCGGTGACTACAGTGATCAAAATGAGCAACCAGCTATGGATTAAGTACTACAGCATCGAGATGAAACAGAATCAGCCAAAACCAGGGACAAAGATGCACCGTATAGCTCTGGCCACGGCGAATCGCGCTCGGCGGAGGAATTGCCGGCCGCGAGGAAGAAGACGATGCAACTCGAGTTCTCGACCAAGGCTAGCCAAATTGGTGGGTTGGCTGGATGCGCAAAGATACGGCAGAGCTGGAGCATGCTTTGCCGAGACGGCAACGGCGCTAGGTCGATGGCAAAAGCTTGACGGAGCTATGGCGGTGATGACTGGAAAAATAGAGAAGAAAGAAGAACGACGACGACGGCGTTTTGGTTCTTATAACGCGACTCAGAAGCTCAAGGAAGCCACGCAGGAGACGTCTCCGTGCCAGCGCGAAGCCAAGGCAGCCACGCGCACGCCTAGAACGCCGAAGAAGGTCACCGACGGTGTAGCCTCGGCGGTGGACACTGTTCACAGTAATTACAAGTTTGCCAGTCGCCAAAATTCTCAAATTACTCTCAAATTTTCATAACAACTCAAAAATCTCCAAAAATAAAAGTTGTTCAAAATCAAAAGTTCTACAACTTTGCTTTTAGAACCATCTCCTAATTCGGCCTAGATTTTGAAATGAACTTTTGAATTTGAATAGGGAAATTTAACGAATTACGCCTTTTTGAATTACTCAAAATTTTTCTAAACAACTTGAAAAACTCCAAAAATAAACTTTGCTTAACTTGACAAGCACTACACTTTTTCTTCAAGGCTCAACCCCAAAATATGCTTAGATTTTGAAATGGATTTTCAGGGTAGGATTTAAATGTCGAAAAGCGGGGTTTTCTTGAAAAATTCAAAACCCAGACAAACTTTGAACTTGAGTCAAACAATACAATTCAACACTCATTACACAAATGTAAACTTGTTTTAGTAAATGCACATCAAAGTTTTCACCAAATGCCAAATGCTTTGCAATGCATATGATGACATGTCAGATTTTAATATTTAAACACCCGAGGTGTTACAATGCATCACCACATCTCCGGTAAGCGTCCTGACCAAATGGCGCGAGCACTAGATAGGGGAGGTCAAGGCAAGCTCATGGATACAAATAATTGAACTAATTCAAACATTACCCCAATTTCACTGGCACGGTGGCACACATGGCCGATCGCAAGAAAACCCAGAAATTGGCTACGAATAGTGCTCGGTTGCGCTAAGGTGAGGGTCGGGCTGCTACCTGGCTTTCTTGTCTAACTACTAGAATGCCAAATTGAGGTGTGGTGTCTCAAACCGCATGTATTTGTAGTGAGAAGCGGGCGATTCTATCGGCGATAAGGGCAGGCGAGGGTGGCAGCTCTTCAAGGCTATGCCTGCTTCGGTCAAGGCCGCATTAATGAAGTGAGGCATCTACATGGGGAAGGCTCAGAGAGAGAGCATCGTGAAGCACCATGATGGGACTGCTCAGCCATGGCAACACGTGGGCGATGGCAGTGAAGTAGTGATCAAAACGACATGGGGGAGGGTAGTGACACCACGACATGGGCATTAGTGCAACGTGACTATGGAGGCAGGCAGTGGCTCGATGAGTAGGTGATTCGAGCGGTGAAAAGACTGCCACATCGATAAGACAAAGGCTGCCACAACATTGGCTTAGCCCCACGCATGGCCTTGATGGTTGTGCACATGTGGTAGAGACAGTGCCATCGGATAGGGCTAGGTAGTGGTGCAGGATTGTAGAGAGCACAGATGGGACGGTGATGCGATGACGTCGGCCGTAGGGACAAGCCCACACGTGAGATGGCGAGAAGGGCAGCAGCGCGACGGTCAGCAGCTGTAGGGCGATGACAGCAGCCCGCTAGAGCCAACCCATGGCTAGACTAGTCGACCAGGGTTGACACCACGATGCGCGAAACGTGGCTAGTCACGCAACACCGAGTGGCTGCGTGAGGTGACCGTGCGCCTAAGCCAAGCAAATGACGTGCATGAATTTTAAAGCATGTCTAAAAACTATCCTAACACAGTTGAAGCTAACCTACCTTGACCATACTAATGAGGGCACATCAGTCTACCATAAGGAGCAAAAACATGGCATTGACCTTTAGCTAGATTTTCTAGAATTAATTCGCCCACATGGCATTATCACACTATTTTCAAACTTAAAATTTCTTCCAAGTCTTGAGCTAAATTTGACATCAAGTTTCATTTCCAAGCCATTAGAAATACTAGCTAGTCATATTATTTTTCTACAGCAAGAGCTACATTGTCATCTACAAAGTTTGTACTTCAAACCTTATTTAGGTGTCACACACATGTTCTATAATACTTTTGCTCAATAAAAATTGGTTCTCCACCCTACTTGATATACATGAGCTATTGAATCAACATTCATTTAACATTTTTATTGGTTATTTTAGGCTACAAGAAATTTATCAACACCTTCTATCACATGCATTATTACATAAACATGATGCTCATGACATGATTTAGTAGTTTGTTTAGGGCGTAACACCGAGGGTGTTACATCGCAATAGGTAACTCTGTGTGGACAGTTGTATTATCAGGACCAGTCAGATAACTAGCAATGGGGTTGACCTAACTACCACATTGCAACTGAAGCGTCTAAAAGTAAGGGGGCTTTAACCCCTGTGGCACTATATAGTTGATTAAAGCAACCGGTGAACACATTGCACATCAGGTCAATTTTTTGGCCTTGTTGGTTGATGGCCTCACAAAAAACAGATGATTGTTGGCTCATCTGCTCTTTGAGAAGGACCACACTCTCCAGTTGCTTATCAATACTTGCTTTTCAAACACCTCTCTTGTTGTTCAATATGCTTGTCTTATTGTTCCATACACTTCTGGTTTTCTTCCTAGTCGATAACTAGCCTAGCAAGTATCTGTCCAAGCTCTGACAGTTGCTGAATGGACACTGGAGGTGGTGCTTGCTTGGCTAACATCTCTATAGTAGGTGGAAAATCATCCATCTCTTTGTCGGACACACCACTGGAGGACGACCCTCCCTCGTCATGGTCGTCTGATGTAGGGTCATGGTAGTCATTGTCATCGGAGTTTGAATCCTGCATTTGTACATTCAAGATTCCTCTAATCCTAGACTGGTGCTCTACCTGCTCTAGGGTTGCATCCATTGTTTCGTGCATTCTCTATCCTGTATGAGTAACAGCTCTTGAATGGACCTAAGGGGACGCTGTCCACAACAACTACCATTAGCATGTAGGTCATAACCTAGTAGGTCAACTCATTGTATAGCGGCCCATTCTTTTTAGAGTCAATAATGCATAGCAGATAGCTGATGATGTGAGGGTACACATGCTGCCATCTAGTACTGATAGCATCAACTATCAAATCCTCGATCTCAGATAGGAAAAAGTGTAAGAAGTAAAATTGCTCGCCTCTCCATATTCATAGTAGTAGCCACTGCTACAAGCTGGCCAATGATTTCCTATTGCTGCCATGAGGAAGGACTATCATTCTTAGAGCCATGTGTAGAACGTAAGCCTCTAGACGTAGTCTGCCCGATGTACGTAAGGAGCCATTGGCGAAGGGTTCCATGAAGAGCGGCCAAATCTCCTGGTCTATTGGAAAAGTACCTCCAGCCCTGCTACGATGTGGAGGAAGAGCATCTCCGTAGACTATCTCATGGAGCTTCCTGTCAAAAGTTTGAATCTCGAGGAGTTCTTATAGGCGGTCATAGGACAATCATCCTAGCTAACCATGGAGCATAAAAGCAATGTAGTCATGCTTCGGATGAATCCACATTGTTGCATAGAACTGATTTACCCAGCTTATCATAATTCAATCAACATCACTGAAAAGGTGAATGAAGCCTGAGAATCGCTCAAAGAAGGACCAGATGGGTATACCAGCTGCTCTCTCAAGCTCATCCCAACCAAGTATCCTTTGGTCTACTAGTGCTATCCCTCTAGCATAGTAGCTCCTAAAGAAACTCTCCAGAGTCACAGTCCAGAACTATGATTTTGTCCTAAGCTCTTTGAGTAGTCAAAACCAGAACTCAATATTACAGAACATGATGCTCCATATCTTCTTTGAGCTGTAATACCGAAAGTCATAGAACTAAACCATGTCTTTCATTCTCTCAATATTACTACTCCTCAAAGCACCATTGGTAGACATCAAACCACCTTAACTGCTCCTTGTACCACCATTGGTAGACATCAAATTACCTCCTCGACTGCTCCTCGTACCACCAATTGTCGCACATATCAAATTACCTCCTTGACTGCTCCTTGTACCACCAATTGTGGCACACATCGAACCTCCATGAGTGTGAGCACACATGCCCCCATGAGTAGCTATAGATTTGATCCAGGAAGGTGCAAAGCGACTGGGCTTGGTTTTTAGAGTGGAACTCGGTCATTTGCTATAGTTGTTCCTCAAGTGAGCTCCTCCTCCCTAAGTTCCATTTCAGCACTCTCCTCATGCTGCTACTATCGATGGGCTGTTCGAGTCTGCCTGCAAGAATTCTCAGACTCTAGGGCTAGCATAGCTTTGGTTGTCTTCTTCCTCTGCTTCTCGAATACTGTTCAGCCTTCTTCCTACCTCTTCCTAGGCTTGTGGTGGTGCATGTTCCTCTGCTTCTAGGGACACTATGAGCCTTCCTCTGGCTCTTTCTAGGCTATGGTGGTGCATGTTCCTCTACTTCTCAGAGAATGGTTACATGCCTCTAGGCTCTTTCTACAATGTGGTAGTTCTACCTACTTTGATTTAACTCGTGCCATCTGTACAACAATAAAAAAATTACACATGCATTTCATCAAACACCATAAATTCATGAAGAAAAAAAGAGGAGATCGCAGATGGCCTCACCATGCTAAGGCAAGAAGGCGATCTCGATTGGCTTGCTCACTGGAGGAGTGGCACACTGACAGATGGTGGTGTAGTAGATCACTGTGGAGCAGTAGATCCCCATGGCGCAGAAGGATCTGGGCAAGAGGTTTTGGTGTGTGAGGGAGAGGGGATGGGGGAGGGGGAAGGGGGAAGGGAGAGGTGGCGTAGGGTGGGTGGGACCGGAGGGGGCAAACGGTGATGGAAACAGCGCACAAAAGAGGAAAAGATGGGTACTAAGATAATGCTTTTAGCAGTGGACTGTTCCACGTGCTGCATAATTGCATCACCGACACATAAACGCTGTCAAGAGTCGCCGTCCACTGAAACATGAGGGTCCACCAAAGCTTGGGGATTAATATTGGTGATCTAACGGTTAATACACATCAGTGTATTACTCTATATATATCATCACCATTTGTCATATAAAATTCAGCCCCTGCTCACAAGACGCCAGACGGGGCCATGCCCAGCAGTGCCACCAACACAAACCAAAAATTATATCTCTCTCTTTTGCCCTCCTCATGAAAAATTAGTTTATCACACCATCGATTTTAGACAAGGGTATTTGCGGTATTGTGATGGCCACATAAAAGTGCATGGAGTCATCGTCTTCGCCTCCATCTCCATTCTCTGAGCCTGACCAGCCACACTGTCTCTCCTCCCACTCCAAAGCCTAGCCCCCTCTGCCACCTTGGTCTGAACCCTAGCTAGGTGCATCGGCACAGTAGCTTGACTCCCTCTCCACTCTCTAGCCGCACCCTCTCTCATACCTTTCTGAACCCTAGCCAAAGTCGAGACGGATCCAGGGTCTGATTCCCTTCGTCGACAGTAGGTCCACTAATAGTGGAAGGACCGCCATTAGCGGCGGTACACACCGGATCTAGACCCCCTACGTCGGCACCTGTCATGATTGAGCCCCAGCATCATCATTGACGACCGCCACACTAGATCTGCTACCCCTTCGTGTTGACGTCGGCCACACCACTTCCGCGACTAGGATGACAAGAGGGTAGTGCCGATGACACAGCGTAGCCAAGAATAGGAAGAGGTACCCAAATTCCTTTTATGATGTGTATTGTACTCTAGTGGTTCAACCTAGGACATGTAGATATATAGTGACGGGGTTACATGTTTCTTAGTTGATTGTATTACATATGTGCTTTATTCAAGTATAATAGCTTCCGTATAAGCTATAGTTCACATGTGCTTTATTCAAGTAATGGCTTCCATATAAGCTGTAGTTGAGGCACCTATTTTGCATGCTCCTACTCTATTTTGTTAACATTCGATACAAGGTTAACTCAATAAATGCCTTAGTGATCTACATGTTGACATCTAGAATATCTCCCTAAAGCAGGGGAGCGTGTTCAGGGATATGGTGATATAGATACATATTTAGAAGAGCCAGTACCCTTTGAAATTGAGGTGCTTGTTCTATCTTGTCATGTTGGGATGGGAGGGGGTTGGTTTAGGTAGCAATGCAATTCAATTCTTTGTAGTGTGGATAGCAATGCAATTTTTACATGCTTGCCGCTTAAGTTTGTTTCTCTAATTTCAGGTTATGGGTTGAACAAGCCAAAGAGAAGTCCCTGCCAGTAGGGCAAAAGGCAGCACCGATATGGGTCCTAGGGGATGGCAATCCAAGAGAGTGAAGCCAACAAGTCCAGCAGAGTTGCAGCATCTTGTAGTTCCAACTAGGTCCAAAAGTCAGCACGCACAAGGCGAACAAAGCCTTGTGAGGGGCTGGTCACATGAAGATGACCTTAGCCATGTTGAAGAGGAGACTCCACCTCCCCACTAGTAGAATGACCAAACTTGTGAAGGTTGGTATTACCTTAGACATATCTATAAATCAAGTCACACTATTTGATATACGTGTTACTTTTCTAACAATCTAAATGTATGAAAACTTGTGTAGTACCATTACAGAGAAGGGACAAGGAAGTCGAGGCCAACAACTAAGGGGGTTGGGCTTCACAAAACTACCCGAATCAATGGGAACAAGAATGCCCATCTCGGTTGTCAAGGGGAACAGAAGGCCACATGATCCATTGCAAGCTGCCAAGTTTGCCTCAGAGGCAAGTATAGTAGTCAGGTCTCAAGTACCCATTTTCTCCACACTAGAAATACTACAAGCAACAGATCGAATATCTCAATGGATTTGTGGCCAAGCTATCTATAAGTATGCATATTATCAGTTGGCATTCAACTCTACCTTGAGCAACTTAGTAATAGATTTAATTTGCATTCACACTTCTGTAGTTGAGGCTGGCCATTGATGACAATGATGAAGCAACAAAAGAAGCATGCACTGAGTGTATTCCAGTCTATTGTATGGTAGACACAGTACAAGTTCAAGCGATCTTACTTCAATGGTGTCCCCACTGATGAAATCAGAAAGACCTCTCCTAGTGTCTTGCATTGAATGACGCACTAGTGGTGTGCACTGGTCCACATGGGCTTAAGTTCCAAGAATAAGGTGTGTGTGTGAACTCATTTATTTCTAGTCTAGTCTTTATGTGGTCTACTTGTGCTTGCAGTCTAACACACTGTGGTTATAGGCAGTCTCGGAGCAGAACAATCAAAACCGTGCAAAAGTCAAGTGCCAATAGGTTATAGGATTTCGCTCCTATATTGCCCACCTGCAAACATATGTAAGTAATGGTTGTGTTACTATTTTTATATTAAATACACAATGCCTTTTGTATCAACAGAAAGGCATGTGCAATTTTAATAGAAGGACAAAAATAGGAAGGACGCAGGACACGATCAAGAAGTTCTCGTTGAAGAACATGATCGACCTCATGAAGATGTTGATGCAGTGGGAATCTTCAAGAACTTCATACCAGAAGCAACACAGGACTAAGCGATGATGCAAGAGAAGTAGTGGTAAGTATCTTCATTTGCTTTTCTTGAAATCTGCTGAAGCCATTGGACATAAAAGAAGGAAAAGTAGGAGGAGTCTAAAGTGGCGCCATAATTTTGAAGTTGTAATATTACAATAGTTAATAAGTTATCTATGCATTGTGCTTATGAATCTCAGTCGACAGTAGGCTGAGGAAGACCTATGCATTACTTGCAATGAAATAATCTCTTGGTTCTGCAATTTAAGTCCTCTTCCTAATGTTTACTCCATGGTTTTCATAGGAAGCTATTGAAATATAGGAGCAGAACTTGTTGGTGACGTTGTTTCCAAGGTCCTCTCCTAAGCCAGCTGTAACACCTTTTCTTTTAAGAATGCTAGTATCAAGACAAGGTGCTCTAGACTTAGGGAATGGCTTGCTACTCATCAGGAAAGTTCAGCTGTCCTCACTGAATAAGTGGATCAACTGAAGAGGAAGGTAGAAAACACTGATAGGGAGTTTGAGGAGTTTAAGAAATAGCAATAGGAGGAGTACAATAAGTTTTGTGAGCATATCATGCTCTTAAGCGCTGGTAACTCTCAGTCTTATTAATGCAGTGAACATGTGGTTTGTTTGTTGTTTTGATGTGAAATTTTGGTGGCTTGATATGTGAACTCTGTTAGTGGTTTGCTGCTGAGCTGAACTACTGTTATTTGATTCAAGTTCAATACAATTATGCATGTAGTCATTTTGTCCAGCAATGTAGATCTAAAAATCATTTTCTCTGATGTAATGATTGGTGTGCACATGGTAGATTCAGCATAGGCACATTGTTAAATAAGAATCTGACACATGGACGAACCAGTGAATGATACGTGTAAGACCCACGACAGGGCACGACACGTGGTCAAATCATGGTACAAATCCATCCTACCACATGGTCAAATCAGAAAAAGACATATGGGTAGCTCAGGGCACGACATGTGGCCTAATAAAATACTAACACGTAGTCGTACAACATCGAGACACCTAGTCGAGTAAAAGAAAGACATGCGGGGTATTATGGTCATGCCACGTGGACTAATAAAAATACAACACATGGTCCAATGAAAGAAGAGACATGTGACCCAACCGTAACACGACACGTGTGCCAATAGAAAATTGACATGTGGAACAAAAGGGTCCCGACACATGGTCCAGTAAGAACCTAAAACGTGCAAGAACTAGAGATGGCCATGTTGTGTAATAAAAAGGTGACACGTACCCGAACCATCTCCAATGCGACCAGCTATAGCATGTACACATGGAAAGCATCTCCAATGGAAGCACCTGCCAGCATGGCGACCCCTTGCCAAGCATGCCAAAGCAGTTCTATGACATTCAGTTTTCGTCATAGATTTATCCACATCTATGATGAATTTCTAGAATCGTCATAGAATTTCAAGAATGACGCGACTTCTATAACGAACCGTTTTTCATCATAAATTCGTGATAAAACTCAAATTATGACGAATTTGGCTCCTTTAATGACAAAATGTGTTCGTCATAGAAGTGGATATTTCTAGTAGTGAAATGGATATGAAGAGCATATTTCTCAATGGGTACATCAATGGGCTTGTGTATGTTTAGCAACCTCCCAGGTTTTGAAGATGAGAAGAAACCCAACCATGTCTATAAATTGAAGAAGGCCTTGTATGGTTTGAAGCAAGCACGAAGAGCATGGTATAAGAGGTTGAGGGATTTCCTACTTCCTAAGGGGTTCAAGATGGCAAGGTTGACACCACTCTCTTCACCAAGAAGATAGGAAAATGACTTGTTTGTGTTGGAAATATATATTGATGACATTATCTTTGGATCAACCAATCAAGATTTTTGTGAGGAGTTTGGGAAAATGATGGCTAATAAGTTTGAGATGTCCATAATTGGAGAGCTTAGTTACTTCCTTTGTCTTCAAATCAAGTAAATGAAAAATGGCACATTTGTGAGACAAGGCAAGTACATCAAAGATATGCTCAAGAAGTTTGGAATGGATGATGCAAAACCAATTAGTACACCAATGGGGACAAATGAAAACTTGGATGGTGATGCTAGTGCCAATATGGTGGATCAAAAGATGTATCTGTCTATGATTGGAAGCTTACTCTATATGACCGCATCAAGGCCGGATGTGATGTTTAGTGTGTGTATGTGTGCAAGATTTCAAGCCTCACCAAGAGAAAGTCATTTAAAGGCAATAAAGAGAAAATTGAGGTACTTAAAGCATACACTAAAATGTTAGATTGTGGTATCCCAAAGGAGCTAGATTTCAGTTAATTGGATATTCGGAACTCCTGATTATGCGGGATGCAAAGTTGAGAGAAAGAACACATCAGTCACATGTCAATTATTGGGAAGATCACTTGTGTCTTGGTCATCAAAGATGTAAAATAGTGTAGCACTTTCAACCGCCGAAGTGGGGTACATTTTCGGCTGGTAGTTGTTGTGGTCAATTACTTTAGATGAAGGCTACTTTGAGTGACTTTGGAATCAAGTTCAAACAAGTGCCAGTGCTATGTTACAATGAGAGTGCCACTGAAGCTCATCCAATGGCCCTGATTCAACATTCAAGAACAAACCACATAGATGTATGACATCATTTCATAGAGATCACCAACAAAAAGGGGACATTTGCACAGAGAGTGTGGGCACCAATGATCAATTTGCCAATATTTTCACTAAGCCACTTGCAGTGTTGGCCCTAGGGGAGGGTCACCGGGTGCGATGGCTGAGGGCCTAGGCGAGGGAGGGTCCCAAGCCTAGGTATACAAAAACCCCCAACCCTATAGTCCATTACTGAATTAATTACCTCATGAGCAGCCGAGCAGTCATGCAGAGACCGAGGCGCTCACGAGCGACAAGCGATATGACAAGTTGTGCGATGCGTGGAGCTACTAGCTGCACCGCCACAAACGAGGAGAGATAGACATCAGATGGACACAGTGCCCGACGGCTGCGACCAGGCGTCTAGGCCTCTAGTCTAGGGCTCCACCGATGAATGATGACGATCAGTTTTGTGATCAGCAATTCAGCATCAGCCGATCAGTTTTAGTTCACCAGGATCAGGCCCTAGGTATTTTTTCCTCGTTCATTTTTTAATCCAAATTAATTAATTTTATAGTATTTCAGACTTCTACTAGTATTCTGTACTCATATAGTCATGTTTTTCTTCTTATTTAGATGTTAGAATTTTAGAATGTTACCTAATAAACATTTGTCGAGGGGGCTAAGAAAAGAAGACGAAAAAGACTAGAAGAAGCACATAAAACTTATGTTAAATTAAAAATATATCATTGGATTTGTTTTCACTTTGCAAATAAAATTAGCGTCTATATATATTATAAGATTTTATACTATGGTCTAGAGAGGCCATCATGATGAGTTCGACAGAGGGCCCTCAAAATCCTAGGACCGGCACTGACCACTTGATGAGAAGAGGTTTTGCAAGCTAAGGAATGAATTGAACATACTTGACTTCTCAAATATGTGTTGATGCACCCCCATTATAGGACATGCCTCTACTTCGAGCAAAGCAAGGTAAAACTGATTGGACATGTCATTCATCCTTTGATAAGGACTTGTTTAGTGCATCTAGTCATTCCTATCATGTCTTAGGCTCATTCATTAAAATCAAATAGATTTGATGCTTGTATGGTACCACTATTGCTTCTATGGTTGAAATGATCTAGTGGTAGCATATGACATGTTTGTGAGCTTGTAAACCTAGTGTTTAATCTCGAAAATGAGCTATAAGTGTTTAACTCAACATGGTTAAGGATAACCCTTGAAATGAGGTATGAAGAAGCTTGCTCTTGGATCAAACCGAGTTAAATATCTTTTGCAAGTGATCTAGATTGAACCAAATATGAGAAATGATCCTCACTTTATATGGTTTCACCCCAACCTATCTAAAATTTGAGCTCACCTTTTGTGGTCTTTGATGACAAAAGGGGAGAAGTAATTCACAAAGATAGTAAGATAGGGGGAGCAAACAAATGAAATGGGAGCAAGCTCATAAACTTGTTTGATTCATTTGAATGTGCATTACATATGTTTGCTTGCATGACACAAGTTTTCAAATTCCATATCCATGCTTGATGTGGTGTATGCTAGTTGTAGGATTGATTGATGAAATGCAAAACTAGCATGCATAGGATGATAGTTAGATGTGCCTTGCTTGCTTTACAAGTGGAACTAGAGCTTTGCTTATAATGTTGATCTCACGAGGAAAATAGTGTTTATGTTTTGCAAGTGCAATCTAACTAACCATGGTACTAAGGATGGTATTATTGGCAACTCTGATTGGTATCATGCTTCAAAGGTCCATTCTTTACACCTTAGGCATCATTTGGTAGCCATTACTCTCCCACACTTCCTAATCCATGCATATATGCAAGCTTTCAAATCCACACTCTTAGCACATATGTAGGGGGAGCTAATGCTACCAATTAGGTTTATGAAACTTGTTCATATTCTTTATACATAGTAAAATGCTTGGGCAAGCAACATGAATCCAAAAAGATTTTATTGGATATCTTTGTGAAAAGGTTATCATCAATTACCAAAAAGGAGGAGATTGAGAGCCCTTGTTTGGTTTTAGATAATTGATGAAATCTAAGTACTAACCTATGTCATCAAGTGTGATCATGAGCTAGGTTGGTACATACCAAGTGCTGGAGCAAGTGCGAGGTCCATGGTGATGAAGATGGACATGTGATGATGATGATCAAGCTCCAACTTGAAAAGAGGAAAGAGAAAAGCAAAAACCAAGGAGATCAACTGCAAAGGTATCAAATATATTTTTGTTTTGGCACTCAAGACAACATAGAGGGTGTGAGTGTGTTTAGGATCGATAGTCGTACTATAAAGAGGAGAAATCATTGGCTAAGCGGTTATCAAGTGCCACTAGGTGACATGATTCTTGCATATGCATTAGGGACCTAGTGTGCTAACAATTGACTCTTGTAAAATGCTAACACATGAGCACATGAGTTGTACACACTTTGGTTAGCAACTTGAAGCAAGGATGAGAAGTTGAGGAGTTAGAAAAAGAAAAGGAGGCGCTGGTCAGTGACCGGACACTGGCTAGGCCAAGACCGGATTCTGACCAAGCCACGTCCGATCAGTGCATGGCACTTGGCCAAGGGCGTGGGGAAGCGACCAGACGCTGATGTCAGATGCAGGGTTGGCATCTGATCTTGCGGTCCAGAGAAGGTGGCGCACGGGATTGCGAGCGGTTGTAGGCGAAGGCGAGCGACCAGACACGCAAGGCCATGTCAGATTGCACGTGACGTACGCTGACGTAGGCACCTCATGCGTGTGTAGAACTAAGAAAGAGAGGAACGGACGCCTGGCACGTCCGGTCACCTCTGACCAAACACGTTTGGTCAATAAAAATCCTCTCTGTGTTGTTTCTAGACTCGACCGGACGTCGCGTGCTAGTGAGTCCGGTCAGTCTAGCATTGCGTCCGGTCATCTCTTCAACTACGCGAGTGAAACGTTTTGACCATTGAGATTCGATGCGCGAGGTTTGAAGCAGCACCACGTGGATGGCATCCGTAGACCGGATGCAGCCGACCGAACGCTGGGATGCGTCCGGTCAGGCGAGTTCGGTCGGCCCTCGATAGGGCAATGGCTCTATTTGCTTGGGGCATCTATTAAGGGTTTGGCCGGCTTGGGGCTCACCCTCTTGGCACTTTTGACATTCTTGACATCCTTGTGAGCCCAAGCAAACATCCTTTCACTTATCTCCATCATTGATTCATTGTCATAGTGAAATTGGGAGCGATTCCTAGTGCATTGGCTTGAGTGATTGCATCTAGTGGCACTTGGAGATCGTTGTGGCTGTGGATTTCTTATTACTCTTGGTGGTTACCACCACCTAGATAGCTTGGAGCAATGGAGGAGGATTGATACGAGTTGGTGATTGTTCGTCGCCATCTCCCTGGTGATTTGTGAGGAGTCTTGTGCCTTCCCCGTCGGAGAGCCGAAAGGTAACTTTAGTGAATTGCTCGTGTTATTGAGTTACCTCACTTGTAGGGTACGTTCTTACGGCGCCAAGTGTTGGCTAGGTGTGTGATACCTATTAGCCTATCGAACCACCAAGTGTTGGTCGACACAATGGGGACTAGCGTACCGACAAACGCGTGAACCTCGGGAGAAAAATCTTGTATCCATTTTGATTGGTATTCTCTCCGATGATTGATTGGATATTCAATAATTGGTTCATCTCACTTGCCACAGGCGGTATAATCCTTCTACACTCTCTCTTGTATTTACATTACTTACATTCTTGCCTAGTCAAGCTCTTTAGTGTAGTTAGTATATGAGAGCTTGTTAGTTTGGTAAGTGGGGCTCTTTAGTTAGTTTTTGAGAGCTCGCTAACTTAGAGAGTAGTGACATAGCCTTTGATTGCATCTAGAGATTATAGTGACTAGAATTGCTGGTGCTTGGTGGCTTGCAACCCTTGTAGAGCTAGAGTAAAATTGCGTTACGCCAATTAGTGTACTAACAGTTTATTCCAGTGAGTTTGTAGAAAATTTTTATAGGATATTCACCCCCCTCTAGCCATTTAGGACCTTTCAGTAGCAGGGGATCTATCGACGTGTCTAGAGGCAGACCGAAGCGGCGGCTACGCGTGCGCGTGGATAGGGTCGAGGGGTACCGTTGACTTTTCACGGTCAGGTGGAATCTCTAGTCCTGATAGCTGGGTTCCATCAACTAGTGAACTAACAATTAGTTAGGCCTTGGACTAGTTATTAGTCCATCCACTAGTGCACCTGTTTGGATCCTTGTGGACTAAATTTTAGCCAACTAGTTATAAGTCCATAGGATCTAAATAGACCCTTAAGGAAGTATAGTGGTATCCAAACAGTTCACAACTTCACTATTCAGCTTTCACAATCTCACTTGGTGAGAGAACCCAACTTGTACCGGCATGTGGATGTTGGGATAGATCCCGACCACCACCCTTGCTTTGCGGAAGGGACCAAGAGCCCGTGTAGTCAGTGGCAAAGCCAGCTCTCAACAGTATAAACTTGAGTGTGCAGATGCCAATTGTAGCGCGGTGTTTCATCAGCTCATGTACTGTAAACTACAGTCCGTCGATCCATAAGCAACACTCTGTTCCCTCCGTCTTAAAATATCAGTCGTGTTTTAAGAAAAAATTTTGACAAAATATATATTAAAAAATATTAATATATATGGTACATAATTGATATCATTAAAAAATATTTAAATTTGATTTTTTAATAAATTTATTTAAAAATATAAATATTATACGTATTTTTTATAAATTGAATGAAACTTACGGTACTAAACAAAAAAATGACATATAATTTAGTACAGTACCTTGTTTTCCGCCACTGGCCACCGTGTATAGTCACGATGCCACGTCAGTGGCGACCACAGATTCGTGTGGGAGCAGATCACCATACAGATCATGTCATGTCAGTTGGCAGCTGCATTTCTGCAACTCCTGCATGCATAGTAGACGGCGCTAATCGTTACTTTTAGCTCGTCTTTTTAGCTGTAATAGTATTTTTTCTTTTAAAGTATTTTAATTTATTTTTTAGCGAGGAGAAATGGAGCCGTACACTGCTGGGGTCTGGGGACCGCAGAGGGCGGAGTCTATCAACTTTGTCATGTGCTATTGGGCTGTGTTTAGTTTAAAAAAAATAATTACACAGTTTGATTGGAAATCACGAGACGAACGTTTTAAGTCTAATTAGTCCATAATTGAACACTAACTGCCAAATAAAAACGAAAGTGCTACAGTAGTTAAATTCCCAAATTTCACGAACTAAACACAGCCTTGGTCATTCATGCAGCGCGATGCATTTGAGCACGAGTGAGGCTATCTCTAACACCACCACCTAAAATACAAGACCTATTTATACTTTGGATAGTGTTACAGGCAAAAGGTTTAATACATATTCGACATCTTCTCCAACAACAAGACCCAAAAGAGAATCCTTTCTGTAAATGGGTTTCCAGGAGAGAGGATACCCATATTTAGGTTGTGTCTCTCAGGTAAATCAAAATAGGTCACCCGTATAGGTACTTTGTTGGAGGCTGATTTTGGATCTCTCGCTACCCATTTTAGGTTTGGGTCTCCTTATTTGAGACAGTCTGAGACGGTCTTAAAAAATCGGGACTCAAAATATAAGACTTATTCGTCTTTTGGATAGCGTTACAGACAAAGAATTCAATGATTATTTTTTATCTTCTCCAACAACAAGACCCAAAAAACAACCCTTTCTATAAATGGATCTCCAGGAGAGAGAATACTTAAATTTGGGTTATGCCTCTCCTGACATCTAAAATGGTTCTTCCATATAGATACTTTGTTGGACGTTATAGGTATTATGTTAGAAACCCATTTTAGGTTTGGGTTTCGGAATAGGTCTCCTGTTGGAGACAGCCTGAAGCATGGGCCACGCCAGGGGTATGCACCTGTATGCCATGGAATACCCATATTTTGGGAACAAAAACAAATACATATACAAATGTATAATGGTATAGCATGTTGGTATACTGGATGTTGTAAATATGGCCCACAAGCCCAATAGAACAACTAGTAGTAGTAGCCCACAAAGTCATAGACTCGAGAAAAACCCATTGACATCTCCCGTCGCTCGTATTGAGCCATCGACCGGAAGCAGCTGGCGGCACAAACTGACGGCAGCACCTCTCTGGCTCTCTCCCTCAGCCCCCCTCGCCTCTCCTAGCTCTGCTCAACTACGCCTATCCGCCCCAGCGGCCGGTGTCGAAGCCCGCCGAGAAAGGAGCCTGCAGCGACCTGCAGTAGAGGAGCATCTCCCCTTTGGGCTCCGACTGATCAGCCCTCCCCTCTGTCCCCATCTCAGCTTTGGCTCGAAGAAATATGAATAAAGATTTTGTTTTCTTTTTTTTTTTTGCATTGTATTTGTAATTAGATGAAGAAGAAGGATGTCAGCATATTTGCACTTTGCTTATTACTATTGCATATTATACTTTGTTTATTAGGTTGTGTTTAGTTCGTGAAATTTGGGAATTTGGCTACTGTAGCACTTTCGTTTTTATTTGGCAATTAGTGTTCAATCATGGACTAATTAGGCTCAAAACGTTCATCTCGCAATTTCCAACTAAACTATGCAATTAGTTTTTTTTCGTCTACATTTAATGCTCCATGCACGTATCATAAGATTCGATGTGATGACTACTGTAGCATTTTTAGAAAACTTTTTGGGAACTAAACAAACCCTTACTCATATTTGCAATGGAAATTTTTTTAACATGAAATATCCTGATATGAAATCCTGACTCCGCCACTGGCGTGAAGGACAGTCACTCCGAGCACGAGAGATTAGCACCAGAGTTTGCCGATTCGCTTGGACTCTCAGAGCCTTGCTCCCCTTTGGAATTGGAATCACCACTTCCTTTGGTGACTGCGCGTCCGCTTACTCGGGCCGGCCGGTCCCTCGACCTCGATGTCACGTCGTCTCAACGAGCCGCGCGCACCGGCGGAAAGGCGAGACCTCGCCGTGGCCGGCCGCTGACTGGTCTGTGTTGTGGTCTGGGGATGGAGCACGCGGAGTGCGGCAGGGCTAGCTGTACGTGCGGCACGCCGCAGCTCTGCTGTCACTGTTGTTCGGTGAGCTAGGGTGTGTTCCAAGGATTCCAACCGCCCCCCACCCCCACCCCCCCACCCCCACCCCCACCCACACACACACTCCAGTGTCCATGTCTGTCACTTTGGACGCTTTATTCTGCTTCCAAGTTGAGATTTGTGAAGACGGCTGGACAGGATCTCAACGGATTGTCGAGGACAGCAACAGCACATGTTGCATAGCAATGGACAACTTGTACAATGAAATTTTAAATAACTAGGGTAACCCGCAAAATTACGCCTATTTATAGGTTTATGGCAAGACGCCTTACATCTTGTTATGAACTACACTATAGAAAGCGTTTGTGTAGAGGTGACGGCTTTGTCCGTCTCTACCTCTGCGTCTCTAGCAATGTACGATTTTTTAGAGGCCGTTGTCGAGCTGTCTCTAGAAATCAATTTTTAGGCCCTGTTCGGCTTACCTCATATTTAGCTTGTTCGGCTTCTTTTTTCAGCCGGAACAGTATTTTTCTCTCACAACAATTTAGCCAGAACAGTGTTTTCAGCCAGTTTCAGCCAAGTTTCAGACCAGCAAACGGGGCCTTAGAGGCAGCTGGAAACACAAGCTACCTCTAGAAATGGATTTTTCCGAGTGGCAATTATTTCTAGCCGAGTGTAGAAATCTGTTTTCTAGAGGCAGATATTATTCCTAGTCGTCTTAGATTTGTGTGTTTTTTTAAAGTTGCCCAAGCTCCTCCTTGTTTTCTTCTCGGGCTATGTACAGTATCTGTCTCCAGGAGGAAGAAAGGGGGGCTGATGAAGAAAAAGGGTTGTAATATATACTATAGTCATTAGCAGAGGCAGCTCTAAATATATATTTCTAAAGATGGCTGGGTTTGTAGGACCCGATGAAAGCCAAGTAGCCATCTCTATCCTAAACAAGCCACGTTACTAAAAAAAAATCATTCCCCACAGGTAGTGATACACATGTAGCTTCACAACTAATATATTTTTCCTATTCATTCGTTGTGCTGCATATGGAGGTATGCTACCTGCACCCTAGGGCCAAGTGCCCATCCCTGCTCTTCATAACTACTAGTGCAGCTAGTACATCTGCTGTTATTGCATGTCCCATTGATCTACTATTCACGTGAATACATATACGGATGCCATTTTTTGCTTGGTTTCCTCGGGGAAAGATAGGCAGGCTACCTTTACCTCTGCACAATGCCGGACGGTCACTCAGGCAATCGCCTCAGCAGTTTCAGCTAGCGTTCAAAGCACCAAAGTGGGAGGTCACCACACGTTACAGCGAAAGATCACTTGCTCACGTCCGGTTTATAGTAGACCGCAACAGGCCTTCAAAAGGTACGAGCTCGACAGCTGGTCAGTCAGGTACGGGGAAAAGCCCTTTAATTACTTGATAAAGAACGAGACTTGCCATAATTGCATGGACCACAAAACCACTCACTGCTATTCTAAGCTCCCTGGTACAAATCTCAAAAGAAGATATCCCCAGAGGTTTTACATGCTCCCACGCCTAAGCTCACAAACCTAGCCAACAGAAAACCCAACATGTAATGTTTAAAAGTATATATGAGGCTGATGGAATTTTGAGTGGCCATTTTCATGTTGTAGCACTGACAAGTAGGTACGGATGAGGGCGGACTCACGTGTCACGTATCTCATGACAATCTTGCGTCTAGGATCTACTACTTGTAAAGATATGAAGATCGAAGATTGCGCATCTCAAGTTTGCACCAGGTGGAACGAAGCACTTGTGACTATCATCATTTGACAACTATGACCGATCTACTGCTCTAGCATAGCACACCTACGACGGGATATTAATAATTTATTAATATATATTAATATAACTCTAGATAAACTTGCAAGTTACGCGTCAGTACTCCGTAGTAAATTTTTAATGCTCAAAGATCTCGAGATCGTATAGAATATGCAACAAGTTCTACTAGGTTCACGGTGGTCGAAAAGATCTCCAACCTAGTAAATTTTCTTTTGAAGCTAGGAATTGTATATAGTTGCAAGTAATTAAGATAGCAAATCAATGATATAGTTTATCATGTTTTAAGCTACCGTAAGCAACAATGCGATGCTATGCAAACTTGTTCATCCATACATAGATACTACAAACAAACAGGACATTCGAATATATATGGCAATGGGAAAAAAAACATGGCAGAGACGAAGTGTACCAAAGTGGCTTACCATCACACAAGACACTAGGAAGGGGCAAAAGTCCGGGAATATTATTAGTAACCGGGGTTCAGGTTGCTTTATTTGGCTGCCTTTATTGAAGGATTAGCATTTGCTTTGTACTGGCTAGTGTGGCATCTATTATGCTGATGAGGGTACTTGATATGCTATTTCTCCAAATTATACTCCTACGGCTTTCTTATTGCTAGCATACCTGCCGTAGGAGCCAAAAGTAGCCCATTCTACAATTAGGCAACTTTCCCAAACGAACAAAGTAGGGACGTCAAAGCGAATTTACAAGATTACTTTATAAAGTATAATGACGACGAGTTATGGCTTATTTAGTTGCCCTTTTTGTGGGTCAGCTTGCCATTCGGTTGCCACTTGCTTCTAACCAAAGGAGTTCAGGTACGGGTACACACATGATATCACTATGGCTAGCTGTGCTGATTTCCGCAAGGCATGTGTGTTCACAAACTAATGTTGGGAAGGAATCGGAGTTTCACAAGTGAGTTGGGTGGCTATATTAAGGCCATGTTTAGATCTATAGAACTAGTCTTGTTAGTTTCTATTTATGGACCAACTAGTCCATGACTAGCTAGCGGACTAAGAATTACTTGTGCCTATTTGGATCCTTATGGACCACCACCCTAGCCAACTTTCCGGCGACGGCTATAACCAACACCGAAAGTAGGAAAAAACGGTCACATATGTCTTTTTCGTGATGGTAATTGTTAACTGACGAGAGTCAAATATAGAGGATATGTTAAGTCCCCAAAAAACAGGAAACCGACCGATGGAACCCCCCCCCCCTCGATCCCACATATCGCCCGGGGGCTATACCTATCGGGTATGCTCACACACACCTCTTCTAGAAGGAGTTAGGGAGAGCCCGAGCACGCACCATGGCCGCTGCTTGGGGCTCGAGGGCTCACCAAAGACCCTAAACTGCCAAGTAGACAACAGCCTGAGCCTGACTTCAACCCAGCACATACCCGGGCCAGTGCCCAGACAACAACTACGTCCTGAGCTACAGGTAACCCGTTAGGCATCCGACGCCAGGCAGGTACGGAGATGCTACGCCGTTTGCCCGTTCAAAGGCCACGATGCCCTATCAGCCACTCCTTCGGCAGGGTCACACAACTGGCGTGACACAACAGGACAAAGGCTTCAACAACTCTAGGGGCGAAGGGCTCCAGGGCCCACTTGTCAGCACCTCCAAGCAGGGCTCCTTGCTAGCCAAGGAAGCCTCGAGAAGGTTTGCTCGGGGGAGGCCGCTCCGCAGCAGACAGTTCCCGACGGTCAAGTTTCAGAACGGTGATTCCTCCCCTGCTTAGGAGCGACGTACTTAGGAGACAAAAGCTAAGTAGGTTTCTTGCTTGGTAACTAAATTTGCCACTCCAAAAACCTTGGGCAGCCGGAGTCTTAATAGGCAATAATCTTTGTTTACCATCACAATTCAGTCTACCTAACTTCTTAACTATCTAGCCCACATATCATATAAGCTGATTTCTTGATTAACTTATGCCTAACCTTCATTAGGTGGCTATTTTTCTTCCCACAAAAGTGTGTCAAGACTAAGATTATAGCTACATACGGGGGTGTTTGTTCCCGCCTCCTAAAGTTTAGTCCCTGTCACAACGGATGTTGGACACTAATTTAGAGTATTAAATATAGACTAATTACAAAACTAATTGCATAGATTGAGACTAATTTATGAGATGAATCTATTAAGCCTAATTAGTCCATGATTTGATAATGTGGTGCTACAGTAAACATGTGCTAATGATGGATTAATTATGCTTAATAGATTCGTCTCGTGAATTAGTCACGACTTCTGTAATTAGTTTTATTATTAGTGTCCGAACACCCGATGTGACACCCGATGTGATATCCGATGTGACACATCTTAAACTTTAGTCCCTGAATCCAAACACAGCTGCAAAGTGAAGCAACGTTAGTTGCCAAATGCCAACAAAAAACATGCTACATTTTGACACAAGTGTGATATACATCTAGGTTGCGTATAGATAATGATAAAGCCATTTTTTTGCGAGCAAATGATAAAGCTGTTGTATAAAACAGAAATAATAGATTGGTGAAGAAGGGTCACCTGTTGAGTAAAGCTACACCAATCTCAAACCTCTACATGTATTGTTGGTCCCCAACCTCAAGTGTACATGAAAGGGGACCAACTAGTATAAATGTCCATGCAGCCCGAGGCGCGACGGTCCGGCACAAAGCCCGCATTTTTGGCCTAGCCCAAGCACGACACAGCCCGATGATCAGTGGGCCCAGGCTGGCCTAGCCGGGGGGTACATGCCGTGCTTGGTCTGTCTCTCAAGCCCATGGGCTGGCACGGCAGGGCCTCGCCTACAAGGGTCGGCCCGGTAGCGGCCTGGCATCCCCCACCCTGAGTCCCCCGTGGCCTGCTAGGCGGCCCAGCCCCAACAGCTCCCCCTGCCTCCCCCCATATATAAGCACGTAGATGCAACGCCCTCTCCCTCACCCCGAACCCTAAATCATTTCCACTCCCCTACCACGCCGCTCTTGCCTCGCCGTCTCATCTACTGGTGGTGTCCGACCTCCCTGACTCCGGTGACCTCGATCCGCCTACCACCGGCGAGCCACTCCTAACTCCTCATCTCCTCCTACCTGATCCCCTCCCTCTCCGCCTCTCCCTTCTCCCTCTCCCTATCTCCCCTCTTGATCTCAATGATTATGTGAGTTCATGTCCCCGACTCCCGGTCTGTCCCTCCTCCGCCGCTAGTCGTCCTTCTAACCGGTGTGTCGTCTTCTTCGGAACTAGCTCCTGGTGCGTAGGTACAACCCTAACCCACCTCTTCTTCCATTAATGATTGATCTATTCTGATATGTTCTTTTCCTCCTCCATCTCTTTGCGCAGGTCAATGGCTGATGCATCGTCCTCTAGCTATGACATAGAGCGACCAAGGCTTCCCCATGCACCGTTGAGGAACGGTGTTGGAGAGCCCTCTACGGTCGAGGGTGCCATGGCTGGTGCTGATGATGAGATCGTCTGGCCGCTCACTAGCAAAGACAATCTGATCGTGGTAGGCCTAGCCCTTGAGGACAATGACGACACCCATGAGGACGCTGCTACCTTGTTCGGTATCGATGTCGGTGGTGGCTATGTTGCTCCGATCAATCTAGACGGCGGCGGTGGTGAAGGGGCGACAGCGACTAGGACCCTAGCATGCTCCAACGGCTCAGCTCCATCTGTTGTAGGTAACTCATGTGGTGTTGGTACTGGTAAGCTTAAATCTGCTGTGTGGACTGATTTTGATGAGATCTATGAGACTATGAATAGTAGGAAAATCTACACTAAAGCTACCTCTAAAATGTGTAAGCATACTTTTTCTTCTAGATCTAATGCTGGCACTGGCCACTTGAAGAGGCACTAGAGATCTTGTAGGCAGAAAACTAATCAAGCTGCTAGGGTTCAGTCTAGGCTTACTTACAATTCTGATGGTTCTGTGCATAACTGGGACTATAAACCTGATATTGCTAGATCTTAATTGTGTTGCTTGATTGCTAGGCTTAATTTGCCATTGGGTATTGGTGAGACAGATGCATCGGAGGAGTACATTGTTCATGCTCATAACCTTAGGTTTACTAAGGTTTCTAGACAAACCACCATTAGAGATCTTAGTAAGCTATTTACTGAACATCGTAATATGCTTAAGAATTTTGTGTTGTCCGGTGCTTCATCTGTTGTTTTGACATCAGATATTTGTTCTGGTAATGCTAAGGAGGACTATATTAGTGTTGTTGCTCATTATGTGAGTGCTAATTGGGAGTTAAAAAAGGTTATTGGTCTAAGGTTGATTGAGGTGAAGCATACTGGTGAAAATATTGCTGAAAAAATTTCTTGTGTGGTTGAGGAATTTGGTTTGATTGACAAGGTTTTCTCTGTAACTCTAGACAATTCTTCTTCTAATGCTAAGGCTATAGATACTTTGACACCTATGTTTGCTAGTTACTTGGGTTGTGATCCTTCACCTGAGCCTGTAAATCCTAATCAGCGTAATTATAGTCTTGTGCATTGTAACACCTCTAGTGTTATGAGCTCGTTTAGCACTGGGATTTAGGCCTAAGAAAAATTTCCAGAACGAGTTTCTTGGATTTTAAAATTTAAATATTGAGCTTATGTTTAAAATGCCATCTTTAGCAAACTACATTGAGCAAAGTAATTAAATAGCGATTAAATATTTTGTCTCTATGGGTTAGTGCGAAGTATGAACTTTTGCGTGAAATAATTATTGGTGGAAGTTAATCGGGTTAAAACTTAAAATGAAATAGAAATAAAAACGAGAGTGCCGCTGGCCACTCGTCCTACCTGCCTCGCTGGTACGACGGTGTTGTTTTCCCCTGCTCTGAATCAGTCACCTGATTTATTTGCATTGCGCCTCGTTGCTCCTATATTCACTATTATTATTTCAGCATCAGCAGCATGACAAGCAGCAACTGCTGGTGATTGATGTGTCGTTCACCGTACAAAGCGCAGTGACTCTACATGCAACGCTTACCACTCACCAGGCTTCCAGCATGTGTGTCATCACTGTCGCTCAGCCATGGTCTGTCTTCGCGTCCAGCTAAGTTGAGTCGTCTCATCACGGTACTTCGTGGGCAAAGATGGTCGAGCCACGCTCGCTGGTTGTGGGCCATGCTGGTGCCGCACCATCTGGGCTGCTGAAAGGTCCTAATAGCTAGAGGGGTGAATAGCCTAATAAAAATTTCTACAACAACACTTAACAAAATGGTTAGACAATTATAAGGCGAAGCAAGTGTTGCGCTAGCCTACTCAAAATGCAAGCCACCTACCACAATTCTAGTTTAGATAGTATCTATTCACATAATAGCTATGATACTACTCTATGTTAGTGTGCTCTCAAAGGCTAACTAAAGAGCCACACCAACCAAGCAAGCAAGCTCTCACAACTAACTACACTAAAGAGCTTGGCAACTAGTTTGCGGTAATGTAATGGGAGTGATCAAGAAGGTTATACCACCATGTAGATGAAGGTACCAATCAATCACAAGGATCAATATCAATGAAGACCAATCACCTCAGAATCAAAGGATGAACATAATGATTTTTTACCAAGGTTTACTTGCTTGCCGGCAAGCTACTCCTCGTTGTGGCGATTCACTCACTTGGAGGTTCACGCACTAATTGGCTTCACACACCAAACCCTCAATAGGGTGCCGCACAACCAACACAAGATGAGGATCACACAAGCCACGAGCAATCCACTAGAGTACCTTTTGGCGCTCCACCGGAGAAAGGTCAAGAACCCCTCACAATCACCATGATTGGAGCCGGAGACAATCACCAACCTCCGCTCAACGATCCTCGCTGCTCTAAGCTGTCTAGGTGGTGGCAACCACCAAGAGTAACAAGCAAAATCCATAGCGAAATACGAACACCAAGTGCCTCTAGATGCAAACACTCAAGCAATGCACTTGGATTCTCTCCCAATCTCACAAAGATGATGAATCAATGATGGAGATGAGTGGGAGGGCTTTGGCTTAGCTTACAAGGTTGCTATGTCAATGAAAATGGCTAAAGATGTGAGCCATAGCCGGCCATGGGACTTAAATAGAAGCTCCCTCGAAATAGAGCCGTTATACCCCTTCATTGGGCAAAACACAGGCTGACCGGACGCTGCAGTCCAACAGACCAGACGCAGCACCGGATGCTCTGGTCGTGAATACTGGACGCATCTGGTAGCCCTTAGACTGCCACGTGTCCTATTCAAATGAACTTAGCTATTGCTGCCCCTTCTGCTGATGACCGGACGCACACACCGGACGTAGAGTCACAAATGACCGGACACTGAACCGCAGTGTCTGGTGGAGTACAGTAAGCACCCTAGCTCGACCAGACGCGTCTGATGGTATCAGACCAGACACTGCCAGCGTCTGATAGGCTATCCTCTGTATACTACTATTTCTGGTTCACACCGGATGCGTCCGATCGCTGAGTCTGTCGCCAAGATACCGGACATGTCTGGTCACATACCGGACACGTCCGGTCACTCTATAACCAGCGCGACTAACTCTTCTTCGACTCTATCTTCTTCACCCTTGCTCAAATGTGCCAACCACCAAGTGTATCACCTTGTGCACATGTGTTAGCATATTTTCACAAACATTTTCAAGGGTGTTAGCACTCCACTAGATCCTAAATGCATATGCAATGAGTTAGAGCATCTAGTGGCACTTTGATAACCGCATTCTGATACGAGTTACACCCCTCTTAATAGTACGGCTATCAAACCTAAATATGATCACACTCTCTAAGTGTTTTGATCACCAAAACAAAATAGCTCCTATGGTTTATGCCTTTGCCTTGAGCTTTTTGTTTTTCTCTTTCTTCTTTCCAAGTCCAAGCACTTGATCATCATCATGGTATCATAATCATCATGCTATGATCTTTATTTGCTTGACCACTTAGAGTGTGCTACCTATATCATGATCACTTGATAAACTAGGTTAGCACTTAGGTTTCATCAATTCACCAAAACCAAACTAGAGCTTTCAATCTCCCCCTTTTTGGTAATTGATGACAACCCTTATACAAAGATATGAATTAAAATTCAATTGAATCCATGTTGCTTGTCCAAGCATATTTACCATGTGAAAAAGGATATGGACAAGTTTCATGAACCCCAAATGGTAGCAATTGCTCCCCCTACATATGTACTAAGAGTTTGGATTGTAGCTTGCACATATGCTTAGATAGGAAACATAGGAGACAATGTCTACCACATGATGCTAAGGTATAAAAGATGGACCTTTGAAGCGTGATACCAATCGGAGTGCACCAATATACCATCCTTAGCACCATGGTTAGCTCAATACCACTTGGAAACAATACTTGGAAAAGAAAGTTATCTAGTGATTTCAATTCATCATTCAATCTTACAACTAACATACATCACATAAGCATGGATGTTTAAATTTAATACTTGTACCATGCAAGCAAACATATGAAATGCACATTCAAATGCACCATACAAGTTCATGAGCTTGCTCCCCCTACTTGTGTGCTCAAAATTTTAGTTGATCCCTTTCCTTTGTCACATCTCTCCCCCTATGTCATATATCAAGATATCTTTATGTTTCTCTCCCTTTATGATATTTCTCCCCGTTTTTCACTATTTTTACTACTATCTTTGTTTCTCTCCCCCTTTGTCATCAATGACCACAAAGCTTCTAAATGTAGATAGTATTACTTGTAGGGTCGAGATTATCAATGTCAATCAATGGGGTGAGGATCATTTTCCCAAATTTGGTCTAGTATAGATTATTTGCCAAAGATATTTAACTCGGTTTGATCCAAGGACAAGCTTCTTCACACCTCCAAATAAGGGTTATCTTGTACCATGTTGAGTTAAACACTTAGAGCTCATATTCTAGATTAAACACTAGGTTTACAAGCCCATAAACATGTCATATGCCATCACTAGATCAAGTCAAGCATAGAAGCAATAGTGATACCATATAGACATCAAAATCATTTGATTTTCATGAATGAGCCTAATAAAATAGAACCACTTGAAAGGTCCTAATAAAATTGAAAATGTGACTAGATGCACTAATCATGTCCTTAGCAAAGATGTATGTCATGCCAATCAACTTTTACCTTGGATTGCTCGAAGGAGAGGCATGTCATATGAGTGGGGAGTGCATCAACACATATTTGAGAAATCCAATATGTTCAACTCATTCCTTAGCTTGCAAAACCTTTTCTCATCCAATGGCTTGGTGAATATATCGGCAAGTTGATCTTCGGTGCCTACACTCTCAATGCAAATGTCCCCATTTTGTTGGTGATCTCTTATGAAATGGTGGCGGACATCAATGTGCTTTGTTCTTGCATGTTGAACCGGATTGTTGGTCAACTTGATTGCACTCTCATTGTCACATAGCAATGGCACTTTCTTGAACTTGATTCCAAAGTCACTCAAAGTGGCCTTCATCCAAAGTACTTGTGCACAACAACTACCAGCGGATATGTATTCGGCTTCGGCGGTTGATAATGCAATACTATTTTGCTTCTTTGATGACCATGAAACAAGTGAATCTTCCCAACAATTGACATGTGCCCGAGGTGCTCTTCCTTTCAACCTTGCATCTCGCATAATCCGAGTCAGAGTAACCAACTAGCTCAAACTTTGCTCCTTTGAGGATACCACAAACCAACATTTGGTGTATGCTTCAAGTACCTCAATATTCTCTTTGTAGCCTTCAAATGACTTTCTCTTGGTGAGGCTTAAATCTTGCACACATGCATACACTAAACATGACATCCGGCCTTGATGCGGTCACATAGAGTAGGCTTCCAATCATGAACTGATACAACTTTTGATCCACCATATTTCCACTTACATCACTATCCAAGTTGCCATTGGTACCCATTGGTGTGCTAATGACTTTGCTATCACTCATGCCAAACTTCTTGATCATGTCCTTGATATACTTGCCTTGACTTACAAATGTACCATTCTTTAATTGCTTGATTTGAAGACCAAGGAAGTAACTTAACTCTCCAATCATGGACATCTCAAACTCATTAGCCATCATCTTTCCAAACTCATCACAAAATCTTGATTTGTTGATCCAAATATGATGTCATCAACATAGATTTGCAATACAAATAGATCTTTTCCAATCTTCTTGATGAAAAGAGTAGGTGTCAACCTTGCCCATTGTGAACCCTTTAGAGAGTAGGAAATCCATCAATCTCTCATACCATGCTCTAGGTGCTTGCTTCAAGCCATATAATGCCTTCTTCAACTTGTACACATGGTTGGGCTTCTTGTCATCTTCAAAACTGGGAGGTTGCTCAATATATACTTCTTCATTGATATAACCATTGAGAAATGCACTCTTGACATCTATTTGATAGAGCTTGATGTTGTGAGCACAAGCATAGGCTAGCAAGATTCTTATTGCTTCCAATCTAGCAACCAGGGCATATGTTTCTCCAAAGTCAAGACCTTCAACTTGTGTATAGCCTTGTGCTACCAATCTTGCTTTGTTCCTTACTACTATCCCATCTTGATCTTGCTTATTTCTAAAGACCCATTTGGTTCCAATCACATTGTGTCCCTTTGGTCTTTCTACCAACTCCCATACTTGATTTCTTGTGAAGTTATTCAATTCTTCATGCATAGCATTCACCCAATCAACATCCTTCAAAGCTTCATCTATCTTCTTTGGTTCAATGGATGACATAAATGAGAAATGTTCACAAAATGATGCCAATCTTGATCTTGTTTGTACACCTCTTGAAATATCTCCAATTATAGTGTCCAAAGGATGATCCTCTTGCAACATTGGTTGGTTGGAGGATTGGAACTTGATTGCTTGCACTTGCTTGATCATTGGGTTGAGATGATGTACTAGCCACTTGATCTTGTTCATTATCATGAGATCCACTTGCACTAACTTGATTTGTATCATCTTGCACATTTGAGTTAGAGAGCACTTGCACTTGATCATCTTCATCATCATTCACTTGTCTAGGCCTCAATTCACCAATATCCATGTTCTTCATGGCATTTGAAAGTTGAATGCCTCTAACATCTTCCAAGTTCTCATCTTCTACTTAGTGAACCCTTGGTTTCATCAAATTCAACATCATGAACTTCCTCAAGAGTACCACTATCCAAATTCCAAACTCTATATGCTTTGCTTGTAGTGGAATAACCAAGTAGGAATCCTTCATCACATTTCTTGTCAAACTTGCCCAATCTTGTGCCTTTCTTCAAGATATAGCATTTGCAACCAAAGACCCAAAAATATGCAATGTTGGGCTTTCTACCATTCAAGAGCTCATATGGTGTCTTCTCTTTCAATCGGTGACAATAGAGGTGGTTGCTACAATAGCAAGCCATGTTGATAGCTTCGGCCCAAAAAGATTGACTCACATTGTACTCACCTAAGCATAGACCTTGCCATATCAATGAGTGTTCTATTCTTTCTCTCAACAAGGCCATTTGATTGAGGTGTGTACTTGGTCGAGAATTGATGTCTAATTCCAAATTCATCACACAACTCATCAATTCTAGTGTTCTTGAACTCACTACCATTGTCACTTCTAACTCTCTTGATGGTTGTTTCAAACTCATTGTGAATGCCCTTGACAAATGATTTGAATGTTGCAAACACATCACTTTTGTCCACTAGAAAGAATACCCTATGTATATCTAGTGTAGTCATCCACTATCACAAAGCCATATTTATTACCACCGATGCTAGTGTATTATGTTGGCCCAAACAAATCCATGTGCAATAACTCAAATGATTTACTAGTGCTCATCATGCTTTTCTTAGGATGGGTGTTTCCAACTTGTTTGCCGGCTTGACAAGAGCTACAAAGCTTATCCTTTTCAAACACAACATCTTTCAAGCCTTTAACTAAGTCATGCTTAACCAATTTAGTTCAATTGTTTCATTCCAACATGACCAAGCCTTCTATGCCATAACCAACCCATGCTAGACTTAGTGAACAAGCATGTAGATAATCTAGCTTCACTAGCATTGAAATCAACCAAGTATAGATTCTCATATCTAAAACCTTTGAAGATCAAGTTAGAGCCATCTACACTTATGATCTCTACATCATCTACCCCAAATATGCATTTGAATCCAAGATCACACAATTGTGCCATGGATAGCAAATTGAAGTTCAAGCTCTCTACTAGCAATACATTGGATATGCTCATATCATTGGATATTGCAATCTTACCAAGCCCTTTGACCTTGCCTTTGCCATTGTCACCAAATGTGATACTATCATAACCATCATTGTCATTGGTGTTGATTGAGTTGAACATTCTTGCATCACCGGTCATGTGTTGAGTGCACCCACTATCAAGAACCCAATGCCTTCCTCTGGCTTTGTAGTTGACCAACAAAAGAAGATCAATTCCTTTTAGGTACCCAAACTTGCTTGGGTCCTTGAAGGTTAGTCACTAAGCTCTTTGGTACCCAAATGGCTTTCTTCTTTGAGCCCATCCATGGTTTACCAATGAACTTAGCCTTCACACCATTTGTACCCTTAGTAAGCATATAGCATGAATCAAGCTTAATGGAAGATACATTAGCATTTTTGCTCTTGTTTTTGCATTCTTGCTCTTTGTGACCCACTTGCTTGCAACTAGTGCAAAATCGACCATTGTTCTTCATAAAACTAGTCTTGTGAGGAGCAAAGGCCGCCTTGCCTTTCTTGAGGGTATAGCCCAATCCCTCTTTGTAGAGAGAAGCTCTTTGGCTACCCAAGCACATAAGCAAGCGGTCCTCACCACCATAAGCCTTAGCTAAGGTGTGAGTGAGCTTAGTGACCTCCTTCTTGAGGTTCTCATTCTCAACCACTAGTGAGGCATCACAAGTGAGACCATCACTACTAGATGAGGTAGAAGTGGAAGTGCTACAAGAAGGGTTAGTAGTAGCAACAATGATAGGCATAGATAGTGATGTATCAATTATATCACAAGTTAAACCTACATTGCTAAGTTTCAACATGCTTCTTTTTATTTTGCTCATCAAGCAAAGAGGAATGAGCTTTTTCAAGCTTTTTGTGAGCTTTGCCAAGCTTCTCATTGGCTTCCTCTAGCCTCTTATGAGATGCATTGAGCTCATCAAAGGCTTGCTTAAGGGCTTTTAGTTCCTTACACAAGCTTTTGCATTCCCTTCTCTTGATATCAAAGTGTTCTCTAGCATCTTCTAGCATGTCAATTAATTCATCCTTAGTAGGTTCATCATCATCACTATCACTATCATTTTCATGTTCATGTTCATTATCATCAACATGTTCTTCATCACTTTCATCATCACAAGATTGTACCTTAGTGGCCTTAGCCATGAAGCATGATGAAGATTCAAAGAGAGAAGGCTTCTCATTAATGGCAATGCTTGCAAGAACCTTCTTCTTGGTGGTCTTGTGATCATCACTATCATTGTCATCATCACTTGAGGAAGCATCACTATCCCAAGTGACTACATATGAATGACCCTTCTTCTTCTTGAAGGCCATCTTGTCCTTCTTCTCTTTCTTTTCCTTCTTGTCCTTCTTCTTGTTCTTCTTGTTGTCATCATCATTGTCACTATTGTATGGGCATTGAGCAACAAGATGATCTTTGCTTCCACACTTGAAGCACCTTCTTGACTCTTCTTTGTTCTTGAATGAAGACTTCTTTCTTCTAGCACGGTAACCCTTCTTCACCATGAACTTGCCAAATCTCTTGACAAATAGAGCCATCTTCTCATCATCATCATCATCCCAAGATTCATCTTCTTCACTTGAAGTTTCTTACTTTGCTTTGCCCTTGCATGATGTGGCTTTGAATGCCACGCTCTTCTTCTCATCCTTCTTCTCATCTGTCTTCTCCTTCTTTTCTTCCTTCTCATCATCATCTCTATATGTATCATCGGTCATTATATCTTCCAACACTTAGTTTGGTGTCATGGTGTCCAAACCACTCCTTACTAGAATAGTGACCAATGTGCCAAATCTTGAAGGTAAGCATCTCAAGAACTTGTAGGAGAAGTCCTTATCCTTCACTTCTTCTCCAAGTGCTTTGAGATCATTGATAAGCACTTGAAGCCTATGGAACATCTCCGGCACACTCTCATCATCCTTCATCTTGAAGCTTGCAAACTTTTCTTTGAGAATGTAAGCCTTTGCACCCTTCATGGCTTGAGTGCCCTCAAATGATTCTTCCAACTTCTTCCATGCCTCATGAGCCATCTCAATATTTTTGACTTGCTCAAATGTTCTTTCATCAATTGCATCATGAATAGCACTTAGAGCAATGTCATTGTTTTGGAGAAGTACTTCTTCGGCTGCGGTGGGATTCTCCGGATCTTCAATCTCAATTTTTGTTTCTACCACCTTCCAAATCTTCCTATTGATTGACTTGATATAAGTTGTCATCTTGGCCTTCCAATAGGTATAGTTGGAGCCATCAAATTGGGGTGGCTTCTTGGTGTTGTTGATTTGAGCCATTTTAACACCGAAGGTTGTTAAGCCTCAAATAACGGTGACCTCGGCTCCGATACCACTTGAAAGGTTCTAATGGCTAGAGGGGGGTGAATAGCCTAATAAAAATTTCTACAACAACACTTAACAAAATGGTTAGACAATTATGAGGTGAAGCAAGTGTTGCGCTAGCCTACTCAAAATGCAAGCCACCTACCATAATTCTAGTTTAGATAGTATCTATTCACACAATAGCTATGATACTACTCTATGTTAGTGTGCTCTCAAAGGCTAACTAAAAAGCCACACCAACCAAGCAAGCAAGCTCTCACAACTAACTACACTAAAGAGCTTGACAACTAGTTTGCGGTAATGTAATGGGAGTGATCAAGAAGGTTATACCACCATGTAGATGAAGGTAACCAATCAATCACAAGGATCAATATCAATGAAGACCAATCACCTCGGAATCAAAGGATGAACACAATGATTTTTTACCGAGGTTCACTTGCTTGCCGACAAGCTACTCCTCGTTGTGGCGATTCACTCACTTGGAGGTTCACGCGCTAATTGGCTTCACATGCCAAACCCTCAATAGGGTGCCTACACAACCAACACAAGATGAGGATCACACAAGCCACGAGCAATCCACTAGAGTACCTTTTGGCGCTCCGCTGGAGAAAGGTCAAGAACCCCTCACAATCACCACGATCGGAGCCAGAGACAATCACCACCCTCCGCTCAATGATCCTCGCTGCTCCTAAGCCTATCTAGGTGGCGGCAACCACCAAGAGTAACAAGCGAAATCCATCAGCGAAACACGAACACCAAGTGCCTCTAGATGCAAACACTCAAGCAATGCACTTGGATTCACTCCCAATCTCACTAATGATGATGAATCAATGATGGAGATGAGTGGAGAGTGCTTTGGCTTAGCTCACAAGGTTTCTATGTCAATGAAAATGGCCAAAGATGTGAGCCATAGCCGGCCATGTGGCTTAAATAGAAGCCCCCTTAAAATAGAGCCGTTATACCCCTTCACTAGGCAAAACACGGGCTGACCGGACGCTGTAGTCCAACAGACCGGACGTAGCACCGGACGCTCCGGTCATGAATACCAGATGCGTCCGATAGCCCCCAGACTGCCACGTGTCCTGTTCAAACAAACTTAGCCGTTGCTACCCCTTCTGCTGATGACCGGATGCACACACCGGACGTAGAGTCACAAATGACCGGACGCTGAACCGCAGCGTCCGATGGAGTACAGTAAGCACCCTAGCTCGACCATACATGTCTAGTGGTACCGGATCGGACGCTGCCAGCGTCCGATAGGCTATCCTCCGTATACTGCTATTTCTGGTTCACACTGAACATGTCCGGTGTGGCGACCGGATGCGTCCGGTCGCTGAGTCTGTCGCCAAGATACCAAACGTGTCCAGTCACATACTGGACACGTCCGGTCACTCTGTAACCAGCGCGACTAACTCTTCTTCGACTCTATCTTCTTCACCCTTGCTCAAATGTGCCAACCACCAAGTGTATCACCTTGTGCATATGTGTTAGCATATTTTCCCAAACATTTTCAAGGGTGTTAGCACTCCACTAGATCCTAAATGCATATGCAATGAGTTAGAGCATCTAGTGGCACTTTGATAACCGCATTCCAATATGAGTTACACCCCTCTTAATAGTACGGCTATCAAACCTAAATGTGATCACACTCTCTAAATGTCTTGATCACCAAAACAAAATAGCTCCTATGGTTTATGCCTTTGCCTTGAGCTTTTTATTTTTCTCTTTCTTCTTTCCAAGTCCAAGCACTTGATCATCATCATGGTATCATCATCATCATGCTATGATCTTTATTTGCTTGACCACTTGGAGTGTGCTACCTATATCATGATCACTTGATAAACTAGGTTAGCACTTAAGGTTTCATCAATTCACCAAAACCAAACTAGAGCTTTCAGCTATGCGTCCACGTTGGGCCGGCTGGGCCGCTTAGCTGTCGTCGGCCTTTTTGTTCTAGAAAACATTTAGCTAATTTAGTTCCAAAAATAAACTTGTAAAATTCATAATAAAACATAGAAAAGTCATAAAAATGCCAAACCAGTTTTATTGAGTTTCTAAAATCATGATCTACCTAATAGTGTATTTTGTTCATATAGGTCTGGTATGCTTTTAGGGTTACTCTAATTATTTTAACATGCTTAATATTATGAAAAGGTGAACTTGTGGAAATTTCCGTGATAAATCGGTGATAGTATTAACTCTAAAAATTGTACAGTAAATTACTAATATTATTATCTGCTCACTATAATTTTTGTAGCTTTGGAATAATTAGTTTGCTAGATAGATAATGATGCTCTATTTCGAATAATGATTAAATTGATAGAATAAAATAAAGAAACAACTTGGGTTTATGTAACTAAAATAATTATTGGGAAATAGCGTCTTATTCGACAACATGCATATGTAGCCTAAGTACGGTCATCGTTAGAACTTGCTCATTTGCTTGTGAGGCGTGATCGGATTTCTAAGCATTTCGGCTGTCATTGATTATTTACATCTATGCATTTGCATCAATGCATATCATATAGGTACGATGATGGATCAACGGATCAATTGAAGGATGATTAGGAATCCGAGGATGGTATGATGGTATTCTCTCTAGGAGATGATGTGATGGGCTTTCTATTCAGATGATGTGGATGATCTGAAGATGCAAATACATACTTTTGGTTATATTTTACACAGGCAAGCCACGGTACATAACCCTTACTTTTCTGCAGTTTAAATTATATTTGTGCATTAAGTTTTAAGGAGTTGAATGAAACCCACTTGCATATATATCTTATCCTATGAGTCTTACTAGTATTACAGGATCATGTAGAATGCTATGCTACAGGACTCTAGTAGAAGTTGAGTGATTGCCTGTCACTCGCGAGAGATAGGAAATATATTACTGCATTATTATCACTTGGAAAATATAAATGGTGGAAAGGAAAAATGGTGACCGAGCAGGGATGTGGTTTGGGTATTGGTGAGTGTAAGAGGTTGTGTCGTCGTGGACACAGGGCATGGCTTGGTTACACTGCTTTCCCTGTCCGTGTTAGTTAAGGACCGGTCATTGCATAAGGCATCGTGGGCAAGTCACAGATTTATTATCCCAAGCACATACTTGTGTATGGGCGCTTGGAAGACTTGTTGCTCTCTTGTCGTGGATGCGGCTCCTTTTGGACTGACTGTCAGGGCAGTTTTTGGGTTAAGAGGTCCTTGCACCGCACTAAGTCTAGGACTCAGGGGCGGGGGCTTAGAGTCCTAGTTTGGACAGGGACTTGGACACCTATGACAAGAGGGTGATGGGTTGGTCCTGCTTGTGCCTAGGGTATAAGCGGGGCATGTGTTTTCGGGGTACCCAACTGGGGGTATTGATTCGCGAATCGGCGGGCGATCCGTTACGGCTTGTTTTGTGTCTAGCACCATAGTAAGAACTAAAAGATGAAAGATGGAATGGAAAATGAAGTTTGATTGCTTACCACCTGCTTGAAGGTAGTACAGGTGCTTATATAGAATGGTTAGTTAATGAACTAATGTGGCTTTTTAATAAAAATCGAATATAATGATACACGCTTAGTAATGCTTCCTACAAATGCAATAAACCCACAAGCCAGATAGCCTTGCATATCCTTGGAGTCTTTTTTTCCCTCCTATCGGGTAAGTCTTGCTGAGTATAATTGAGTACTCAGGGTTTTATTCCCCCTGTTGTAGGTGACATGTGGATGCTAGAGCTGACCCTTGTGTGTGGATACCTCCTGGTGGGCTCAGAGAGGATTCCTTTACGTTGCGATCATAGTTGTTATTTATAACTCTCACCAAATGTTTTGATAAATGAAAGTTTTATAATATGTTGTCCAAGTTATTTATCAATACTTCATCATGTCATGATTAGATATTTATTTCTGTTGTAATTCTGATCATATGTTTATATTCCGTTGTTCGATTAAATTATTTATAACTCTGATAATATGATTACATTCCGCTGTTATAATAATAAATATTATACTCTGATGTTGTATTAAAAGTGATGTAAGAAATGGTTAAGAATGATGTAAGCTTTATTCTCCCATTTGTGATCCTGACGGAAAAATGTGGATTTTTAGGTTCTCCCCCGGGGTGTGCCAGACGGAACCGAGTAATTTAGTGTTCTCCCTTGAGTGCTTAGTGTCTAATGGAAGACGAGCACTCCTAGGAGGCATTAGATTAGGCGGTTCTACCACAAGAGGTATCAGAGCGTAAATGAGAAAATAAAGTTTCAAAAACCTCTTTCTAAATAAAATTTGGCTACAAATTCTTTTCAAAAAGTTAGGGCGTTCGTATGCGAAGTTATATAAGTAGCCCTGTTACTATGGTTATGTATCTAGGATAGATGGCACTCTGCTGACTTAGGTAGGCTTAATCAAGTTTTCTGTAGGTACACTGACCCAAGCATAGTCCGATAGTATCGACTAGTTACAGGGAGAGAATGATGTGCCAAAAATCTAAGAACGGTTGCCCTATATGTTGGCAACAGTGGAAGGACGTATAGGACTTGCATCCATGCATATCTGGTTTGTGCATTGTAGTGCTCATATTACTTGCAGATATGCCGTTTATAGGTGTCACACGTGTCATATTGTGCACTACTAATTCATTCCTATTCTAGAGTTAGGTCTGCACTATGGCTTCATGCTCCGTGTTCGCCCATGGTTCACGCCTGTCATGACCCACGTCTCCCCGCACCCCTTTCCTACACTCTTATTGGACCCTTGCCCTACAGTCGTACTAGTCAGTAATGGCATCGCACGTCACTCACCTTGAACATGTGGAAATTTGGTCGATTCATCATAGTGATCCCCTGCGTCGAAACCCTGCTGAATCATGTTAGGACCACTGAACGCTCCGCCTTTATAAGTATAGCCTAGCTTAGCAATTGGTACCACCACTCGACGCACTTTAGCTCGCTTAGCTTTTCCCTTGAGCAAGCTTTTTGCTCAGCCTTCCTCAATACCATCGCTAGAAATGGCAGGAGCCTAGGTTAGTAGTTACTACCTGAATGTTGAGGGTTTTCCTAGAATCTTGCATGCCACCCTGCAAAAGCTCAGAGTCAAAGATCGTCCTGAGTATGAGGGCCGTCAGTATGAGGAGTGTGGTATCAAGCGTTGTGAGGTTACCATCTACATCGGGAAGAGTGAGGAGTTCCCCGACCTCACTGAAGCCTAGAGTGTGACCACAACTGGGTTTAGCTTCATCGACACCTACTAGGTTATGGCCTACAAAGCCTTGTGGTACCTTTGCTAGATCTATGAAGAGCCCATTGCACGTACCCCCATGAGGTTCTTTCCTAGACAAGAATCGGTGGGCATGGAGGGCTCGCATGGAGGCTTTGCAAGGGCAGGATGCGTAAGAGGATAGTCCAACTGTGGTGCACTTGACCATGTACCTACTTGCTCTGGATGAGCAGTACAACCGGCAAGCCTTAGAACTGAGGATCTGCCTTCGACGGGCTAAGGAAGCTGAGATCTTCACCTGGATGCTCTAGGTGCAACTTGCTGAAGCTCATGCTAGTGCTGCAGCTGCTGAGAGCTAGGAGACTGCCATGTCAGAAGCTCTAAAGGAGGCTAAAGATCAACATGTCCATCACCTATGGGAGGCTTATCTTGTCACTAGGACCAAGCGAAGGATGCTGGCTGCTGAAAGGTAGGATGCCCTGATCTTAGAAGGGATCCCTATCCACCCGCCTGAAAGAAGGAGAACCAATGGTGTAGTACCACCAGCACCTCCACCATTGGAAGTGTTAGAAGTAGAACCCTTGATTCCTCTCACTCAGCCATTGCCATGAGAAGATGCAGATCCATAGCTAGGGTGGTGGAAGAATCCGCCATGCCCAGGAACGAAGATGCATGGCTAGAGTAGCTTAGTTGCCTTGGGATGATGTACCTGTAGTAGTAGTGCTTTTCGTCACTGTCCTCCGGTATGTAATCTTGCCATTGTTGTCGTCCATAGCTGTTGAGATCATACAATTGTAGATGAATGTTGTGTCATGAATGTGAGCCTAAATGCCTATATGTTGTACCCGTATAAGAGCATTGGAATACACATTTTATTTATTTTGTTGTGTTTATTATGTTCATCTACCTTAAGTTATGTTAGACGTGCTTAAAGTTTTCAAGGACGATATAAGTGGGTTACAAGAGAAGCTACCATTCAAATGACAGCAGACTAGCTATGATTGGATAATATTGGACACTATGTTAACTAATTGTGGATGTCCCAGCAGAACACTTGAGTTTCTTTAAATCAAATCCACCATTAGATTTGCATTCCTTGTCCCTTGTTGTGAAGGGAACCCTTGTTGTTTGAATTTTCCCTTGCAATACTCCTCTTACTATGTGGTCTATGACCCCACCACCTTCATGGCGTGTAAGTTGGTAATAGTTGCCTGGTTAAAAGCTTATGGTGCCATGATGAAACGAGAGCTCCCTGTGGAGTAGCTGCCACATGGTGATGCTGCTCGACACGCGCTGGTATCAAGGTTGTTAACCAAGTACCTTTACCAAGTTACACCGCCATACCACCTTTGCTACAAAATAAATTCCTTAGAAATGTTCAGGTGTTCAAATAGGAAATCCATAATGGGTTGATGCAGAAGCGTTCTCTCAGAGTAAACATGAGGAGGTGGTTTGGAGGAAGAAAGTATGACATGGTCTCAGTCTACATGAAAGACGGATGTGGTCGAGTAAAGGAAAGAAAAAGAAGAGTAGTAAGGGAAGTCAGCCTTGGATAGTCGGGAGTAATTGTAAAAGCCTAAGTGGAAGTCATGTCCCCAGCCCTGTGTTTAGTTGACCGCGCTATGCATGCTAGGTCGTTTTGCTGTGTGCCTTGCAAATGCTGTCTATATCGGGTCCTTAGCTCCCCGTTCTCGCGTGGCCACAGCATCGTGATGCACTCACTGTCTTTGTGCACTATGTGTTTTTTCCTTTTCTCTAACATCTAGTCGGCTCTCGACCCCCATGCCATTGTCCTAGTACCAGACCCCCCCCTCCATCTCTATTTCTCTTGGAGACTCAGCCGCCACACACCTGCCTCATCAAGCGGACCCCTTCTCCTCTCCTCTCCTTTATTTTCCATCCGCTTGCTTGTGCAGGGAGCACACCATGGCCATGTTTATCCCCACAGCATGAACCGTCTGTGTATCCCATTCACGCCGCCTCCACTTCTAGTGTGTTGCGCCCACCTCCGTTCGCTTATATAAGATGCCCTTGGTCCCTTGCTCTTCTTCTTCATCCCCATTTCCCCCGCATTCAAAGCAGAGTTATGAAATCCAGTCAACATTGTGAAGCAAGGTTCGTTAGTCTGAGGTGATGGTGTAATTTGAGAAGAAGGGTCTGGTTTCTGAAGAAGTTCAAGTTCCCTTGGTGAGCTTGGTATTAGGGTCACGATGTTTGAGTTCTGGGAGTCCTATTTCTAGATTTGTTGGTGCTACTCCATGTTTTGCATAATCATTATCTTGTTGTTTCTTCATTGTCCTCGCCTATCTCGTCTTCTAGATTAGCTCTCGGTTTTATAAGGTTGCTCTAAACCATGTATCCCTAAGTCCTCATGTGGTTTAGTATTCAAAGTCGTGTAATCTTCGTGTAATCCCTGAGCTATGAAATGTAATCATGTTTTTCCCTTTTCTGGTTCTAGCTTTGAATCTCAGGACGAGATTCTTTTTAAGGGGGGTTGGTTGTAACACCCCTGATGTTACGAGCTTGTTTAGCACCGGGATTTAGGCCTAAGAAAAATTTCCAGAATGAGTTTCTCGGATTTTAAAATTTAAATATTGAGCTTAAGTTTAAAATGCCATTTTTAGCAAACTATATTGAGCAAAGAAATTAAATAGCGCTTAAATATTTTGTCTCTATAGGTTAGTGCGAAGTATGAACTTTTGCGTGAAATAATTATTGCTAGAAGTTAATCGGGTTAAAACTTAAAATGAAATAGAAATAAAAATGAGAGTGCCGCTGGCCACTCGTCCCACCTGCCTCGCCGGTACGACGGTGTTGTTTTCCCCTACTCTAAATCAGTCACCTGATTTATTTGCGTCGCGCCTCGTTGCCCCTGCATTCACTATTATTATTTCAGCATCAGCAGCATAACAAGCAGCGACTGCTGGTGATTGATGTGTCGTCCGCCGTACAAAGTGCAGTGACTCTACATGCAGCGCTTACCACTCACCAGGCTTCCAACACGTGTGCCATCACTGTCGCTCAGCGGTGGTCTGTCTTCGCGTCCAGCTAAGTTGAGTCGTCTCATCACGGTACTTCACGGGCAAAGATGGCCGAGCCGCGCTTGTCGGTTGTGGGCCACGCTGGTGCCGCACCGTCTGGGCCGCACGTCCACGTTGGGCCGGCTGGGCCGCTTAGCCGCCGTCAGCCTTTTTGTTCTAGAAACATTTAGCTAATTTAGTTCCGGAAATAAATTTGTAAAATTCGTAATAAATCATAGAAAAGTCATAAAACTGCCAAACCAGTTTTATTGAGTTTCTAAAATCATGATCTACCTAATAGTGTATTTTGTTCGCATAGGTCTGGTATGCTTTTAGGGTTGCTCTAATTATTTTAACATGCTTAATATTATGAAAAGGTGAACTTGTGGAAATTTCCGTGATAAATCGGTGATAGTATTAACTCTAAAAATTGTATAGTAAATTACTAATAATATTATCTGCTCACTATAATTTTTGTAGTTCTGGAATAATTAGTTTGCTAGATAGATAATGTTGCCCTATTTCGAATAATGATTAAATCGATAGAATGAAATAAAG
Organism: Miscanthus floridulus; assembly: GCF_019320115.1. Classification (NCBI taxonomy): domain Eukaryota; kingdom Viridiplantae; phylum Streptophyta; class Magnoliopsida; order Poales; family Poaceae; genus Miscanthus; species Miscanthus floridulus. The sequence goes on along the minus strand of NC_089580.1, from coordinate 127,967,775 downwards.
AAACAATTTGGGTTTATGTAACTAAAATAATTGTTGGGAAATAGTGTCTTATTCGATAACATGGATATGTAGCCTAAGTACGGTCGTCGTTAGAACTAGTTCATTAGCTTGTGAGGCGTGATCAGATTTCTAAGCATTTTGGTTGTCGTTGATTATTTACATCTATACATTTGCATCAATGCATATCATATAGGTACGATGATGGATCAACAGATCAATTGAAGGATGATTGGGAATCCGAGGATGGTGTGATGGTATTCTCTCTAGGAGATGATGTGATGAGCTTTCTATTTAGATGATCTGAAGCTGCAAATACATACTTTTGGTTATATTTTACACAGGCAAGCCCCGGTACATAACCCCTACTTTTCTGTAGTTTAAATTATATTTGTGCATTAAGTTTTAAGGAGTTGAATGAAACCCACTTGCATATATATCTTATCCTATGAGTCTTACTAGTATTACAGGATCGTATAGAATGCTATGCTATAGGACTCCGGTAGAAGTCGAGTGATTGCCTGTCACTCGCGAGAGATAGAAAATATATTACTACATTATTATCACTTGGAAAATATAAATGGTGGAAAGGAAAAATGGTGACCGGGCAGGGATATGGTTTGGGTATTGGTGGGTGTGATGATATTCTCTCTAGGATGATTGGGAATCTGAGGATGGTGTGATGATATTCTCTCTAGGAGATGATGCGATGGGCTTTCTATTCAGATGATGTGGATGATCTTAAGATGCAAATACTAACTTTTGGTTATATTTTAGCCAAGCAAGCCCCGATGTATAACCCCTACTTTTCTGCAGTTTAAATTATATTTGTGCCTTAAGTTTTAAGGAGTTGAATGAAACCCACTTGCATATATATATATATATATATATATATATATATATATATATATCTTATCCTATGAGTCTTACTAGTATTATAGGATCATGTAGTATGCTATGTTACAGGACTCCGGTAGAAGTCGAGTGATTGCCTGTCACTCGTGAGAGATAGGAAATATATTACTACATTATTATCACTTGGAAAATATAAATGGTGGAAAGGAAAAAATGGTGACTGGGCAGGGATATGGTTTGGGTATTGGTGGGTGTAAGTGGTTGTGTCATCGTGGACATGGGGCATGGCTTGGTTACACTGCTTTCCCGGTACATATTGGTTAAGGACCGGTCGTTGCATAAGGCATCATGGGCAAGTCACAGATTTATTATCCTGAGCACATACTTGTGTATGGGTGCTTGAAAGACTTGTTGCTCTCTTGTCATGGATCTGGCTCTTTCTGGACCAACTATCAGGGTAGTTTTTGGGTTAGGAGGTCCTTGCACCGCACTGAGTCCGGGACTCAGGGGCGGGGGCTTGGAGTCCTAGTTTGGACGGGGACCTGGACACCCAAGATAGGATGGTGATGGATTGGTCCTGCTTGTGCCTAGGGTACAAGCAAGGCGTGTGTTTTCAGGGTACCCAACTGGGGGCATTGATTCGTGAATCATCAGGCGATCTGGTATGGCTTGTTTCGTGTCTAGCACCATAGTAAGAACTGAAAGATGAAAGATGGAATAGAAAAGGAAGTTTGATTGCTTACCACCTACTTGAAAGTAGTATAGTTGCTTATATAGAATGGTTAGTTAATGAACTAATGCGGCTTTTTAATAAAAATCATATATAATGATGCACGCTTAGTAATGCTTCCTGCAAATGCAATAAACCCACAAGCCAGATAGCCTTGCATATCCTTGGAATCATTTCTTTCCTCCTGTCGGATAAGTCTTGCTAAGTATAATTAAGTACTCGAGGTTTTATTCCCCCTGTTGTAGGTGACAGGTGGATGCTAAAGATGACCCTTGTGTGTGGATACCTCCTGGTGGCTCAGAGAGGATTCCTTTACACTGCGACCGTAGTTGTTATTTATAACTCTCTCTAAATGTTTTTATAAATGAAAGTTTTATAATCTGTTGTCCAAGTTATTTATCAATACTTTATCATGTCATGATTAGATATTTATTTCCGCTATAATTCTGATCATATGTTTATATTTCATTGTTCAATTAAATTGTTTATAACTCTGATAATATGATTACATTCTGTTGTTATAATAATAAATATTATACTCTGATGTTGTATTAAAAGTGATGTAAGAAATGGTTAAGAATGATGTAAGCTTTATTCTCTCATTTGCAATCGTGATGGAAAAATATGGATTTTCGGGTTCTCCCCTGAGGTGTGCCCGATGGAACCGAGTAATTTAGTGTTCTCCCTTGAGTGTTTAGTGTCTAATGGAAGAGGACCACTCCTGGGAAGCATTAGATTAGGTAGTTTTGCCACATGCATCAACGTTGTGCTTGTCATATCATTAATCTCATTGTAAAATCTGGTTTAAAGAGGTTCAAACCTTACACAGAAGATTTTAGAACTGCTACTAATTTCTTAAATTCTTCTAATCAAAGAATTGCTATGTTTAAGAACTACTATACTGCTCAGGGTGTTAGACCTGGAAAGTTTGGCATAGATATGGATGTTAGATGGAATGCTACATACCTTATGCTTAAACACTTGGTTCCATATAAGGATGTTTTTTTGTGTTTATTAATACAAATTATGGCTCAACATTGTTGACCGCAAGGCATTGGTATATAGCTGAAAAGATATTGAAGTTCTTAAAAATATTTTAAGAATCCATAGTTGTTGTTTCTGGTGTTTACTATCCAACTAGTCTACTTATTTTGTACCATCTGCTAGACATTGCTTCTCATTTGCATGCAAGTGAAAAAGATCAAAATCTAATAGTTGTTGTCTATCCTATGAAGCTTAAATTCTTTAAATACTGGTAGGATATACCTCTGTTATATTCATTTACTTTCATTCTTGATCCTAGAGCTAAGTTGAAAGGTTTATTTAATGTTCTGCAAATACTTAAAGAGAACACTGGTGTTGATTACAGTTCATATTATGCTGATGTGAAAACTGAAATTTACCAGTTGTTTAATAAATATGAGAAAGTTTGGTGTAGCTAGATCTTAGAGGCCTCCACAACCTGCAAGCCATACAGGTAAGAAAAAAACCAATGTTCGCCTAAACGGCCTAAACGGTCGATTAAATGGCCAGTAAACGGTAAACGGTGGTAAACTATTTTGTTTAGGGGATAAATAGAAATTAAATGGTTGACCGTTTAAACGGTCAAAAAACATGAAAACGGTCTAAACGGCCTAAATGAAACGGAGATAAACATCATTAAACATGCTAAATAGTTGTTTAAACGGCTGTTTAGGCGAACACGAGGTAAATCTAGTTTAGTTTTGTATGGATAAATTTGTATACTTAAGTTTATTATATTTATAAATATGTACACTTGATATGTTACATACATAAATATCTATATTTAGTTCTTTTCACATGCATAAATATATATATATACCAAAATAATTGATTTTTACTTGAATAAATATGTATAAATGCTAGAATACTTGATTTTTTACATGCACATATATAATTATATGTATTTTTTTAAAGTACAAAACCGTTTAGACCGTTTAGCTTCATTTAAATACCATATAAACAGCCTAAACGCTAAACGAAGCGTGACCGTGTAATGATTGTTTACCGTTTAGGAAACATTGGAAAAAATAGGCATAGGGAAGAATCTTTGGAGGCCCTAGATCATCTGGTGTTGTTGGTCCTTCCCCTGCCTCTGCCCGCACTTCATCTCAATCTACTTCTGCTGCTGGTTGTGAGCTCAAAGCTTATCTAGACAGTGACAATGTCACTGCATATGAGGATGACTTCGACTTACTTCTCTGGTGGCGTGACCACAAACTAATATATCATATCCTATCTATAATGGCTAGAGATATTATGTATGTTCCTATTTCTACTGTCTCTTTAGAATCATGTTTCAGCTTGATAGGAAGGATAATTGAAGAGCGACGACGATGCTTGTTGCCTAAAACTATGGAGATGCTGGCTTGCATAAAAGATTGGGAGTTAGGAGAAAGAAGGTTACAGCATGCTATTGACAACCAAGAGTTGGAAGACTCCTTCAAGAATCTTTATCTCGATGAAGATGCATCTATGGCTGCTGTTGCTGCTGGCACATCTGGATTTGCATCTATGGCTTATGCTGGTACTTAGTGTGAGACTTGAGAGTGATCTGTTATATTTGTATCTGTGATGTGTGACTGATACTGGTGAACAATGGTTTAAGACTTAATTAAGAGATGTGTTGCACTCTTTTTTCTTTCTAGGGTTTCTGACAAGGGTGAGTTTTACCTTAAAATGTTTTTAATGAGGTAGCATTGCACAAATAGCTTAATTATCTTAATTCCCTTGTCTCCTTTTGTAGCTTTCGTTAGAATTTAGAATATGTGATCAGTTTATTACTCGTGAATGTGAAATACTGAAATATGAATGAATTGTGAAATGTGATTGTGAAAATAGAGAAGTGTTGGATGAGAGAAGCAGTTTGTGGTATTTTAAGGGCACCAGGGTGTGGGCTGGCATGGCGGGAGGCACGGCGTGCCATGCTGGCCCGACCCCCTATGGGTCGTGCCTAGCCTGGGCTCGGGCCGGGCTAGCCCGTTGGCCAACTATACCAACTAGTAGCTTTAATTTTGCAAGTGTAACAAAGGGAACCAAAATGAGAAAAGGAATAGTTTGCATAGTTCCCCAAGGTAACCCAGTCCTGAGCCTAGAACAAAAACTAACCGAGGGATCGAAACAAGTCTCCTTTCTCTTGACGAGGGGCACCATTATGTGACACTCTTGTTATGGTACGACCAAGCCTCATTATTGAAGATTTTAAATCCATGTCATACTATCAAACATACTTGCACATTACAATGTGATGTACAACTTGTTGCGTAGTCATCCAGACTAGCTCGTGCCAATAATAATGAGCTACATATCTTTATTGGATTAGTTTGTCTTAGCACAACTTAATTTCAGCTAAATCAAATGTTTGACTCTATCTCGAAATTCATGAATTCACCATAGGCGCCTCATCGTTGATGAGGACGTCGCCTACCACTTAAAGCATAGCGTTGTTAAGCCCTAGAATAAATCTAGTAACACATTTAAACCGCTTGGAGCCACTGCCAAGTGATCCCAGGCGGCCGTCCATTCTCGTCGGCAAAGTGCAAAGAAATATTTTCTTTATATCATACTCTCTCCGGTCCATTTTATCTAGCGTAAGTTAGAATGACATGGTCTCCTAAATTATACTTCGACCATTCATTTGCTTTATATTATATTATGTATGCTTATTGTTGGGTTCATAAACCCAGGGTCCCTCACGAACCGGCTTACCCGTAAAGGCTCGGCCCAAGCAGACAGCGCGCAACTCATGGGCCGGCCCAAGTGTCCAAAACAATAGGCCAGGAGGGTGGTCCAGACACCGACCGGAAGGTCAGGCCAAGGAGGAACAACACCCGCTTATTGACTCTGGCTCACCTCTCCGACTGGAGTGCTCACTTCGGTCTCCAACGCCTCTGGACGGTCTCCCCAACTAGAAGGCTTGGCAAAGCACTAACTCTAACTCTGACCCCACATCTCTGACCAGGTATGCAAAGACCCTACTCACTGCTCTTCTCCGACTAGCGCAACCAAAGCTGACTAGGACCAACCGACCAGGGATGCCCATCCGGAAGGGACTAGGGAGCAAACGGAGAAAGCAAGGCAAGGTGCTCAAGTCAAACTAGGATACCAGGGACCGTACCCTGTCACCTATAGGAACAGTACTCTATAACCGCCTTGACATAAACAATATTGAAGGTGTCAACATTTTCCTCTACAGTATTGTGGGTGCCGTTAACTCCCATACGATAGGCCCCCCACATGCCTCTAGGCATCGACAGTGTTGCGGGCGCCAGGATTTACCATACCAAGGGAATATGGTGAAACTCCTCACATGCCTCTAGGCATTAACAGTATATGCAGGTGCCGACATCTGCCATACCCGTAACAAGATGACATAACCTCCCACATACAACCGACATCCAACAGTGTTATGTGCGCCTACCATCCTCCTGTACTCATCGCGTGGGCAACAAGACTTAGAAACATACGGACTCTCTACCTCTCACTTGTAAGGCCATCCCCTTCATCTTTAAAAGGGTATACACTCTCTCCCAAGAGACTAAGTGGATTCAAGTTCATACAAGTCATTCCAGATTCATTAGATCAACCAAGTTCACTAGCGTACAACCACAGAACTACCAGGTTCGGACCTTAAGCACATGCTTAAACACTTAGTGCATAGAGGAGCTCCTGTCACTCCTGGCCCTTCCGACCGGAGCCAACCGGACCTCTCGTGCACCCCATCTTTCTCCTTCTCATTTGTAACCCCACTGCAAACTTCGAGCACCTGGTCTCAGGAATAAAGTCACCGACCGACTCAAACTGGACATAGGGCATATTGCTTGAACCAATATAAACCCTATGTCATTGAGTGCTAGGCCACCTCTGATCACAACGTACAGTAAAACTACAAATATTTACTTGTTGGTCACTTTCTGCATCGACAGTTGGCGCTGTCTGTGGGGAAGACGTTGTACATTCAACACTTTTTGGTCATCGGATGGCCCACTTTTCCGCCACCCTCACCGTGGTGGGCTCTGGCAATTTGATTCGCTTCGGCTCACTAGAGTTTCCCGTGCTCCCTCCTGTTGGGATGTGGGTTCCACCCATCTTCGAGCCATCCTAGGCCTTCCTCCTTAGAAGCCTGGACTTCGTCGCCGACTGGCTCGGTGTACTACACCTCCACGAGGAGGCACTCGTCCCAGCACCCGTCGGAGGGGCGCCCTCCATTGACTCTGGGACGCATGACTTCAATGACACAGCACCTGCGCGTTATTTTGAGCAAACTCTCTGCTCAAACCCTGCTGTAAGTAATATGCGTACTGTTATTTACTCTTTCTCCACTATCTCCCACCGATCATTCGGAGGGACTGTACTGCCCGCGCCACAAACACTGTATGTTCGGTTCCCCAATGGCCTCGTGCCCCCCATGGATGCATTCACTCAGGGGCTCTAAAGGATGATGGCACCATCCCCCCTCACATCCCAATTCGTGAGAATGGTGAGCTATGCTCCTGCTACTCTCCACGAACTCCCAGATGACAAGGGTGAGAGCAACGGCTCTAGCATCGGTGATGCGGCACCTCGCCACCGTCCATCCCGGGAGTGCGCTATGGTGGACGCTCTAGGATAGCTGCCGGTGGTTGTGGAATCTACGCAGACTCACATCCCTCTAGACCCATGTGCGAGGGCCCTCACATCTACGTAAGCGCACCGCCCATCAGGTCCAACACAACATCATGAATGAGGGGAACAATCTCCCATAGTTTGCACGGGTTGGCCAGAATATTGCCGTTGGGGCAATGCTTCTACACGGCGTTCTGAAGCCCATCGACCCCTAGGAGTAGGCAACCTACCAGAACCTCTAGGTTCTAGTAGGTCACTGCTGTTCAACAGGTGGAAAGCTCTGCATCACCACTCTGACACGTGCCCTCTCTCCCCACCAGGAGAACGGGGACATGCTAGACTGTGGGGGAATAGACCCCCTATACCCTCATGGGTATACATGGGCCGCACCACTGGAAGTGGCCTAGCCCTCAAGGTAAAGATGTGCGGAGCACGACATTATATTGTAATTGTACCAAATTGGATACTTTACTTGTAACCTTGTCCCTTCAGAATATATAAGGAGGGGCAAGGGTCCCCCTAGAGGACAGATCATACAGATCATCTAGATCAAACAGATCATACAGATCTCACCCCAGATCAATACAGATAACAGAGCACAGGATGTAGGGTTTTATGCCACATTGGCGGCCTGAACCTGTATAAATCTTGTGTCTTGTGCCCTCTGTAACCATCTAGTTCCTGATCATATGCATCCTACCGATAATCTACCACCACGGGCACTGCCCTCAGTGGACTACCGACCATATTTCGTCGACAATGGCGTGCCAGGTAGGGGTCCCTTTTTAGGGGTTGTGTGTGCTGATCTTTCAACGAATCAGATGGTGATTTTCTTCATCAACATCATCCATGGTGACCTAGCTTTCGATGACATTGATGCTCGTGCTGACCCTCATCGTTGATTGCTCATCGTGGTCCCACGCCTTGTTAGTGCATCAACAGCTTGCTGCAGGCCCCGTTTGCCAACACTATCCACGGCTCTATGATTCGATCTATAGAACCGTAAAGGCCATGAAGATTTGCATGTATTCATGCACGATGGAAAGATGTGGCCCAACAGATCCAATTCGATTGGCAAGCACCAACCGAGAAAGGTGTCATTGGGAATTTCACCAAGAAGCAAAAAGGATGGGCTCGAGACGTCAATAGCTCAGACACGTGCAAGACACAGCACAAGCACGGGACTCATACTCCAGCATTAAGACTACATGGATCCACTATTCGTATGTGTATACATGTATGTGCGTGGGCCACATACACACGTATGGATTTGTTGTTGTTCGCCTATTAGCTATGTTTCCAAGATCAGATCACCACTTAAATGAACTTCCACGGCGACTAGATCGGCGTAAATATGCATGCACATACGGATCAACCACATGCGTGCACTCACCGTCGGAAGGGGCCAGACATCGAGTTGCATGATGCTATACAAGCTAACTGAAGCATGCAAGGAGGATCTCAGACTGCTCTAACCATCTCCGTCCGAGCTGCGTTCATCCACCTCGACCACCAGACCATGTCCCGAGCGGCTCCGCCGAGCTTCGACCACCTCGACCACCAGACCACGTCAACCACGTCTCGAGTGGCTCCACCGAGCTCTGACCACCAGACCACGTCGCAATGATGATCACCACAAAGAACGGTGCTATGACAACCATGACCACCGTCACAACAGGCCGAAAAGTACGAGGATCGGACAACTTTATCACCATCGACCAGATTTCTATCCAAAGATAAGTACACTTCTAATATTTATATTTAATATAATTTTCATTACGATGTTTCTCCACAACGTCCTTGTCATGATTATTCTTCAAATAACGTTTGTCCATGTATACCATCTTAAATATAACATACAGCTATACTTAATGCAAATCCTCGACCAGTCATGTTGATGCTCGATGCCCCCAGAGACGGCCCTATCTCTGGCTCCTCCCTACACGTGCATGATCGTCTGCCCTCTGCGTTATGGGTGGTCGGCAGCGGCTCCTTAGCGACGCCTGTTTCTCCTACACGTGCACGGGCTCCGCACTTGATGTTATGGACTATGGGCTAGCTAGGGCTGGAGACTCAGCTACACACTAACTGGTCGGGTAGTTTATATTAAGTATAAATACAAACTTCACATTAACACTGATGTTTACAAAGCACCAACTGCTTTATCACATCATGCTCATTTGCAAATGACTGCTGAGCGTCATACGCTATTTCTTCACTACTGATTTTTTCTCTATAATTTATTACTTTGTACATCATGTACTACCATTCTACATATTTATATTGCAGGAATTTCAAGCTATGCATGGGAACTTTGTCGCACGCTCCCCGACCTGTGCTCTAGGACTGCCTTGAAGACTCTGTGACCATAGCTTGGGGACTTCACCACTTGCCCCTCAACCTGTGCTCAGGGACTGCCTCGACAACTCTCCGACCATAGCTCGGGGACTTCGCCGCTCGCCCCTCGACCTGTGCTCAAGGACTGCCTCGACCACTCTCCAACCACAGCTCGGGGACTTTGCATCTCAACTACATGTGACTGGCGACTCGCATACAATTGGGATATTCTTTCTCGTTTAGACCTTGCTACAAGGCTCATACCTTGCCTTCCAGCAAGCTTGGGGACTACATCGGTATGATGCACCTGCTGGTGCATCTTGTATCGCCTGTATGATAATTGGATTCTCAACATAATTGGGAATTCTTTTTAGACCCTGGCATCACGTGCCTATGTCACCTACTACCAGGCTCAGGGACTAAGTGGGCACACTTCACCTTGCGGTGAATGTGCTCAATCTGATGGATCAAATGCCTCCGATTCTACAAGGACAATGGTGTCTCTTCTCGACTTAGAGTCAAAGTGGGCACACTTCGGGGGAAATATTTTTCAAATTTTATCTTGAGCCCCTTACATCCTTCTGGCAAGCTCAAAACGGCGCTACTCGAAGGATACAAGGCGCTCGGGGACTAGCTGTGGGGGAATAGACCCCCTATACCCTCATGGGTATACATGGGCCGCACCACCGAAAGTGGGCCAGCCTGCAAGGTGAAGACATGTGGAGCACGACATTATATTGTAATTGTACCAAATTGGATACTTTACTTATAACCTTGTCCCTTTGGAATATATAAGGAGGGGCAAGGGTCCCCCTAGAGGACAGATCATCTAGATCATACAGATCTCACCCTAGATCAATACAGATAACAGAGCACAGGATGTAGGGTTTTACGCCACACTGGTGGCCTGAACCTATATAAATCTTGTGTCTTGTGCCCTCTGTAACCATCTGGTTCCTGATCACACACATCCTACCGATAATCTACCACCACGGGCACCCCCTTGGTGGACTACCGACCATATTTCGTCGACACAGATGGATCGCTCCATCCGCTCATCGCTACAGCCGCCAGGTGCGGCTTGGGGTGCGGCAGCCATGCCATGGTCTGACCTGGCGCCTGCTCCCCACCAACCACCAGTACATGAGTAGCCTGGTCCGCACTAGGATGCTCGCAGCATCGTCAGCAACCAGCATCAGGTCTAGCACGATGATGATATCCACCGGGCGGCGGCAAGAGCAGGCGACATGGATCTTGCCAAACCATCGAGGGGAGCGATGAAATGCACCCCAGGCACGGTCGCCGACCGGACGACTAGAGTACCTACCCTGAGGGTCTAGGGCCACAGGCCTTTGACCAATGTATCCAGAGAGCGTTGTTCCCACAGCGCTTCCGACCGCCCACCAACATTACCAAGTATACTGGGGAGACAAACCTCAGTATTTGGCTTGAAGATTTCCAGCTCACCTGCTGGGCTGGAGGGGTGGATGATGACTATTTCATCATTTAGTATCTCCCCATCTATGTGGGAAAACATGTTCAGGCATGGCTTGAATTCCTCCCACATGACAGCATCCGCAACTAGGCAGACCTCAAGAGGGTCTTCGTTGGGAATTTCTAGGGGACGTATGTCCGCCCTAGGAACTCCTAGGACCTCAAGAGTTGCTAGCAGGAGCCCAGTGAGTCCCTACGAGACTACATCCGTAGGTTCTCCCAGTGATGCAACTCCCTCCCTGATGTCATCAACGTGGACGTCATCAGTGCGTTCCTCTCTAGGATAACCTATGAGTCCCAAATCCACAAGCTTGGATGCCTAAAGCCCCATACCACCCGCGACCTGCTCGATGTCGCCACTAACCACGCCTCCGATAAGGAAGCAGTCGAAGCGGTCTTCAATGGAGGCTGAGACAAAGGCAAGGCCAAGCACACGGACCAAGACAAGGGCCCCTCCACACAGAGGGGCAAGAAGAACAAAAAGGATCGGCGTCGACCAGACAACACCGCGTTGATTGCCGCAACTGACCGCACGGGCAAGCAGCCCCAACAGGGACTGCCTGACCATTTCAACAAGCTCATGGATAGCCTATGCACCAACCATGCCTACCCTGTCAAACACCTCTACAAGGACTGCGAGCTCCTCAAACGTTTCCTACGACAAGCCGGTGGGCCGAAAGAAGGGGACGGCAAAGAGGCGGCAGCCAAGAAAGGAGGCATGGTGGGCAAGGACAGAGATGGTTTCCCTAACGCCAATGAATGCATCATGATCTTTGGCACATCCAACACCATCTGGTCCAAGCGCCAGCACAAGGTACACTATAGGGAAGCATGCGCCGCCGAGACGGTCGTCCCCTCCTTTCTCAGTTGGTCGGAATCTCTGATCACCTTCGATTAGAGGCACCATCCCTCCCACATCATGAGACCGGGATGCTACCTGCTCATCGTCGATGCCATCGTCCGCAAGAAGCGCCTCACCAAGGTGCTAATGGACAGAGGCAGCGGCCTCAACATCCTCTATGTCGACACCCTCGACGCCATGTGCATCCCCCGATCAGAGCTTCGCCTGGTGGGCTCTCCCTTCCATGAAGTGATCCCAGGAGCGCAGGCATACCTGCTCGGGCAGATCGACCTGCCCGTCACGTTCGGCAGCCGAGCCAACTTCCGCTTAGAGGTTCTCACCTTTGAAGTGGTGGACATTCTAGGATCCTACCACGCCATCTTGGGGCGGCCATGCTACGCCAAATTCATAGTAATACCCAACTACACCTACCTCAAGCTGAAGATGCCGGGACCAAATGGCGTCATCACCATGAGCAGTGCCTTCTCGCACGCCTTCACGTGCGACCGCGAGCACTACAAGCTCGCCACTACGGTCGTCAACTCGTCCAAGCTCCCATGTCTCAGGGAATCATCGATCCCGACAGTCCTAGACTACAACCAACCAACCTCCTCGACAGCCTTCCGATCGCTTGAGGAAACCAAGGCGGTGGGAATCGACCCCACCGACCCAACCAAGATGGTTTAGATCGGGGCCCAGCTCCTGACCAAATAGGAATGCGAGCTTGTCGATTTCCTACGTGACAACCGCAACGTCTTCGCATGGTATCCTTTTGACATGCTAGGCATACCATGGGGGGTCACCAAGCATGCACTATGCCTCATCCCAGGCTCAAAGCCCGCTAAGTAGCGCCTGCGTTGCTTCAACGATGAGAGGCGCAGGGCCATAGGTGAAGAGATAGCCAAACTCCTTGCAGCCGAATTCATCAGAGAGGTATTCCACTTCGACTGGCTTGCCAATCCTATTCTTGTTAAAAAGAAGACTGAGAAGTGGAGAATGTGCGTTAAAAAGATCACTTTCCTTTGCCGCGCATAGACCAGATAGTCGACTCCACCTCGAGTTGTGAGATCCTCTCCTTTCTAGATGCCTACTCAGGCTATCACCAGATCATGATGAAAGAGTCTAATTAGCTCGCAACCTCGTTCATCACCCCGTATGGTTCATACTGCTATGTAACCATGCCATTCAGCTTGAAGAATGCTGGCGCCACCTACCAGAGATGCATGCAGCAATGCTTCACCGACCAAATCGACCCACTCAATCAGCCTAACCAAACCAAGCGACCAAGACCAACAATCACTGTCTATGTTGATGACATAGTGGTCAAAACAGCTCAAGCCTATGACCTGATCGCAAACATGGCCGTGACGTTCATGAACCTCCGAAGGTTCAACATCAGGTTGAATCCCAAAAAATGCATTTTTGGGGTTCCAAAGGGGAAGCTGCTAGGATACATTGTGTCCGAGCACAGCATTGAGGCCAACCCCGAAAAAATCATGGCCATCTCCAACATGGGTCCCATATGCAATGTTAAGGGCGTGCAAAGGCTCACCAGCTATCTGGCTACCCTAAGTCGATTCATTTGCTAGCTCAGTGAATGGGGGATGCCGCTTTATAAGCTCCTCAAAAAGATGGACACTTTCATGTGGACTGAGGAAGCCCAGCAGGCCCTAGAGAGCCTCAAAGCGTCCCTGACATCACCTTCGATCCTTGTCACTCCCGAACGAGGAGAACCCCTTCTCCTCTACATCATGGCCAGCAACCATGTGGTAAGCGCCGCGCTGGTCATCGAAAGGGAGGAGCTGGGACACCAGCTTAAGGTCCAGCGGCCTGTATACTTCATCGACGAAGTACTCGCTGACCCTAAGGTCCGGTACCCCCAAGTGCAGAAACTCCTATACGCCATACTGATGGTGACCCAGAAGCTCCTGCACTACTTCATCAACCATGAAGTCGTAGTCGTCACTTCATACACACTTGGGGACATAATCCATAACCATGACACCATGGAATGGATCTCTAAGTGGGCACTCGAACTCATGGGCCACGACATGAGGTACATCCCTCCTCCTGCCATTAAATCTTAGGCTCTCATGGATTTTGTCGCCGAATGGACAGAGGTACAGCTACCGACCCCGGACGTCACCTATGAGTACTAGATAATGTACTTTGATAGGTCCATAATGGCACCTAGCTCGGGGGCTGGAGTGGTTCTGATCTCCTCGGACGGGAGTAGGATCTGCTATGCCATCCGCCTCCACTTTCCAGCCTCAAACAATGTCACGGAGTATGAGTCCCTCATTAATGGACAATGCATCGCCATCGAGCTAGGTGCTACATGACTTTATGTTCGTGGCGACTCAGAGCTAGTCATTGATCAAGTCATGAAGGAGTCCTCCTACAAAAACCCCCTCATGGCAGCATACTACCAAGAGGTGCGCAAGCTCGAGGACAAATTCCAGGGGAACGAGCTACATCACGTCCCTCAAAGGGACAACGATGTAGCCGATTTTCTTGCGAAATTGGCTACCAGGAGGGATCCATCCCCAAGTGGGGTCTTCGTCAATGACGTCCATGAGTTGTCCGCCTGCATCCTAGAAGGTCTGATCCAGACACACCCTGATGCCTAGCTGGTGCTCGGGGGCTCCAACCCTAATGCCAAGCCAGCACCTAGGGGCTTCGACCCCAACGCCAAGCCGGCGCTTGGGGGCTCCGATCCTAGAACCTCCATGATGACATCACCCGCAAACGTCATCGTATTGGCACTCGGTCAAACTGACTAACAAGCGCCGCTACTCGCCTACCTCCTCAAGGAGGTTCTCCCGCCCGAAAGGACTAAAGCCCGATGAATCGCTCGACACGCCAAGACCTATGTCACGCTCGGTGACGAGCTCTACAAATAGAGTCTATCAAGAGTGCTCATGAAGTGCGTCCCCACCACCCAGGAGAAGCAGCTCCTCCTCGAGGTCCATGCTAGGATTTGCAGACATCATGCGACCCCAAGGTCGCTGGTTGGAAAAGCCTTTTACCAAGGTTTTTACTGGCCCACCGCGCTACAAGATGCAGAGGAGGTCGTCCACAGGTGTGAAGGATGCTAGTTCTACGCTCAGCAAACCCATTTGCCGGTATAGGAGCTCCGAACTATCCCCATCACCTAGCCATTCATGGTCTGGGGTCTCGACATGGTGGGGCCCCTCAAAAGGGGCCCAGGCGGCTTCACTCACCTACTCATAGCAGTCGACAAGTTCACCAAGTGGATAGAGGCCAAGCCCATTACCAACATCCACTCGGAGGAGGCAGTCAAATTCTTCCTCGACATCATCTACCGGTTCGGTGTTCCTAACTGTATCATCACTAACCACGGGACTAACTTTACCAGAAAGAAGTTCCTAGACTTCAGTGATGGATACAGCATTAGGATCGACTGGGCCTCGGTCGGACATCCACAAACTAACGGTTAGGTCGAACGTGCCTATGGCATGGTCCTCCAAGGACTTAAGTCACGCATCTTTGACTGACTCAACAAGTACGTCGAGCGATGGGTTGTAGAGGTCCCAGCGATCCTCTAGAGCCTAAGAACAACCCCAAACCGATCCATAAGGTTCACACCCTTCTTCCTGGCCTATGGAGCTGAGGCAGTACTACCCTCCGACCTTGACCACGGCGCCCCAAGAGTGAAGGCTTTCAACCATGACCGAGCCACAGAGGCTCAACAAGACGCATTCGACCTGCTCAAAGAGGCCTGCGAGACGATCGTCATCCACTTCGCTTGCTACCAACAAACCCTCCACAGGTACCACAAAAGGAAGATCAGAGGGAGGATACTCAAAGTCGGTGATCTCGTACTCCGAAGGACCCAATCAACGACGGAAAAACACAAGCTCTCTCCATTATGGGAAGGGCCCTATACGGTGACCGAAGTAATCTGACTGGGCACCTACCGATTGGAGGACAACAATGGCAACATTCTCACCAACACTTGGAACAGTGAACAACTATGTCGTTTTTCCCCTAAATTTGGTCTAACTGCTTTTTAGTCAACACTTGCCCCTATAAAGCACCCCAGCCTGAACACTTTCGGCCCGGGTCGCTCGGGGGGCTCCATAAGGGTACAATAGAGGATACTACCTCTCATTTTACTCCCTTTTTTACTGACACACAGTAAACAACTTCATTCCCGAATGGAAGCGCATTCCTTTTCCTTTGATTGCCCTACGTAACTTTTGTTCTTACTCCTAACCGAATGCACCATGCCACGACCTACGGTTATGAGCAGCCGAGCCCCACGGGCCATGCCCAGGCTCTTAAAAAAGCTATAGCCGATGGAACTAATGGGTAGGTACAAAAAAGAAAGGACAAAAAACAAAAGATATGCTAGGATAAAAACAAGGAACAGATAGTGCCCTACGTAACTTTTGTTCTTACTCCTAACCGAATGCACCTCGCCACGACCTACGATTATGAGCAGCCAAGCCCCATGGGCCATGCCTAGGCTCTTAAAAAAGCTACAACCTATGGAACTAATGAGCAAGTATGAAAAAGAAAGGACAAAAAACAAAAGATATGCTAGGATAAAAACAAGGAACGGATAGTGATTTCTATCAAAAAATAGTACTGATGTATTCATTGATACAAGAAACACACCAAGAGATAGGTAGGGAGCAAAGGGATGCCCCATGTAGGCCATGCCGAGTTCATCACGAACGACGAGCATGGGTCTCGGTCGAACTCTCCAAACCCCGTCACTCGGGTCCTCAAGATAACACTACCAAACCCCCTCTATTTCTTTATAATCATTTCATACATCCATACGCGCATTCATTCCATACGCCCATGCCTCCCAGACAATTCGGGCCCTGAACCGCCCAGGGGCTCAGGAACTAAGCATCGCACGTGCAGTGAAATGCATCACAATGCTCCATGTTGTGTCATGAAGTGGCGGTTGCCTCATTCGACATGAGAAACCAATAGAGCCAGGGGAGAAAAATGCAGATGAGCCCCTTGCGGCCCTCGCCCAGTCTAGCAGACAGGGTCATCTCAACCTTCTCATTCAATCCTGAATCTCTCGCTAAGCCCACAGAATCTCTATCGAGGGGAGGCCGTTAGGCCACCCGGGTCGGTCTCCGGAATAACCTAGGCATCTGTTGGGTTGCAGGTAAAGGAGCAGTAGAATGTCACAAGAGGGCTATGCCAACCCCATCACAAATGACGGACCCAGATTCCACTTGATCATACTCGTTAGTGAACTCGTCGAGCACGTCACTTGAGCCCGAGCGATCGAAACAAGCGACAAAACTCAGCCCCTCCGGTTGTTAGGAACCGAGGATGGGGTAACGTACACAACTCACACAGCCCCTACTAAGGCCTAACAGGGCTCAGGGGCTCAAGACATAAAACGCCTAGGTCTGTGACCCCGAACTCGCCCCATCCGGCTACGCTCTGACTGCACTCCGAACACCTAGGTCTGTGACCCCAAACTCACCCCATCCAGCTATGCTCTGACTGTGCTCCAAAAAACCTAGGTCTGTGACCCCAAACCCGCCCCATTAGGATCCATGAGCTCCGGCTCGCCCGATCCCTAAACTAACTAACTAACTACCTCGGCTGCGCGGGCTGCACCGATGCTAGGATCCGCGAGCACCGCCTTATCACCTCGCCCGATCCCTAAACTAACTAACTAACTGCCTCAGCTGCATGGGCTGCACCGACGCCAGGATCCACGAGCACCACCTTGCCGCCTCGCCCGATCCCTAAACTAACTAACTAACTGCCTTGGATCCCATGGCACGCACCGATGTCAGGATCCACGAGCTCTACCTCGTCTGATCCCTAAGACTAACTACCTCGCCCGATCCCATGACGCGCACCGACGTTAGGATCCATGAGTTCTACCTCGTCCCATCCCTAAGACTAACTGCCTCGCCTGGTCCCACGGCGCGCATCGACGCCAGGACCCGCAAGCTCTGTCTCACCCAATCCCTTGAAACTAAACCGCCTCGGCTGCGCAATGATGCCTTGGTCGATGACTCCATCTCGACTGACACACACACACACATGCCTGCTAAACAAACACCCCAGACGGTTCTGCCCGAACCGCCTGGGGGCTTGGGGGCTACACTCGCGGGTGCACTCGCGCACACCAACCGACGAAACAAAAACCTCCCCCGCTGGCAACACGGAAAACCGCACAGACGGTTCTGCCAGAACCGCCTGGGGGCTCGGGGGGGCTCCTGTCAGGTTTATAAACCCAAGGTCCCTCGCGAACCGGCTTACCCGCAAAGGCTTGGCCCAAGCAGACAGCGCGCAACTCATGGGCTGGCCCAAGTGTCTAAAACAATAGGCCAGGAGAGCAGTCCAGACACCGACCAGAAGGTCAGACCGAGGAGGAACAACACTTGCTTGTCGACTCCGGCCCACCTCTCCGACCGGAGCGCTCACTTCGGTCTCCAGCGCCTCCGGACGGTCTCCCCGACCGAAAGGCCTGGCAAAGCACTAACTCCGACTCCGACCCCACGCCTCCGATTGGGATATGCAAAGACCCTGCTTACTGCTCTTATCCGACTGGTGCAACCAGAGTCGACTAGGACCAACCGACCGAGGACGCCCGCCCGGAAGGGATCAAGGAGCAAACGGAGAAAGCAAGGCAAGGTGCTCAAGTCAAACTAGGATACCAGGGACCGTACCCTGTCATCTACAGGAATAGTACTCTGTAACCGCCCTGGCATAAATAGTATTATAGGCGCTGATATTTTCCCTCTACAGTATTGTGGGCGTCATTAACTCCCACACGATAAAGCCCCCCACATGCCTCTGGGCATCAATAGTGTTGTGGGCGTCGGGATTTACCGTATCAAATGAACATGGTTAAACTCCTCACATGTCTCTGGGCATCAACAGTATATGCAGGTGCCGACATCTGCCATACCCGTAACAAGACGACATAACCTCCCACATACAACCGACATCCAATAGTGTTGTGGGCGCCTACCATCCTCCTGTACCTGTCGGCATGGGCAACAAGACTTAGAAGCATACGAACTCTCTCCCTCTCACTTGTAAGGCCATCCTCTTTATCTATAAAAGGGGATGCGCTCTCTCCCAAGAAACTAAGTGGATTCAAGTTCATACAAGTCATTCCAGATTCATTAAATCAACCAAGTTCACTAGGGCACAACCACAGAACCGTCAGGTTCGGACCTCAAGCACACGCTTGAACACTTAGCGCATAGAGGAGCTCCTGTTGCTCCCGGACCTTCTGACCGAAGCCAGCCGGACCTCTCGTGCACCTCATCTTTCTCATTCTTGTTTGTAACCCCACTGCAAACTTCGAGCACCCAGGCTCAGGAATAAAGTTACCGACCGACTCAAACTGGACATAGGGCATGTTACCTGAACCAATATAAACCCTGCATCATTGAGTGCTTGGCCACATCCGATCACAACGTACGACAAAGTTATAAATATTTACTTGTTGGTCACTTTCTGCACCGACACTTATAAACTTTTAATCATTGGATGGTATAATTCCTTACCAATCTAATTATAAAAAGTTTGTATTATAATAGTTAAAAATTATTAGCCTAATTGTTGGTCAAAGTTTTGAAGTTTAAATCTTGATATGCGTATGCGCCAGATAAAATGGACCGAAGAAAATATATAAATATTGTAGTTTTTAGATAAACATTTTTATTTTTATACACTAAGGCCCCGTTCACTGGTCTGAAACTTGGTTGAAACTGGCTGAAAAACACTGTTCCAGCTAAATTGTTGTGAGAGAAAAAAACTGTTCCAGCTAAAAAAAAAGCTGAACAAATCGAATATGGGGTAAGCCGAACAGGGCCTAAAAGTCTCTTAGGCTCAAAATTTCTGGCTCCGCTGATCAAACGGATGAGACTTGTCTCTCCACTGACAGCTCACCGTTCAGGGCCTTTCAAATACGGTGTACAGTACATACATAAATCCTTTGTTTAGACTATGTTTATATAAATATAAATATCGACAGACAGTAGTTATATATATATATATACATATATAGAGAGAACTATTACTCTGACTATAAAATAACTTATTTTCTAGCTATTTTAAATTATGATAATTACTATGTTAATTTACGAGATTATAGTAATTTTTTACTAAGTAGTTTACTATAACGTTATGGTAAATATCCACATGTGTTATAGTAATCCAACTATCGTAAATATGTATTGATATTATCGTAAATTATTATATAAAATTATCGTAAATAGAGGTGACTACAAAATAACTTATTTTGTAACTTGCTACTGAATATACTCTTTCTATATATATATATATATATATATATATATATATATATATATATATATATATATATATACACACCATAAAAATAAAACGTACACCAACAGTTTGTCCAATAAAAAGCTTGCGTGCTCAATACGCGATCTTAATTGTGGACCAAGTTTATCTCCACCAAGCCATTTTCCACTAAACAAACCCCCTTTTTTTTACGTAGTGAACGGCTTCTACTGCAACCATAGACCAATAGCCTCCTCTCTGTCTCTCTCCTTGCTGCTGCTGGCTGAAATAGACACCAACGTCCTGTCTAAAACAGAAATAGACACCCACATTTCTATTCAAACTTTTCGAGAAAAAAAGGAAATGCCTTTTTTTTACAACAAAAGGAAATGCCTTTTAATTAGCAGCTCCCGAGACACAAGAGTACGTACCAATTATAGCAATTCTTTTATTGCGTGGTGCCACTCCCTGGTACCGTGCTGGCACGTGAAACGGCTCGGAGTCCCTATCACCCCACCCAGCGAGTGGCACGGGCGGCGAGGCGCGCCCTTCCCGTCAACGTGTCGCTCTCGAGAGGCCTCGTCCGTACAACGTGCCGGGCCCAGAAGACCGACCGCCTCCCCACCATCGTACGCGCCCGCGGGCCCGGCATTTTGGGATTGGCACCCGTCGCAGGGCCCAACAGTCCAACTTGCTGCGGAAGGCTGGAAGCTCTCACGCATCTGGACTTTTTGCATTTTCTAAAAAAAAATCTGGACTTTTTGTAGAGTACTACTACTATAGAGGATGACATTGGTCCCGGCATTTCAGTGTGTTGTTTTCCTCGCGGCTATGCGCGTCCAGGTCGCTGGGAGTTAAGTGACGTGGAGAGGAGTGACGGCAACGGAGAAGGAACCACGGCTGGAGTTGGTTGACTTTTTCGCCTTTTTTTTCAAGCTCGTGAGTTCAAACCGAAGCAAAACGGGGCTGAAATAACAGTATGACAATTGTAATTTGCATGTATGCACCACAACTAAAAAGCGATCTTTCGCCCCGTTCGTTTGGGCTTGTTTGGCTTATACACATGTCTGAAAGTACTGTTGACTGGTTTGGTATGAGAGAAAAATATTATTCGTTGGCTGATAAGCCATGGCTTATAAGCCAAATACGACCAAGCGAACAGGGCGTTTGTTTGAGGATTTTTTTTTTCAATTATACAGTACAACGCGCACACACTCATCTTATGAATGCACGTACACAAACCCTACTCTTATAAGCATCTTCGAAGACTGAGCCGATAAATCATCGAGATTAACGAAGTTACCACAGATGTCTTGTTGTCGAGGAGAACGTCACATACTATTGAAAAGCACAATGCCGTTAAATCTAAAATATTTTTTTATGGGGAGTTGAACACAGGACCACTCAAGGTGTGTTTGATAAGGCGGCCCAGCAGCCTGGCTGCACCCCTATGTTGCAAGTGCCATGTTTGGTGTGCTTTGGTCAACTCCCTGCCCGGCTCGCATGCTGCTCAAAGCATCTAAATGGGTGGCTCCTAGGAAATGAAGTGGAAGTTCATTTTTTTCATGGCTCGGCCCGGTGGAGCGAGATGGAACCAACGGTGAGCGAGCAGGTTACCTCCTGGCCTCTCACCTCTCACCTCTCACCTCGACGGGCCCCGCACTCGCTCGACGCGCTGCTCTCCCTCGTCGCCGACTCCCTCGCCGTCTCTCCCGACGGCTCCATCGATCTCTACCGAGCTCTCCTACCCGTCCCGCCCGCTGCCCCTCATGCTCCGCCTCTCCGCGCTGCCTCCGCACACGCTGCGGCTCCAAATCGATGAGGACTACTCCACCACCACTCCGCCCGCACCACCGGTTCCATGTCCCCGATGTCTTCCTCCCTGACCTAGAGGCCCGCACGCTCCACCTTCGTGAGCACAGGACCGCCGGCGGCGTATCCACCGTCGCGCTCTCCTCCGACCTTGACGTCGTCATTAAGCACGATCCGTTCGAGCTTACCGTCCACCGCGCTGGGTCGGGCGATCCCATGCTCTCCTTCAACTCCCACGGCCTCTTCGACTTCGAGCCGATGTGGGAGCAAGCCGCCTCCACGCCGCGGGCCCGACGCCACCGACGTGTTGGTCCGGCTTGTGTTCCTCGCCGCCACCTACCAACTGCTCGATGAAATATCAACGAGAGAGGGGAGGTAACGCTACCGTATTCCAGATGCAAGGTGACCATATCTATCTATACATCCTATCAAATACAATCTCTACTAGACCAGGTTCGTTCGTTACATGTAACCAAACGAACGGGCCTTGCACCATTTCAGACAGGCCCTGGGACAGGCCTACAGGCCGAGTCGGCCTCAACCATGGAATCAAACACGCCCTCAGTTTCCGCGCACCGACGGCGACCGCACTCGCACTCGCACTCGCGCTCGCGCCCGCGGCCAGGCCCCGATCGATTTTAAGGTAAACCGCTCGCGCGATCGCCTTCTTTATTTGTCTCTCTCCGCTGGTCCCGTCCTCTTTTTTTTTTTTATCCTCGCCTAGCGGTCGCCTCACCCCATCATCCATCACGAAACGGGCAAGCGTCGGCCTCCACGGCCACCAAGTCCACCTCCTCGGCTCCTCCTCCGTCCGGGTCACGCAGTTTCCCCGCCCCCGCCACTATAAAAATCCACCCCCACCCCCACCGCGCGTTTGTACAGTACACACGCGTGCACGGGCGGGCAAGCACCAGAAAGGAAAGCGGAGGCCGGCCGCGCGGCGGGCGCCAGCCGAGCCCACCAGTTCACCACCGCCTGCTTGCCTCCTTCGCTTTGCTATTTTTGGTGAGCGCCCTCCCCTCTCAGATCTGCCTAGTTTTGTCTCAGTCCCGTGGCTTCTGATCCTCTCGTTTTTTAAAATTTGTCACCTTACCTCACAGTTGCTGCTGTTGGTTGGCTGGTTTGCGTTCGGTGCAGCTTGTTCGTGCAGCGTCCCTGGATTGGGGTCGGACGCTTCCGTTTCGGGAAGCCGCGAAGGGATCGGCCGGCCACGATGGTGCGGGGGAAGACGGAGCTGAAGCGGATAGAGAACGCGACGAGCCGGCAGGTGACCTTCTCCAAGCGCCGCAACGGGCTGCTCAAGAAGGCCTTCGAGCTCTCCGTGCTCTGCGATGCTGAGGTCGGGCTCATCGTCTTCTCCCCGCGCGGCAAGCTCTACGAGTTCGCCAGCGCCGCCAGGTGCGTCCTCCTCTTGCCATCCTTCCTCCGGCCTGCATGCTTCTCCCGGCCCACCGACGAATCTGAATACGTGTCCCGCAGGCCGCAGCAGTTGCTCCTTCGATTTCAAACTGTCGGTGGTGAATTTGACTTGATTTTTCTGGGATTTGGTTGAACTGGGTTTTCCTGCGGTTGGGTTCGTCTTGCTCAAACGCTTGGTCATTTCTCGCCGCACCACGCTTGGGCCCCGTTCGGTTCTCTTGGAACCGGCCGTTCCTGGCCCGAAAATCTTCCGTGCTTATTCAAATTTGTGAAAGATCTGTGCGGCTGGGAATCATTTCCCTACAACCGAACGGGGCCTTGCTATTATTGGAAGTCGCGAACTCCTGTAGTGCCTGCTCCACCCTCCACCAAAAAATATCTGTGCGGCTTCGATGCACATCAAGCGTTCTTTCTTCCTTCCTCCCGCCCCTTCGCTGCTACTGTTCCTTTCGCTCTCCCCAGCCACACCCATGTCCATCCCTGTTTTCATGTCTCCTCCCATTTGATACCTGGCGGACTGGCTGAAAACAGCAGGACCGGCAGGGAAAACAATTAAATCGATGACAACATCGTACATGGGGGCAACCCAATGCAATGCCAAAGTCCTGAATTAATGCGCGGCCAATAGGAGGAAGAGTGAGTGGAAAAAGAGGCAGGCGTGCCCAGTACTGCGTGGAGGATAGCTGCTCATGGCTAACTAGAAACGGAGAAACATTGACTTCTGGTCGCCTGCCTTGTTCCTCCGGCCTGCCAAAGGCACTTTTTTCTTGGTTTGTAGGAGTATTTTGGAAACAATCTTTGCTTGTGTTCTCCAATCACATCAGTTCCGGACGAGGTATGATATGATGGCTTGGGCCTCACCGGTCATTTTGCTGTGACGTTCGCTACAGTTTGTAGTAGAGCGCATAGTATTAATTGTTTGGTTTATTGGTTGCGTGCTTTTGTTTCATCCAAAGGTTAAGAAATATAGTACATGCGATATTGTAGTTTCAGCAAGATTTCTATCTTCGATTTTATGACAAATAGGTCTGGTGACCTGAGTAGCTTCTCTGGTGAGCTTTAGTTTCAGTTAGTTTCTCCTGTTTTACCGTGACTATTCCATCTTAATCTTCCGTTGGGTAGGTTAGGTTTAAAGTTTTAAACTGACTTGACTTCTTAATGCCTTTATATGTATATAAAATCATCGTATATCACTCTATATTGACCCTTATTAACATAGGCTTTTTGGTTATTATCTTAACGGTTTTATATCCAATATATATATGCTTGGTAGATGCTTAAATTAATAATCTACAACATATTTTGATGAATAGTTTTTTCAACCAAGTTTATGCATGCAACCAATTCTCCTTGTCGTACATCATTCCATGCCCATATTTACACAAATCTTTCGAATTGGTTCAGCCTTTGAGAGTCCATTGTTTGATGATATGGCCCCGTTCGCTTCGCTGAAAAAACAAGCCGCAACATTGTTCCGGCTGATTTGTTGTGAGAGAAAAACACTGTTTCGATTAAAAAAACAAGCTGAAAAGTATGGATTATAAGATAAGCGAACAGGGCCATAATAATATATAAGCTACTAAGAGTACTTATTGTTAGCAATCATAAACTGTACATGGTGTGTATTCCCATTCGTACATTCTTCCAAGATGATTTTTTTACTGTGCTGGAGCCATCCCCTTTATTCACTTTGGTTTTCTCCAACAATAAACAGTATTATACGCATTCTGAACATGTTACTACTGAGATTGCAGTGAATCCGATTTACTTTGGTTAGTTCTTGAGATGATACACCTCGGTTATGAGGTTTCATTTATCAGAAGTACTGGTTGATTAGGAGAGCTTACAGAAATCATCAAGTGTTATACGTTTAATATGAATTTTTCCAGGCCATGTAATGTTTAGTTGAGCCCTCATTCAGTTCACCCTTATCCTTGACTATTAATGATCTTGTTCTTCTGAAAATTTGTCTATAACTGTAGTGTAAGAGTTATGAAGTTATTAGAGAACTGGAGTCATTTATGTCGTGTAGGTTGCCAGTTTACTCATTAGGTCAACTATCTTATATACATCACAGTTTGGAGCTTTTGTTGAGACGATACCTAAATTTGAAAACAGTAATCCATATATTTTAGTTGTAGGTACGTCCAATTATCTCTCGAAATAAAAACAGACTACTGCCAAGTTTTGCTTGAATGAAGCATGTGATAATGACATCTATTTTCCTTACCAGGGATTTGGTTCTGCTCTTGTCACACTGGTTTTTCAGATTGTAGCCTAGTGAATTTTGCTTGACGAAACCCATACCATGAGGTGAAGAATCATTATTATAGCTAGCCCCCAAAATTTGTACTCGACCTTTATGTTGATTTTGCTTACAAGTTATTATATATCTATTACTATCTAATTACAAGTGTTAAAAGAAACCATCACATTCATGGAGAGTTCTTTGAAATTTCAACATAACTCAAAAATAAAAGCGCCTACACCGTTTGATTTTATAATGATCTAATAGCATATATTAAAGCAACGAGTCCATGTCTAATAAAATTAATAAATAGCGAATTCAAAACAATAAATTTAGAAAAATTAGCAATTTGATTTTTATTTGAGTTGGAAAGCAAAAGGTACCTAAATTAAGAGTTCATGTAAAATGCAATCAGTGAAGCCAAAATTTGAATAAACTACAAAAAACTAATAGTTGATCTCCAAACGAATTGGAAAGAAAAAGGCAAATAAATAGTCTATATAAAATTCAATTATTAAATAGCTAAATTCAAATTTCAAAAATAGTAGCTTTATTTTCATATGTTGGAAAACACCTAAAAATTAGTGTATTAGTGTAAGTAAGTTCCAGACCCCGCACAGAGCGGGAGCTCTCTGCACTGTGTACGCCATTTTTAATGTAAGTAAGTTAGCGTTAATCAAATATGAAAGGGACCGTGACGCATAAGAGGGGGTGAATTAGACAACTTAAAACTCTAACTCTACACTAAGGCCTCTTTTTCTAACCTTAGCAAAACCTATTGAACGGAGATGATCTTCTTCACGATGTCCGCATCATCTAACTTTGTTAATCCTATTGAACGGAGCTCATTAATAATTAGATTCAAACGAGAATACATATCACGAACAAGGTCATCATCATTTATTTTAAAGGAATCATAATTTTGTTTAGCTAGACAATGTTTTTGCTCACGGACATTAGTTGTGCCGTCATGGAGCTCTTGGAGTTTTAACCAAATTTCATGTGCCTTATTTAAAGAGAACACTTGGTTAAACACATCAATGCTAAAAGATTCAAACAAGCAATTTTTAGCTTTAGCATTGAAATAAATTTCTTTTTCTTCACTCTTTGTGGGTTTATCGAGATTCTTAATTGGTTTCACCCCGTCACGAGTGACTCTTCAAACACTAAAATCTACCGCCTCAAGGTGACAAGCCATTCTAGCTTTATAGTATGGGAAGTTAGTGCCGTCAAAGTGCGGAGGTCTAGAGGTATCCATACCAATAACTTTAAATAACGTCGGCTCAACGGTGGTGAAGCCAAAGATCCAAATTGAGTCAACCGGCTCCGATACCAATTGATAGGGACCGTGACGCCTAAGAGGATGGGTGAATTAGGCAACTTAAAACTCTAACTCTACACTAAGGCATCTTTTTTTAACCTTAGCAAAACCTATACAAAAAGATAAACTTTCTAAATGTGCAACTACGGTTTTGCTAGTGTGTTGTTATCTCTACCGCAAAAGGAGTTATGTAAACAATGTAAATGCGGAAGCTAAAAAGTAAGATAGAGATATGCAAACTCCCGTCGACGACTACAGTATTTTTACCGAGGTATCAAGAAGCGTGCAAGCTTCCCTCTAGTCCTTGTTGGAGCCCCTCACAAGGAATCCCTCGCAAGGGCCAAGCTTTCGGTCAGGTAACTTCATGGATAGCCTCGGGTCTTCTCCACGCGTAAGTGGGTCTCTGACGTTCCTTCCGGCAAGGCTCTCCCGGATGCTCCCCGCCGTCTTCACTATCAAGCTTCCTGCCGAACCGCAGCGGGCCTTGTTCCCTTCGGTACACGGTGACGACCACACCACAAACACGGTTGGTGTGATCTCGCAATACTACAAGCCCCATTCGATTTACAACAATGGTGCGTGTAAGCACCGAGTGGTAAGAGGTGTGCAAACCTCACTAAACACTAGGCCTAAACCTAGAGCAAGCGCATACGCGGTGGTCTAATCAACCTAAGAACTTCGCAAAGCACCTACGCTAATCACCTAATAAATCACTAAGCACTATACAAGTGAAGATCACCAAAATGGTGTATCAACACCCTTGGTATGTTTCCTCAGCTCTTCACATCTTAAATGGCCGGTTGGGGGTCTATTTATAAGCCCCACCGAGAAAGTAGCCGTTGGGGGCAAAAACCCAACTTTCTGCTACTGACCGAACGCTGCTTTCGTCCTGACCGGACGCGTCCGGTCGTCCCGACCGTTGAAGCTAGCGCGTTGATCGGACTCGGCGCTGAGTTCGGTCACTGTCGATCGGACACGTCCGGTCGCGCTGGCGCCGCTCTAGAACCTCTCTGGACTCGATCGAACGCTGCAGTTCTTGCGTCCGGTCGATTATCCGCCAGTGTCCGGTCAGTGCTGAATGTGTTGCCGAGATGATGAACAGTGCTATTGTAGCGTCCGGTCACTTTTAATCCTCAGCGTCCGGTCGCTGCTGCTGACGCCTGCTGTTGCTGAGCAACTGATCGGACGCGTCCAGTCAGTCGTAGGGCCGTGTCCGGTCACCTCTGTCGAGCTCATTTCTTCGCTATCTTGCGTCCAACTTGGTTCCCATCTTCGTGCTTGGACTATGCTTGATATTTTGGGTCTTCTCTTGTGCTTCTAGGGTATTGCTTATGGTGTTGATCGTGGGATCATCATGTCGCCTTCATCCAAATCACGTCTTGCACCTATTGAACTACAAAACAATTACTTGCAAATTTATTAGTCCAATTTGGTTGTGTTGGTCATCAAACACCAAAATCCAAAATAAATGGGCCTAGGGTCTATTTTCCTTACAAAATATATTTCATTATAAATGTCACCTTTGAGTTATGCCGTTACTATTGATCGCATTGAAACAGTGCCATTATAATTCTTCACCTCTCTGAACCGTCCCACTTTATATGTATCCAATGAAGTTAGGCCCATGTGCAAGCATTGCATAGCGACTACAATTTAGTATAGACCCAGTGCCCCCATGGTCTTCTTCTTTCTATCTTTCTATCTTTCTTACTTCTTTAGCCCTCTCCTCTTTGGCTGCCATGCTTGACCTCATCTCTTTTCCCACCACCAAAATGATGGGTGTAAGACCTCCTTGCCTTTTTCTAGCATTAACCTCTTGCGTTCGCCGCTGATGTTGTCCTCACTGCGCTACTCCTTGTGCTTGACCTGGCATTCCCAAAGGTGGCTGAACCCACAGAGCAGGCCGAGCTCAAGCACTGCGCGACAATGACGAGCACACACCACATGGCGAGCTCAAGCGCTTTGTCCCTGCTACCACTAAGCGAGATGCAAGAGAGCATCGTAGCGAAGATCTTGGAGACCAGGGAGGTTTTAGCGACGTAAATGTCACCAAGGAGGAGGCAAAGGGAGATGTGGTTGGCCACACCATCGAGCATGGGCTTGGCCACCATCGGGGCGCTGGGGCGAGCATTCCCTAGCTCCGTGCTCGTTGGTCCCATTCTCGCAGGCTTCTCAGTTGTGCTTGCACTCGCTGTGCTACGTGTGGAGACATCGAGAGAGGAGAGATAGGGAGGGAGGGAGAGAATTGTGTGGGAGGGAGTAGATGATAAGTTTGATGAGTGGTGCCCACACATTAGTGAGTGGGAGAGGGACACAATAGGGGCATTTTTGTCCATATGAAAATATGGTAGCCTAAGAGTGAGTCAAACAGGATTCCAAACATATGGCATGGTAGATCTTAGTTAGATGCAGAATTATAAAAGCACCGGTCCAATATGAAGAATAGTAAATAGTATAACTCAGAAGAGCGACATAATGTCATAGATCTAACTAACCTAAAAGTTTAAACAAAATAGTCATCTCTATTACTCTCAAAGGCCAAAAACAATCACAATGATCCTATAGATCTAGATTGTACTGGTCTAGATCTATCAAAAGAATAGGAAAAAAAGTAAAGAATCCATAAATAGAACAAGTATGGAAAGAGATAATATATATTTCATTCAATACTACAATTCGATTTTGTCGTGGTAATAAAATTCAAGGAAACCAAATGGAATGTTTTTGGTAGGGGTTACATTCATGCACATGAGCTATCCAAACTGGATACAAATGCCTTAGCACACCCATAAAAATCATCAAAGCACTTTCAATCCCCCCACTGCTCTCTTCGCCTGTCATGCTCTATACCTTGCAACTTAGTCCTGAGCTCATTGAGTTGCTCTTTATGCGTGTTCCTATCTTGAAAGCTTTGGCATCACTAACTTCATCAACGAAGGGAAAATAAACAATCAGAGTGTGTTGATTCCAATGTGCGTGGCGCAAATATGATGATATGGCCACAACCTAGGGGAGGGAATAGGTACCAACGACCGAGATTATGACGTTATCACGAAAGCATGTCGGTTTTTGATATCTTATGTGTAATTGGTCCATTTATTTCTAGATGTGCGTGCATGAGAATCTCGTGAGCAGCACAATACAGATCATTTGGCTTTTTTCTTCACGAGAAGCTGGTTACAAGTGAGAACATACATGGCCAATTGCAATGCGGTAGAGTGCCATGGCACAGGCATGATATTGGTAGGTTTCGGTAGTTTATTTGGTTTGAGGCGCCAACGGATGTTGGCGTGATGACAAGGCCGATCAGCAGACAAAAGCAACATGTTTATGAATTTGATGACATTTTTAGAGAAAAGAAGCAAGTATAGATAAAAAAAAACTCGATCCGCGGTGGCTAGACAGCCCCCGAATATTCCGGCTTAAGAAGATCTTCTTATGCAGATTGAGAAAACCCTCAAACCCTTGCTCCACCCTTACACAACGGCACCACAACTCCGTAAGATGAGTTGGCCACAGACTTGTGCTTTGGATGTAGGGTAGACGAGAGAGTTCCCCCCTCCCCCCGGTCGCTGTGGACAGAAGCCACGAGAGTGAGTCTCTCAGGACTCGAACTCTAACCACCCGGGGGAGGTACTGGAAGCAAGTATAGATACATTACATAGGATGACCTGGAATTTAAAATTTATAAGACGTAAGCAAGCATGGTTATGAACCGAACAATTTGTGTTAATTTGGACAAGAGTTGACCAAGAAATTGAGCTCATTAAGAGGATTCTAAAGGCTATCTTGATTTGACCTCAGTAGAAATACTAGGGATATGACAAGAGAAAAGGGATACAACAATAGCTTTAAGTGAAGGAAGTTTGACTTGGTTAACAATCAATCAAACATCATACAGAACTATTTACAAAAGATATTTTAAGTAAAAAACCTCAAATGTTATAGAAATTACATGAAGTTCATGCCTATAGATGCAGTGGGATGCATATAAAGAGGATAATTACAATGAATCAAACATACATAACTGTTTGCAAAAAAAAATCAAGTGGAAATGAACCTAAATGTTAGAACTGAAAAAAGCTAGCTAGCCACGTTACTTGTGCGGGCCACCTTGCCAGCTCATAGTGCATACATGATTTAGAGCTGAAGGGAGGAATTCAGATCAGCGCACTCATGTTGTCTTTCGAAGCGCATCTCACTAATACAACAAAGTTCATAATACCAATTAGCAAAACACACTATTATGTCATTTTCCATCTATACAACATCATGAATATCCCAGTGGCATATATAATAGAAGGAATTTCTTTGCTAATGGCTGCATCCAATTGTTGTTCTATACATGGTAAATCTGAGTATATAATAAATGCAGGTACTTGATTTTCTCGAAAACAAAATCATATTGACATCATAATTAATTACCAAAAGTCAGATACATGCAAATGGCACATGTACAAGTTTCTATCTAATAATTATACTTGCATCTGGTCTCTGCAAGTTGTCACATGGAAATTATTTACTTTTCTTCAGTAAACACGGAATGTAATTTTGCCACTGAGTATCAAAATCGTGTTGTCCCACGTTAGTGTACTAGTCATACTGAAGCAATAATTTCTGCTGGAAATGTACTTGCTATGATAATGGAGATGTCTCAGGTCTTACTACTGCCTATATGTCCATACATTATTAATGTACGCAAGGTTGGCCCTGTACTTTGGGAAAATATTGGCTACAATCATCAAACAAACATGGGCTCTTTGCAAACTGCCGCTGAATTTTATTTTGTTCATTTCAGTATCACTAAAATTCCGAATCATTAATACTTTTGCTATTGCCTATCGAATTACTTATTCCAAAAAATTTTGACCCCATTATAGTGTTCTAGCTCAATACCCCGTCTTTATCTAGCTACAACTGTTATTCCTCTCTTTTTGTTCTCTCAGCACATAGCTACAGGGAAAGGAATTTTTGGAGGTTTTGTTATCTGATAGTAGCGGCTAGAGACAATGCAAAGTGGAACATAGTTATTAGGATATGTATATATCAGGATCATTAGAG
The DNA here is from genome assembly GCF_019320115.1 of Miscanthus floridulus. Lineage (NCBI taxonomy): Eukaryota > Viridiplantae > Streptophyta > Magnoliopsida > Poales > Poaceae > Miscanthus > Miscanthus floridulus. The sequence goes on along the minus strand of NC_089580.1, from coordinate 127,935,758 downwards.
AGATCCCCTAGATAGGCTAGTTGCTATGTATAGCCTAGTTTCCTTTTTTTCTCGAAAACGCAGGAGAACTGCGCTTCATTGTATTAAGAAGATATTAAGAAGGGGGGGTAAGAACCCATACAACACAACACACACAAAACACATTGCAGCAGCATGCTGCTGCTACTAGGAAGCTAACGCGCCTTAGACATAGAGGACGCTAACCACCCGGAGCGAGGGCATCCAAGAGGGATAATCCTCGAGCCCCCGCCAAAGACCACGACCTTCTGTCATCTTCCGCTACAGCAAGAGCGCCTGCAACACTTGGGGCTGCACCATCAAAAACACAACTGTTGCGGTGTCTCCATAAGGTCCAAGCTCCCAGGATCACGAGAGAGTTGATTCCTTTCCTTGCCATGTCACTAGCAGCACTGTTTACTCTCTCCCACCACGAGTGAAAGGATATTTCTGTGGACCTGCGGGGAAAGGGCTTGGAGTCCCATCCGAGAAAAGAAGCGGAACCAGAATTCTCTTGCAAAGACACACTGAAACTAAGAGGTGATCAATGGTTTCTACAGCCTAATCACACAAAGGGCAGTGCTCAGGATGAGGTAGTCCACGGCGTGCAAGGCGATCCGCTGTCCAACAACGGTTGTGAGCCACCAACCGAACAAAGAAGCGGCATTTGGGCAGCGCCCAGGTCTTCCAAATTCTTTCACAGGGCTCAAAAGATATAGACCCCACAAAAAATCCCTTGTATGCAGTCTTGGCCGAATACTTTCCATCTGAGGAAAACCGCCAAATATGCCTATCTTCAACACCCGGTTGCAAAGAGAAATCAGACAGGACGTCCCAAAGGAGGAGGAAGTCAACCATTACACCGACCGTGCGAGCCCCTTTTATATCAGAAATCCAAGTCTGGTTGGTAAGGGCATCCTGGACAGTTCGTTGTTTGGTCCTCCTTTTAGGGATAGCGGCGAAAAGACGAGGTGCAAGATCTGCGATACATTGGCCATGGAGCCAACGGTCTGTCCAGAAAAGGGTGTTCGCTCCATTCCCAACTTCGGAGTACACAAGCCACTGCAAAGAAGGCTCTAACTTGATCTGGCACATGAATTGGAAGATTAGCCCATGGGTGATATGGTTCTGTTTTTTGTAACCAGGCCCATCTCATTCGCAATGCCCAGCCAAGGGATTTAAGGTCTGAAATTCCTAGACCCCCAAGTTCTTTAGGGATACAAACCTTACCCCAAGCAATAAGACAATGCCCTCCTTTTGCATCTCTTGCAGCCTCTCCAAAGGAACCCACGCCGAATTTTATCCACTGCTTTAATAGCCCAAGGTGGAAAGTCGATGGCCATAATTAGATAGACGAGCATACCGGTGAGCACAAACTGAACCTGAACCATTCTTCCAACCTTGGTCATCAAATCTGCCTTCCAGCCAGGAAGCTGATCAGCAATACGGTCAATAATAGGCTGAATTTGAGCCTTGGTAAGCTTCTTCAAAGCGAGAGGCAGTCCCAAATATCTGCATGGGAAGTCAGTGAGTGCACAGGGCAGCAGGTTTTGCACTGCTGCAAGCTCCACATCACCACATCTGATGGGCAATACATTGCTCTTTTGTAAGTTTGTCTTGAGCCCCGTTGCTTCTCCAAATAAATTGAGGATATCCAAGGTTACAGCAATGTCACCTAGCTTCTGGATGGAGGAACATAACCACATCGTCCGCATAAATGGATATTCTGTGGTGTAAGCTGCGCCTAGATAGTGGCTGCAGCAAGCCTTCATTTTCAGCCTTCAAAATCATGTGCCCCAATACATCCATAACCAGGATGAACAACATCTGGGAGAGGGGGATCGCCTTGTCGAAGCCCTCAGTCGATGTGCAATCCTGTCACCTGGGATCCCATTTAACAAGACTTGAGTTGAAGAAGAGGATAGCAGCCCGCTGATTATATCCCGCCAAATTTGTCCAAAACCGAGCTGCTGCAATATCTCAAGTAGGAAGGGCCAGGATACGGAATCAAATGCCTTCGAAATATCCTAACTTGAGTAATATTCGGGGCTGCTTCTGCTGATGAAGGAACCTTGCTGTTTGTTGCACTAACATGAAGTTATCCTGTATAAAACGCCCTTTTATGAAGGCGCTTTAGGTAAGGAGAGACAATCTGTTGCAGCCTAGGGGCAAGACGATTAGCAAGCAGCTTTGTTACTAGCTTGGCGAAGCTGTGGACCAAGCTTATGGGCCTGAAATCCTTGGGTTGTTCAGCACCTTCTTTTTTGGGGAGAAGGGTGATGTAAGCTGAATTCAGAGCTTCAAAATTTACCATCTTCCTACTCCATACCGCTGAAATTGCTACCATGATGTCTTCTTTTATAATAGTCCAGCATGCTTTGTAGAAACGACCCGTGTACCCGTCCGGCCCGGGGGCCTTATCTGAAGGTAACTGCTGGATCGTCCTCCACACCTCATCTTCGGTGAAGGGAAGATCAAGCTCTGACATGTCTTGCGCATTAATTCCCAAATCAGCCAAGTTGATTGTGTGCTCTCTAGCTGTACAGATTCCCAGCAGGTTTTCATAAAAATCATCAATGACTGAAGCCTTGTCCTCATGGCTGGTGCAAATTCGATCACCTGAAATAAGTTTCCCAATAAAATTCTTCCTTTTCCGGTGCCGGGCGTACATATGGAAGATTCTTGTATTAGCATCACCATCTTTGAGCCAGCTGATCCTTGAGTGTAATCGAGCCATTGTGCGCTTGAGGGATGCGAGGGCCAAGCTGTGCTTCTTCAGATTGTTCTTGAGCCAAACTTCTCCAGGGGAAAGCTGACGGTTATCTTGGGCGATCTCGAACTGATGCAAAATCTCTCTTGCCAAAGCAAGCTGAAAGCTAACCTGTCCCACCGCCTTGTCACTCCAACTCTGCAGGCCCTTGGTAACAGCTTTGAACTTCTTGTTCAGAGTTAAAAAAGGGCATGGACCAGCAGGGACTGAAGTCCAAGCTGAAGCAACAACCTCCTGAAAACCATCGAGTTTAGTCCAAAAGGATTCAAAGTGAAATCTGGGTCGTCCTGGTTTATTATCTTGGAGGCCTAGCAGGAGAGGGCAATGATCAGAATCATCTGAAGCCAAACTTTGAAGCAAGAAGTTGGGAAATTTCTCCTCCCAGTCAACTGAACATAACACTCGATCTAGTTTCACCAGGGTAGGAGATGTTTTGCTGGTTTGACCATGTGTACTTGCGACCATGCAGCGGTATCTCTTTAAGAGCCAAATCATTGATAAACCTCCTAAAACGACCCATCATTGCCCTGTTATAATTGGTATTATTCTTGTCTTCATCCCTATAAATTAGATTGAAATCCCCAGCCACCATCCATGGTCCCGGGCATGCTGCACGAATATCCCAGTAATTCCTGAAGAAACTGAATTTTGTCCTCATTACCTTGAGGTCCATAAACACAAGTCAACCACCAAGACTTGCCCATTTTCTGGGGAGAACTGAACTGTTACACTATGATTTGTCAACCCGTTGAGCTACGGAAAAACCAATATGTCGTCTCCAAGCAACCAAGATTCCTCCACTGGCACCAACAGAGGGGGCAGCAACGAAGTATGAGAATTCGAGCCTAGGGTAGATAGTATAATTCTGCGAGATATACCTATGATTTTGGTTTCCTGAATACACACAATGTCCGACCGAGTTGAGTCCACAATAGAGCGTACAGAGTCTTGCCTGGGGATAGAATTTAATCCCCTAACATTCCAAATTAGAATTTTTTCAGGATCCATAAATACATGATCAAAGGCGACCACCCATGCATCAGACAATTAACTCAACATTTCCAATTCCTCCCCCTGCCCAAGTTCATCAGGCAGGGACCAACAAAACAAGGCAGCTAGTGCTTGAAGCTGTGAATCAGATAGGGGTTGCCCAAATAATTTTGCATAATCATCTAGAGCCTGTTGGTCAATACCTTTATTTTCATCAAGGATGCCCAGAGATCGCATTGCCTTCTTCTTCGTCCTCCCTGCCCAGGATCATTCAGAGGAAATTCCACAGCTAGCCCCAGCAAGCCGACGACTACGACGCGGTGTGGCCCCGGACAACTAGGACTTGTATCTTCGCTTGTTGATTACCGGCATCGGGAAGCAGGGCATCTGTACACCGAGCAAGGCCGTTGAGGAAGGCAGCTCGGGCTTCCAAAGATGGGAGACTCCCAGCCCGGGGCGGAGTCGCCAATGGGACTACAACGCCCGGGACTTGGGTCTGCTGTTTAGGGCCCCCCAAATCCGAGCCAACTACAGTATGGGTGCCAGAGGGGGTCGGAGACCCTGGTTGATGCGCTTCTGAGGGGGGCCGGTCATCTACTCCTTGGACCGCACTAGGGAAGGAGACCGAGGATGGAGCTGTTACTGCCGCTACCACATCCTCGGCCGTCGTGGATAGCTTCCTTGTACAGGTGATAGCCTCCTATATTTGTACTTGCCATGTGTGCCTAATTGGCCCTATAT